>NC_092152.1:55029201-56229201 GCF_045791955.1 Oncorhynchus clarkii lewisi
CTTAACCCAATTCACCTAACCTGCTACATAAATAATACTATACGTCACCAATTCAATTCACAACCAGCTAAGATATATGATACTATACCTCCTCTAATACGTATGATATTGTAAGACCCCTCATCAATTCATAGTGTGACCTATCAAATTGTATTTTGTCACATGCGCCGAATACAACAGTGAAATGCTTACTTACAAGCCCATAACCAACAATGCAGATTTAAGAAAATACCTCAAATAAAAAAGTAAGAGATAAGAATGACAAATAATTAAAGAGTAGTGGTAAATAACAATAGTGGGGCTATATACATGGGGTGCCGGTACAGAGTCACAGGTGTTGAGGTAATTATGTACATATAGGTAGAGTTATTAAAGTGACTATGCATAGATAATAACAGAGAGTAGCAGCAGAATAGAAAAGGGGAGAGGCAATGCAAATAGTCATACTAAATCAGTGGTATTCAAAGGTGTTGCGACCCCTAGTTGGGTTAGGGTGGAACTGCAGTGGGGTCACCCCCCCCCCCACCCCACCCCACACACAAAATAAAAAAAATCTGTAAATTGTTTTTGGAGCAAAAAATGAACAGTACAGATTACTGTATGGGACAAGATCAAACATTTTTATTAAGAAAGATCATTTGAAGAAAACAATGTATTGAGTAAATGTATTTATTGGTTTATTAAAATTTTGATAAGAGATTCAAAGAGATTCAAATTAGGTTATTTGTTGATATAAAAATCGAAATTTACACATTTTAAGGTTGTGTCATTATATTTGGGGTGAGGTCGCAAGTAATTCTTGAGGAAAAAATGGGGTCCCCAGAAATTCTGGTGGAAGAAATTTGGTCCCTGCTAAAAAAGTTTGTATTACACTTTATTTCAAATCAAACTATTTGTCACATGCGCCAAATACAACAAGTGTAGACTTTACCGTGAAATGCTTACTTACAAGCCCTTAACCAACAGTGCCGTTCAGGAAGAGTTAAGAAAATAATGGAGGGAACAGATTAACATACCAAATCGTACGATTTGCTCTGAGACCAGGTTGGTAGAACTGTGAGTCACCTGCTTTCTTTCCTCCTCTTGCCTGATAGCACAATGTTTGGATTTAGACATTATGACTAAACACAGAAATTGGTGACAAATGCAATTCTACAGTATGGAAACTAAACTGGCATCTGGAAGGGTGCTGGACCCTGATCCCAGGTACGAACCACTGCTGTTATGCCTATGAGCAAGGCACTTAAACCCCAAAGGCTCTCCATCCAGGGGAGCTGCACTGCGACTGATCCTGTGGCTCTCAAACTGTGTCTCTGGTTGTCTGTCTTGTCTGTTTGGGGGAAGAAGAAGACAATTGTCCATTCGATTCTATCTATGATTATATTGCCATACTGCAGTTTCTCTGGATGAAAGCCATGCTAATAAAATATTTCCCTTCCTCTGGCTTAGACCTATTGCCAGTAGAATGCTGGTTACTTGTCCAATACTTTGAAACCCTAAATCAGGCACCATCCGCATGCTAGCAACGCCATGCATGACAATTTGCAAATATTTCCTCTACACAGAAGCATACAGTTACCTCACTGAGCAGTTGTCCAGTAATTTGCACCCACCACGCCATACAGTGTACAGTGCCTTGCGAAAGTATTCGGCCCTCTTGAACTTTGCGACCTTTTGCCACATTTCAGGCTTCAAACATAAAGATATAAAACTGTATTTTTTTGTGAAGAATCAACAACAAGTGGGACACAATCATGAAGTGGAACGACATTTATTGGATATTTCAAACTTTTGTAACAAATCAAAAACTGAAAAATTGGGCGTGCAAAATTATTCAGCCCCCTTAAGTTAATACTTTGTAGCGCCACCTTTTGCTGCGATTACAGCTGTAAGTCGCTTGGGGTATGTCTCTATCAGTTTTGCACATCGAGAGACTGAATTTTTTTCCCATTCCTCCTTGCAAAACAGCTCGAGCTCAGTGAGGTTGGATGGAGAGCATTTGTGAACAGCAGTTTTCAGTTCTTTCCACAGATTCTCGATTGGATTCAGGTCTGGACTTTGACTTGGCCATTCTAACACCTGGATATGTTTATTTTTGAACCATTCCATTGTAGATTTTGCTTTATGTTTTGGATCATTGTCTTGTTGGAAGACAAATCTCCGTCCCAGTCTCAAGTCTTTTGCAGACTCCATCAGGTTTTCTTCCAGAATGGTCCTCTCCATCCATCTTCCCATACATTTTAACCATCTTCCCTGTCCCTGCTGAAGAAAAGCAGGCCCAAACCATGATGCTGCCACCACCATGTTTGACAGTGGGGATGGTGTGTTCAGCCGTGTTGCTTTTACGCCAAACATAACGTTTTGCATTGTTGCCAAAAAGT
The DNA here is from genome assembly GCF_045791955.1 of Oncorhynchus clarkii lewisi. Classification (NCBI taxonomy): domain Eukaryota; kingdom Metazoa; phylum Chordata; class Actinopteri; order Salmoniformes; family Salmonidae; genus Oncorhynchus; species Oncorhynchus clarkii. Next base: position 55,031,583 of record NC_092152.1, read on the forward strand.
TACATTTTGGTTTCATCTGACCAGAGCACCTTCTTCCACATGTTTGGTGTGTCTCCCAGGTGGCTTGTGGCAAACTTTAAACAACACTTTTTATGGATATCTTTAAGAAATGGCTTTCTTCTTGCCACTCTTCCATAAAGGCCAGATTTGTGCAATATACGACTGATTGTTGTCCTATGGACAGAGTCTCCCACCTCAGCTGTAGATCTCTGCAGTTCATCCAGAGTGATCATGGGCCTCTTGGCTGCATCTCTGATCAGTCTTCTCCTTGTATGAGCTGAAAGTTTAGAGGGACGGCCAGGTCTTGGTAGATTTGCAGTGGTCTGATACTCCTTCCATTTCAATATTATCGCTTGCACAGTGCTCCTTGGGATGTTTAAAGCTTGGGAAATCTTTTTGTATCCAAATCCGGCTTTAAACTTCTTCACAACAGTATCTCGGACCTGCCTGGTGTGTTCCTTGTTCTTCATGATGCTCTCTGCGCTTTTAACGGACCTCTGAGACTATCACAGTGCAGGTGCATTTATACGGAGACTTGATTACACACAGGTGGATTGTATTTATCATCATTAGTCATTTAGGTCAACATTGGATCATTCAGAGATCCTCACTGAACTTCTGGAGAGAGTTTGCTGCACTGAAAGTAAAGGGGCTGAATAATTTTGCACGCCCAATTTTTCAGTTTTTGATTTGTTAAAAAAGTTTGAAATATCCAATAAATGTCGTTCCACTTCATGATTGTGTCCCACTTGTTGTTGATTCTTCACAAAAAAATACAGTTTTATATCTTTATGTTTGAAGCCTGAAATGTGGCAAAAGGTCGCAAAGTTCAAGGGGGCCGAATACTTTCGCAAGGCACTGTATCTTGACCTATAGGTCCAATGTGCTCAGAAATTGGGCTTCCCTTTCTATACTCCTCACCTTTTGAGGAAGGTGTTTCTGTGGCGACAGGCGGTGAAACAAACAGCCGTCGATAATATGCTCGTATAATTTGTCCTGGGGTTGTTGTCTAGGGTTGGTAACAGGGGGTCCCCCTGTGATCCCCCTTAGGATCACTCAACAGGAAGGTGGTGGAGGTTATTGGGTTCTGGTGTGCAAGAGGGTCGACTCAGAAGTGTTACCTAATCTTCCATCTTATTCCAAATTTCCAAAAGCATTGTATTTTTGTATTTTTTTTTAAATATACATTTTCACGAAAAGACCATTATGAAAAATCTGGCCATGTGTTAATTTATTTAGGATTCGTGGAGTTAAAGCCTACTGTTTAAGATACAGTATGTTTGCATAATTCAGTGAGTACTTGTGTATGGTAATCTTATGCCCTGTAGATGGCAGCCTTCTATGGGGGGGAAAGGAGGATTTTGTTTTGGCTGTCAAGAGCTACATACTTGAAATTGAAATTAATTGAAATATCTAGCGTGAAGAAAATCAATTTCAACCTTAGTCTTGAAATAAATCTACATATCTGCAAGGCTCAGCCTGTCTAGCCTCATAAACTACATTAGCATTGTACACGTACATTCACCCAAAGAGACGTTGCCATTGCTATTAATAAACACACCCAGGCCTACATACAAATGTGTTTATTATACAGAGACACACTATCATCATAAAGAAGTAGAAATGTCCATACATGTTATTCAGAACACACACTCACATACTCTCAATGTCCTATACTTAAAAACATACCAAATGCATTCACACACACTAACTTAAATCACTAACACGTAAACAGACACACACACACACACACACTAACATACTCTCAATGTCCTATACTTAAAAACATACCAAATGCATTCACACACATGTGTAAACGAACTCAACATAAACACTAAAACAATGCCAGTAAGGGGTCCACTGCACCAAGTGGATGATGAACATGAGACCGAGGATAGGATAAGCTTCATTATCCCTGAAAGAAGATACACCAATTATCAGTTTCCTTCCACTCCGTTTGGCCCAACTTCAATTGACTGCCTCAACATTAGGCCTGCGTATTATATTTTGGCTATTTTTACACTTATTAAGGGTGCTGTGAAGTGCCGACTTCACATTTTTCCGCTGATTATGTAACTCATTTACATGTCACCAATTGGAGAGTTTGAGCCATGATGGCAGCCCTCAAGCTCCCTGCAGATTAATGCCAAAAAACTGCTACAAAGAGGATAGGGTGACATGAGAGGTATTTCTGTCTGCTGTGCCCTTGCCGAATGTGGCATAACCCTTATGTCACCTATTTATATGATATTTAATTATATTGTCAAATTTTATGATTTTATATTTTGCTCATGAGTGTGGTGTGGTCCTTTCTGTCCATTGAGGTAATTTCTGGACAATATTTGTGTCCATTTCAGAGTTTTGCAAGAGCACCCTCAGAGGCAATACTAGTTCTGTATAGTATTTTTAATGACGCCTTCATAAGATGTACTTAAAGATGCGACTCACTTTATTCGATTCTACAGACCATTTATTTTGAGAACTTAATCTGTTTCTGTGTAATATTTCAGATGTGTTTTTCTTTGCCCTGGGTAGCTGAGAGCTGACGACAGTGCCTCCCTACCCTGTGTCATTGAGGGAGAAAGCGGAGGGGAGAGTGGGAAAGCTGTTGGGGCAGAACACATCCGCTTCTATTTGTCACCGCCGACACCCATAGCCGGCTGTCACAGACGCCTTGCGTCCGCCCGCTCTGCCTGCTGCTCTGCTCGAACGGACGCTATACCAAGGGCTTCTGGGAACCCGCACCTCCACCATTGTGCATCAGCTACACAGAACACGGGTCGGGCCGCCTGTTGCCCACTCGCCACCTTGGGAGGGTAAGGCTCAGCAGTCGGCACCATGAACCCCCAACCCTAACCCCCTCCCCTTTTTACACATATATGCCCACAATCCACATGGGCATGGTACATGTGCACAAAGAGCGTGGTGAGAGTAAATGAGGAAAGGAGGGAGGAGGGGGTTGGAGGTTAATTAGTCAAGCAGGGCAGGCTGGCAAAGGAGGGATGGCCGGCTGGCGGGAGGGAGGGAGGGGGAGCCCTCCTGCCTGCCTCCCTCCCTCCCCCTTGGGCCAGTTCCTCCCCTTCCACATGAGTCACTCCCCAACACACAGGTCATTGGCTCCCTCAACATTGTAATGAATGAATTCCAAAGCATGCTGAATTAAACTACAATCACAAGATGGGCCTGTGATGTCTTAGTCAAGCTGTCTCTTGCATTAAGGTTATATAATTGAGGCAGTGGGAGATAGAGGGCGACCGGGCTGTGTGTAGGAGGCGTAGGGTAGGCCTATAAACTAGCTCGATTTCTCTCAGTTTATGGTTACGCCCCGATATTTGCATGCCCATTGGAGGGTTTCAAAGAATAAGCTTGGAGGAGGCAGGAAGCAACTTAAATGGGATATTAGTGTGGATAATGTCACTGTTGCACTCAAGAAGTCATTTTTTTAAGTTAGATTTTTTTCAAGATAGTAGTGTATATATTAAATGTGTGATATTATTAAATGTAAACAGGCCATAATTTCAGTGGAGCAGACTGCATTAGAAAGATGAAAGAGAGCAATTTTCTGTAAAAAAAAACATTGGAAACTCATTAGATTTGAAAGGAAATTCACTACAATCAAACCCCTAAACTGTTCCATGGTCTGATTTCATCCTATTTTAACTGGAAGGAATGGCAAGATAGAGAAATGCTGGTATTGTTGTGTGCATCTAGCATACTCCAGGCAAAACTGCTCCAGCTCCTTCAAGTTGGATGGGTTCCGCTGGTGTTCAGCAAGTCATACCAGAGATTCTCAATTGGATTGAGGTCTGGGCTTTAACTAGGCCATTCCAAGACATTTAAATGTTTCCTCTTAAACCACTCGAGTATTGCTTTAGCAGTATGCTTAGGGTCTTTGTCCTGCTGGAAGGTGAACCTCCGTCTTAGTTTCAAATCTCTGGAAGACTGAAACAGGTTTCCCTCAATAATTTCCCTATATTTAGCACCATCCATCATTCCTTCAATTCTGACCAGTTTCCCAGTCCCTGCCGATGGAAAAACATCCCCACAGCATGATGCTACCACCACCATGCTTCACTGTGGGGATGTTGTTCTCGGGGTGATGGGAGGTGTGGGTCTGCGTCAGACATAGCGTTTTCCTTGATGGCCAAAAAGCTACATTTTAGTCTCATCTGACCAGAGTACCTGCTTCCATATGTTTGGGGAGTCTCCCACATGCCTTTTTGCGAACACCAAACATGTTTGCTTATTTTTTTCTTTAAGCTATGGCTTTTTTCTGGCCACTCTTCCATAAAGCCCAGCTCTGTGGAGTGTACGGCTTAAAGTGGTCCTATGGACAGATACTCCAATCTCTGCTGTGGAGCTTTGCAGCTCCTTCAGGGTTATCTTTGGTCTCTTTGTTGCTTCCACTTGCTTAGTGGCCCTTGTTTAGTGGTGTTGCAGACTCTGGAGCCTTTCAGAACAGGTGTGTATATATACTGAGATCATGTGACACTTAGATTGCACACAGGTGGACTTTATTTAACTAATTATGTGTCTTCTGAAGGTATTTGGTTGCACCAGATCTTATTTAGTAGCTTCATAGCAAAGGGAGGGGGTGAATTCATATGCACGCACCACTTTTCATTTATTTTTTTCATTTCACTTCACCTATTTGGACTATTTTGTGTGTGTCCATTACATGAAATCCATTTAAATTACAGGTTGTAATGCAACAAAATAGGAAAAATGCCAAGGGGGTGAATACTTTTTCAAGGCACTGTACATGATATTCATTGGATAACTTCAACTCAAAAGTGATGACGAGATATGTTAGATAGACCACAAACCATTTATCGCGTGCTTATGTCCCCAGCTTGGTTGCTGTGGTAGGGAGTCTGTCTGCAGTGAATGCAAGGCCCATGTTGACTTGTGCAGATGTGTTGTTGTTTGCTCCCTCTGTCGCTTTCCTAGCTGGGGGGCTGGAAGCTGCCACTGCTCTGACTGCTATCAACGTAGATGGAGAGGAGGAGGAGTGTGTGTGCGCCCGGGCGGGTGGGCGTGCATGTGTGTGTGAGAATATAATATAATACAACTTTATTATGCAATGTGTGTATGAGGGGGTCTGAGTTAGTTTAGTGTTCCACGTTTGTAATGTGATTTTTGGACCAGATGCACTATGGAAACACGACCACAGTTCCCCCAGATTTCATTTCACACGGTCATGTGGCCTCCCTCACTCTTTTAAACAACCGCTCTGTTTCCAAAACAGTCATATACCCTTCTGTCGTTTTGGAGACCTATTTCAGAATGGGGGGGAGTGAGGGAATGCCTGTTGTGAATGCCTATTTTTATTGTTGACTATGACAATTACTCTAGTAGAGTGAGCATACTGTGATGTCAATCAGTCAACAATGAAACACACTCAAAGAAAAGAACGCAAAGAAAGACACACAGCATACACTGGCTGTGCCCGGGGGGGGGGGGGGGCAGCATGCAACATGTTTGTCCTTGGCATACATCGATCCACACATCAAGCTCATTATGATAATTCATCAGGCATTCTTTGAGTGTGCCCTTCAGGATCCTGAGGGGCACACCCTCTCTGTTAATTTGAGTTATGTAATTAATCAATTAAATGAAACTAATTGTTACATTGTGTCAATTGCTGTGCGTATGCAGAAGGGGAATGATCTTATTCTTTTTTTTTTAGATGATTAGGATTTTTTTTTTTTTTTACTCTTGGGCATTTAAGGTACAGTATTTCATAGAGGAATCAAATTCTTACTTGAAATATGCACCAATTGACATTTGATGTATTACCATATTCAAGTTGGGAGTGAATGGGCTGATCTCAAGTTAGATTTTGACCCCCAGTGATATTGTTGAGACTGCCTCTATTAATATCAAAGTCTTCTCACGGGCTATCTTACATTTTGAGTTGATTAGTCTTTGTATTTTTTTTTCTTCTTCTTCATATTCAGACAATAAATGCGATTTTTAACTAGCATCGGTAATATTCATTTGGTACCAAACGGAAGTGAACGGACTGAAACAGGGTGGGATTACGTGTCAAAGCACTTTTCCATTGCATGCACTTTTACAATGAATACTACCCTGGTGATGAAGGATCTGTTGGCCTGCTGTGTTGGTTTGTTCCAGAACAGTCTCATGGAATCAGCCCCTGGCGTCTCCCTGGAGAAGCCAAATTAGATGGCTGTAATTTTGAAGAATTGGAAGAGAGCAGGCACTAATGATATCTATTCAGCTGTTATTTTTTTTTCCCTAGCCTGGGCTTTCAAATGTAGGTCAGGCTGATTTCATACAGGAGTCAGCCTTGCAAAACAAAATCTCTCTGGCCGACAATATGGAAACGCCCGACATGTGAGGGCTGACTCTGATGGAGCAGCCTGACTGCCCTCCTTTCGTCCGTCCCCAGCTCAGTGAACTCTATCTCCATCCATCGCTTTAGTGTTGTGCATCCTATCTGCACTGACAGTATAACTGCCTAGCCGGACACATGACTCACGTCATTACGGTTTTATGGCTATTTCAGTGGGAGATATTTAGATGCCTTAGCATTGTGCTATGCCGGTGCAATACTGCAATGTTGTTGTTCATGTGTGACTGATCGGGATTCGAACCTGGGTCTCCTGTTTGTCACAATACTCTGTTAGCCCAATTAGCTCGGTACGTTTTTTTATTTATTGGTCCCCGGAAACCACATGTATCCCATGTTCTCATGCATGGTTGTACGCAGAGTTTTTCAAGGGGGTGTGGTTCAACCAATGCATTCCTCTCACTGAAAACATTGAATTGGCTGCGTTTTTTTATGCGTTATTTCTGTTTTTAGGGACCCTTGCCCTGTTGGCAGCTTAACTTTTTTTATTTTTTTTATTTTTTTTACCCCTTTTTCTCCCCAATTTCGTAGTATCCAATTGTTGTAGTAGCTACTATCTTGTCTCATCGGTACAACTCCCGTACGGGCTCGGGAGAGACGAAGGTTGAAAGTCATGCGTCCTCCGATACACAACCAACCAAGCCGCTGCTTCTTAGCAGCTTAACTTTTGAGCAGGGCAGCAGACTATTCCATGAACACCCCTGTCAGGGTCAGTAAAATACATTTGGCTTGTAGGCATTGTTGAGTTCCCAAAATACAGAAATGACACCATCGTCATGCAAAGTACAAGGGATGACTCTGAACGCCTTTGCTTTGTGGATAACCTGATGTTTGTACATTTGCTTTTAGGGAATAGACAGCCAGAGGTAGAGGTTAGCACATTTTTCCCTGAAACTAAGGTGAAGTATCCCAGAACAATGACAGGCTGTGATTAATAGCTTGTCATGTTGATTCTAGGGCATGTGGTATATTTGTCAGTCGTTCTAGGGCATATCAAGTAAAATAGGGTTATTTGGAATGGATGCGAATCATTCAGTGCTAATAGACCCTATTTTGAATTTTGTAAATCTAGGTGAAAAGGGCCTCGTTTTTTAAAGTAAATGAGTCGGGGGGCTTTACTTACTTTTCTCTTTCTCACTCACATGCAGGCACTGCACGCCGAACGCACGGTTGCAGACACTTAACCTGGTCCAGTTTAAGCATCCCCTCCGACACTGAGCTGACCTGCACTACTCTAACCCCTATCGCTCTCCTTTCCAGAATGACCCCTGTCCCTTTGTGTACTGGGATGTTTGAAGGACATGCTTTGTGACATTTGTTATTTTAAGGGTTTGGCCCTGTCATGTCCTCCACCGTGAGGGCCCCGAGCCGAAAACTGTTACACAAGCCTTGCTCCCCTCCAGGTGATCCCGGGATCATCCCACTGTAACCAAATAGCAACATTGTCGTGTGTGCGTGTGTGTCTCTGTGTCCTTTGGCCTCACGAAACACAACACTAAGTCGTCTCCTAATGCTGTTATGGTGGTGCTGTGGATGACACAAATGGATTTTGGTCACACCGTACAAAGCTGCTTACAGAGAATCAAACTGATCTCATCCAACAAGCAGCCCGGAGACTTAAGGGATGATGAGGATGAGAAGGCGGTCAAAGTTGATGAGCTTACTTTATAACTGGCTTACTGTATAAATGTCTCTGAACATGCTTCGAAAAGTCATCTGAAGAAATGTTTTATTTAGTTTATACTCTATACTTTGTGAGAGAGACCACTGAGCCTAATGGCAGCTGTAAAAATCTGTCACATCGAAAAAGCCTGCACAGTCCTTCTCTGCCAGTACATGCTACAGTCAACATATTGTATACCTTAAAATACATCTTGTGTTATTAAAAAACACCTGTCAGGCACTTTGGTTGAAGAAGGGCTGGAATCAGTAAGAATGGGGAGGAAGGATGCTGCTGTTAGCTCAGACAGTAACTGATACAAGTAGCCAGCGGCCCGTTATCTCAGTTGGTTAGAGCATGGTGCTAATAACGCCAAGGTCGTGGGTTTGATTCACTAACTGGCCATGAGGTATATTTACGGACTACAAAAGAAAAACCAGCCCCGTCACAGATCACGATGCCTTGCTCCCAGACAGACTAAACAACTTTTTTGCTCGCTTTGAGGACAATACAGTGCCACTGACACAGCCCGCTACCAAAACCTGCGGGCTCTCCTTCAATGCAGCCAACGTGAGTAAAACATTTAAAGGTGTTAACCCTCGCAAGGCTGCAGGCCCAGACGGCATCCCCGTCCGCTTCCTCAGAGCATGCGCAGACCAGCTGGCTGGTGTGTTTACAGACATATTCAATCAATCCGTATCCCAGACTGCTGTCCACACATGCTTCAAGAGGGCCACCATTGTTAATGTTCCCAAGAAAGCTAAGGTAACTGAGCTAAATGACTACCGCCATGTAGCACTCACTTCCGTCATCATGAAGTGCTTTGAGAGACTAGTCAAAGACCATATCACCTCCACCCTACCTGACACCCTAGACCCACTCCAATTTGCTTACCGCCCCAATAGCTCCACAGACGACGCAATCGCCATCACACTGCACACTGCCCTAACCCATCTGGACAAGAGGAATACCTATGTAAGAATGCTTTTCATCGATTACAGCTCAGCATTTAACACCATAGTACCCTCCAAACTCGTTATTAAGCTCGAGACCCAGGGTCTCGACCCCGCCCTGTGCAACTGGGTCCTGGACTTCCTGACGGGCCGCCCCCCAGGTGGTGAGGGTAGGTAACAACATCTCCACCCCGCTGATCCTCAACACTGTGTCCCCACAAGGGTGCGTTCTCAGCCCTCTCCTGTACTCCCTGTTCACCCACGACTGTGTGGCCATGCACGCCTCCAACTCAATCATCAAGTTCGCAGACGACACTACAGTGGTAGGCTTGATTACCAACAACGACGAGACGCCCTACACAGAGGAGGTGAGGGCCCTCGGAGTGTGGTGTCAGGAAAATAACCTCAATGTCAACAAAACAAAAGAGATGATCGTGGACTTCAGGAAACAGCACCCCCCTATCTACATTGACGGGACAGTAGTGGAGAGGGTGGAGAGTTTTAAGTTCCTCTGCGTACACATCACGGACAAACTGAAATGGTCCACCCACACAGACAGCGTGGTGAAGAAGGCACAGCAGCGCCTCTTCAACCTCAGGAGGCTGAAGAAATTCAGCTTGTCGCCAAAAACACTCACAAACCTTTACAGATGCGCAATCGAGAGCATCCTGTCGGGCTGTATCCCCGCCTGGTACGGCAGCTGCGCCACTCATAACCCGGAAGGCTCTCCAGAGGGTAGTGAGGTCTGCACAACACATCACTGGGTGCAAACTACCTGCCCTCCAGGACACCTACACCACCCAATGTCACAGGAAGGCCAAAAAGATCATCAAGGACAACAACCACCCGAGTCACTGCCTGTTCACCCCGCTATCATCCAGAAGGCGAGGTCAGTACAGGTGCATCAAAGCTGGGACCGAGAGACTGAAAAACAGCTTCTATCTCAAGGCCATCAGACTGTTAAACAGCCATCACTAACATTGAGTGGCTGCTGACAACATACTGACTCAACTCCAGCCACTTTAATAATGGAAAAATTGATGTAATCAATTTATCACTAGCCACTTTATATAATGTTTACATACCCTACATTACTCACCCCATATGTGTATACTGTACGCTATACCATCTACTGCATCTTGCCATCTTGATGTATTTAAATGTATCACTAGCCACTTTAAACAATGCCACTTTACATGATGTTCTCATACCCTACATTACCCATCTCATATGTATATACCGTACTCTATAACATCTAGTGCATCTTGCCATGTTGATGTACTGTATCACTAGCCGCTTTATATGTTTACATACCCTACATTACTCATCTCATATGTATATACTGTACTCTTACCATCTACTGCATCTTGCCTATGCCGTTCGCCCATCACTCATTTATATATGTTTATGTACATATTCGTATTCATTCCTTTACATTTGTGTGTATGAGGTAGTTGTTGTGGCATTGTTAGGTTATATTCCTTGTCAGATATTCTGCATGGTCGGAACTAGAAGCACAAGCATTTCGCTACACTTGCATTAACATCTGCTAGCCTTGTGTATGTGACAAATACATTTGATTTGATTTGAAGAAAAAGTATGTGAACCCTTTACCTGATTTCTGCATAAACTGGTCATCAAATTTGATCTGATCGTCATCTAAGTCACAACAATAGACCAACATAGTGTGCTTAAACTAAACACACAAATTGTAGAATTTTTCTTGTCTTTATTGAATACATCATTTAAACATTCACAGTGTAGGTTGGGAAAAGTATGTGAACCCCTAGGCTAATGCCTTCTCCAAAAGCTAATTGGAGTCAGGAGTCAGCTAACCTGGAGTCCAATCAATGAGACGAGATTGGAGATGTTGGTTAGAGCTGCCTTGCCCTATAAAAAACACTCATAAAAATTGAGTTTGCTATTCACACGAGGCATTGCCTGATGTGAACCATGCCTCGAACAAAAGAGATCTCAGTAGACTGAATTGTTGACTTGCATAAAGCTGGAAAGGGTTACAAAATTATCTCTAAAAGCCTTGATGTTCATCAGTCCACGGTAAGACAAATTGTCTATAAAGGAAGAAAGTTCAGCACTTTTGCTACTCTTCCTAGGAGTGGCCGTCTTGCAAAGATGACTGCAAGAGCACAGCGCAGAATGCTCAATGAGGTTAAGAAGAATCGTAGAGTGTTAGCTAAAGACTTACAGAAGTCTCTTACACTAACATCTCTGTTGATGAGTCTACGATATGTAAAACACTAAACTAGAATGGTGTTCATGGGAGGACACCATGGAAGAAGCCACTGCTGTCCAAAACAAACATTGCTGCACGTCTGAAGTTGGCGAAAGTGCACCTGGATGTTCTACAGCGCTACTGGCAAAATATTCTGTGGACAGATGAAACTACAGTTGAGTTGTTTGGAAGGAACACACAACACTATTTTTTAAACTTATATTTAACTAGGCAAGTCAGTTAAGAACGAATTCTTAATTACAATGACGGCCTAGGAACAGTATGTTAAACTGCCTTGTTCTGAAGCTCAACAGAAGTTGGGTGATGCAACAGGACAACAACCCAAAACATAGAAGTAAATCAACAACAGAATGACTTCAACAGAAGGAAATACACCTTCTGGATTTGCCCTGTCAGAGACCTGACCTCAACCCAATTGAGATGCTGTGGCATGACCCCGAGAGCAGTTCACACCAGATAAATCCGACTTCTCTTTCTCTGTTGCTTTTCAAACTATGGGAGAAAAACAGCATGTCCACTGTTTTACCTCTTCCATGTGCATTTACCAGATTCTGATTGCTCGACAGTCAGTAGCTATTTATTTCAATAACAAGAGAAAAATAGTTTCTCGATAATCAATAGGCCATGTGAAAATATACATAGCTGATATTTGGGTTTCTGTCAATCCGGAAGACACAGACACTCCAAAAAATAAAGGCAACAGCATTATAGGAATGAGAACAGTGAAAAATCAATGTTAGCCCTTTTGGATCCACCGTGTCTAAGGAGTACTGCCAGAATGCCTCTCTTTGTTTTACTTTCTATATAATATCACCTCTTGGTGAAATGTGGACGTGTTTTATGGCTACAAAGCGCAGGGAGGAAGTTGAGCCTTTTCTCTGGCACAGATGATGTGGCGGCGCAATAGCATAGTCCGTGTTTTTCTTTCGAATAGCAGCCTTATGTTCTGCAATGCGAAGTTTCGCAGCCCCCCAGAGAAGCATTTGAGAATTTACAGTATATGACATTTGTGGTGCTGCAATTAATGAAGCTTTGGATTTTGTATTCTTTACCTGTTCTTGTATGGTAAAAAACGTTCTTATTGGTCGTACTGTCATAATGTACACCGTGGCCACACTTAATTACAATAACACATTTAGGGTAACAATTCAGTGTTTTTATTACTGTGTAATTACTCTCGTAAGTACTGTGTAGCAACTACAGTAATTTTCACATACAGCCGTAACCATAACCTGAGCTCTAACCCTTACCCTGCCTAGTGTGAGGCAAGGACAGTGTAACGAGGGATTACAATACTTTTTACACTGTACTGTACAAGAATAATTACAAATGAAAAAAGTACACAGTAAAGTGACCCAGTTTATTCCTAATTTAAGAACATGATACCTACCCCTACACGCAGAGCTGAGTAAGAGAGAACCACACATGGCAATACACAGTCTGCATTGAGGAATAATGCTTGTCATGTCTACCCCCGCTCTCTTTCTCCGATGCTTGACGTCGCCGGTCTACTACAATGGAAACAGCAGTTAATCAGGACATCTCCCAGATGGTCAGTGAACAGGACACCGATTTCACCAACCCCACGACCAGCTGGTACAACTGAGGACAGCTATGGATTAGGTCCTCTGCATTCTTCAAGTCGACCCAGAGAGTCGACCCAGAGAGCCAGCACCCCAGCCCATCCAACAGTCCGCCCAGGTCAGCGATGCCTGTTTGTCCCTCCCGGGCAAATATGACGGGTCTCCATCCAAATGCAGTGGCTTCCTACAGTGCCTTGCGAAAGTATTCGGCCCCCTTGAACTTTGCGACCTTTTGCCACATTTCAGGCTTCAAACATAGAGATATAAAACTGTATTTTTTTGTGAAGAATCAACAACAAGTGGGACACAATCATGAAGTGGAATGACATTTATTGGATATTTCAAACTTTTTTAACAAATCAAAAACTGAAAAATTGGGCGTGCAAAATTATTCAGCCCCCTTAAGTTAATACTTTGTAGCGCCACCTTTTGCTGCGATTACAGCTGTAAGTCGCTTGGGGTATGTCTCTATCAGTTTTGCACATCGAGAGACTGACATTTTTTCCCATTCCTCCTTGCAAAACAGCTTGAGCTCAGTGAGGTTGGATGGAGAGCATTTGTGAACAGCAGTTTTCAGTTCTTTCCACAGATTCTCGATTGGATTCAGGTCTGGACTTTGACTTGGCCATTCTAACAGCTGGATATGTTTATTTTTGAACCATTCCATTGTAGATTTTGCTTTATGTTTTGGATCATTGTCTTGTTAGACTCCATCAGGTTTTCTTCCAGAATGTTCCTGTATTTGGCTCCATCCATCTTCCCATCAATTTTAACCATCTTCCCTGTCCCTGCTGAAGAAAAGCAGGCCCAAACCATGATGCTGCCACCACCATGTTTGACAGTGGGGATGGTGTGTTCAGCTGTGTTGCTTTTACGCCAAACATAACGTTTTGCATTGTTGCCAAAAAGTTCAATTTTGGTTTCATCTGACCAGAGCACCTTCTTCCACATGTTTGGTGTGTCTCCCAGGTGGCTTGTGGCAAACTTTAAACGACACTTTTTATGGATATCTTTAAGAAATGGCTTTCTTCTTGCCACTCTTCCATAAAAGCCAGATTTGTGCAATATACGACTGATTGTTGTCCTATGGACAGAGTCTCCCACCTCAGCTGTAGATCTCTGCAGTTCATCCAGAGTGATCATGGGACTCTTGGCTGCATCTCTGATCAGTCTTCTCCTTGTATGAGCTGAAAGTTTAGAGGGACGGCCAGGTCTTGGTAGATTTGCAGTGGTCTGATACTCCTTCCATTTCAATATTATTGCTTGCACAGTGCTCCTTGGGAAGTTTGAAATATCCAATAAATGTCGTTCCACTTCATGATTGTGTCCCACTTGTTGTTGATTCTTCACAAAACAATACAGTTTTATATCTTTATGTTTGAAGCCTGAAATGTGGCAAAAGGTCGCAAAGTTCAAGGGGGCCGAATACTTTCGCAAGGCACTGTACTCCAGAGCTCCCTCTATTTCACTCAGATGGGAGCCCCCACCACCGAGAGGTCCCTGCTGACTGGACGGTCGTTGGACTGGGAGAGAGAAGAGGAGGAGCTGGGTTCCTATGAGGGGTTCATGGCCCTGTTCAGGGGGGTCTTCAACCATCCACCGGAGGGCAGAGAGGTGGGTGAGTGCCTACTCAACCTTCGGACAGCGGCAGCATCCAGCGGATGGAATGAGCCGGCGCTCTGCACCTTATTCAGAAGATCATTGATCGTTCCGAGTCAGAGCCTGAACCCATGGAGGTAGGGGCCACACGCCTCCCCGCGGCTGAGCGACGCCGTCGGAGTCAGTTGGGGCTCTGTCCCTATTGTGGCCAGGAGGGGCACCAGCTTCAACATTGTCCGGTACGTCCCGACCCGGAATCCACGAGAGCAGAGGGACGGCCCCGTGATCATCTGTCCCCTGGGTTGGGAGGGTGGGTTGGGTACTGTCACGTCTACTCCCGCTCCCCCTCTCCGGTGTCGGTCCTGGCAACCCATTGTTACGCAGACCTGACAACCCTCATTACGGACACCTGCACCCCATCATGAGGCACACCTGGACTCCATCACTTCCCTGGTTACTCCCCCTTTATCTAGCACTCCCTGCCATCACTCTTCAGGCAGTATTGATTATGTTTCCTTGTCAGACGTTTATCTTGTTTTGTGTCGTGCCACGTTCATTATTATTAAACTCCCTAACTGCACCTGTGTCCTGACTCCCTGTGTCGACGTTACAGCTTGCCTATCTGTAACTTCCAAGTATAACATTGTGTACATAGGGTTAGCTCATGCACTGCATCCCTTGACAGAAGGCAGATTTTGGGAGTGTGCCTCAATGGAGAGTCGATAGGGAATGTAGTTGGACGTGTTAATTGAGGCCATAATGAAATGAAATAGAAACATTTGAACATTAACCTCACTAAAGTTTCATTTGAATGTTTCAGGCCTGTCCTATTAAATGATGGTAAACACACCTGGGAATTGTGGGAAAGCCAAGCAGCTGCAGAACAAGCCAAACCCCCGTGTTTAAAAGCCTATTAGTAAGTTTGTGACGTTTTCCCCATTGCCAAGTGAGGCTTTTGTGAAATGAAACTAGTACGTCTTTTGTGTTTCGGGTAACAAGACACTGAGTACATAAAGACACAAAACAAAGCCCACAGATTATCCCTCATTTCAACAGCACGACTACTGACTCCTTCCAAAACTATTGACGAAAACAAAGACACAAATATCCCCTCAAATAACGGACAAAGTACACTGTGGAGAAAACACAGATTTTCTTGTTAGACCGATTCTGATTCATGCCACTTGAATGTATGTGTGTACTTGTAGAAATAACACTCGAGGACAGGTAAGGTCTAAGGCTTAGACTAAGTAGATGCAACCAGGGAGAACATCATGCTGGTCTGTTCGCCCTTGAGCCAACACCCCTTTTGAAATCAACAAACAATATGTGTTCTATTAATCCCAAACCCAACAGCTGTAAACAAACATTTATTTGAGATATAATGCACGTCAGTCTGTGGCATGTGGTGTTTTATTAATGGATGCTTGAGGATTCACTAAACCTGTTTCCTGACAGACGGTTAAAAAACATTTGTTATGTGAAAACCCTAAGAACATATGGGTGGATTTAGGCAGGAATTCTACAGCCCAGCAGACAATAGCTCACCTCCACCCCTCCTATTTGACATCACTCATTACCTTTGTATGTGGACTTAAAACCATTATCCTAACATATTTCGTATTGTTCTAAGTTGTAGTACATTTTACAATGGGCAAAGTTTGTCATGGATCAAAGCTATGGTCTAGAAAGGACTCCCTCAGCAGGTAAATCTACTTCCTCTCCTCCTCCCACCGTGACTTTGCAGGACTTTAAATGTCTTTAGGCCCAAGCACCAACCCATCGATCTAGTCTAGCATCTCTCACATTACACCTATTCAGTTTGATCTATTCAAAGGAATATGCTTGTTTTCCCTAGTAATGTTTAGTGTTTAGCGCATCACATACTGTAGGTAGTTCGTACCATTGACATTCATTTGAGAGTCAGTACCCGACTTTGTCTCTAGTCTCCTCCACACACAGTAGTCATTGACAAGTGGTGTTTACCTCTCTCCTGCTTTACCAGCCTGCTCAAGTACTGCCAGGGTCCAAGGAGTAGGAGTGGAGAGTGCTGGATGAGAGTGCTTCGTAGGAGGACACATTTGCGGCTAACGGCGCCTAGCAAACGTCCATCCATGCAGCCCTCTCTCTTTCTTCCAACAATGTTGGATAATGAAGATTTTCTTCCATGTTACATCTAGGAAATTAGCATTTGTTCCTAGTTAAACATAAATAAATACATTCAATAAAATACAAATGTAGTTCAAGTAACAGTCACTCTTAATCACATGATCAACACAACATTGTTGCATTATCAACACAGTTATGAATGCTTATAGCAAGGCTTATAATGGCCTTCACCACCTAGGGGCCAGGCACTGAGTGCATATATTGCCATGTGTTTATAAATGCAGTTTAAACAGCCACAAGCAATTACGGCTGCTTATAGCAAGCCTAATAATGCATGGCGGTGTGTCAGAAGATGCTATTAATGCATTCATAATACATGATTACACCGGTGGCTTGATTTCACAGAAATGATTACCACAGAAAGTGCCCCTTGTGAGAACACAGTCAAGAAAGCATAATAAACCTGAAGAAGAACATATGAGCAGATTTTGTTAGATGGGCTATGCATATTCATCCTGGTTAGACTAGACTAAACGTACCACTGTGAGCACAGCATTCAGTCTGGTTTAACCAGGCTAAGCACATAAGCAGCAGGCTTATTAATCCTCATGCAAGACCAGCCAGGAGGGAATTGAGCTGGACTTGGACACGGCGAGGCGCTGCTGCCAGTAACCTGTCCTGCCCTGTAATAAATAGCTGTGAGCATATGGCAAGATGCGTGCACTCACCCACTTTGATAGGGTGCCAACTCATTTCGTTGGGTATTTTTTTTTTTATTGTTGGCTTATCTGCTTGGCCCTTGCTTTAACACTATTCATCAGCAATGAAAACAAGCTACATTTATACTCGGATTGCAGGGCTGAGCAACAAAAGACAACACACGGTTTTTTTTCTTATTTGTTTTGGCTTTTAGCTTTGTTTTGTGTTCTCGTTCGATAGCCACTTTGTGGGAAGAGACACAAATCCAACTGCAGGATGGCCCAGCTTTGAAGAGTTGATTTATTAAAAGGATGTGACGTGAAATTGTCACTACAAACTAACACTTGTCGCCCTATGTGAATACATTCCCCTTTATTGGCAGCAGGGCTGAAAATGGACAGCTTTCCAATTTGTCAATTTAATTTTAGTTAATTTTCTAAACGGACTTTGTTTCAAGTGGAATCGATCCAAACTCTGCAACAGTATGTTCCAAGAGAGAGAGAGTTCTGTTGTTAAATATTGTGTTCAGATTTGGGGATTTTCCAATTCCAATTGACCACCTATTGGTTTGGAATTATTTGGAAAATTCCCATAAGTAACTTAATTTTAGGTCTTGAAATTGAAATTCAACTGGATCACTTTATACACAGAATGGAACATTTTATTTTGCTCTCTGGCGCAAACAGACATAAAAACACACTAATTACACACATTGAGCATTTACATGTCAGTTCATCAGAGTCTTATTTAGGATTTTCACTGAGCTGGGGATGAAGGATCTCTTTCTTCCGTTCCTCCGTGCGAGGAATGGACGGCAGTATTTGGAAGGATGCGTAGAGTGGGTGGGCGTGGTCTTGTTCTACTAACACACTGAAGCCTCAGGACCAGAACATCCAATAAATCAGAATAAACCAAATTACAACACAGTCAAAACAAAAATACATTGTTTATTGGGAAACACAAGCACAAAGCAAAATGCAGTGCTATCTGGCCCTAAATCGACAGTACACCATGGCTAACTATTTGACAATGGTTACTGATCAAAACCTTAGAAAAACCTTGACAAAGTACAGGCTCAGTGAGCACAGCCTTGCCATTGAGAAGGGCAGACACAGGAAAACCTGGCTCCCTGTATAGGAAAGGCTGTGCAACCACTGCATAACAGCAGAACCTGAGACGGAGCTGCATTTCCTGACAAAATGTAAAAAATATAAAACAATTAGAGAGTGTCATTTCCCATATTTGAAACCCTTATTCAAGGTTTCAAAGACCTCTCTCATGAGAGTAGGCTACCCGTCCTGTTGGGGGAGGACGCAGAGAGCTGTGGGTTGGCAGCGTGCTAGATTGCTGCCTGCCATAAATTGAGGGACAGTGTCTGACAAACCAATCAACCTGCACATGTCCTCTACTGAATGCTTATTGTTATTGTTCAATGTATGGTTATTTTGACCCTTGGTTATTGTTGTTACTGTTGTCCCGTTGACAATTTTGATTCTTATTATTTTCATATTGTAAATATCCAAAGTAAGCTTTGGCAATATGTACATTGTTACAGAGAGAGAGAGAGAGAGAGAGAGAGAGAGAGAGAGAGAGAGAGAGAGAGAGAGAGAGAGAGAGAGAGAGAGAGAGAGAGAGAGAGAGAGAGAGAGAGAGAGAGAGAGAGAGAGAGAGAGAGAGAGAGAGAGAGAGAGAGAGAGAGAGAGAGACTTCCTTCTGTTATTCTCCAGCTTACCAATAAGGCATAGTTCTTTAGTTTTAGTAACATTGAGGTCAAGGAAGCTATTGTCAAACCATGTTATGAGGCTGTCAATGAACTGGGACAAGCTTAAGCTGGATTTTCCACCAGGCAAGCTACCAGAGCCATGTTGTTCGCATATTTGATGAGGGTGAGGTCACTGTCGTTGTATGCAATTTCATTTGTGTATACAGTATATCCTGTGTTTAGGACAAGGTGGTCAGATAGGGTGCCTTTAACATTGAATTTCTGGGGTTGCTCTAACAGGAGCTCCCAGATCCTGGGGTGGCAGGGTAGCCTAGTGGTTAGAGCGTTGGACTAGTAACCGGAAGGTTGCAAGTTCAAACCCCCGAGCTGACAAGGTACAAATCTGCCATTCTGCCCCTGAACAGGCAGTTAACCCACTAGGCCGTCATTGAAAATAAGAAGTTGTTCTTAACTGACTTGCCTAGTTAAATAAAGGTTTAAAAAAATCCACAGCACCAGGCCCGAGTTGACGTTTAAAGTATTCGTATCCTTTGACTTACTCCATTTTGTTGTGTCACAGCCAAAATTCAAAATTGAATTGGCATTTTTTGTGCAAATGTATAGAAAAATACAGAAATATCTCATTTACACCCCTGAGTCTATACATATTAAAATCACCTTTGTCAGCGATTACAGCTGTGAGTCTTTCTGGTTACATCTCTAAAAGCTTTGTATACCTGGATTGTACAAAATTTGCATACTTATTTTATTTATTCTTCAAGCTCTGTCAAGTTGGTTGTTGATCATCACAGGACAGCCATTTTCAAGTCTTGCCCTGGATTTTCAAGCCGATTTAAGTCAAAACTGTAACTAGGCCACTCAGGAACATTCTATGTCGTCTTGGTAAGCAACTCCATTCTAAATTTGGCCTTGTGTTTTAGACTATTGTCCTGCTGAAAGGTGAATTTGTCTACCAGTGTCTATTGGAAAGCAGACTGAACCAGGTTTCCTTAAGGATTTTGTAACTGTTTAAATGTCACCATTCGCCCCATGGTGAAATCCCTGTGCGGTTTCCTTCCTCTCCGGCAACAGAGTTAGGAAGGACGCCTGTATCTTTGTAATGACTGGGTGTATTAATGAATAACTTCACCATGCTCGAAGGGATATTCAATGTCTACTTTTTGTTTTACCCACTACCAATAGGTGCCCTTATTTTTGAGGCATTGGAAACCTCCTTGGTCTTTGTGGTTGAATCTAGAATGGCCGCCTTTTTACGGTCTCCTTGTCAAGTCCTGACTTTAGTTCCTTTTTTATGTCTGTGTTTTAGTTTGGTCAGGGCGTGAGTTGGGGTGGGCATTCTATGTTTTGTGTTCTATGTTTTCCATTTCTATATGTTTGGCCTGGTATGATTCCCAATCACAGGCAGCTGGTAATCGTTGTCTCTGATTGAGAGCCATACTTAGGCAGCCTGTTTTTCCCACTTGAGTTGTGGGTAGTTGTTTTCTGTCTCTGTGTCTACCAGACAGGACTGTTTCAGTTGTTCTTTTGTTTACTTTGTGTTTCAGTGTTCAGTTACTGAATAAATCTAACATGGACACTTACCACGCTGCATCTCGGTCCTCTCCTTCCAACAGCCGTTACACTCCTAACCAATTATGCCATTATGTGTTTTTTTTTGCGATATTTGTAAATTATTTTGTACATAATGTTTCTGCAACCGTATCTTACGGAAGAAAAGAGCTTCTGGATATCAGGAGAGCGATCACTCACCTCGGATTAGACAAAGATTTCTTCAACAACAACAACAACAACAACAACAAGCAGGTCTCAAACGATATTCTCCAAACATCCCACAGGGTAGACATCCCAATTATTCGAAAAAGGAAGCGACGCAGAGGACGAAGAGCCGGATGCCTCGTCCGGACCCGCAGAAGACAACTAGGAAAGCTGCTGTTACCGTCAATATTACTCGCCAACGTGCAATCATTGGACAATAAACTAGACGAGGTACGATCACGAATATCCTACCAATGGGACATCAAAAACTGTAATATTCTATGTTTCACGGAATCGTGGCTGAATGACAACATGGATATTCAGCTAGCGGGATACACGCTGCACCGGCAAGATAGAACAGCACATTCTGGTAAGACGAGGGGGGGGGGTCTGTGCATATTTGTAAACAACAGCTGGTGCACGAAATCAAAGGAAGACTCTAGATTTTGCTTGCCTGAAGTAGAGTATATTGTGATAAACTGCAGGCCACACTACTTGCCTAGAGAGTTCTCAGCTATACTTTTCGTGGCTCTTTATTTACCACCACAGACAGATGCTGGCACGAAGACCGCACTCAGTCAGCTGTATAAGGAAATAAGCAAACAGGAAACCACTCACCCAGAGGCGGCGCTCCTAGTGGCAGGAGACTTTAATGCAGGGAAACTTCAATCAGTTCCAAACCAAATCTCTATCAACATGTTAAATGTGCAACCAGAGGGGAAAAAATTCTAGATCACCTGTACTCCACACACAGAGACGCGTACAAAGCTCTCCCGGTCTATAAAAAAATGGTCAGATGAAGCAGATGCTAAACTACAGGACTGCTTTGCTATCACAGGCTGGAACATGTTCTGGGATTCTTCCGATGACATTGAGGAATACCCCACATCAGTCACTGGCTTTATCAATAAGTGCATGTACCTACATGTACGTACTACCTCAATAAGCCTGACTGACAGGTGTCTGTATATAGCCTTGCTACTCTCTTTTCAAATGTCTTTTTACTGTTGTTTTATTTCTTTACTTACCTACACATACACACACACACACACACGCCTTTTTTTTCTCGCACCAATGCTTAGTAAGTAAGTAAGCATTTTACTGTAAGGTCTACTACACCTGTTGTATTTGGTGCACGTGACAAATAAACTTTGATTTGATTTGGAACAATTGTGTAAAACATGTCCCACTTGTGAATCACATTGCATCTGATGTCCTCGTTAATTTATTTCACTTTCCCTGTGCCTCCCTGGGCAAAGGTTATTCTCTTGATATTAGGACAGTGTTTTAGGTTTTTTGTTAACCCATGTTTTGTCATAGTGGAAAATTCTAACATCCTTCGTTTTGGTGATAGAATCAACACAGAAGTTAATGTAGTAGGTTACAGTGTCCAATAGCAATTATTTGTTGAGGGAACAGAGTACCCAGATCCCTTACCTGAACTGAACTCAGCATATGTTTTTTTTGGACCACTAGGGGGAATGACCAGATTACTTTCTTGGACCCCCCTAAGAAACCCCCCTTCTGACTTCATCAGAAGTCTCACAGATCACATTTTTTAATCCCCATTGACGTTTCAAGTGTGTTTTATATGTGTGACCGACTGGCTATTGAGCCCAGGTTTTTAGGTAAGGTTACTTGTCATTTGATGAGTGTTATGTTCATCCTTAGGCTTACAGTATTCTCCACTTCACATTGTCTACCAAGTCTCTTCTATTCCTTTTGAATTAGTTATTCAGTTTGCCGCAGATCATTTATAAACATGAAACTCTCAGAACTTCGGCTTCCTCATTGCCTGTATGTCTTCATGAATGTTTGCATGCATTTGCATCGAGGGAAAGTAGCATATGTTGAAAGAAATATGGAAGAACTGTAGGGGTGCATAAAAGCACAAATGGCTTTGGCTTTCAATATCTTGACAAGAAAGAGTATGAGTGACTTCACATAAAAATGAAATGAGAGCACTAAAAGCTTCTCCTTGCTTTGTTTTTACATAGGCCTAACACTTTCATACAAAAGAACACACAGCTTCCACGTTGTTCATTATTTTCCAAAGAATGTTGTTTATCCATTACTTGTACAAAAGATGTTTCTAACTAACCCAATATAGACCACACCCTGTCGTTTCCAATAGGAACAAATTAGTCATAATGGGCAGAACAAGAAAGGATAGGGGCAGAGCCAAGCACAAGCTAGTAAGATCCTATTGGCGCATTCTAGCATGTATTTGCATTTTTCCATTAGGGAACACCTACTCTGAAGTGCGAGTGTGCAGTAACTCACTTTGCCCTTGTACTCCTTCTAAACAATGCAATTTTTGGAAACTTTGGCAAGGGTAAATTATACGAAACTTAGTCCACTCTGTTTGTAACAGATTCTAGTTTTGGGAACAGAAAACTTTATATAGATCAAATGTTTCATCGATGAGAACATTTGCAGAATGTTGGCCAAAATCATCTCGTTCCATCTTCTTCCACTTCCGGCCACTGGACTTCCTCTCACCACCATATTAAGTGGTGAGTAGAAACGCCAAGCGGCTGCTTCACATTATACATTGTCTGTCTCATTGTTCTATCTGTGCTTTTACTACGGGTGGGTCTAATCCTGTATGCTGATTGGTTAAAACCACATTCCAGTCGGTGTCTATTCCACAAGTTACCACCGGCTAAATCTATGAAGTTAAAATGCCTATTTACTCTGTTCCTTCTGATTGCGCAATCCACTGTCTCATCAGCACAGCCAAGCAATTTATAAACTTAATCTCCACTATAAAAATAATTTAGACCTTATCTCACATTTCTTTTAGACTACCATTTAGTTTTCAACAGCAGGGATTTGTATAAACCTTGCTGTCTGTCTCTGACATTTGCAACATTATTTCAATATTCAAATCCGATCTCCAGCTGTGCCGTAGTAATGAACGTGTCGGGAGTCGGGACGAGACGGACAGGTAGCGTTTCTCAGCTGGTATCATTTTTATGGTATATACAAAGAAATGTCAATTGTGAAACGAAGTGCAGCTAGTTTGCAGTCTTTCCAGCTTCAATTTGAAATAATTGTGCTAGCTGTGTTGTTGGCTAGCTCTTCCGAGTGAGCACATTTTCTATGCCAGGCGAAATCGTTCCTCGTTAGCTCATTGTTATGTATGTATCCAAAACAGCTTAAACAAATCCAAATGCAGCTACTTTGCTGTTATTCTGGCTGCATCCGGGCTGCAGTGAGGATGCTTTAGTCCAGGTCTGGGAGGAGATCCCTCAGGAGACCATCCGCCACCTCATCAGGAGCATGCCCAGGCGTTGTAGGGAGGTCATACAGGCACGCGGAGGCCACACACACTACTGAGCCTCATTTTGACTTGTTTTAAGGACATTACATCAAAGTTGGATCAGCCTGTAGTGTGGTTTTCCACTTTAATTTTGAGTGTGACTCCATATCCAGACCTCCAATGGTTGATAATTGATTTCCATTGATAATTTTTGTGATTTTGTTGTCAGCACATTCAACTATGTAAAGAAAAAAGTATTTAATAAGAATACTTCATTAATTCAGATCTAGGATGTGTTATTTTAGTGTTCCCTTTATTTTTTTGAGCAGTGTAGGTATTTCAACGTCAGAGCTTTAGCTGGTGGTAACTTGTAGAATAGACACTGGCTGGAAGGAGGTTTTAACCCATCAGCATCCAGGATTAAACCCACCCGTTGCATAATTCCCTATAACTCAAAGTATATCAGCACGGTGGAATTCAATACTATAGTTCATTCTTACTTCAGCTGCTTTTGAAAGTCGAAACGAATTGTTGAATTTCATATTTTTTTTAATAGCAAGCTAGGACTGATGGTTTGGTTAGCTAAACTAGCGAGTCTGTTTGTTTGGTTACCAAGGCAACTACTGTCGCGATATAGTAAACTTGCTACCTATTTCAGTTTTATGTTGAACACATTTCTACCTGGAAATGAATACATGTATTTGTGACAAATGTGTTAAATTATAGCCATGGTATAAAAGGGACAATCAACTTGGGGCTCTATGCGTTCTCTGGAAAATAATACAACTTCGTGGAAGGTAGGGTTCCACTCCGCTAGCGCCTAGTGGAACACACCTTCCACGTCGTTCATTATTTTTCATAGAATGCATAGCCCCTTGTTGATTGTCCCTTTTATACCATGGCTATAATTTAACACATTTGTCACAAATACATGTATTCATTTCCAGGTAGAAATGTGTTCAACATAAAACTGAAATAGGTAGCAAGTTTACTATATCGCGACAGTAGTTGCGAATTAATATTGCATTACACACATGGCAGTTAATATAAAGTGTTACCTTGCATTTGACTATTTCAACATGAATCACAAACAGTACGCGACAGGCCCATTTAATGGCAGTTGGAAGCAGCATCTGCTGAAGCCAGAGGTGATGAGGCTTATGTACCCAAACGTTGTGAAAAACAGAAAGAAAAGACATTTCCCCAAGGAAAGACATTTCCCCATCACATGTCATTAGAAACTCATTATGAAAGTGTGGCTTTTGGGAAAACTTTTCCATCTGTCTGAATGAATTTGACATACTGTGTCCTTGAAAAGGCATCATACCACTTGGAGTGGGAAAGACACGGGCTGCAGTGCTGTGCTGTACTAATGTTTGAGTCGAGTGGACTATGTTGGAAAAACTTAAAGGTGAGTTAGGACATAGGGGGTGTCATCATTTTGGTCTGAGTGTCATTTGATTTGGCGGACATTCATAGAAGCAGTGGACATTCTAAAGTGACATTGTTTTTTGACACCATTTTGACTTTGTTGTTGCCAAAAGGTTTCCTTTCATCCTCCATCCTCCTACTATTAAAATTGTCTTGGCCAACAGGATGGAAGTAAATTTAATGACAGGAACGTGAATGTTCAGTGGAATCTTTTGAATTTTTCGGTTTATATCTTTCTTTTTGCTCAATTTAACCCAACATTGTAGCATGTTCTTGCATGTGGGAAAGCCTGGAATACCAGTTCAAGCTGTTTTTGTTTTGAGATATTACGTGCAAAGAGAAGTGTTTTAGATGCGCTTTAATGACTCACAGTAGCATTCTACAAGCTTCAAACTTGGGGAAATTCTAAGAAATTAAGTAAGTCAAATGTGCAGGAAGGTATGATAACATATGGCATATGTTGAACCGCGTACAAGTGACTGCAAAATAAGACATCATGTTTGGTTGATTCACTCTCGCTTGTATCTTATCTCCATTCTCTAATATTTTCCTACAGGGCTATAGAATTGCTGAACCATAGGTGATGATAAGGCCCTTGGCTATGGAAGTCCATATGTTCAAATGCCTATGCATTGCCCCAGTTACAACTCCCATTCTTTAACGCTGGCTGACTGGTCAGACATTGGTTCGTAGCTTTAAGTGTCTGATGAATCCCAAGTTGCTGCGGCCACAGTGGAGCAGTTGGCATCTCTGAGAGAATCGTTAAGGAAGCCTCTGCTCCTCCGTTTCCTGGCAGAGGCCCGGGGCTGGGCCACTGGGTATGAGACGACTCGCCATCTGCTGCATAACGCCAAACCTCACATGAGTCTCGTTAAGTCTTGCCAAGACTTCAAGCCACCTCCTCTCGGTATCACCGCTCAGTACTCAATATAGTGGGTTAGCACAAACACACACACACTCAGATCACTTTCCATTTGTAATAGAAATATCTATCAAGAGACTCATACGAAAGCAAGCAATCTTTGTTTCTATTTCTGTTAAGTTCTGGCCTCACGAGTAGCTCTGTATAATCCACAACTCATTTGACTTCTGCTGGCTGTATGCGTTCCTCCTCCCCCTTCCCCGGTCCAGATTTGGATGGGTGGTCATTTTGCCAGGGGAACATTGGAAGAACCTACAGCATGTTTCTTACTCAAGTTGGTGATGGTAGGGAGGATCAGTAGAACAGCAAGGTGACATGCGAGCCAGCGGTCATTTGAATATGTTTATTGGATCTTGGGTGATAATGAGGAAGGCTGACATTTACTTTGTGGCCATTCTGTTTTTCCCCTTCGGGTCTTTTTCCAGCAAGCCCAAACACAAAGCAACTGTCCTCTCTTCCATTGACATTGTCTTCATTCTTCCTTTGATAAAATATGCAGTGGAGATTTTAGCATGTACAGTGGGGCAAAAAAGTATTTAGTCAGTCATCAATTGTGGCAGTTCTCCCACTTAAAAAGATGAGAGGCCTGTAATTTCCATCATAGGTACACTTCAACTATGACAGACAAAATGAGAGAAAAAAAACAGAAAATCACATTGTAGGATTTTAAATGAATTTATTTGCAAAATATGGTGGAAAATAAGTATGTGGTCACCTACAAACAAGCAAGATTCCTGGCTCTCACAGACCTGTAACTTCTTCTTTAAGAGGCTCCTCTGTCCTCCACTCGGAGGAGCAATTATTAGGAAATGGAAGACATACAAGACCACTGATGATCTCCCTCGATCTGGGGCTCCACGCAAGATCTCACCCCGTGGGGGAAAATGATCACAAGAACGGTGAGCAAAAATCCCAGAACCACACGGGGGGACCTAGTGAATGACCTTCAGAGAGCTGGGACCAAAGTAACAAAGCCTACCATCAGCAAGGGCATTGAAGATGAAACGTGGCTGGGTATTTCAGCATGACAATGATCCCAAACACACCGCCCGGGCAACGAAGGAGTGGCTTCGTAAGAAGCATTTCAAGGTCCTGGAGTGGCCTAGCCAGTCTCCAGATCTCAACCCCATAGAAAATCTTTGGAGGGAGTTGAAAGTCCGTGATGCCCAGCAACAGCCCCAAAACATCACTGCTCTAGAGAAGATCTGCATGGAGGAATGGGCCAAAATACCAGCAACAGTGTGTGAAAACCTTGTGAATACTTACAGAAAACATTTGACCTCTGTCATTGCCAACAAAGGGTATATAACAAAGTATTGAGATAAACTTTTGTTATTGACCAAATACTTATTTTCCACCATAATTTGCAAAACATATTTTTATGTGGAAGAACTTGCACAATTGGTGGCTGACTAAATACTTTCTTGCCCCACTGTATGTAGTGGAGGGGCAAACTCAACCAATTGTTTTGTAGATGCATGCCAGCGAAGCCACTACACAACACAACACTAACAATACATTACATGCACTATAACGGTGACAAACGGTGTCCACAAACTGTTAGGGCCTACATAAAGCTGTTCCGACAGCGGTGCTTTCCTTTCAGCACCATGGAGTGAATCCTTACCACAACTCCACCTGGCAATCAGCGGAGACTCGTCTGGCAGTGAAACAGTTCTTTCAGCCTGATCTACTGCCTTTTTAAAAATCATAGCTGAAATGGCTGACTTGCTTAAATATGGTTTCTACTGACTCCTTGTGGATTTGTGTAAGTCGATAAGAACCGCATTCTCCTTCAATAATAACACGTTTTTACTTGTTTTGAACCATACACAAGCATTATTACATTTATGTTCAGTAAATTCATAATGTTTGTTCTTATATATTTAACATTTACACCACTGTTCAAAAGTTTGGGGTCAACTGTCCTTGTTTTTTAAATAAAAGCTCATTTTTGGTCAATTAAAATAACATCAAATTGATCAGAAATACAGTGTAGACATTGTTAATGTTGTAAATGACTATTGTAGCTGGAAACGGCAGATTTTTTTTAATGGAATATCTACGTAGGCGTACAGAGGCCCATTATCAGCAACTATCGCTCCTGTGTTCCAATGATTACAGAGGTTGTAATCGCTGCCAAAGGTGCTTCAACAAAGTACCGTGTAAAGGATCGGAATACTTATGTACATGTGATATTTCAGTGTTTTTTAAATTAATTTGCAACAACAACATAAAAACGGCTTTTGCTTTGTCATTGTGGGGTATTGTGTGTAGATTTATGAGGGGAAAAAACTATTTTATCCATTTCAAAGTAAGGCTGTAACGTATCAAAATATGGAAAAAGTCAAGCGGTCTGAATACTTTCTGAATTTACTGTACACTTAGTGTTACTTTCTTAGCTACACTATACATATGTGTCTCCCTGGCATATTACATCACTACTGCAGCAGCATACAAGACATACTTCTGGACTCACTGTTGTCGTGCTGTGCCCACTCGAACAGGAAGGTGGCGCGGCAGTCCTTCTCGTGGGCAAACTTCTCAGTTACTGTGTCTGTGTTTTTCTGGCCTATTGTGTTGCGTGTGAAGGTTTTTATAATTTTAAGGGTGTTCGTTTTGGATCATGTTTGATGTACCCTTAAAAAGGGGTAGGTCATCATAATGCCTTTGTAGCCTGTAATCACCTTCACGCATGGTACACCAGCAAATGCCTGGGCAGAGGTCTGCTGACTCGTCATTGCCCCGCAGTGCTGTCTCACAATTGGCACACAATTTAATGCATACTATAATTCTGGCAAACACGTACCAGTTCTCATCCATTCGTTGGTTGTGAAAGTCATGGCTCGTCTATATGTATAGCTGAGCTACAATGTTTGATTTCCCCAGTAATCCCAGTTTAACTGCGTTGTCTACATGTGATGCACAATTCTCATGTTTTGAGACCCTTTCTGACACGTTTTAAATCCTTAAACCCACTTAGACCACCCACCCTCTCCACCGAATAGCAGGCAGTGGAAGCAAAATTGTGATTGCTTTGTTCCTTCCAAACCACTCATTGTTGAATTTGAAATTTACAACTTGTTATGTAATGTTTATGTCCAATGGTCGATGTGCACCGAGACATTTTATCTTTATTTTCTCTTCATATTACAGGGATTGAAAAGGATTTCCTAGTAGATTGTTGACATAATTCACGACGACTGCTTATCTAGCTAGCTAGTTTGCTAGCTAAAATTTAAAGTATGATGTTGACATGATCAGTCCAATCAAAGCTACAAGGAGATATAACGTGATTTGACGTCATTTTATCTGTGGCCAATGATCTTGAGCTTTCTTGGACGGGCACTTCTACTGTAAATCTACGGCAGCACCATAGGGGGTCTTGAAGTGCCTAGCTCTCCCTTAGATCCTGCGGTGATGTACAGTAGTGTCCACATGAGCGACAGAACCATAAGCCAGTCACAGCGCAACCAGAGATGATTAACAACGCCTACCCTCTGGGCTTTCGCTGGCTGCCCCTCCACCATAGAAAGCACTGAGATAGTTTGAAACAGCTGCATTTTGGAGCTGCCTTACTCAAGAAAGAAAGAGAAACGAAAAGGTCATAACTAGTCAATTGCATAACTTAATACATTCAACTGAAATGTGTCTTCCGCATTTAACCCAACCCCTCTGAATCAGAGTGGTGCGGGGGGCTAAAGAGACCAAGTTTGTATGCTGCTTTATTAACTCAAGGATTTCTTTCAATACATTGTTTGCAAAAATGTGACACAAATTAATGTCAGAATTACATGCAAAGCAGGCCAACTTTTATTTTTTTTAAACAGGTGGCTCTGCCCTACCTGCCCTGAAAGACGGGTCTACACAAATATAATGTCTTTGTCTGTATAAATCATCTGTTAAAGGTTAAGACGAAGTTTGGATATCGTATTTGGGATGAACAACTGACTGAGTTGCTGAAGACATTTTCTGGGACCCCCGTGTTAATGTTGTCTTGAATGCACGTCTTTTCCCCATCATGCACCAGTGATTTGGAGCCTATTTAGCCTCTGGATGTAAAGATCGAGAAAAAAAATCTGTCCTCTGAAACTGGCGCTTGATCAGATTTTTGTCCAGTAACTTACTATGGTAAAAATTAGGTCCAGGTGCGCAGACGCAGATCCTATCACATGTGCGTACGTACCGGTTTAGTTAGGCACCTTCTCCCCGGATTTGGGAGCTTTCTGAACAGACGCTGACGAGGCCAACAACGTCGAAGGCAACATTACCATAACTGCATGAGTCTATCAGCTTAGCTGCTCCCAAATGCCAGATCCCTGTCAAGCGCGTCGCTGTCATCGCCGTATGTCATGTCTGCAGCTTTACTGCAAATTCATTAGCCGAGCAACTCTGAGAAATTAAATACGTTTCAAGTGTTTTTTCTGCTTCCTGAGTATGTTTCAATCTGAGCGTGGTTACGTAAACCCAAACTAAATTTATCAACGCTCATTTTATGTAAAGCCTGAGCTCCCGGCGCAGCCTGTATGTGTGATTTTTGCTCAGAACCGGAGGATGCCTTTTGTTTCCCTTCGAGCCATTTAGTTTATATTTTGGTCTGTGAGAAAAACAAGATTTAAAAAGGTCATGCTAATTTTAGTGCAGGTTCTTGGAGGAGGAATATTTATGGCTTTCGGTTCACACTCGTGCAAACAATCAAAGCAGACCTCAATCATGTTACAGCTGTGCAGCAGTTTACAGTCGACTATGAGTGAATGAGGTGATGTAACATCTGCACATGCTGCATGCCTCTGTGTGTGTGTGTGCACGAGGTCATTGTCGCGTGCATTTATATTTCTCTAGTTTGTGTGGCTGGAGAAGTGCTCTATTTCTGCAGGAAGCTGTTAGCATCCCTCTCCCCTCTTTCTTTCCTCCTCTCCTTGCCAGTGAAGTCTGGGAGATGTCAGACTGAAATGTGTTAAGGTCATGTATCTCAAACAAGCAGTGACAGCACACAACTACCTCAGCTTAGCCAAGACTAGCGAAGAGACCGTTATCATTCTTTCAGGTGTTCAGTCAGTGTGCCACTCAAACGGCCATTCAACTCTCTCTTTTTGACAGATTGCCAATTACAATTCCCAAGTTATCTACAATAAGGACATATATTTATTGCTATATGTTTGTGAATAATGTTGTACCATATGTTGCTTTTCCGTGTTCATTTTCCACAGATACTGTATCTATTTAGAATGACTTACCTGGTGAATTTTTTTTTTTTTACTGTCCTGTTCCCCTGTAAAGGGTATTAGCAGGTGATCAATATCAAGATACTTCTCTTTTGTCGGGCTCATGCCATGGACTGAGAGACACCTTCAAAAGGCTTAGTACATTGTGCAAACCAAAGAGCATACCACTAGAATGGTGAGTTGATATGCTCTGACGTAAATTCAAGGGCACATACTGTATTCCCATCATTCAAAACATGTAGTTCTTTACCATTTACGGCAGTTTAAAAGCGTAATTTGTCACCATTGACCAGGGATCATCAACTACATTCAGCCGCAGGATGATTTTTTTCTTGAGCAGATGGTCAAGGGGGCCAGAACATAATTACAAATCATTTGTAGACTACAAATTGATCGCAAGAAGCCCAAACAAATATAACATTTGACTAAAACCTAATCCTTTCAAACCTTGGTTACATTTGTATACAATCACATATACAGAATCTCTCTATTACACATGGAAATTCTTTGGAACAAATTTCTAAAATTAAAATCATTTGGAGCTGATTTGCTGGTGTTTTTTACAGTCTTTTATGTCAGAAAACTTGGGGGGCCAAACAAAATCACATGTGGGCCGTCAGTTGGGGAACCCTGCCATAGACAGTGACAACTTGCTACACAGAAGGATTTTTATTCTTGCCCTGCTAACAGTAATGAGTAGTTAGGAAGTCCTGAAATGGTCACCAAAAGTCATTATTGTGTCATGAACCCGTGGATGTTTTGGCTAGTTCCCGGTTGGTCCCCGGGACGTCCCCGAGGATGTTTTTAGGACATTCTTGGGACGTTGTGTCCTGGTCCCCTTGAGGTTTTGTCTTGTGCCTGGTTTATCTCAAGGACGTTATGAGGATGTTTTTAGGGCGTTCTAGGGACATTGTGTCATCGTCCCCTGGAGGTTTTGTCTCGTTCCCGGTTTGTCCCGGGGAACGTCCCGAGAACAAACCAGGAACAAGAAAAAGGTCCCCCAGAGAACGTTCCATTGTGACCATCACACAACGCCTTAAGGACTAGTCAAATTAACCTCCTGAGAACATTCTAAAAAGGTCCTGACATGGTCCTCAGTGACGTCCCCAGGAATGGAACTCGAGAAAGGTCCCCCAGAAAACGTTCCCTTGGGACCATCATGCAACGTCCTAAGGACCTGTAAAACGAACGTCCTAAAAAGGGCCTGACAATGTCCTCAGTGATATCCAGGGAACTTACAGGGATCTAAACAAAGGTCCCCCAGAGAACATCCCCCAGAGTGCTGGAATCAGGACGTTCTCAGGACGTTCATTTTGCTAGTCCTTAGGATGTCGAATCTTACAATGAACTAGATAAGGTCCCCCAGAGAACATTCCCTTAGGAGCATCACGCGATGTCCTAAGGATGATTAAAGGACAATTAAAAATTCTCCTGACATGGTCCTTATTGACGTCCTGGGAACTTACAGGGTACTAGACTAAGGTCCCCCAGAAAACATTCCCATGGGTCCGTCACGCAACGTTCTTAGAGCGTCAGCGGGATAACGTCAAGCCGAAACCTTTAAGGGACCTAATGGGAACGTCACCGCATGTCCTCAGGACATGCTGGGTATGCTGGGTTTGCTGGGTATGCACTTTACCTGGAAATCCAGTGGCAGGTTTTGATTGAACCGGGTCTTAGCCTTTGGTTCTTCAAATTCTGTGCACAATAGAACGTTTAGCCTTTTCAACAAGATAAACGTCTCTTTCAAAATGGAGGAGAGCTCTCCTCTGAATCAGTCCTGGAATCAGACTAGCCCCTTGCCAGGGTATGTTTTTTTGCTCCAGACAAACCATACTGGCAGTTACCATGACAACAAACACAATTTTCCCTTCACACGTCACCCAAATGCATTTTCGCTGCCAGAGCAACACAGCGCACTCTCTCTACGCACAAACCGTTTCACTCTTGGCAGCGTCCTCTAGAGACAAGGGAATGAGCTCAGACAGAGCTCCTGCAGACAATTGGAGCAAAACATCACGTGTTACATAACGCCTACTATCAAACTGATGTCTTATTTGCAGCCATTTCATTGATAGGCTGTGATGAGCCCAGAATATTACAGTCATCTCAAAGTGCACACATGAATGGCTAAACATTTGGATCGACTGCACCAGATCATACACAGACTCATTCTGTAGGTAACTGCTAAACATATTTCTAGCTCAGCACGTTAGAATGACAAGGTGACCACAGATGACCTAGTTGAATTGCCATTGCAGTGTAATGTATCATGATGTGTGTATTGAATATTATTGTCTTTAACATAGATCTTTAATGATTTGCTTATTTTTTTTAAAGACTGGTATATGGTCAAGCAAAGTTTATTCAAGCAGCAATTTTTGAAGAAAATGATTTTGTCCAACATCCTTGTTTCTCTCCCTCTCTTTTCTTTTGCAACGGTAGACAGGGAGTTAAAGGAGGAAAGCCACCTCATCATAAGCACTCCTCACATGACCTAACAAAACATGTTTTTAATCCATTCAAGAATAGAATTCTCCCAAACCTTGTGGTTATCTTGGATCTGTTGGGATTACGGAACAGTAAAGACATAATAACATGCTCCAAAGCTTTGGCTGGCATATCAACGCAATAGTCCAAGACCTCCTCACTGGACCTTGACCTTCCTTTGGCAGTTGACCTGTTACCACCTAATCCCAACCACACCGAGGTGCCATGATGAATGTACTGTTGTGAGTTGATTACAGATGTTATGAGTTCAGTGTCAGGGGTTCAACCACAGATAATGATATATTGTACATGAATGGGCTTAATCTGTCTGCCTGTTCATCACATAGTACCAGATTGTTCCAACTTTATATGGAGGATCACAATTTGTAAGCAGTTAACAATGTATACTTACAATGTAATTATAACATACTTGTTTATTTGACTACCCTGCAAATGCATGATTTTAGTGTCTCAAGGTGGGAGCACATTATTTTCTGTCATCTAGGGTGCCACCTCTTCCAAGTTAGGCAGTCCCAGCATATAGCAATTTCTGCTTACATTAATGTTATTGCTCGACATCCAAGGTCAGGGCCAGTCACACTTATCTCCATATATTTGACAACCTGCAGTCCTATTGTAAACACCACTATTGCAAATGGTAAGATAGCTCGTAGGAGGGAGGGATAGGAAGGAACAGTGGTGTGTTTAGTAGTTAGACAGGTACCATTGGGGATTTGGGGTGTCCCATTTCAGGGGCCGGTACTATACAGAGGCATTATGTTTCCAGTGCTCCGAGTGGAAGGCGGCAGAAAAGAGGAACACCACATTTGCTGGCATGGGAACGTAGAGCTGGGCCTACCATGTGCAGGGATATTGTTCCCTGTCAAGTCTTGTGTTACGCCTTTGAGTGATGGAGCCTATTCCTGGAAGACGGTGGCAGGCGCGAACAAAAGCTATGGAACCGACGTCAAACATTACTCTATGTGCGGTCTTGGAAGGTGTATGTGTGTGTGTGCGTGTGTGTGTGTGTGCGTGCGTGCGTGCGTGTGTGTGTCGACATGTGTTTGTGTGCGCAGCAAGTGTATATAACCAGAACCTTTTGTATCCCCCTCTACAGGTTCACCCAGTTTCAGAGGACAGCTGTGATGGGCGCCCGGCTATATATAACTCCACACAGGTCTAATTTACGCCCCCGTGGTCTGGCCCCAGTGTCACACATTGACCTTTGAGAGAGAACACTATCCCACACAAAGACAAGTGCATTATTACCTCATTCCTTTTCTTAAAGGGGAGAGGACATTTCAAATACACCTGAAGCAAGGGTAACAAAATGATTGTCTCCTTGATGATCATAATGATAAGAATTCAGAATCATCAAGGAGTCATTTGTTTTGTTACCCTTGCTTTTGGTGCATTTCAAATGTTGTGTCCCCTTTAAAAAAAAACATTACGAAGCAATAAGCACGTATCACTTATTTCATGTTTCCTTCAACATTTTCAAATACTTTAGCTATTTGTACGATTTACGGCTTCAGTGGTATTTGTCTAAAAACAGCTGGGTAAAATGTCCCTGTGGTCAAGCTCGTGGTTTGGCTGCTGCGAACAGTGGCTGCTGCTGTGGACGTGTCCCTGTGGAGCTAATTGTGACAAGCACAGAGAGCAGGTACAGCGCAATGCCTTTGTCGAGGGCTTGACTGAAGCGGCTGGCGCTTGTCCAAGAGTCAAGTAATTGCAGCACGACGGACCCATTTAAAATATTTAAACAGCGCCAAACATGAACGACTCGAGCATCAGGTTTCAAAAACAACAACCTAAAGACCCTTTTGGAAGAAAACGCTATCGTGATCCTCAGTCTCTAGTGCTGAGTGAGAGACAAAAGGTGCCAGTCATTAAAAAACATGCTGGATCATTTTATCTAACTGAACAGTAACTGAGGGAGAGACTCAGAGCCAGCGAACCACTGCCTCCATGTTGGCGTCAAATGTTCCATGACATTAACATTCTGCTTTTATAATAAATGAATCATGATGTAACCAAAAGGGACAGTTCACATTCATTCCAACCAGCAACAGTTGATAGCTTACTTGCTGAATTGGTTGACGATTTTGAACAACAAGATTCATATTTAGATGTGAGTTTCAGAGATTACATTGGTTATAGTCTCGCGTTGCCGTACTTCCAAAAGCACATCCTTGTCACGCCTCCCTTGGAGGTCTGGAGAATTTTGTATCACAAAAACGGTTTGAATTGTCCGCTGGCTCCCATCGACAAGATTTTGATTGGATGTTTCATTTCAAGAACCCTCCACTCACATGCCCATAGAAGCGGTGCTGTGTGTTATGTGTATCACTGTTTTCCATCCGGGTAGGACACACTTTGTAGAGAGTTGCTAGTTTCAAGTGCTCGTTTTCAAGTTATCAAGTATGGCCGACAGTCTGCAATTTCTATTTCTTAAATATTCATTGTGGCTTAAAACTGAAAGTGGATCATGCTGGTAAAGTCAAACGTCACAACACGTTCTAAACCGCTCTGGTGACAATTCCATTTGTCCACATGGTCACTTGAAAAATCTTGAAGATTATTATTTTGTTTTTGTTAGGATCCAAAAAAACAGAGTCGGTGGGAAACTCTATTCAAGTAAGTAAATACATTTTGAAAACGTTGAAAAAAAATGATCTATTACAGTGCTAGTAGTAGGCCACTTTGAAGGCTAACACAACTGAGCTGCTAGCTAGCTAACTAACTTTACACAATGTTTAGCTAAGGGAATTAAGTACATAACAATGGCTAACTGTGAACTTTAACACCTTCTCACAAAGAAACTGTGCACACCACCATATTTCTGTATACAACATTCGCTAACATAGGTAGGCCTACCTACACTCAGAGGCCAGTTTATTTGCTATATAGAGCAGGCAGACAGGCATTCAGTTACTGTTCGATTGAATGTTATAATGGGCAAAGCGAGTGACCTAAGCGACTTTGAGTGTTATGATGGTCGGTGCAAGGTGCACCAGTCGCAGTATCTCAGAAATGGCCAGCCTCCTGGGCTTTTCAAGCACGACGGTGTCTAGGGTTTACCGAGAATAGTGTGACAAACAAGAAACATCCAGTCAGTGGCAGTCCTGACGGCGAAAACTGCTCGTTGATGAGAGAGGTCGAAGAAGAATGGCAAGAATCGTGAAAGCTAACAGGCGGGCCACAAACAGGAAAATAATGGTGCAGTACAACAGTGGTGTGCAGAACAGCATCTCGGAAGGCACAACTCGTCGGTCCTTGTCACGGATGGACTATTGCAGCAGACGACCACAGCGGGTTCCACTCCAATCAGCTAAAAATAAGAAGCGGCTCCAGTGGGTACACGATCACCAACACTGGACAATTGAGAACATCACAAATCCCGGTTACTGCTGCGTCATGTCTATGGCAGAGTCAGGATTTGGCGTAAGCAGCATGGGTCCATGGCCCCATCTTGCCTGGTGTCGACAGTACAAGCTGGTGGTGGTGGTGTGAAGGTGTGGGGAATGTTTTCCTGGCACATGTAAGGTCCTTTGATACCAATTGATCAATGTTTCCATGCCCTGAAGAATTCAGGCTGTTCTGGAGGGGAAGGGGGGGGTCCAACCCGGAACTAGATGGGTGTAACTAATAAACTGGCCACTGAGTGTATATGCCATGGGTTACATGTGTGTATGCCTACCTATGTAAGCGCATGTTGTATACAAAAATACAGTTAAACATCACACACAAGGTATAAACCTATTACAATTGGAGCAGGCCAATCCTGCTGAAGGTCTGCTGGTGTGTAAGATTATGTTTCAGCCCAGCAATAACACACCTGATTAAACTTATCAAACCTAATGAGTTGATAATCAAGTGTGCTATTGCTGGGTCAGAACACCCAGTAGATCAGGGATCAGTGGAGCAAGGTTGGCCACATAAGGAGTTTTTTTTGTTCACCTGAAATTATGCTTTAGAAATAATAGCCTACTTGTTACTACTCAATGATCTATTGTTGTTTATACCAGGGGTTCCAAAACTTTTTCTCTCGGGGCACCTCTTCCAGCATTGGGGAACATCCCACGCCATGTCTATTTTAATGGGCACAAGCACTGTTCATGACATAAACTGTTCACACCCCTCTTGTTGGTGGAGAGAATTTTGAGAGTAGCAGCAGCGTAGGGGGGGCGGGGGGGGGGGGGGGGGGGGGGGGGGCAATGCAAATAGTCTGGGTAGCCATTTGATTAGATGTTCAGAAGTCTTATGGCTTGGGGGTAGAAGCTGTTAAGAAGCCTCTTGGACCTAGACTTGGCGCTCCGGTACCG
Organism: Oncorhynchus clarkii lewisi; assembly: GCF_045791955.1. NCBI lineage: Eukaryota > Metazoa > Chordata > Actinopteri > Salmoniformes > Salmonidae > Oncorhynchus > Oncorhynchus clarkii. Next base: position 55,069,952 of record NC_092152.1, read on the forward strand.
CTTGCCGTGCATCACATCACAGTACATCACTGGGGCAAAGCTTCCTGCCATCCAGTATCTCTATACCAGGCGGTATCAGAGGAAGGCCCTAAAAATTGTCAAAGACTCCAGCCACCCTAGTCATAGACTGTTCTCTCTGCTACCGCACGGAAAGTGGTACCGGAGCGCCAATTCTAGGTCCAAAAGGCTTCTTAACAGCTTCTACCCCCAAGCCATAAGACTCCTGAACAGCTAATCAAAGGGCTACCCAGACCCCTCTTTTACACTGCTGCTACTCTCTGTTTATTATCTATGCATAGTCACTTTAACTCTACCTACATCGACATATTACCTCAATTACCTCAACTAACCGTTGCCCCCGCACATTGACTCTGTACCGGTATCCCCTGTATATAGCCTCGCTATTGTTGTTTTACTGCTGCTGTTTAATTATTTGTTACTTTTATTAATTTTTCTTCTATTTTTTACTTAACACTTATTTTTCTTTCACTGTCAGGTTGTATTCGGTGCATGTGACAAATACAATTTGATTTGATTTTGATTTGATTCCATTTAGCAGCTTATCATATGGCATGCATCGCCAATGCAGCCATAGGCCTACAGTATGGTGGCGTTACTGGCCTCATGGGGACCTGTCATCTGAAACAGAGAATAGCTCAACTTTACATGTTGAGCTATATGTTCTCAATTTAAAATGACACCAGCAGACACTGTATGAGGCAAACCATATACCAGATTTTGCACATGCCTTGTAAGTGCTGACATATACATTTTTTTTTGTACAAATCCAACCCTTGTAATTTAGGTACAGTATGAAAATAAAGAGATGACAATTTGGCTACAGGAGATTGTCATTACAGGTAACATATGAGGTTTCATTTAATTTTATAAATGTTAACAATTTTGGTTGCAAAAGGGTTGCCGTTGTTCCCATAGTAGATAGACCAGGGGCATTCAACTCGTACCCTACAAGGTCCAGAGTCTGCTGGTTTTCTGTTCCACTTGATAATTAATTGCATCCACCTGGTGTCCCAGGTCTAAATCAGTCCCTGATTGCAGGGGAACAAAGAAAAAAGCAGTGGAACTGGCTTCCAGGTTGCAGAGTTGAGTTTTGAGGGAGATAGACAGTACATGGTTGCTCTATGTAGTCCTATCACTGACCCTGGATAAGCTAGATACTGGGTTCACAGATAACCTTTTAGGTCAGTAACATGCTGTTTAAAAAAAATGTGATGGTTTTCTACACGTGAGAGAAATTGAACTAGCTAGTAGCTAACGGTAGCTAGTTATACCTAGGTAGCTTACAAGGTTAGCTGACTTTTCTCAAAATGAACTTCATTGTGGCTAGCTACTTCCTATCCCTCATGCTAGCCTGCACAGCCAAATATCACTCCAGAAACATAATTGATATATATATTGATATGGTCAGCATTGTAGATCATTTCTCCCCTCTTGCTGCAGCTTTGGCTCATCTCAAAATAAAAGAGAAATGCCGTGAAAACCAGCGTGCTGCAAACATTGTAAAGTGTTTTGACACCATTGCTTGTTTAGTAGACATCTTTAGTCCTCACTGCACTATTCTGGTGTGCACCTTCGGAGCTCAGCCCAAGCAAGGCATTTGATTGGTTTGGCATAGTTTCACCCCTCTTTAGCTCATTGCTGCCATGGAACTTCCCCAGGTTTACTGTTTTCGGGAAGCCTGTTTCGCAACGAGGCTACACTGGTTATAGTCTCGAGAAATCCATGCAGCTCTTTAGATTTTTTTGAGGACATTGTTGTGAACTAACACATTTTAGCAATGGGTGTACAAGGTCTTTCAAATGATGAGTTCAGAGTAAAAGAAAATTGTCAAGAGAAGTTTATACAGAATATGTCTGGTTATTGGGAAGCCTTTGAGGCAACTGGGTGACAGATGTAAGAAAGCTTGGAACATTCTAAAAGACCCTGGGTGACGCTCCGTTTCCAAATTTGGAAAAACTGGGATGAGTCACAGAATGCCTACGGCAACAATAAACATTTTTTATGGGAACATCTTATTCCAAATTGAATTCATAAAGTCCTTATTTATTGTAACTGCCATATGCGTCTTTGGGATTTGTAATATTGTTGTACTGGTCAAGCAATGCTCTCGATGATGAAGTGCTCCTCAATGTTGCACACATTGGAATCCTATGTCATTGCTTTAGAACATTTGGTGCCAACATGGGTCCTATTACTGTAAAATTCTACATCTTGAACCCTGCAAAACATGTCCAACAGGTGCTTCTTGCATAAGGGCATAACCAGTAAATTACGAGGTGACATATGAACACCATTCATAGATCATGTTGTTGCAATCCCCTAACAAGTCACTCTCGCAAGTAGTTTTTATTTCATATATTATATTTTTCTTTATTCAACATTGCACATACTCCGTTCGATGACATCTCATATTGCTGCCTACAAAAAAATGATATTGATGTAGAAAATCCAAAAGTCTGAAGATTGACCTAAATAAAAATAAAAAATAAAAATCAAAAATAAGGGTAGGAAATGAACGAGCTCCAAAGATAGTACAGGGAGAAGAAGTAAAACTGCAAGAAAAGAATACAAACATCTCCAATTAGGATGCACTTTTCAAAAACAAAGAAACATGCAGAAAAAAAAAGCAAGGCTGACCAAAACATCGGTATTTTATCACATTTGGACTGTAGGAATATTACAACATCCTGAAATACACTTGTTGTTTTAATATCAACTTTAAGAGACAGTTCTATTTTGATTTTGATTTTGATTTCGCTCCCTTAATGACCCTCCAGTGTTCATGAAAATGAATGGTTCAAATACACACACATACTCGGACAGCATGAACATTTAGTTACATTTGAACAGAAAAATAACCCATGTCATTTCCATGTGGATGTTCATGGCAAACGTACTTCGTGATGGTACAATGATTCCATGGCTGAAACATATTACTGTAACCAAAACATACACACACACACACACTCCCTACGTAGGCCCACAAACACATAACATGCACGCACATGTATTGACGCAACACACACACATACACACACACCACATATGCTGCTGCTACTGTGTATTATCTATCCTGTTGCCTAATCACTTTAACCCTACCTATATGTACAGCACATACCTCTGCACATCGACTCGGTACAGGTACTCCCTGTATATAGCCATGTTGTTTTTATTTGTTATTCACTGTGTATTTATTCCTTGTGTCACTATTTAAATGTTGTATTACATATTTTTTTAATCTTTAACTGCATTGTTGGAAATGAACGCGTAAGTAAGCATTTCACAGTTAGTCAACACATGTTGTCTACGAAGCGTGTGAAAAATAAAACTGGATTTGATTTGTTTATGTATGTTATATTCATATATACAATGGACCCTTAGTAGCTACCCAATCTATACCCAAGAAGGCACAACTTTAAAATGTACACAATAGTTAAACATGTCATTATAATGATTTTCAAGTTGTGAACTTGATTTGATTTGTATATGTTTGTTATATTTGGGGCCGTATGTATCAAGCATGTCAGAGTAGGAGTGCCGATAAAGGATCGGTTTTGCCTTTTAGATCAACAATGAATAAGATAAACTGGACAGGGGAACTGATCCTAGATCAGCACTCTTGAGACACTTTGCGTGAACAACAGGTTAGTGTTCAAAGACAGACCAGCTATAGTTGTCCATTTTCTGGACCTTTTCACTGTAACTAGGCACACCTTGAAGCAGGCCTCATGTCTATACTAAAGATGCGTCTAGATACTGTGGGCAGGGCTAAGCCCCATCTTTGATATTAGGGCATTGTGAAAAGCTTTTTCATTGACTTTGTCTTTTCAGTTCAGTCCAATCACAGTCCATCCATCACCATAATATGTTACCATAATGTAGTCAAATATCATCGTTGTGGTCTTGAGGCTACACAGGCTATACGGATGACTTAGAATGGCTTTTTGTATTATTTTTTTTACAGTCTCATCATTATGCGTAGTGCTTTAGGCCGGGACATAACACTGATTGATATTGTCAAAAGAAGCCATCCCTTCAGAGTTATACTATGGATTGGGTAGATAACTAGGGAGAAGGTCAGCTTTGCTAACAGTATACAGTATCTAACAGCATAGTAACATTGTAATATCCTAGAAAAACTTGATGTTGAAAGATACCTCTTTCTCTTTGTTTTCCCTTAAGTCACTGCTTATTCAACTACATTTTGGGAATCCAGAGTATTTTAGCTTAACTATGGCAAGACACAACAACTTCTTGCTAGGCACACCTAAATGATACCATTAACTGCTGAGGGATTTAGCCTTAAACTATTACACTTTGACAGACATCAATTATCAGGATGTGCATGGGCTTTGTGTTTGCTTCAAAATGTAAAACAATGGGACTATGGGATCAGGGAATAAACAGCACTTACTTTTTCTGCAATCACTGGTAAATAACCAGTGATGCTTAAAGAATTTGATAACAAAGTACATTTTAGCAGAGGCTAGCATGGTATATTTGATAGGGTTTTCTGAACATTGAGGAAAATCTTGACCACAGACCTTCAACTATTTTGTAATAGAGGGATATAGCGTAACCAATAAGAATAGACATGTATATGGAGTAGTGGTGGTGGGGGGTATAATTAGGATTTTCTATGTAAGCAGATGAAGAACAGACACTGATATTGAGAGCACTTTTCATCTCCAGATTCAAGTGTTCTATGTCTTTTCAGACAGTACAATGAAATATGTATGTTGTCTTTTTATGGAAGAGAATAGAAATGCAGTCCATTGTCTATGTCAATAATACTGTACATAATATTAGGTTCCACCCCTTTCAATAACATAAAAAGAATAAAGAACTCTGGTGTTGTTGGTGCCCTGAAGCACGGTCATCATGGGCCGACATCACAATAATAGACAGCACGCCCAGGAGCGAGAATTACTAAGTTCTTGGCTGTTGACTGAACGTAAGAAGGATGGGCTTAAACATAAGCTGGCATTTATGTTTTAAAAAAAGCTAACACTTGATTTGTCTGACAAAGCTGCAACAAGCAAGCAGTGCATACAACTATGCGTCTTTGAAAGCAGAACAAAAGAGAGCGGGCGGATGTTCTACGAGCAGTTATATGAGAACAGCACAATAAGAAACTCAATTGAAAAATCTCAAATCTAAATTGAAGGGCAAAATCACGGATCTTGTTGGAGCAGCATCCACAACATGTTCAATGTTCATGTAAATAAAAATGGAGCACGTCTTCTGAAGATATGAACATTGTTAACAGTCAAACTAAGTAGAATTGTCTCAAATGTCATGATTTGCGACACATTGTTGGACACAGAAATATAAACATCGGCATATGTTCTATTCAATGTGTATCTATTTTCACAACATCTCCAGAGGAAGTGTACACCACGTACAATAAAATCAGGGTTTAAACTTTGGTTAAGTAATAGTCAAGGCTAGGTTTAAAAAAATATATAACACACATCCATGTTACTTTGCATACAGTTAACTTTAAATGGATCGAGGTTTGTGTCAACAAAGCAGCTGGTCAATTATATCACTAACATAATAAAATTTGCATCTTAGGGAAAACCCTTTGTGTCCCTTCGGTAGATCATTCTGTGTGTTTGTGTGTGTGTATGCGCACCTGACATCTTTTGTGTTTGAGAGTGTGTGAACAGATGCTTACAGTATGTGAAAAAAAAGAGGACAAAAATAATCAGATATGTTTCATGTATATTGTAGAGTCATTTTGTCTCGTTTTTGACTCCCTACTCCTTTCTGAATTGTAATATAGTTGTCATAACATGATGTTGTGAATTGAAAGACATTGTAGCTGGTAGCTGAGCGAGCAGCTCCGCCTCAAGCCAGCCTTATTTTGGTTGACAATACGAAACAAGATAAAAATAGATCAACTCATTCTGCTTGCTGCACGTAAGCAGAGAGAAACTCCACCATTTGGTTATCAATGACAACTACAAAGCAGACCCAACTAAAACATTGTCAACATTACAACCAAACAATTTTTCTCTATCTTATTAAAATATTCACATCTGTTCTTTACAAGACACTGTTTCACACATAAAGAAAAACATATTTGAACTCGGATAAGTCTCTAGTTTCATCACTTCATATATAGGTATATATGTAATAATTAAGGCAATCATTTGGGCCATGACTTACTCATTTCCATGCCTCCAGGCTTTCTAGGAAAGATTTTTGTTCCTTGTGCGCTCCGTATATTGTCCCAATGTCTAATTTGTCCATTCAAACTTCTGATGTCCAATTGCTGGGTTCACTCTTGCAGTAGATCTGTGGTTATCGATGTCCGTTGTCTCACCCCAGATGACCAGTCATAATATATGCTCTTTCTCTGCCAATTCCAAGAGTACCAGCCAGCACATCATCTCCTAAGCCATCAACTGATAGCACTGTAACAAAAAAATAAACAGGACATGAATACCAGGTTATCATTCCAGGTTATCATTCCAGGTTATCTACAGATACCAGGTTATCAAATACCATTCCAGGTTATCATTCCAGTTATCTACAAAGACCAATTTATCATTACAGGTTGTCGTTACAGGTTATGTATGGGTACCAGGTTATCATTACAGGTTATCTAATACCAGATATTATCATTCCAGTTATCTACAAATACCAGTTTATCATGCCAGGTTATCTAACAGCAGGTTATCAATACAGCATATACAATATCTATCAGGTTAGCAACTGGTGTCAGCGTTTATGAACATGAAACCATTCCCATATTCGAATCTCATGGGTACCAATACACTGCAGTCTCTTTTTTCTATTATGGCCCAGTGGAATATCTGCAGCATACCACATCAGATAACAATCGCCCTAGCTCGGCCATTAAGTCTGAGTTATTGGGTCCCTGACACCCTTTTGTCCTCCGTTCAGCTCGGAGCCAAACGCCTCATGTAGTTCCAAAACATTAACCTGGATTGTCAGGGGTGGGAACTGGAGGCCAACATGGAGGGGTGCATCATTCCACTACTGGTGAACTGCATGCTCCCTCTGCGGCTAGGGCCTCATTGGGAAAATAAACCCAGATCTAAACATTTGGATAGATCAAATGTATTAGATATATGTTTTATTGCCTAGAGCATATCGTGAAAATGGACACTTCTCGTAATATCTATATACGAGACATTGATTGAATTAGCAATACAATTCCTTAGCATTGCTCTTCTTTTTCTGTGTAATGTAAATGTACCTAATTTCATGTGTATTTATTTAATAGTAAAGACATGATCAATTCAAGACAGCCCTCTTCTTTGAATGAAACAGCTGGTGTTTCAGTATATCAGTAATTGCAGGATTCCCAGATTTCTCACACTGTCTCAGGCCTAGACCCAGACGTTCTGTGTTAACTCCAAAGCTATGCCAGAGACTAGACAACTACTTTCTTACTGAGTGGTTGTGTTGTGAATGGTCAGGCTCAAGGACAGTCATGTCTGTCCTTAGGCTGCTCTCCGAAATAACTGAATTAGCATTGCATCTCTGTGACATGTCCTGCTGTCTCGTTTTACAACACAAACTGTACATTGTTTCCATGCACTGAAGCCAGAACCAAGAAATAGAAATAGGCTCCCATATTGACACATACATACAATACATGAAACTCCTTCACATTCTCCTGCTACATTTTGTTTAAGGTGGCAACAATCCACATCTGTTATATATTATATATTGTAGAGAGTTTCTTCTGATGACTTTATGGATATTTTATGACTGGTTAATGCCACTTATGCTTATTCTAAACCACTTATGGGTAAACATACCAAGTGTGTAAACATTCTTCGTCAAACAATTGACACACTAGTAGCAAAGTCCAGAACATAGGTCTAGGAGAAGCAAAAGTGTTAGCTTTTCACAGGTTTCACACTAGCTAGTGTAAGTTATACAATTATACAATGGATTATATAGTAGCTCCCCAGTCTATACCTAAGAAAGCACTACTTTCAAAATGTATGCAATGTCATTATAAAGATTTTCATGAGTTCCATGAGCGTAATCACTATTGTTTATGTGTCTCAATTCTTCAACACGGCCACATACATCTTCACGAATTCAAAGTGGAAATCCCAGTCTCAATTGAGCTAATTGTGCTGCCACAATACTGTCGTACAGCTACTGTATCCCCTGCCACGATATACCATCATTGATGATGACAACATTTAAAACTATTCCCCTGAATAGGTAGAGGAGAGGGAACGTAAACCTGTGACCTCAGAGACTACTTTTGTCTAGAGTTGTCTTTTTCTCTGTGCTCCTTTAATAAGTGTTATGTGTGTCAAAGCGCACTCAATGAGCTGTATAGGGCCCTAAGCAAACAAGAAAATGCACATCCAGAGGCGGCACTTCTCGTGGCCGGGGATTTTAAAGCATGGGAAACCAAAATTAGTTTTACCAAATGCTTTCAAGGAGCGGGACACTAATCCGGACGCTTATAAGATATCCCGCTACGCCCTCCAACGAACCATCCAACAGGCCAGCTTCTATCCCCGAGCCATCAATACAGGACCCGAGATAGTATCCTACTACACCGGCTCTGGCGCTGTAGTGTGACAGGGCTGGCAAACTATCACGGATTACAAATGGAAACCCAGCTGAGCGCTGTCCAGTGACGAGAGCCTACCAACGAGCTAAAATTATTCTATGCCCGCTTCGAGGCTTGCAACACTGAACCATGCATGAGAGCACCAGCTATTCCAGAGGAATGTGTGATCACACTCTCCAAAGCCGATGTGAGAAAGAACTTGTTTCAAGATAACATTCACTAGGCCGCAGGGCCAGATGGATTACCAGGTTGCATACTCAGAGCATGTGCTGACCAGTTGGAAAGTGTCTTCAATTACAATTTTAACCTCTCCCTGACCCAGTCTGTAATACCTACATGTTTCAAGCAGACCACCATAGTGCCCAAGAACGCCAAGGTAACCTGTCTTAATGACTATCACCCCGTAGCACTCACATCTGTAGCCATAAAATGTCTACTCTAACAATTTGCATTGTATGTCCCCCCCAACCCCTATTTTTACACTGCTACTGCTCTCTGTTTATCATATATGCATAGTCATTTTAACTATACATTCATGTACATACTACCTCAATTGGGCCGACCAACCAGTGCTGCCGCACATTGGCTAACCGGGCTATCTGCATTGTGTCCAGCCACCCACAACCCACCATCCGCCAACCCCTCTTTTACGCTACTGCTACTCTCTGTTTAATCATATATGCAAAGTCACTTGAACCATATCTACATGTGCATACTACCTCAATCAGCCTGACTAACTAGTCTACTATATGTAGACTTGCTACTTTTATATCCTCGCTACTGTATATAGCCTGTCTTTTTACTGTTGTTTTATTTCTTTACTTACCTATTGTTCACCTAATACCTTTTTTGCACTATTGGTTAGAGCCTGTAAGTAAGCATTTCACTGTAATACCTGTTGTATTCAGTGCACGTGACAAATACACTTTGATTTGATTTGAAAATGCTTTGAAAGGCTGGTCATTGCTCACATCAACACCATCATCCCAGACACCCTCCAATTCGCATACCGCCCCAACAGATCCAACAATAATGCAATCTCTATTGCACTCCACACTGCCCTTTCCCACAAGGACAAAAGGAACACCAACATGAGAATGCTGTTCACTGACTACATCTCAGCGTTCAACACCATAGTGCCCTCCATGCTCACCACTAAGCTAAGGACCCTGGGATTAAACACCTACCTCTGCAACACGATCCTGGACTTCCTGACAGGCCGACAACACATCCGCCACGCTGACCCTCAACACGGGGGCCCCTCGGGTGTGTGTGCTTAGTGACATTTTTAGACACTTTTTGCACTAACTATTTTGACTCATCATATGTGCTGCTGTTACTGTTTATTATCTATCCTCTTACCTAGTCACTTTACCCTATCTATATGTACATTTGATCTGGCCAAGGCTTTCGACTCTGTCAATCACCACATCCTCATCGGCAGACTCGACAGCCTTGATTTCTCAAATGATTGCCTCGCCTGGTTCACCAACTACTTCTCTGATAGAGTTCAGTGTGTCAAATCGGAGGGTCTGCTGTCCGGACCTCTGGCAGTCTCTATGGGGGTGCCACAGGGTTCAATTCTTGGACCAACTCTCTTCTCTGTATACATCAATGATGTCGCTCTTGCTGCTGTTGAGTCTCTGATCCACCTCTACATAGACGACACCATTCTGTATATTTCTGGCCCTTCTTTGGACACTGTGATAACAACCCTCCAGGCAAGCTTCAATACCATACAACTCTCCTTCCGTGGCCTCCAATTGCTCTTAAATACAAGTAAAACTAAATGCATGCTCTTCACCCGATCGCTGCCTGCACCTGCCCGCCTGTCCAACATCACTACTCTGGACGGCTCTGACTCAGAATACGTGGACAACTACAAATACCTAGGTGTCTGGTTAAACTGTAAACTCTCCTTCCAGACCCACATCAAACATCTCCAATCCAAAGTTAAATCTAGAATTGGCTTCCTATTTTGCAACAAAGCATCCTTCACTCATGCTGCCAAACATACCCTTGTAAAACTGACCATCCTACCAATCCTCGACTTCGGCGATGTCATTTACAAAATAGCCTCCAATACCCTACTCAACAAATTGGATGCAGTCTATCACAGTGCCATCAGTTTTGTCACCAAAGCCCCATATACTACCCACCATTGTGACCTGTACGCTCTCGTTGGCTGGCACTCGCTTCATGCTCGTCGCCAAACCCACTGGCTCCATGTCATCTACAAGACCCTGCTAGGTAAAGTCCTCCCTTATCTCAGCTCGCTGGTCACCATAGCATCACCCACCTGTAGCACGCGCTCCAGCAGGTATATCTCTCTGGTCACTCGCAAAACCAATTATTTCTTTGGCCGCCTCTCCTTCCAGTTCTCTGCTGCCAATGACTGGAACGAACTACAAAAATCTCTGAAACTGGAAACACTTATCTCCCTCACTAGCTTTAAGCACTAGCTGTCAGAGCAGCTCACAGATTACTGCACCTGTACATAGCCCACCTATAATTTAGCCCAAACAACTACCTCTTTCCCTACTGTATTTATTTTATTTCATTTTATTTATTTATTTTGCTCGTTTGCACCCCATCATTTTTATTTCTACTTTGCACATTCTTCCACTGCAAATATACCATTCCAGTGTTTTACTTGCTATATTGTATTTACTTTGCCACCATGGCCTTTTTTTGCCATTACCTCCCTTATCTCACCTCATTTGCTCACATCGTATATAGACTTGTTTCTGCTGTACTATTGACTGTATGTTTATTTTACTCCATGTGTAAGTCTGTGTCGTTGTATGTGTCGAACTGCTTTGCTTTATCTTGGCCAGGTTGCAATTGTAAATGAGAACTTGTTCTCAACTTGCCTACCTGGTTAAATAAAGGTGAAATAAATCAAATAAATAAACAGATCTGCCTCAATTACCTTGTACCCCTGCACATCGACTCGGTACTGGCACCCCGTGTATAGCCAAGTTATCGTTACTCATTGAATATTTATTCCTCGTGTTAATATTTGTCTTTTATTTTTCTCTCTGCGTTGTTGGGTAGGGCCTGTAAGTAAGCATTTCACTTACAAAAGCATCTGAAAAATACAATTTGATTTGTTTTGAAACTAATTTATACCAAATAAGTAAATTATATAATAAAATAAATTATATCAAATATACCAATAAATGTGAGGAGCAACATAAATCTCTGACTGGACTTCCCCTTTAAGGGTTCTAATTACATTTTGTTGAAAAGGAACACGTTACTTGTACAGGACAGAAGGTGACTAACGAGGGAAGTGCAGGGCTTAAATACCTATCGTCAGTCCCTTCACCCTGACAGAGATTGATATGAATATATTGCCAAAGTCAAACAGGAGCCTATTAGCGTGCAAAGAGGAGTGGATCTGTGTGCCCAATGACTTCAGAACCAAAGCTGATGCCATACATTTCTCCTTAAGCACAATACCACAAATTCCACTTCGGTAACATTTTACTTAAAACCTGCAGGTATAATGCATTATGATGCAGTTATCATAATTCACCACATAATACACATGAACTGTGACACTATTTGTTTTGTGCTTTCTTTTTGATTCTTCACTTTATTTATTTATTTTTCTCTTTTATTTTGATGTTTCTCCCCTGTGTACTGCTTGTATGCACTGCTTCTACGTTACCTTGTACTCAATATAATACAAGATAATTGTTCACAGAAAAATATGCAGTTATCATGAGCAGTTGTCATGAGCATGAATGACCCCACTTAAATCTATTATAATAATCTCATAATAAACCACATTAAATACCATCCGGGTATTGGAGTAATCATTTCAGAGGTTCTAACTCCAAATATGAGACATTTTAAACGATTGACTTGTGTTTTATGATGCAGCTAACTCCCAAACATAGCTTTCCAAGGAACAACGTAACCGCAGTAACACTGTAGCAGCTCCTTTTTAAATTGCTGTGGAAAAGGCCATGCTTGGGCTTTCGTCGAACAGCAGTGGTATCACACAAACTGCTCCAAATAACAATCATTTAAAAAAAGAAGGAAAAAACATTTCCTGGCCAGAGGAAAATCAAAACATGGCTTAATAGAATGTTTTCCCTGTGACATTTTATTTACAATGTTACTTCCGACCTTCGGGAATCTGCAATACCAACAACATTCTTCTCGGATGCAGCTACAAGCTGTGTTTCATCTGAGTCAAATGTGTGATGAATGCTGATTGGCTTGTTAGATTTCATGGAATGGGCTTGAAGTAGGCGAGTTGTTGTCATAGAAATAGAATGTGATTCAGGAAATAAGAGAAGGAGGGAGGGGTTTGATGGGTTAATAGATTGGAGAGGCCCCGCATGAGGCGTCGCAATTTAGGGAAAACTCTCATGGGCTTTCCAGTGGACTGTTAAAACATTTTAGAACACTAAATGTAGTCTACAGTGGCCCAATAACAATTCTGCCGCCAAATGTATGTTACCAGTGACATTTGGGGAGTTACAAATGAAACACTCTCCATCTTTTTACTAACAGACCAAGAAAAAGGCCCAAGGGAGGAAAGGCATACAGAAGCACTGTAATCTCTCATCGCGAAGAACAAGCGACAGTGTGCATTGTCCTGCGATGCATACAGATCGGTGGCAGAGCTCTTCTGTAATGTCCCCACACCTCATCGACAACTTCAGGATGAAGTCGCCACTCCCCTAGTAGGAAGTTCCCCTTTCTATGTACCTTTCTCTATGTTTAAGGACATCTGGGCCCATCTGGGCGCAATGCGCACATCGAGCATGGTTCACGTAACCTGCCATTGCATGGTCCACACCAAGGCAGGCAGAACATAACAGATGGGAATCAGAATGGGCCATGTAATTGCTGAAATTGCCAGGACAAGCCTTGTTAGCCTTGGACTGCTTTCTCTCCCCCTTCCCTGATGACTTGCTCGTTAAACCTGTCGCCATCTCGTTTCGACCGGGAGGGAAGCGAAGGATACCCGCACCACAAGCTGCTATTCAACAAAGGTAACATTAGCTGGAAGCTAGTTAAGCAGAAAAAGAAAGCTTTATTCACCAGGGGAGTGGGAAATAAAGTAATTCTATATACTTTCAGGTTAGTGAAAGTAGCTCTAAGTGTGATGCTAGCTAATTAGCAGGCTATAACCACCTGAGTGACGATAGGCAGCTAGCCACGCCAGTGGGTGTTAATACCATATGCCGACTGTGTTTAAACCAAGTAACTTGAGGTAAAATGCACTGCTAGGCTTATCTTTTACAAGGGAATGTAAAAAGGGATGGTGCTTCAGTGTTGGGGTAACAAACTTTGAAGAAACAGCCACACTCCTGTTAGCCAAACAAAACAAATGGTGGCTTAGCATGAAAGGTTGCTAGCTTTGACACGTGTGGTGCCGTTCGCTATCTATCTCGATAGGTCACTCGACAGTTCAGTGAGCTAACTGTAAACGGTGGGAACCAACGTAGAGCTAGAGACCTTGAGTAGAAGCTGCTAAAACTAGTGGAAACCTGTTCTTAGCGGGATGCTAAATCAGTGGCGCTAGCGAGTCAATAGCACTAATTGCATGCAGGCTGGCTACGTACTGTGGCTGGGTCGTTCCACCTAACGTACCTAACTCCACGTAATTGTCGCAGATTGTGGCAAGGGTTTGAATCTCACATTTGTTTTTTTCCCCCCTTTGAAAATATAGAATTACATTTATTGTGTTAGTGTGTTGAGAAGAGAAGGGCAGGAAAACCTTGTAAATGAAGATTATGAATACCTTTAATGAGGAGTTTCTTGTTGGAATACCTCTTGCAGATGTCACATAGGCTACTACATACATAGCACAGCTACATAAATAATAATTGCTACTATAGGCTATATTACATAGACTACACTTACATGTACTATTTCTATGCTTTATTATAATCATCGACTTTGTCACATATGCGTTATTTGAATCAAGCATCGAGGACCAGCAGTGAACAGTGTTATCCTTAACAGAAATGCTTGATGCGAGGGGCGCTTGAATCCAATGTTAATGTGCACTGTTGTTTCAGTGTCAACCGCTATAGCAGTGTGTGCTCCCAGACAGAAATTATGCTTAATGCCCAAATAGGTCCACAGACGATGCAATCTCAACCACACTGCACACTGCCCTAACCCATCTGGACAAGAGGAATACCTATGTGAGAATGCTGTTCATTGACTACAGCTCGGCATTCAACACCATAGTACCCTCCAAGCTCGTCATCAAGCTCGAGACCCTGGGTCTCGACCCCGCCCTGTGCAACTGGGTACTGGACTTCCTGACGGGCCGCCCCCAGGTGGTGAGGGTAGGCAACATCTCCTCCCCGCTGATCCTCAACACTGGGGCCCCACAAGGGTGCATTCTGAGCCCTCTCCTGTACTCCCTGTTCACCCACGACTGCGTGGCCACGCACGCCTCCAACTCAAT
This sequence comes from Oncorhynchus clarkii lewisi, assembly GCF_045791955.1. Taxonomy (NCBI): domain Eukaryota; kingdom Metazoa; phylum Chordata; class Actinopteri; order Salmoniformes; family Salmonidae; genus Oncorhynchus; species Oncorhynchus clarkii. The sequence goes on from NC_092152.1 coordinate 55,084,996, forward strand.
CATCAAGTTTGCGGACGACACAACAGTGGTAGGCTTGATTACCAACAACGACGAGACGGCCTACAGGGAGGAGGTGAGGGCCCTCGGAGTGTGGTGTCAGGAAAATAACCTCACACTCAACGTCAACAAAACTAAGGAGATGATTGTGGACTTCAGGAAACAGCAGAGGGAACACCCCACTATCCACATTGATGGAACAGTAGTGGAGAGGGTAGCAAGTTTTAAGTTCCTCGGCATACACATCACAGACAAACTGAATTGGTCCACTCACACAGACAGCATTGTGAAGAAGGCGCAGCAGCGCCTCTTCAACCTCAGGAGGCTGAAGAAATTCGGCTTGTCACCAAAAGCACTCACAAACTTCTACAGATGCACAATCGAGAGCATCCTGGCGGGCTGTATCACCGCCTGGTACGGCAACTGCTCCGCCCTCAACCGTAAGGCTCTCCAGAGGGTAGTGAGGTCTGCACAACGCATCACCGGGGGCAAACTACCTGCCCTCCAGGACACCTACTCCACCCGATGTTACAGGAAGGCCATAAAGATCATCAAGGACATCAACCACCCGAGCCACTGCCTGTTCACCCCGCTATCATCCAGAAGGCGAGGTCAGTACAGGTGCATCAAAGCTGGGACCGAGAGACTGAAAAACAGCTTATATCTCAAGGCCATCAGACTGTTAAACAGCCACCACTAACATTGAGTGGCTGCTGCCAACACACTGACTCAACTCCAGCCACTTTAATAATGGGAATTGATGGGAAATTATGTAAATATATCACTAGCCACTTTAAACAATGCTACCTTATATAATGTTACTTACCCTACATTATTCATCTCATATGCATACGTATATACTGTACTCTATATCATCGACTGTATCCTTATGTAATACATGTATCACTAGCCACTTTAACTATGCCACTTTGTTTACATACTCATCTCATATGTATATACTGTACTCGATACCATCTACTGTATCTTGCCTATGCTGCTCTGTACCATCACTCATTCATATATCCTTATGTACATATTCTTTATCCCCTTACACTGTGTATAAGACAGTAGTTTTGGAATTGTTAGTTAGATTACTTGTTGGTTATCACTGCATTGTCGGAACTAGAAGCACAAGCATTTCGCTACACTCGCATTAACATCTGCTAACCATGTGTATGTGACAAATAAAATTTGATTTGATTTGATTTGAAGACAGTAAATTACAGCTATAATGCTCCATAATGCTCTTCAAAAATGTTTTTAGGATGAATTATAAACTTAAATGTTGTTGATAACTGCATATTTTTTTCTCCATAAAAGCACATGGATGTGTGTGAAATGGATGAGCAAAAATGTGGGATTTTCTCACAAGCTAGGTTTCCATCCAATTGGCGACAGATTTTCATGAGAATATTCTAAAATACGCATAAAGGAAATATGCACAGTTGACCTATTTTAAGAAATGCCATTGGTTGGTGGATATAAAGTCTCAGATATTTGATAGGCTGATGCAGAATTTGTTACAGGAAATAATCACTGCCACCTGCTCAGGTTAGCATAGGGCTAAATGTGTCAGGTTGTGTAATTGGAACAGCTAACGTAGCGTTTGATCACGTGCAAATAAGTCAACAATTTAATTGGCTGATGAGCATTTTGATGTCCAGGTTAAACTTAAACTTTTTCTAATGTTCGCAAGGAGGGACCCTGTGAGTCTCCTTAATGTACATATTGTCATGAATTTTACTTGTGATTCCAATTTGAATGTGTTATGTATGTATTGTAATATCCATGTAATTCAGTATCTTTGACTGCCATGTGGATATTGGTAAAAACTTGAACTTGAACATCAGCTATGCGGGTGTCGGCTATCACCGGTTAACGCTTGATCTGATTGAATCTAGGCCTTGCCAAGTACAGGCATATCCAAGCAGTGAACAAGAGGTAGGCCTATATAGTGTGTTTCACCATAACTTTACTGATCTAAATGACCTGTGAAGAAGCTGCCTACGCTGCCTTAAAATATCAGATTTCTTGGTACCAATACTCATAGATACGACAACCTCATAGGCAAAGCTTAATAATGACCAAAACCCAAGGCACATCTTTCTCAGATATAATTTGATAGGCTAACGTAGGGACCAAATCCCTTGAGCCAGTGACACAGACTGACTGATGAAATGTAGAATTATCTTGGACTGCTAAGAATTCTCAACAGCCTCATTCAGATTCTTTGAATTCGTTCTCTATTGATGTTCAAGTGGCACGGATTTCAAGTGGATACAAACCGATATGGAGAGGACTGAAAACCTGAACTAATGGAGGGGATGATGGCTGTCATGAAGGGCTTCAAGACAATCGAGAGACTATAATGGAAACGCTATGTACTGTAGTATGGAGAGAATTAAAACAGACAGCTTTAGAGACCCAACAGACACACGTAGCTCAGGGGGGGGGGGGGGGGGGGGGGGGGGGGGTGCAGCCTTTGCTTCCTGCACACTGACACTAATCCAAAGGCTGGGGGATTCTTTCCTCATTCTCCTGCAGGCACTGCTCTCAGATCAGTCCTGACATTCACAGTCACACAAAGCAGACTATAAATATGCAGGCCACACACACGCAAACGCACACAAATAATCAACATTCGGTTCACCATTCTCAAGCTCATTTTAAGCCCACAGCCGCCAATTGTCCGCAGAAAATATTCTGACGTCGTTTTGCTACGGTTCACCAATGCAGATTTATCTGCAATGTACTCTTTTGCTGGCATGGTTGAGTGCCCACACAGACGCTGTTTATTTTTCTCATTGGCTGTGCTGTGTTGGTCAGCTGTGCTAGCCAAGGCAGCCCATGCAAACAAGCGTGGCGGCTGTGGGACTCAAGTTGATTCAAAGCGACAAAGGGGGGGGGGGGGGGGCACTCGGAAAGCACATGTGCAATGCACTGTGAGTCATATTACACCATGACAGACCATCACAGCGAATTAAAGGCATGGCGCTGGCGGGGTGGCGGCGGTCAGTAAACATCATTAATGCAAAGACGCCCTCGTCCCATGTAAACAAGCTCTGTGCACATGGGATGGCAGGACTGGCAAGAGCAGATCTACGAAATACGGTGTTTACGAGTGAATTCACTACAAGCCGACTGAGGGAGCTTATACAGCCGCAACTCAAATAACTTCAGTCCTACAATAGCTTTTTTGTTGGAACATTGCTGTGAGGTTGAATAAACTATGTTTAGACGCTATTCTACTGGTGTACAAGTGGAAAGCAAACCTGGCTACAGTTGTTGCTAGGCAGTGACAAGCGCTCCAAATGCACTGTGTTTATGGGATGTAGGGAGGTCATTGCTGGTATAATAAAAGTCCATAGCAAATATATGCCAAAGATATTGAAATAATAACAACTAATGGCAGCTATACACAGTTATACATGTGCAATTCTACCATGGTTGTGCCACATTGTACAAGTCGCAGACACATTTTTTAAAGGACCAGGGCATCATTACTGGCACAGAGTGAGAGGTTCAACCATGAATAACTAATATTTATTTATGCACAAACTCACAAGGGCAAACAGTTGAATTACTGTGCATGTCTACCTTATAAGCTTAGGAAGGATATACTACTATTAAGAGCCATATTTATAAAGTGTTGACAACCAAGTACAGAGTTTACACCTATTTGCTCAGATGGGGTTAAAATACCTCCCTAAAAACTAGAAACAAAACATCAAAATGTGAGCATAGAGGATTGCGAATGCACGAGCAGGACAAACCTGCATCGTGTGAAACCACAGCCAAAATGGGAAAGTTCAGCTAGCATGTCTGATTCTGAAGCCTCTACAGCCAAAAGCAGAAACGGTAACATGTCTGTGACTCCCTAGCAGAGGAGAAATGCCAGAATGGTTGATTTATAGCCTTACTTCCCACATAATAAATCACACAGATGCATCTGAAACAAAAATTATATCAGCAGTCATCTCTACCCAGACTTCCATCCCTCCTCTTCGAATTCATTTATACTGTCAATGACCTTCATCCATTCGAGAATGATAAAGCCATTTGTTCCCAATGAATTGCAGCTCATACAAATGATCTGTCCATGAATGCCGTTGTTTATGTGTGTGTGTGCGCGTGTATGTCAGTAAAGTATTGAGTTAGCGTGCAGTAGGTCCCTGGTTTTATCGCAGTTACAGTTAGGCAGCAAACCACACAAATATGCTACACTGGTGTCAGAAGTGGGATGGATGGCTGTGGTCAGGTATTTTACATGAATGTTATATGACCAATTAGGCCCATGGCCTTACTGAAGTCGCAAGATCGAATCTGGCTCACACGAGTGGAATGATCCTTATTGCTTTTCTATTCCTCTTCATTACCACAACTCTGTCTGCCTATTGGATCATATTACGCTGGGGTCACTAGACACAGCTTTCTTTGTAACGCCTTTGGCCACAAGTGCCTTTCCTGACCGCACAGCACTGCTGAAGCTCCTTTGCCTAATCTTACAATAACACCTGAGAACAACTTAGTCCTCTTTACCTCCCACATTCGCCTACCACAGAAGGCCAATGCAATAAGCAACGGTTTGAGTTAGCGACGGCAGCTGGTCACACTGTACATTAAGCATAACTTATAGTAAATAAAGCAAGAAATGTAGGAATGACCCACTTACACACATTAAGTAAAGAGTTCGGGTCAAGCAAGCAACTCATAGGACACGCATAAATTAAGTCAAATGCAAATGAAAAGTGCATTGTGCAGTCCATTTGGCGTGAATAGTGAAAAACCGCATTTCATAATTATCTTGTGCCAGGAATCCAGTAAGCCATGAAACGCTGCCCAGGCGTCTGGACCTGACTGAAACATTTGGACTTCATTAATGAGACGGAGAAGGTGGATGTCGGGGGATGATTAAGGGGGTGCTGTGAATGAGAACAGCTGAGAAAAACACATCAAATTGTTGCTTTTGCTCTCTTTCTTGGCTTATTCCATTGATTAGCTATTTTTTTTGTTAACTACAAAGGAGCGGGTGAGCGTGATTAGCCAATGTGATTGACTACACAATGACTGTTCACACAGGAACTTTCTGGAGTTTTCTAACTATCTTAAGATGAATGCACAAATTGTAAGTTGCTTAGAGGGTCTGCTAAATGACTCAAATGAAATCGGCAGCAGAACAAATACCCTTCCCTCAATAATAGCATCTAACAGATGTTGCCCTTTGTAACAACCAAATGGTTTTGCGGTAATACTCGAGAACTTCCTAGAAGTGATCATATTAGTCAGAACCACAGGTCTCCAGTGGCTATCCGGATGCCAAGGGACCAATCGGAGCAGCATTACTTGATTGATGGGCGGTCGAAAGGAAAGGAAAGTCGATAAAGGAGTGCACGAAGACGTTTTGAAAACCAAATACAAAATTTCAATGTGGGTGATAACAGTATTTACGCTTTCCCAGTCAGGAGCTAAAACACAGACAGACATGTATAAGGAGGAGTGTCAATAGGTGTTGACAGTGCCAAGTTCAGGAGTTTCTGGGATAGTTAGAATAGGATAGTTCCATCAGCCAGAGTGCAAAACACACGTTACACTGGTGTACTGTATCACTAGGCCTAGGATAATAGGGTTATTATTCCACTGTTTTTACACCGTTACTCTAACCTTCCAATTCACAAACGTTGTGGGGTGGATACATCTCAAAAACAGAACAAACACAAAGAAGTGCAGGTACACAACCAAACAATAACAAACACACACTTCCTGTGCGTCCATAGCTGTGTGAAATGTTGCTGCGGCAACATAGAAATGACAGCGAAGTGCCACATTTTGACACGTGGCGTTGCAACTCTGAAAGTGTGATGAATAATGCAACCCCACACTGAGAGTTAAACCACGCTCCCCAGTCAGAGGGCAGAAACCACTTAAGGGCACAACATGTAACACATCAAAAAGGATCGGAAAAGTGATATTAAGAGTTTTCCCAGTTTTGCTGAATTGCAGTTGGATTTCAGACTCCAACCCACAGGTGCTGTAACTGCTAGATGGAGTCACAAAATAAATCTCTTGTATATTAAGTTGCAGCCTGCCAGTGGTTTGTTTGGGGGGAAACTGCACATATTTTCCAAACAGAGGGTGAGAGTTGGAAAAACAGACTCTCAAACCACTTAAAAATACACATATACAGATGAGCGTACACACACACGCACAGGCATACGCACACACACTTTACTCCGACACAGTATACATCAGAAAATTCCAGTCACGGTTGCTATGACAATGCTTACACCACAAATGTTCTCCTCTGCAGCTTATCGTGGCCCCCAGCCCCCTTGGGAAAAGTGTTTTTAACTTTAGGCCTGGGAACATAACAGTGGAAGAGCATAAGCCTCAACTGATTGATCAACTCTGATTGCCCAATTTGTGTTCCAAAGCTACACCGGAGAGCCTGGTATACAGTTAAACCTTCCTATTCCCAATTATTTCAAAAAGCAATTTGGAAATGACGTAATACTCAATGATGAAAGTATGAAAAGGTCATGTGTTTGAGCTTTTGTTGGCATATGTATTGAGAGAAAACCAGAACTCTCATTGACTTGAATAGGAGCTCTTGCAGTGTACTACAGATTGTTATCCTTCTCTTTTGAACTTACATTAATTAAGACAAAGCTAATCTCGTGCCACAAGGTTCTCTCTGTTCTCTGTGATGACACCCCTTGGTGTGTCTATACAGAATAAAGATAGCTGGCAATGCAACAACAAATGGCATCAAGACAGGTTATTTTCAAAATACAAAATCTCTCCCCAGCACAGCAGGAAATGCTATCAGCTATTTATAGCCTCAAACGTGCAAATTTTTCAGCCGGCACTCAAGGGAGGGCACAAAGTCCCAATTAACTCACCGGAAACTCACCAAGGCAAACAGTGAGATTACTAATGATAAGGCAGATGCTCAAATACAAGCTAGAATATTTTATTTTATCTCAAAAGGCAGCAAGTACCACAGCCTCGCAGATGTGTCGTACAACAAAGGTGTTTGGCCTTAATATTATTAATCTCCTAAACAATAGCAGTCAACAACAAATGATCGTTGTTTAGTAGACTATGCGTAAATGGCAGCGGGGAGGAAATTGGACCGTTTTTAAGTGGATAATGTGGAAAATGGAGAATTCTTTGTGACCTTTTAGAGTGGGATAAATGTTAATGAACAGCATTTAAGCCACTTCATTCAGGATATTGCAGATTTGATCATTTCTTTACAGCTCGGTCATTTTGTTAAATGCAGGTGTTTCGTTGCTTTTGGAACATTTTTTTATTTTACCTTTATTTTACTAGGCAAGTCAGTTAAGAACAAATTCTTATTTTCAATGACGGCCTAGGAACAGTGGGTTAACTGCCTGTTCAGGGGCAGAACGACAGATTTTGTACCTTGTCAGCTCTGGGATTTGAACTTGCAACCTTTCGGTTACAAGTCCAATGCTCTAACCACTAGGCTACCCTGCCGCCCCATTGAAAGAGTAGGCCTAATTCTACATAGGACATAGAGTGGCAGTTGCCCCCGAACACAGATTAAGCTTAGTTCAGGACTAAAAATCAGTGTCCAGGAAACCAACACAAAGAGTGCTGTGTGCATCTTGAGTATTTCTTGACATGCAGTGAAAAGTACAGTAGACTGGCTGTGTGATCTGTTAAATCGATGTCAAATAGTTAGAAAGTGTTGATAAAACCATTAACATCATTACACTGCAACTATCTACAGTACAACCAGCTACCAAGTACACAAATAAAAAGCTGCTATGTTAATTGGAATTAAGGATTGAAGATCCCTTTATAAATCACCAATAAAGAAGAAACAAATAATACTTTGTCTTTCATCATGTTTAGGTTACCTAGTAATTGTTAGATAAACATCATTGCTGTATAATCATTTACTCTAGAGATCAACCTTTAATCTTTCTCTTTCCACCTGCCGGTGGAGCAGAGTTGTTTCTCAAGGATGGGTAAAAAGGATTATAGAAGAAAATAACAAATAAACCATTTGTTATTTATAAAAATGGAGATGGAATTTTCCATCACACGAGCAGTGTTTTAACGTGCCAGCTGTAGAAGACCTCTGACGAATGAGCAGAAAACCATGACTGTATAAAAACCAAGACTTGGCTTGAGGGAGAAAGGACTTACTGTTAGTGGCTCGAGAAGTAAAACAAAATCCTAAAAGAGAACTTTGTCGTTTCCTGCGTAATCCACCAAAGAAGTGAACGCCTTCCCAAAATAATTCTGTGGACCTGGCCAAATAAAATTTGAAGACATACAAAGCCCTTGAGCACTGACTGTTACTTGTAAAGAGAAGTAGCATGTTTTGCCAAGGGGCATATCTGCAAGTCTCCATCAAAACCTCTGTGAGGAAGCCAAAACCAATCATATTTGACCATTCAAGTGCTTACTGGTACATTTTTGTAACATGAGATTTTATAAAATCAAAGACAAGGATAATAGTAAAGCAAAAGTTCCACAATGACTCCTTAGGAAAATATATCCCAAACATTTATGGTCGGGGGTAACGACATGTCTATGTTATCAGACGAAGCCATGAGAGACTCCATAAGTAAATAAATCATTCAATTATGGATGTTATGACATCAGCAATATAAAGTAAACAACAGCATTCTCCACCCCTCAGCAGTATTTCTGTAACTATTTACCTCGGTTGGTTTAAAAGCAGCTCCCTTTGACTCTGTACTAGACCGATTACAACCATGCGTTTCAACTTTTTCTTTAAAACGGCCAATTGATTTTTGGGTAACACTACATTGAAGCATACTTTATAAAGGGTTTATAAAGGGATTGTAAGTAGCTTATGGACTGTTCATTAATAATTGATGGTTAATAATAAGCAGTTATCACTAATATTAGTCTCACAATTTGTCAATCAAAATCTCAACGAGTATAGCTGTTTATTATATTACCTATAAACATATAATAGATAGTCAATAAACCACTTACAAACCCTTTACAAAGCATATCTTGATGAAGTAAAATGTTACCTAGTTTGAATCATTTCACTTCGAGAAAATATGATTCCGCTTGCTTCCCTTGACCTAAGCATATCTTTGAACAAAACCACGTGGTTTGTCAAGCACCATAACAATAAGGGTTCTCTTTCATTTATCAGAATGTTCATCATTTTTTACAAAAGACCAACTCCCATGCACTTTATGCGGGGGATCTTGGTCTTTGTAGTCCTCCGGGTTGCCTTCTGAGTCATCAACAGTGAGTGGAGGCCCCTATAGGCTGGCTCCTTGTGTACACACGCATGGACTCACACACGCACTCACACATGCACCGATACACCCCGGGCCCTGGAGAGCTAGCATTAGTCACTCCACATAAAAGCTTCCAGTCACTCCAAAGCAGGAGAGCACAGAGAGCGAGTGGGAGACTAGGTCTACTTGGTCTCCATTTATGGCAGCCATTTTGGCTCCACCTGGACGAAAGATGCCACCGCTTTGATTTTGGGAATACAGGCTTACGTTTATATAAGCTGATCAATACAGAGGGAGGCTCTGATCACGTATCACGGCTCATCCAGGATTGATGGTTTTAACGTCCATTGGGAGTGGCCTTGATTAGTCATGAGTGAAAAATGACTATGCTTGATTACATATATCCCTGACTAGGAACATGATCATGTTGCTCATTGCATTTCATTACATATGGTATCCAACGTAAAACGTGTGCTGGTTACCGTAATCGAATTGTAAACCATGATTTTACTTTGGATGAAATCATGGGAAAACAAACTAATTAAGTGGTTTACCTTCTTCACATACATTGTCATTTCGTGGTTGGATTACACAAATAACCTGGTTGCATTATCTAGGTCTAGGATCTATTTTTGAAGCAACCCACATTTGTAATGTGTAACATTTACACTATAGGCCTTCATTATATCAACTGCTATTCATAACTCCATCTACTTTACCCTTTAACCTTGTTGCTTTACCTGATTGTTCGACATTGCGCAATCAAACTTGCATATGAACACTACGTGAAAAGTTTACACTGTACAGCTCATGTGACGTTGTTTGTTAGAGGTTTACGACAACCAGCGAGGCCCTGCTTACTCGTCCCTTACTTATCTCAACGCTCCGTTCAAGACTCCCAAAGCTGATGACACATCTGGAGCCACTAAAGTTTACCAGCAGGCCACTAGCCTCCCAGCCAGCAGCCCGCATCGTCAGGAAGAAAAAGTTTGATGGTTGAGCAGCTGTTGCATTGCATTAAATCTCGAGCTTGTTAATATACTACCACTGCATCTCTGCAGGGCCTTCGCTTGCACCCCTAGGGACAACCAAGTCTGAGTAAGACTCCATGTGACAACTCTGGGAAGTGCTTACCTGTCCAGCGGTGTGCTAGGATTTAATTTCCTCCTGCCCCAGTTTACATGTGTGACTCCAAACTTGAGTCTATTCTAAGGACAATATACACACTTCCTAGCTAGGCTCATTAAGACTACAAAGACTCATAAAGACAAAGACTTGGCAGCATTGTTGTGCCAATTTATGTCACCTTACCATAAGTCATGCTTTTTCATTACTCTGTAATAAGAGTGTAACTACTGACCTTACACCATAACATCACGCAACAACCGTTGTCTCCATACATGTGAGTCAGGAAACCCTGAAACTCTACACTAAAGCATATGTGTAACTAGCAACATTATCTACACGTCTAGAATGAGGTAACATAATCGACTCCTGCGCGCACCGTCCGATTAATTCAGCTCATTGGAAAGATCCGTGGTGAGATTTTGTGTTGTTAACAAAGACTCAGGTTGCTATCTTTCAATGGAGGCATATTATGTAACTTCAACATTGAAACCCCAAGGGGGGGTTTCATTTACACAGAGGTTAGTCTCCTTAAGCGCCCACGTGTACATTAGTCAATCTCCTCTGCAATTGAGAACTACAGTAGGATTGTTTCCATACAGATCAGCCTTTCAGTTTCCATGCACACACAATATTTGTGTAACTTAGAATTGCAATGCAATACGACATAACATAGTCTATAAATATGTCAGCGGGAGGCCCAGACATACTGCACATGTCCAAAGAGTCCTCTGTAGCTCAGCTGGTAGAGCATGATGTTTGCAACGACAGGATAGTGGGTTTGATTCCTGGTACCACCCGTACGTAAAATGTGTGCACAAATTAAAGCATTCCCCTCTGAATTAGTTTATTGTGTTACAAACTGCAATTAAAATGTATTAAAATGTACTTTTTTTTTTGTTGCTTGGGGGTAAAAAATAAACTGGACAGGACTAAGCACAGGCAAAATGCCAGAGCAAACCTGCTTGAGTCTGCTTTAAACCAGGCACCTTTCAGCAAGACAATAACCTACAGCACAAGGCCAAATCTAAACTGAAGTTGCCTAGCAAGAAGACAGTGAATGTTCCGAAGTGGCCAAGTTACAGTTTTGACCGAAATCTGCTTGAAATACTATGGCAAGACTTGAAAATGGCTGTCGAGCCATGATCCCCAACGTCTTGACAGAGCTTGAAGAATTTGCAAAGAATAAGAGGCCATGAATTGCACAATCCAGGTATGTAAAACTCACCCAAGAAGACTCACAGTTGTAATTGCTACCAAAGGTATTTCATTACACGTACAGTATGGACTCAGGAAACTGAATACTTATGCAATGACTATATTGTATTTCTATTTGTTTTCATACATTTTTCTTCCATTATGACATTCCAGAGTATTTTGTGTAGATTGTTGACAAATTTTTTACAACTAAATCCATTTTAATCCCACTTTGTAACACAATGAAATCCAAGGGGTCTGAATACTTTTGCAAGCCACTGTAAATTGCTTTGGATAAAAGCATCTGCTAAATGGCATATATTATACTGTATATCATAAACTGTACTAGAGAAGGCTCCAAACAGAAATGTACTGTTTTTGCATCAGAGCAAAGTTTGCACCTATTATTCTCCCAAGGGAATAAAACATAAAAGGGAGAGACAACTTTGTGCTAAGTGAACTGTTTTTATCTTTTTGATCAGATCTGGCCCACTATGTAGATTCACAGAGTATTACACACATACAGTACGTAGCTTCAGTCAAACTGGTTGTACATACAGCCTCAATGGGAAAATGCACTAGACCAAATACAGTGTACACAATTTGACTTGCCAGGGTCACCAAAGGTCACCTATAGCAACAGCCATCCAAATGAACACTGTATCCTTTGAATTGATGCCTGGAGATGAAGAAACCCCATGCAAATCGGAAAATGTTACACTAATTTATCCTACTCTTCATATGAGGTGAGTGCATGGTAACAATTGACACTGCAAAGACCGTCACGCACATGAAATCAGAGGTCAAACACACTCATAATAATGTAAACTTATGACGCCTGACTTAACATTGGCATGTGATGCCCCAACCTCGTTTTAACCAAGCTTGATGGCAAGCAGTAGCCGTAGCTGACACAGGCTTAAGTAAAAATGTTTTAAGTTCAAATTGAAGGCATTGATGCCATGCTGGGGAAACGGCAAGCAGATGCTGAGTAACCTTTTTGATGAGTCTGAATGTACTGTTTCAAAAGAACAGTGAATGCCAGTGAATGTTTTTGTCTGACAGGCATTGACAGGTTTTCTGGATAAAGACCCAGAGCTCTGAGTGCAAAGAGTATGCAAATATTGCTTTGTACAACTCAGTATTAAATATTTAATTATTATATTAGGCAGAATGTCAGGGCCCCAAAAGCATCAATGCTGTCAAACATCAAGAGTGTGTGTGTGTATTGGGGCTGTACAACCAAGTAGTTTCGGGTGACTAATTAAATGAATGCAATCAGCAGGCTAGTAGTGGCCTGTGCAGCACATTATCGTTTGTTTTGATATAGTTGACCTAGTCTATTCATATTTAATGGGATTACTACCGTCAATGGAAAAAGTGCGTGAAGTTATCCCTTTATGTACGTGCATATCTTACTTTTTATAATGTTGCATTATTGAATATAGTTCGAAATGTATGTATATCCTACTATAAAATGTGGGTGTAGTATGGCAGTACCTGACCTGATTCAAAAACATTCAGCAAGCAACTAAGTCTTTCATCAATTCATTTGGAACGTCTCCAAATGGTTCCAAAGTGCGTCACATAAAGTGTGCGTTGACATCAGTGTGTGTGTCATGCTCATATACAGAAAACCCCATCACAAAAATGTGTATCTGTGAATGGTGATTGTATTTAAAAGGTGAACATACCTTGAAAACAACCGCCTGCTGGAGATCTTGGTGCTTTCTGGGATGACCAACAGACCTTCCTTTCTTTCTTATATTAGAGAACCGTGCACTAGGTCCAGCGAACAAGAGATAAAGTTCACAAACCCAAAGTTTCCATGATGACAGTCGTTTGTTTCCCATGTTGGTTTCAGTCAACGTCCGTGTAAAGGGATATTGTCAGTTAGTTTGAGGTGGTTTTAAAGGGACGGGGTTGTAGTCGCGCAAGATATCCGTGCAGGACCTCCCGTGACAGCCCGTGTGGAGCAATTTCTCATGTCAGTCTGCAGAGTATCTATTGTAATTCTTGTGCTTCACCTCGGTGGTTGGTCAATAAAAGGCTTTATTTATGCCTAAGCGTTGCAGAGAATGTTGTTTGCCAAGCGGCTCACTTGTTGACCGCAGTGTGCTGCCGAAATAGGTATCATGCTCATTTACTCAAGAATCTCACACATGATTTAGCTATTTCAATGTTTCCGATCGATATTGAATGTTTATTTTTTTGTGTGTACACAGATGGGTTAGACCTACACTGAAACGCAATAAGAATATATTATTGTTCATAATTAAAAAAAATATCTCATTACTCTTTAGTCAAATGAAGGGTGTATAGGTTGCCATATGGCCTACAGTTTCTGTCTCTCAACATAACTTCCAAGTCTATCTCTCTTGAAAGTCAGCGACTCAAACAAGCTTTTACAATAGTGCAAACTAGGCCTACTATAAACGTTGCCTTTATCGCAAAACAGCAAAACGACATCTATATCTCCCCTTCCATTATTGACAAATGAAACTCATAAAGTGCGTATGCATAGCCTGTCTATTCAATATTTCCGATTTCATTTGTAGGTTTGAGGCCCAGCCTATATCTGATATCATCGGATTACATTGGTGATAATAGTTATAAAGCTTTTGATTTGGACGTATATTTTCCCGTAGGCCTATATTCCTCTAAGCAGCCACATGGCAAAATAAAACCCCATATTTGAACTTCCCAAAATCTAGCTAAAAATAAAGTATGTGTGCGTCTGTCTGTCTGTCTGTGTGCGTGTGTGTGTGTGCGTGCGTGCGTGTATGCGCGCAAGTGCGCACTTGTGTGAGTCTGACCACCTATGTGTGTGTGATTTGACAGCATATCTTTCTTCACGGAATAATATTTTTTTTTTGTCATCACACATCAGTCTGTTGTGACTTTGAACATGTACTGTTTTTCCTGCCAATGTCTGTCCCATTTCCTTTACTCGGGCTTTTGTCCACCCCACACAGCGACTCCGTTACCCCCTCTTCCATCTCCATGTACTCCGCTTTATCACCCAGCGAAGAGCCTGAGGGGGAACCTTTAAACATTTTTAGAAAGTTGGGGAAATAGGGGCAGGCAGGTGGTGGGGTTTCAACAACCGGTGGCGAGTCTGCTTCATTATCAGTCTCCCTGTGGTAGAAGTAATTGAAGTTGGATACAATGACGGGCACTGGAAGAGCTATGGTTAACACACCCGCTATGGCACAGAGCGAGCCAACTATCTTCCCGCCGACAGTTATTGGTTTCATGTCTCCATATCCGACCGTGGTCATAGTGACGACAGCCCACCAAAAAGCGTCGGGAATACTTGTGAATTGAGACGCGGGTTCGTCTGCCTCGGCGAAGTACACTGCACTTGAGAACAAAATGACACCAATAACGAGGAAGAAAATCAGAAGCGCTAGTTCCCTCATACTGGCACGGAGGGTATGTCCGAGGATCTGCAGTCCTTTGGAGTGCCTGGAGAGTTTAAAGATGCGAAAGACTCTGACAAGGCGGATTATTCTCAAGATTGCAAAACTCATTGCCTGGTCCCCTTTGCCTTGCTGTTGAGCAAGATCTGTGCCGAGCGTGATGAAATAAGGCAAAATGGATACAATGTCTATAGTATTCATAATGTTTTTAAAGAAATCCGTTTTACTTGGACTTGCAAAGAAGCGCACAATAATCTCAAATGAAAACCAAATAATGCATACCGTCTCCACAATGAAAAATGGGTCGTTAAAAGGGGTCTGCCCATGGGGTTCTGTCGAATTATCTCGTGGTTTAAGGTATTCTTTTTCGTCCCTGAACTCTGGCAACGTTTCCATACAGAAAATGACTATTGATATAACAATGACTAAAACGGACACGACTGCAATCCCTCTCGCAGGTTGTGAGCTCTCTGGGTATTCAAAAAGAAGCCAAACTTGGCGTTTGAACTCGTCCTCTGGTAAGGGTTTCTCTTCCTCTTTGACAAAACCCTCATCCTCCCGAAACTTCAGCATTGCCTCCTCCCCAAGTTCATAGAATTTCACCTCCTCAGAGAAGATGTCAAAAGGTACATTTTGCGGTCTCTTCAATCGCCCCCCCGACTGGTAATAATAAAGAATGGCATCGAAGCTTGGTCGGTTCCTGTCAAAAAAATATTCGTTCCTTAGAGGGTCGAAGTACCTGATTCGTTTGTCCGGGTCTCCCAAAAGAGTGTCAGGAAACTGTGTGAGAGTCTTAAGTTGAGTTTCAAACTTTAGTCCGGACACATTAATAACAACTCTTTCACAGCACCCATACTCACTGTAAACATGTTCGTACCCTGATTGGGGACGTCTATCTGTGAGTGAGACAGTCTCTTCATCATCCATATTACAGAGAAAACTGGAACTCTTGCTTCCCCCGTCCTCCTCTTCTCCGCCTTCCGCCTCGTCCTCCTCTATCATATCCTCCTCGGATCCAAGTAGCGCCAACTCCGAGTGGCGCAAGTCCCCACCGAGAGTCTGGCGACTCCTTCTCCAACGTCCTACGCCGCGTTGCTTTTTCCTTTCTCTGAGAACCTGCTGCTCAGACTCATGGTGGTGCTGCTGTGGCTGTTGCGAGGAGGAGGGGCGCGAGACGGTACTGCCGCTACTGTTGTTGGCATTTGATGAGGAGGCGGTGCGAGACTGATGCTGCTGGTGGTTGTTAAGGAGATGGCCAGAGGACTCCCCTCCCTCTCCAATTGCTGCACCTTCAGCAGCGGCTGTTGCCTGTTGTACCTGTCTCTCCCTTTCGTGCTCCCTTTCCCGTGCGCGAGCATACCCGTAAGGCAGTCGAGTTTTGCATCCATTATCTGAACCTATCATGGCAAACTCCATTTTGAGGAGGGTGTAAATTCAGTTCCCAGTGAATGATGTGATCGATCCCTTTAGCGACTCGTGTAGGCCAATGGAAAGTAACAAGTTGTAGCAAAGGGCGCACAGGTTGGTTGATCCTGCTTTGACAGATAGCAGGCACCTGTTATTCAGTGACGCCTCACTCGCATTCAGTGACGCAATTAAAGGTCCATTTTTGAACACAGTTCACGTTGTCGTTGACATAAAACACATTACTATATTTTTGTAAAAACGAACTCATATTTTATGACATCATTATTACAGCCAAGAAAATATAGGCTGTGAATGTTTAGGCCTTAAATTATTTTCAAATGTACAGCCTATTAAATCACCAGTTATTGGACAATATATTCACAAAACCACCTCATGTGTCCCTCAGGTAGTTAACTCCAGTGTGAGTACTTGCAGAAATACGGCATTTTTGCATTTTCGTGGTCCCTCCTGGTTGCCATCTTAGGTGATGAGAAAACCGTCCCTTTTATCCTGTACACCTTCAGTGATTCTGAATGACTTTATTCTGCTGACGTCTTCAGCAGCTGCAAGGGAGAAAGAGCAGTTCGATTAGACAACCTACAAATGTATGTATTCAAATGCATGTCCCGTGTTTGGGCGATGCATGCACTAAAGCCTACGCATCACCAACTTAAGACCAGCAAAACACGACAAGTCTAATAATACTAATAATTATAATGACAATATTTATAACACGAATTAATCATTAATCGTAATAATAACAATAACTAGCATGGCAACAGGAGACAGACAACGCATGATAACTGCAACATTAGTCTGTGTAGTTAATCATAAACATTCCTTCAATTACGCACGAAATTGTGTTCACTCTGTTAAAAAAAATACCCCACCTTCATTCATTTAGACATTCTCCTTACATTTGATAAAGGCCGAACGAAATCGTTTCAGCACCTTACAAAATGTGCTGTAGGTGAGGATGCAATTCCTTGGTTTGCCCAATTTCGCATCTTGTTTTGGGAATATTAAAATCCCTCGACGTATCCAACTGGCGAACATATCACCTATACATCTGTGTTCGATTGCACTCGGGGGATGACACTTTTTTGACGCGTCTCGACGTTGTCTTGTCTCAATTCAACAGGATCTATCTATTGAGTATCACCCCCATTCCCGAAAAAAGATCCACCGCTGCATCAGTGCTGGAAGCGAAACAATATAAAACGCAGGTCTAGCGAGTATCAATAGCTCAGCCTATTCAAAGAAGCTGCGTCGGAGAGAGGGCAAATTAAAGTTTATGTTCATATGTGAAATAACCCACGGTTAAGTTAGCGCATCACACATCTGTCCGTTGCCTCTACCTCCCCTATTTCCCATTGTGCGTGTTATTGAGGAGTTGTGCCTCGTCCAAATCGAGCATGTGCCGCAGCGCATGCAGAGCTCGATCATCCCCCAGTGGATAGAGCGGGTCACTACGCACCTCAGCCACCACCACTTTTAACACTGGGATGGTCAAATGCAACTGTTGTCACCTGTCAAAGGTAACCCTCCAAAGTGCCATTGGTATAATTTGACCGTCTACTATGCAACCAGATCGAAAGACACATGGAGCACATGCATCCTGCACCTGATGAGCACCTCACCTAATAACATCTCGAAGCGAATGCAAAACAAAAAAATAAATAAAACATGCACAACAAATGATAAAACATAGTAAATAGTAAATCTGTGTCTCTAGTCAGCTTCAGACAGAAGTGGAGACAGTTTTTGATCTGTCTTTAAAGTATTGACCTTATGGACTAGTTGCAATTAACTTATGCCTACATTTACAGAATTCCATCATCAAATAGCATAGTATAGAATAGATACTTTATTGTTCATTTGGTTAGAACGGAAATGTCTGCCTTTTTCCCAACACACCCAGAAACATGCTAGAGAGACAAGTGTTCAGCCTTCGTACAGTGCGCCTGGATGGAAAGCAAATGTCAGTTGTGCCAGCAACCTCTAAGGCCAAAGTCAACCTGATGTTATGGTAGCTGTATACTGATATTCTAATGCACTATTATTTATATATATATATATATACACAGTGCCTTATTCAGACCCCTTGACTTTTTCCACATTTTGTTGCGTTACAGCCTTGTTCTAAAATTGATTAAATAAATAACAATCCTCAGCAATCTACACATAATACCCCAAAACGACAAAGCGAAAACAAGTTTAGACATTTTTGCAAATTAATGAAAGATAAAAAACAAAAATATCTTATTGACATAGGTATTCAGACCCTTTTCTATGAGACTCGAAATTGAGCTGAGGTGCATCCTGTTTCCATTGATCGTCCTTGAGATGTTTCTACAACTTGATTGGCGACCACCTGTGGTAAATTCAATTGATTGGGCATGATTTGGAAAGGCGCACACCTGTCTATAGGAGGTCCCACAGTTGACAGTGCATGTCAGAGCAAAAATCAACCCATGAGGTCAAAGGAATTGTCTGTAGAGAGCCGAGACAGGATTGTGTCGAGACACAGATCTGTGGAAGGGTACCAAAACATTTCTGCAGCATTGAATGTCCCCAAGAACACAGTGGCCTCCATCGTCCTTAAATGGAAGAAGTTTGGAACCACCAAGACTCTTCCTAAAGCTGGCTGTCCAGCCAAACTGAGAAATCAAGGGAGAAGGGCCTTGGTCAGGGAGGTGACCAAGAACCCAATGGTCACGCTGACAGAGCTCCAGAGTTCCTCTGTGGAGATGGGAGATCCTTCCAGAAGGACAACCAACTCTGCAGCACTCCACCAATCAGGCCTTTATGGTAGAGTGGCCAGACAGAAGCCACTCCTCAGTAAAAGGCACATGACAGCCCGCTTGGAGTTTGCCAAAAGGCACCTAAAGGACTCAGACCATGAGAAACAAGATTCTCTGGTCTGATGAAACCAAGATTGAACTCTTTAGCCTGAATATCAAGCCTCATGTCTGGAGGCAACCTGGCACCACCCTACGGTGAAGCATTGTGGCAGCAGCATCATGCTGTGGGCATATTTTTCAGCGGCAGGGACTGGGAGACCAGTCAGGATTGAGGGAAAGGTGAACGGAGCAAAGTACTGAGAGATCCTTGATGAAAACCTGCTTCAGAGCACTCAGGACCTCAGACTGGGGCGAAGGTTCACATTCCAACAGGACAACAACCCTAAGCACACAGCCAAGACAATGCAGGAGTAGCTTTGGGACAAGTCTTTGAATGTTCTTGAGTGTCCAAGTCAGAGCCCGAACCTGAACCCGATCGAACATCTCTGGAGAGACCTGAAATTAGCTGTGCAGCGACGCTCCCCATCCAACCTCACACAGATTGAGAGGACCTGCAGAGAAGAATGGGAGAAAATCCACAAATGGGGTATTGTGTGTAGGTTGAGGAGAGAAAAAAACCAATTTAATACATTTTAGATTAAGGCTGTAATGTAACAAAATGTGGACAAAGTCAAGGAGCCTGAATACTTTCCACGGTGGGCCTGGCACCTACTACCCCGTTCAAAGGCACTTACTAATTTTGTCTTGTCCATTCACCATCTGAATGGCACACATACACAATCCATGTCTCAATTGTCTCAAGGCTTAAATCATTCTTTAACCAGTCTCCTTCCCTTCATCTACACTGATTGAAGTGGATTTAACAGGTGACATCAATAAGGGATCACAGATTCACCTGGATTCTCCTGGTCAGTCTATGTCATGGAAAGAGCTGGTGTTCTTAATGTTTTGTACACTCAGTGTGTATGTGCGTAAATACACTCACTGGCCAGTTTATTGGGTACACCCATTTAGCACCGGGTCGGACCCCCCTTTGCCTCCAGAAGAGCCTGATTTCTTCGGGGCATGGAAACATTGCTCAATTGGTATCAAGGGACCTAACGTGTGCCAGGAAAACATTCCTGTCACGTTCTGACCTTTATTTCCTTTGTTTTGTATTTATTTAGTATGGTCAGGGCGTGAGTTGGGGTGGGCAGTCTATGTTTATTTTTCTATGATTTGGGTATTTCTATGTTTCGGCCTAGTATGGTTCTCAATCAGAGGCAGGTGTCATTAATTGTCTCTGATTGAGAATCATACTTAGGTAGCCTGGGTTTCACTGTGTGTTTGTTCCTGTCTTTGTGTTTGTGGCACCAGATAGGACTGTTTCGTTTTTTTCACATTTCTTGTTTTGTAGATTGTTGTATTTTCATCTTTATTAAAGATGTACAAAACTAACCACACTGCATTTTGGTCCGCCTGTCTTTCACCAGAAGAAAACCGTTACAATTCCCCACATCATTCCACCACAGCCACCACCAGCCTGTACCGTTGACACCAGGCTTATGAGGTTATGGACTCATGCTGCGTACACCAAAATCCTAACTCTGCCATCAGCATGACGCAACAGGAACCGGGATTCGTCGGACCAGGCGATATTTTCCCACTTTTCAATTGTCCAGTGTTGGTGATTACGTGCACACTGGAGCCGCTTCTTCTTGTTTTTAGCTGATACACTCTTAGAAAAAAAGGGTTCCAGAAGGGTTCTTCGGCTGTCCCCATAGGATAACCCATTTTGGTTCCAGGTAGAACTCTCTGGGGAAAGGGTTCTACATGGAACCCAATAGGGTTCTACCTGGAACCAAAAGGGTTCTACCTGGAACCAAAAATGGTTCTTCAAAGGGTTCTCCTATGGGGATAGCGGAAGAACCCTTTTAGGTTCTAGATAGTAAATTTTTTCTTAGAGTGTAGGAGTGGAACCCAGTTTGGTCGTCTGCTGCAATAGCCCACTTGTGACAAGGACCAACTAGTTGTGAGTTCGAAGAGCCCATTCTGCACCCCGCTTTTGTTCTGCGCCATTATTTGCCATTTTCCTTCTACCTCTCTTCAACGAGCTGTTTTCGCCCACAGGACTGCCACTGACTGGATGTTTTTTGTTTGTAAATACCTAAGTCCACCACCGCTCGTTGGATCTACAGGTAGAGGGTAACATGTCTCAGGATCTCAAATCAAGGGTAATATTTCTCAGAGGATAACATGTCTCATTAGTAATGAGAATAACATGATAACATGTCTCATTAGAGGATAACATAATAACACGTGTCATTAGTAACGAGGAAAACATGTCTCAGACAGTAACATGTCTCATCAGCGGAGTTTGATGGTATGAGGTTATTATGTATGTGGAAATATGAAAGGAGAAAGTACTATTCCCGAATATGCTCTTACCAGAGATAAAGTAACATATGAAGAGTATAATGGGTTCCTAGAGATTTGATTAAGTAACAATAGAAAAATATATATAATATACAACTTGCACACATACATGTAGACGTCCGTAAGTGGTGTAAAAGGTATTAAGAGAAATTAATAGTATAATGGGTTACTAGATTCAGATTTTTTTTACATCAAGTTTTTATTATTTCAAGTCATAGGATTCATACAATACATTTAAACATGTATACATATATTTTTTTAACCCCACCGGCAATCTGATGGCATGTAAAATAAATCATGAGATAAAACCAATAATATTACTTAGTAAATCTGTTGAACAGTCATCATATAGCCTCAGAGATAGTGTAAAATTAATGATACACATTCATGGATGTTAAGGCCCATTGGTTAAGGGTTCAGAAATGTCAGCTGCTGCTTTTTTCAATGTGTCCAGAGTGGACACCGTGGCCCTATGGATTCTTGTCGTGGAGAGTTCCATAAGTACAATTTCCTTAAATGTGAGCAGCCAAGGCCTCCCGGGTGGCGCAGTGGTCTAGGACACTGCATCGCAGTGCTAGCTGTGCCACCAGAGACTCTGGGTTTGAGCCCAGGCTCTGTCTCAGCTGGCCTCGACCGGCAGGTCCATGGGGCGACGCACAATTGGCCTAGCGTCGTCCAGGTTAGGGAGGGTTTGGCTGGTAGGGATATCCTTGTCTCATCGCGCACTAGTGACTCCTGTGGCGGGCCGGGCGCAGTACACGCTGACCAGGTCACTAGGGGCACGGTGTTTCCTCCGACACATTGGTGCGGCATGACTCTTGACCTTCGTCTCACCCAAGCCCGTACGTAGTAACTACTAAAAACAATTGGATACTATGAAATTGGGGCGAGAATTTTTTATAATTTTGAAAAATGTAAGCAGCCATTGTTGAAATGGTAACTGATGAGGTGGAATAAACCATTTTTTAAATATATATTTTACATTTTACCCCCTTTTTCTCCCCAATTTCGTGGTATCCAATTGTTAGTAATAATATCTTGTCTCATCGCTACAACTCCCGTACGTGCTCGGGAGAGACGAAGGTCGAAAGCCATGCGTCCTCCGAAACACAACCCAAACAAGCCGCACTGCTTCTTAAAACAGCGCGCATCCAACACTGCTCCAAAACCACCATAAAAAAAGCCAGACTACGGTTTGCAACTGCACATGGGGACAAAGATCGTACTTTTTGGAGAAATGTCCTCTGGTCTGATGAAACAAAAATAGAACTGTTTGGCCATAAAGACCATCGTTATGTTTGGAGGAAAAAGGGGGAGGCTTGCAAGCCGAAGAATACCATCCCAACCGTGAAGCACGGGGGTGGCAGCATCATGTTGTGGGGGTGCTTTGCTGCAGGAGGGACTGGTGCCCTTCACAAAATAGATGGCATCATGAAGTCGGAAAATTATGTGGATATATTGAAGCAACATTTCAAGACATCAGTCAGAAAGTTAAAGCTTGATCGCAAATGGGTCTTCCAACGCATACTTCCAAAGTTGTGGCAAAATGGCTTAAGGACAACAAAGTCAAGGTATTGGAGTGGCCATCACAAAGCCCTGACCTCAAATCCTATAGAACATTTGTGGGCAGAACTGAAAAAGTGTGTGCGAGCATGGAGGCCTACAAACCTGACTCAGTTACACCAGCTCTGTCAGGAGGAATGGGCCAAAATTCACCCAACTTATTGTGGGAAGCTTGTGGAAGGCTACCCGAAACGTTTGACCCAAGTTAAACAATTTAAAGGAAATGCTACCAAATACTAATTGAGTGTACGTACATTTCTGACCCACTGGGAATTTGATGAAATAAATAAAAGCTGAAATAAATCATTCTCTCTACTATTATTCTGACATTTCACATTCTAAAAATAAAGTGGTGATCCTAACTGACCTAAAACAGGGAATTTTTACAGGGATTAAATATCAGGAATTGTGAAAAACTGAGCTTAAATGTATTTGGCTAAGGTGTATGTAAACTTCCGACTTCAACTGTACATATGCACACACTGTACATAGATCTTTCTATTTTTATTTTATTTTGTGTTATTGACTGTACGTTTGTTAATGTGTCACTCTGTGTTGTTCTTTTTTCTGTGTTGCTATGCTTTATCTTGGCCATGTCTCAGTTGTAAATGAGAACGTGTTCTCAACTGGCCTACCTGGTTAAATAAAGGTAAAATAAAATAAAATGTCAGTTAGTTCCAGTACTTGTTTTTAGCTCAATTTCTCTCTCTGTTGAATAGTTGTTTTTAAGAGTCTTCCAGGATTTTACAAGGATTTTCCAATTCACTGATTTTCCAATTCACACGTTTTCATTGGGAAGAATTGAAATGTACAAAGAATGGGATTATGATCAGATAAAATGGCTGGTAATGTTTTTATATGTTCCATGTTACTTGTAATATCAGTAGATGTTAAAACACAGTAAATTCTCGAGAAAGTCTTAAATCTAGCAGAAAAGGCATGTATAGTCCTTAGTTGTGGGATAATAAAATCTCCAGCAGTTGCTCAGGCCCTGAAGACAGGATATGCATATAATTTTCTTACCATTGGAAAGAAAACACTTTGAAGTTTGTATGTTAAAATAATGTAGGAGACTATAACACAATAGTTATGATAGGAGAAAACCCAAAGGAAAAACTGGAATTTTTATTTTTTGAGAGCCCATGCTCTTACAATGGAAAGTTCAGAAAATAATGAATTCTAGCTCCCAGGATGTAATTCTTATGGCTTCCACAGAGTGTCAGCAGTCTATGTTCAAGGTTTCAGGCTTGTAACTTCCAAAATGAGTAAGACATATGAGATTTAGTACAGGGACACACTCTTGGAAATTAGTGTTAGTGAGCGCGATGAAGACATGATGCACCTGCTAATATCAGTTTCCTATTTAACATACTTCTTTCTGTATGAAATGTTATAGTTTGATTACATTTGAGGGTATCTGAGGAGTCAATAGAAACATATTTTGACTTGTTTTAAAGTTTAGCGGTAGATGTTCGGATTCTTTTCTCTGCATGTTGAACGAGTGAATTACTCAAATCGGTGCCGCCAACTAAACAGACTTTTTGGGATATGAAGAAGGATTTAAAAACAAAACGACACTACATGCTATAGCTGGGGCCCTTTGAATGACAAATCAAATAAATATTTTCAAAAAGTAAGTGAATATTTAATCGCTATTTGTGAATTTATGAAACCTGTGCCAGTGGAAAAATATTTTGATGTGGGGCGCCGTCCTCAAACAATCGCATGGCATGCTTTCGCTGTAATAGCTACTGTAAATCAGACAATTCAGTTAGATTAACAATAATTTAAGCTTTCAGACGATATAAGACACTTACATGGACATAAATGTTTAAAATCCACAATATTTATGATTATTGGTTTGAATTGCACGCCCTCCAGTTTCACCGGAAGTTGTCCTGCTAGCGGGACCCTAGCAATAGGAAGTTTTTAAAGATCTCAATCTTAAATGCATTGGAAGCATTCACTTGTGATGAGCTATGAGAAGGTTCAGATCTATATAGCTTAGAATCAATAATGGCATTCATGTTAGTTCCAATATTCTGCGTATATTCCGATAAATTGAGCAGGCTTCTGGTTACAGAAGGGATAAAAACCTTTGTCAATTGAGTTAGGAGCATAAATAGATACAAATTCTGTTTTCCTTTCATACAGAGTGGAACATGTGTAAGTAAATCTGTCCTATTTATCATTTTCACTTTTTTTCAATTGTAAAGGGTAGATGGTCTTCATGTAGAATAAGCACCCCTTTAGATACAAAGCAGGAAGCAGCTGCCAGTTTGTAGTATTTTTTTTTTAAGTCTATGGACATCACCCTCTAAAATATGTATTTTGCAATAGTGCAATGTCAATTTTATTCCTATGTAATACGTCAAGACATTTAATTTGCTTATTTGGCTCATTAGAACCCCTCAGATTACAGGCAATTATCACTAAACTAGCCATGATCCATCTGTGGTGACGTGAATGGCAGTTTGATGGATAAAAGGGGAGAAAAGTAACTTAAGACAGCAATAAAGTGACTCTTCAGTTGCCAACTAAATAAATGTCAACCAGATATTTCAGGAAAAAAAAATAGTACACACCTCCATTGTTGGATAACATTATATATCAAATTACAAAACCCTTCAGATTGGCATTCCACCCCAATAACCCTGCAAAATGTATCAAAACAATTGAAACAAAGAAACCCTCCCTTCCCTGACAGGTTAGAACACAACTGTCTGCCCTCTAACCTCAATGTTAGACCAGTGACTGAAAGCAACAGTGTCGATCACTAAAACCCTCCCAATACTCCTGAATGTCTCACTCCATTTCCTAAATATCTTGCATTAACTGACACAATGGAGATATTAGAAAGGCAAGAAATACTCAACTGACTGAATGATTAAGCCTTAACGTAGCACAAACATGGAAAACTAACTTGCTAAATAATTCAGTGGTGACAGTTTCAACAACAGTAGGTTATACTGAACACTACTGAATAGATAATCAGTTAGCTAGCTAACAGTTGTTACTATGACTTGCTTAGCTAGCTGCTAACATTATTAGCTGTAACTTTACTGTCATAATCATCCAGCTAGCTGGAAAGCTAGTTCACTAGTTAGCTAGCTTGCTGGTGCTCCTTTATTGAAGTTAATAATGATCACAAGTAATTAGATCAAATGTTTCTCAAAACTCCTTGGAGTTGTGAATAAATCCTCTTGACCAGTTCACTTATTCCATAGGTTTCCTGTGCTTGCATGGCCCCGTTGTTGAGTCTTCCTCCTCACAACAGGACCAGCGGCGTGGTGCTCACTGCGGTGCTCGTGGTTGTCCTTGCCCACTGATGCCACAAACTTCTCCTGCGTCTTGTGCTGTGATGAATGACAGGCGCTCTCCCCTGTGTTTTGCTCGGAGCGTTGCTGAATAGACGACGAATGTCCGGAATGTTTGTTCCGGACCACGTTGAAGACTTTTCCACATTGGGAGGTGTGCGTGCTGTAGTCAGGGAAAAAACGTAGTACCTTACCACCATGGTGAATGAGCTCTGCTGCTCTGGCTCCTTGTAGAATGGCTTGGCGGTCATTGTACCGGAGGACCTTCAAGATCAGCGTCCTCGGTCTGTCTGAAGAATTACTAGTCCCAGGTCCTGAGTAGATGAGATGGGCTCTTTCTATCTCAACCTTGTAAGATATGGATGGGATCCATTTAGGGATCATTCTCTGTAGGAATTCGATCGGATCGTCAGTCTTGTCTCCTTTAAATAAATGAATCTTACATTTGAGTGACTTGAACGGTCCTCCATTTCAGCCATCTTCAGCTGCATCTTCTCCAGTTGTGATTTTCCATTTGCTTTCCCTATTTTCACCTTGCAGATTGTCCACCTTAGTAGACAGATTGTCAATTGGTTCACCAACTACTTCTCAAATAGAGTTCAGTGTTCCAAATCGGAGGGCCTGTTGTCCGGACCTCTGGCAGTCTCTATGGGGGTACCACAGGGTTCAATTCTCTTTTCTCTGTATATATCAATGATGTCGCTCTTGCTGCGGGTGATTCCTTGATCCACCTCTACACAGACGACACCATTCTGTATACATCTGGCCCTTCTTTGGACACTGTTACCAAACCTCCAAACGAGCTTCAATGCCGAGCTTCAACGAGCTTCAATGCCATACAACACTCCTTCCAATTGCTCTTAAATGCTAATAAAACTAAATGCATGCTCTTTAACCGATCGCTGCCCGCACCCCCCCGCCTACTCTGGACGGTTCTGACTTAGAATATTTGGACAACAACAAATACCTAGGTTTCTGGCTAGACTGTAAACTCTCCTTCCAGACTCACATCAAGCATCTCCAATCTAAAATGAAATCTAGAATCGGCTTCCTATTTCGCAACAAAGCCTCCTTCACTCACGCTGCCAAACATACCCTTGTAAAACTGACTATCCTACCGATCCTCGACTTCGGCGATGTCATTTACAAAATAGCCTCCAACACTCTACTCAGCAAACTGGATGCAGTCTATCACAGTGCCATCCGTTTTGTCACCAAAGCCCAATATACCACCCACCACTGCAACCTGTATGCTCTCGTCGGCTGGCCCTCGCTACATATTCGTCGCCAGACCCATCTATAAGTATTTGCTAGGTAAAGCTCCACCTTATCTCAGCACACTGGCCACCATAACAACACCTATCCGTAGCACGCACTCCAGCAGGTATATCTCACTGGTCATCCCCAAAGCCAACACCTACTTTGGCCGCCTTTCCTTCCACTTCTCTGCTGCCAATGACTGGAACGAATTGCAAAAATCGTTGGAGACATTTCTCCCTCTCTAACTTTAAGGATCAGCTGTCTGAGCAGCTTACCGATCGCTGCAGCTGTACATAGCCCATCTGTAAATAGCCCATCCATCTACCTACCTCATCCCCATATGGTTTTTATTTACTTTTTTGCTCTTTTGCACACCAGTATTTCTACTTGCACATCATCATCTGCACATCTATCACTCCAGTGTTAATTTGCTAAATTGTAGTTACTTCGCTACTATGGCCTATGTATTGCCTTACCTCCTTACTCCATTTGCACACACTGTATATTATTTTTTTCTATTGTGTTATTGACTTTACATTTGTTTATTCCATGTGTAACTCTGTGTTGTTTTTTGCTGCACTGTTGTGCTTTATCTTGGCCAGGTCGCAGTTGTAAATGAGAACTTGTTCTCAACTGGCCTACCTGGTTAAATAAAGGTGAAAAAAAATAAATCCCTTTCATCCTTCGCTCAACGTCGATCGTAAGAGCTTCAACAGTCTCTAAAAAGTCTCTTGATGTTTTCTGTTGAGTGGTTCCACCACCTCAGCTAACACCCGTTGTAGTATATCCTTGAGAGAGTTCTATTGCTTGGCTAATGCCTCAGAAATCGCACCAGCTATGAAGGGCTCAGTTTCAGTGCTGAGGGCTGTCTTCTGACGCATAACTATGGAGGAGGAAGTCAGAGAAGTGTCGTTTTTCTTGCCTCCTTGGGTAGTCGGCATTGGTAGTCAGTCTTTGTTGTTTGTCGTTTAAGAGTTCCTTATAGAAATAATGTAATAAAATAAATATGAAAAAGGGAATACCTAGTCAGTTGTACAACTGAATGCATTCAACTGAAACATGTCTTCCACATTTAACCCCTCAATGAACCATAAACAATTAATGAACATGCACATGTGGAACAGTCGTTAAGACACTAACAGCTTACAGACGGTAGGCAATTAAGGTCACAGTTATGAAAACTTACGACACTAAAGAGGCCTTTCTACTCACTCTGAAAAACACCAAAATAAAGATGCCCAGTGTCCCTGCTCATTTGCGTGAACGTGCCTTAGGCATGCTGCAAGGAGGCATGTGTGGCCAGAGCAATAAAATGCAATGTCCGTACTGTGAGACGCCAAAGATAGCTGTCCATCCTGTCTCCCTGTAGCACTGACATGTAGCAATACCTACACAGGATCGGTACATCCAAACATCACACCTGCGGGACAGGTACAGGATGGCAACAACAACTGCCCGAGTTACCCAGGAACGCACAATCCCTCTATCAGTGCTCAAGACTGTCCGCAATAGGCTGAGAGAGGCTGGACTGAGGGCTTGTAGGCCTGGTGTAATCACCAGCAACAACGTCGCCTATGGGCACAAACCCACCGTCGCTGGACCAGACAGGACTGGCAAAAAGTGCTCTTCACTGACGAGTCGCGGTTTTGGCTCAACTGGGGTGATGGTCGGATTTGCATTTATTGTCGAAGGAAGGAGCGTTACACCGAGGCCTGTACGCTGGAGCGGGATCGATTTGGAGGCGGAGGGTCCGTCATGGTCTGGGGCGCTGTGTCACAGCATCATCGGACTGAGCTTGTTGTCTTTGCAGGTAATCTTAACGCTGTGCGTTACAGGGAAGACATGCTCCTCCCTCATGTGGTACCCTTCCTGCAGGCTCATCTTGACTTGACCCTCCTGCATGACAATGCCATACTGCTCGTTCTGTGTGTGAGTTCTTGCAAGACAGGAATGTCAGTGTTCTGCCATGGCCAGCAAAACTATATTGGACTGCACCAGATTTGCCAGTTCTTGCTGTGAGATGTTACACCAGATGTGTGAGATGTTAACCCATTATAAACTCAGCAAAAAAATAAACGTCCTCTCACTGTCAACTGCATTTATTTTCAGCAAACTTCACGTGTAAATATTCTTCCATCAAGGCACCTGCAAGTTCCCGGACATTTCTGGGGGGAATGGCCCTAGCCCTCACCCTCCGATCCAACAGGTCCCAGACGTGCTCAATGGGATTGAGATCCGGGCTCTTCGCTGGCCATGGCAGAACACTGACATTCCTGTCTTGCAGGAAATCACGCATGGAATGAGAAGTATGGCTGGTGGCATTGTCATGCTGGAGGGTCATGTCAGGATGAGCCTCCAGGAAGGGTACCACATGAGGGAGGAAGATGTCTTCCCTGTAATGCACAGCATTGAGATTGCCTGCAATGACAACAAGCTCAGTCCGATGCCGGTGTTCAGCTATGGTATAACTGTACCACCGTCAGAAAAAAAATTGGCCCTAGGACGAGTTACGGTTTACAATGCTTGCCAAATATCAGAACTCAAAATCAAACTGATCATGTAGTATAATGTGCGTTAGGTGTATTTTGGACCATTTTCAATGATGTTGACTACTTTAACATGCAAACGTCACGCCTCTCACCACGTGTTAGCTAGCGTCCAAAAAATTGGTACATAGGTCCCTCTTCACACAAAACATATTTGTAGAGAAGGTGGAAAGTTTTAAGTTCCTCGGCGTACACATCACATACAAACTGAAATGGTCCACTCACACAGACAATGTGGTGAAGGCGGCACAACAGCGCCTCTTCAACCTCAGGAGGCGGAAGAAATTTGGCTTGTCACCCAAAACCCTGACAAACTTTTATAGATGCACAATCAAGGGCATCCTGTCGGGCTGTATCACAGCCTGGTACAGAAACTGCACCGCCCTCAACCGCAAGGCTCTCCAGAGGATGATGTGGTCTGCACAACGCATCACCGAGGGCAAACTGCCTGCCCACCATGACACCTTACAGCACCCAATGTCATAGGAAGGCCATAAAGATCATCAAGGACATCAACCACCCGAGCCACTGCCTGTTCAAACCGCTACCATTCAGAAGGCGAGGTCAGTACAGCTGCATCAAAGCTGGGACCGAGAGACTGAAAAACAGCTTCTATCTCAAGGCCATCAGACTGCTAAACATCAATCACTAACTCAGAGAGGCTGCTGCCTACATTGAGACCCCAATCACTGGCCACTTTAATAAATGGATCACTAGTCACTTTATACTATGCACTCTAAATAATGCCACTTTAACCCCCAACAACAACTATTTTCCAGACGTCGATTAAGGCAGCCCCCTGCACCGGAAGTGGCCTCTCCCGTGGTGGAGGGGAGACTGACCAGCAGTTTAACAAACCATGGCTGCCGCAGAAATAGTTACTGTCACCGCAGGGTCACTAGACTATGGTGCATTTTTCTCAGTTGAAACCTGCAGGACTGACTTTACTGAATGCAGCAGAGCCTGGCCAGCTAGGAACATGGCTAACTTTCCCTACCATTGCTTCATTGGTAACATAAGCTCCAGATCTCTTTGCTCCAGTGCAAAGTGTACATTTTAGTAACAATTTATTTGACAGTCTGGTTAACAACATGATTAGTTATCGTCCATCAGGAGACCTACAGACACTAGCCACCACCCTTCTTGGTTTGGTCCAACCAGTTGTGTAAAGCACTTAACCTAAATAACTACTTAAGTAGTTATTTAGGTTATCTATACTTTACTCATTTATATTTTTGACAAGTTTTCCTCCACTACATTCCTAATGAAAGTACGTTTTACTACATACATTTTCCCTGACACCCAAAAGTACTCATTACATTTAGAATGCTTAGCAGGACAGAACCAATTCACAGACTTATAAGGAGACCACCCCTGGTCAACCCTACTGCCTCTGATCTGGCGGACTCACTAAACACAAATGCTTTGTTTCTAAATGACGTCTGAGTGTTGGAGTGTGCCCCTGGTCCTGGCTATCTGTAAATGAAAAAGAAAACAAGAAAACGGTTTGCTTAATATAAGGAATGTGAAATGATTTATACTTTTACTTTTGATAGATAAGTGTATTTCAAACCAAATACTTCTATACTTTTTCTCAAGTAGCATTTTGCTGGGTGACTTTCATTTTTACTTAAGTCATTTTCTATTAAGGTGTTAACTTTTACTCAACTATGACAATTGGATACTTTTCCCAACACTGGATTTATCTTCAAGTGTGAGCATGGTTGGTGAAGGTGTCAGAAATTATAAACTATATGTGTTTCCCATGCGTTGGCAGTGTTACATGTTGTTTCTAGTGGGAGCACACACATCGCTGATGCATTTAAGCCATTCTGCCTTGTGTTTTGACACAGATAGTCTCAAGGTGTGAGCTTGCTCCCCTTGTGTGGGTGAATTGACCTTGAGTTACAGACCTGAGCCTGTCCACGTACCAAAGGAGCTAAACCACTATATTTACACTTAGACAGACAGGTAAGACAAATCTCACTATTCCAAGGCAACAGAGCTTAAAAGATTTGAGTCCACCCCCGTGCAAGGTATAAGAAAGGTCCTTGTCGGATTAAAGCAATCATATATGGAGCAATACCCTTATGATAATATCTATACGTGCAGAGGATAACAGAGCTGGGGCAACCCTTCTTGGTCACTAAATCAAAAGGGAGAACAGGTGAGCATGTTGACTTTGTAGACTCTTGTGTTCATTGCTGATTTCATTGACTATCTCTGCCTCTAAATTTCATTCCTTAGCGTGTGTGTGTGTGTGTGTGTGTGTGTGTGTGTGTGTGTGTGTGTGTGTGTGTGTGTAAACTAGTGTATATCTGAATGGCATGCGTGTTACCCCTGAATATTTCTGTTTGACTGTCATTTTTGTATTTGTCATGCTCAAAATAGATGATACAACTTGTGGAGAGGTAGAACTTGATCTGGAAGGGTTCCAAGGCAGTATGATCTTTTCAATGTGACTAAACTGAATAGAATAAAAATACAGGACAACTGCCATTGATAAATTGATAGTGTAATGTTTATTTGAATTCTAATGGTTTTATATTGTGTGAATGTTAAATTTTTACCATTGTTGAAAAGTTGAAAGACTTTCATGAGATTTGATTTTGAGATGGACTGTACAAATGTAATCTCTTAATTGTTTCCCCTTTTCACCTTCTCATTTGCTTGGGTACCCTGACTGTAGCGTTTAATAATGCAATAATATAATAATACAATAACAATACATTTTTCCTCATTTCAAAAGACTCCGTGTAGCACAGATTATTTG
Source organism: Oncorhynchus clarkii lewisi (assembly GCF_045791955.1). Lineage (NCBI taxonomy): Eukaryota > Metazoa > Chordata > Actinopteri > Salmoniformes > Salmonidae > Oncorhynchus > Oncorhynchus clarkii. The sequence continues at coordinate 55,118,082 of NC_092152.1, forward strand.
ATAAACTAATTGGCGATTTAATCTGAACATTTCATGTAATCTAATTCAACATCATTTTGGTGATACATTTCTCCTCCCTTCTTCCTTCCCCTGGACGCCTGCATTGACTTACATCAAATTAATTTTTATAGATGATCTTATCTTGTCCACCGCACAGTAACAATAGCCTTAAGCTGTCACTCTTTGCACCCTTCATCCTGGTCACAAACATCTAAGAGGGCTATGTTGATGTAGAATAATCTATTCTCTTAATGAGTGAAGTAGCTTCCAACGAAACCTACTATTGGTTTTGGCTCATGACCAAACAGAAAATGACTCATCTGACTTTGTCTGTATTCTTCATGTGATTTGATTAGAATCTCTCTTTGCGCATCTGAATATCTCAGATTTTGATGGCATTATCTCTGACAAACATCTTTAACAGAGCCACAGCAATGTCCCCCGAGCGGTTGTGAATCACTGATTGAAATGGTAGATAAAGGCCATCATTTTAGATGTCCATTTGGGAGACCAAGAGGGAATATTATGTGGTCTGAGAAAATCTAATTTAGGAAACCTGCCACTATGGCCATAATCATATTCAGGTTATAAACGAAGTGATACAACAGGTGAAATACGTTTGTCTGGTGCTATGGCAAATGTGGCACACATAACCCTATATGCCACCCTTCATATAGGATGACATTTCCTTAATGATTTGGGGTGCCCTTATAAAGAGAGTCTGAAGGCCTTATAAGATAAACGTTGTTTAAAGTGTGACCTAACATGCTGACCAGACCGCTTGGGCACATCCGCATGCACCATTGCACGCACGTTGATTTTGTCCACCCACACCAGATGCGATCAGGACATGCAGGTTGAAATATCAAAACGAACTCTGAACCAACCACATTGTGGAAGCATTATGTACTGCACACACTTAAGGAAGTTGCAGCTGGCCATCATGGCAACACTGTGGATGACACCAGTGAGGGCGGGGACAGACTGCAGATGTGGCAGCCGACTAAACAACATGAGTCACGGAAGCATCACCATCACCATCTGCGCCGGCATGTGCGAAACAACGGTAGCAAAATAGGGATACACAGTACCTATTTAGGGTTGTGTGTTTATTAGGTACCAAACTGGACAAGACTGACTGAAACAGGGAGGGCCTACCTGGACATATTTTTATTTTCTGATACAAAAAGATCTCTGTTGAGTGCCCTAATGAACACAACACTGTTGTTTATCAAAGAAGGTTACAATTGTTTTTCATTACATTGAGTTATATTATGTTGCATGTGAGCTGTTGTGTAATATATTGTAGTGCAGCCATGCTACAGTGTCTGCTGTTTAATTTAATTGTCTAGGACTATGTGCTAATTGAGCTAAATCATTAATTATACTATTTGATGTTGCACTAGCACCGTTTGGTAAATACTGAACAAAAATATAAACACAACATGCAACATATTCTAAGATTTTACTGAGTTACAGTTCATATGAGGAAATCAGTCAATTGAAATACATTCAATAGGAACCTAATCTATGGATTTCACATGCCTGGGCAGGGCATAGGCCAAACCCACTGGGGAGCCAGACCCAGCCAATCAGAATGAGATTTTCCTCACAAAAGGGCCTTATAACAAACAGAAATATGCTGTCACACAATGGCGCCGACGGAGATGGCAGCATCGCGACTAGCTCTTAAGCAACTCTGCAGTATTTTGTTTGTTTATGTACTATTTTTTTTAAACATTATTAGCTCAGGAATTGTTTTGTGTCATTACATACAGCCGGGAAGAACTATTGGATATTAGAGCAGCGGCAAGTCAACAGAACATCCAGCATCACGACCAGGATTACGACTTCCCTGGAGCGGATCCTTTGTATGCTCTCCCGAGAGCAATCACACTTATTCCAGAGGCTGACCCAAAACAACGCCGGCGAAGGAGAGGTACTAGAGGCGGTCTTCTGGTCCGACTCAGGAAGCGTGCACACCACCCACCGCTCCCGAGTATTTTACTGGATAATAAAATTGATGAGCTCAAGGCGAGAGTTGCTTTTCAGAGGGACACCAGGAATTGTAACATATTCCGCTTTACGGAAACATGGCTCTCTCAAGATATACTGTCTGACTCTGTAAAGCCAGTTGGTTTCTCAGTACATTACGACAACAGGAACAAACATCTCTCCGGGAAGCAGAAGGGTGGAGGTATATATTTTATGATTAACGACTTATGGTGTAACTGTGATAACATACAGGAACTCAAGTCCTTCTGTTCACCCGACCTAGAATATCTCACAATTAAATGCAGACCTTACTATCTCCTGAGATCATTTATGTCAATAATAGCCATAGCGGTCTACACCCCCCCCCCAATCGCAATATAAAGAGAAGAAAAAGCCTGGAAGGAAGAGAAATTACTAGAAACGATTCGGTTGACCGTTTTATGTGTGGATTAATTTGGCGGAGTAGAGGACCTTGTGCATTTCAAGTAAAATAACAACTCAATGCTTGTATCCCAGGACAAATCACCTAGCAACAGCAAGCTAGCTAAATAGGACAAATTAGCTAGCAAGTGCCAGCTAGCTATGCACGATGGCGCACTCGCGCAGCAGATTTGGGTTCCGTGTAAAACATTAAAGAGTGTTAACCCTCGCATGGCTGACAGCCCAGATGGTATCCCTAGCCGTGTCCTAAGAGCATGCGCAGACCAGCTGGCTGGTGTGTCCACAGATATATTCAAATCTCTCCCTATCCCAGTCTGTTGTCCCCACATGCTACGAGATAGGGACAATGGTGGCTAAGAAAGCAAAGGTAATTTAACTAAATGACTATCGCCCCATATCACTCACCTCTGTCATCATAGCTCAGAATTCAACACCATAGTACCCTCCAAGCTCATAATCAAGGTTGAGGCCCTGGGCCTGAACCCCGCCCTGTGCAACTGGGTCCTGGACTTCCTGATGGGTCACCCCCAGGTGGTGAAGGTAGGAAACAACACCTCCTCTTCGTTGATCCTCAACACTGGGGCTCCACAAGGGTGCATGCTCAGCCCCCTCCAGTACTCCCTGTTCACCCATGACTGCGTGGCCAAGCACGCCAACTCAATCATCAAGTGTGCAGACGACACAACAGTAGTAGGCTTGATTACCAACAACGATGAGACAGCTTACAGGGAGGTGGTAAGGGCTCTGGGAGTGTGGTGCCAGGAAAATAACCTCTCACTCAACATCAACAAAACTAAGGAGATTATAGTGGACTTCAGGAAACCGCAGAGGGAGCATCCCCCATCCACATCGATGGGACTGCCGTGGAGAAGGTGGAAAGCTTCAAGTTCCTTAGCGTACACATCACTGACAAACTGAAATGGTCCACCCACACAGACAGTGTGTTGAAGAAGGCGCAACAGTGCCTCTTTAACCTCAGGAGGCTAAAGAAATGTGGCTTAACACCTAAAACCCTCACAAACTTTTACAGATGCACAATTGAGAGGATCCTCTCGGGCTGTACCACAGCCTGGTACGGCAACTGCACCGCCCACAACCGCAAATCTGTCCAGAGGGTGCCTAACGCACTACCCGGGGCAAAATTCCCACCCTCCTGGACATCTACAACACACACTTTTTGAAAGGCCAAAAAGATCATCAAGGACATCAACCACCCGAGCCAGAAGGCGAGGTCAGTACAGGTGCATCAAAGCTGGAACCGAGAAACTGAAAAACAGCTTCGATCTCAAGGCCATATCAGACTGCTAAACAGCAATCACTACCGGCTACCTATAGACATAGATTAGGATTCAATGGCCATTTTAAGGAAATTAAACACTGGTCACTTTAATAATGTCTCTGTATCTTGCATTTCTCATCTCATATGTGTAAACTGTACTCTATACTATTCCACTGTGTCTTAGTCCAATGCCGCTCTGACATATGTATGTATATTCTTAATCCATTCCTTAATTAGATGTACGTGTATTTTGGGTATACAGTTGAAGTCAGAAGTTTACATACACCTTAGCCAAATACATTTAAACTCAGTTTCTCACAATTCCTGACATTTAATCCTATTAAAAATTCCCTTTCTTAGGTCAGTTAGGATCACCACATAATTTTAAGAATGTGAAATGGCAGAATAATAGGAGAATGATTTATTTCAGCTTTTATTTCTTTCATCACATTCCCAGTGGGTCAGAAGTTTACATACACTCAATTAGTATTTGGTAGCATTGCCTATATATTGTTTATCTTGGGTCAAACGTTTCGGGTAGCCTTCCACAAGCTTCCCACAATAAGTTGGGTGTATTTTGGCCCATTCCTGCTGACAGAGCTGATGTAACGGAGTCAGGTTTGTAAGGCCTCCTTTCTCCTTTCTCGCTTTTTCTGTTCTGCCCACAAATGTTCAATAGGATTGAGGTCAGGGCTTTGTGATGGCTACTCCAATACTTGGACTTGGACTTGTTGTCCTTGTTGTCCTTAAGCCATTTTTCCACAACTTTAGAAGTATGCTTGGGGTCATTGTCCATTTGGAAGACCCATTTGCGACCAAGCTTTAACTTCCTGACTGATGTTTTGAGAGGTTGATTCAACATATCCACATAATTGTCCTACCTCATACCTTTTTTTCCAGAGGTCTTGGCTGATTTCTTTTGATTTTCCCATGATGTCAAGCAACGAGGCACTGAGTTTGAAGGTAGGCCTTGAAATACATCTGTAGGTACACCTCCAATTGACTCAAATTATGTCAATTAGCCTATCAGAAGCTTCTAAAGCCATGACATCATTTTCTGGAATTTTCCAAGCTGTTTCAAAGGCATAGTCAACTTAGTGTATACTAATTTCTGACCCACTAGAATTGCGATACAGTGAATTATAAGTAAAATAATCTGTAAACAATTGTTGGAAAAATTACTTGTGTCATGCACAACGTAGATGTCCTGACTTGCCAAAACTATAGTTTGTTTATAAGAAATTTGTGGAGTGGTTGAAAAACTAGTTTTAATGACTCCAACCTAAATGTATGTGAACTTCCAACTTCAACTGTTTGTTGTGAAACTGTTAGATATCACTTGTTAGATATTACTGCACTGTCGGAGCTAGGAGCACAGGCATTTCACTACACCCGCAATAACACCTGCTAAACACGTGTATTTGATCAGTAAAATTTGATTTGAAATACTCCTTTGCCTCCCACCCCCACAGATGATCCTGCAGGTGAAGAAGCAGGATGTGGAGATCCTGAGCTGGCATGGTTACACATGGTCTGCTGTTGTGAGGCCGGTTAGACGTACTGCCAAATTCTCTAAAACGATGGAGGCGGCTTATGGTAGAGAAATTAACATTCAGTTCTCTGGCAACAATCCTGCAGTCTGCATGCCAATTGCACACTCCCTCAGAACTTGAGACATCTGTGGCATTGTGTTGACAAAACTGCATATTTTAAAGTGGCCTTAATGCCCCCCAGCACAAGGTGCACCTGTGTAATGATCATGCTATTTAATCAGCTTCTTGATATGCCACACCGATCAGGTGGATTTATCTCGGCAAAGGAGAAATGCTTACTAACAGGGATGCAAAAAAAAAAAGTGTGCTTAAAATTAGAGCGAAATAAGCTTTTTGTGTGTATGGAACATTTCTGGATTTTTTTATTTCAGCTCATGAAACCAACACTTTACAAGTTGCGTTTATATTTGTGTTCTGTGTAGCTCACAATGGCAGCAGAAGAGTAGCACAATGAATCATGCAATAAAAAAAATGCAGACTGGTTTGAGCTGTCTTGCCAAGTCCTATGGTTATTGCCATGCCATTAGTTGACTATACATCACAACAGATCTGGGACCAGGCCAGTGTTTCAACTTACTGGTATGAATGCGGTCATTGACAGGATCTGAACTATCAGAGCAAATGTTTGCCACGCTCCCAGGGGGTGTGTAACTTCAAGGAGTGGTCCTACGAGGTCGACCTGAAAGGCTGTCCATCTGGGGCCATCCCCTACATCATACCTGTTGCCAAAAGCTGACTGCATCAAATGCAAGACAGACAACTCCAACTATGATCGCATAAGCATGGCAACACCCAGCTGTGTAGTTAACCCACTAGAAGCGTAATACTGTAGAGTTGAACTGTGGCTGCTCCAACACCCTATGTAAAGCAACAGTTGGACTATTTTATGATACTGTTGCCATCATTGATGTGCTCACAGAATAAAACACTTAAGTCAAAGTATTTGCTTTTAAATACTCAAGTATCAAAAGTAAATGTAATTGGTACAATACACTTAAGTATCAAGTAACAGTATAAATAAGACAATTATATTAAACAAACCAGAGCCGCGTGTTCTTTTTTAATTTATTGATACCCAGGGGCACAGTCCAACACTAAGATATAATTTACAAACGAAGCTTGTGCTTAGTGAGTCCGCCGTATCAGAGGCAGTAGGGATGCTCTCTTGATAAATGTGTGAATTAGACCATTTTCTTTCCTGTTACACATTCAAAAAGTAACAAGTACTTTTGGGTGTCAAGGAAAATGTATAGAGTAAAAAGTACATTATTTTATTTAGCAATGTAGTGAAGTAAAAGTAGTCAAGATATAGTAAAGTACAGAACAAAATAATACTAAAGCAGTACTTCCCAGTATTTTTACACCACTGTGACTATGGGTCATTTATCACTACCCATAAATAGACCTAATATGTCACAGAAAATAATTTTGAAATTGCACAAAACACCCTTTATTGGAGCTCATCTGTGGTAAAGCAGCACACTAGTTTTAGCCGCTTAACACCTCGTGGACATTTGAAGAAATTGATGCAAAACCACACATACAATACTGAAGAAGCCACCAGTCACATCACCGATAATTATTCGAAACATTTTAATAATGATTTAAGACCAATGTAATTGACAGCTGTGGGCACAAAACAAATATGTAAATCACTAATCAAAACAAGTGGAAAATTTCAAAAACCATAATGCAGAAAACAAAACATAGAAAATTCCTCACGCATGCATACTTTCGAAAAAGGTCATATACCTTTTTTCCCCCTTGCATGAGTTCTCGTAGCGAGGCACCGGTGATGTGTATGTCCATACACTTTCTTGAATTGAACCTCTGTACAGGAATTAAACTACATATGCAGTGTCTATAACACCTGGTTGAAACCATTGTGGGAGTATTATTTCTTATTCATTTACTCTTGATACATAATCAAATCAAGTTTATATTTTGGCAACTTCAGACCATTTCTTATTCTCGCTCTACAGAAGAAAAAAAAAAAAATAAAATATATATATATATATATATATTATTGATCTCAACAACAGTCATAGTTGAAGGTCTAAGTGTGGGGGAGACTAGCCAGCGTACTTGTTGCGGATGATCTCGCCCCCGCCTCAACCTGCGCGTAGAGCCACTTGCGGTCACAGCGGCACTCCACGCCACACCTGCGAGAGCTGCACTCGGGGCAGGGGTAGAAGCAGCCCATGCAGTCCGCGTCCAGGCAGTCACACATGTCCTTGCCGCAGGAGAGCAGGCGCCCTTTGCTGTCATACACTTTGCTCTTCGCCCCTATAGTCTGTCTGCAACTACACAAAAACGGGAACGTATGACAGCCCTGTCCGTTTTCTCTGACCTGCCTCCTGCAAGTAACTAAATTCTGTGTCTTGCACCATTTACAGAATGACACTACTTTTTGCTGGATTACCTTCTCCCTTACACTCATTTTCACTGACTAGTCTCTCCAGTAAAAAAGGCAACAATTTGAAACGCAATAATGAAAACAAGCATACATTGCAGCCTTTGAGGAAAGTAGCAGAGCAGTGCACCAATGCAACATTTGAAGAAAGAGTTTGCTAACGATAGTTTGAAGTCCTTTACTCCTTACCAGTAAAATCTTATTTCTGACCCTTTGATAAACTTGTTGGTGCAGCCGTTTACTGCACAGGTGACAGGCATGATGAACCTCCTGCTCGTATGGTCTGATGCCAATTTATTTAGTAACAATACAAACTTTCAGAAGCGCGCTTCCACAACTCCTGTGATTATTCTTATATTATATAATAGCGGTCTGCAAACAAACGTTTGCCGCCACCTACTGTGCTGGAGTGTGTAGTCAATCACGGTTTACAACATTAGCGCCACAAGTCTAAATCCTCTTACCTAACTCAGTACTTCTGATAAAATAAAAAAGAGCCCTACGAACTTCCAATAGACCCTTCCCAATCACTAAAATTCCTTCCAAACCCCACCAACCTCAATGACCCTACACTTCAATCTTTCCCTCTCGTCAACATACTTACAACAATGTAACACATGCTCCACTATTTCATGACCATACCTGAGACAAACCATTCACATGCTTGCCAACCAGCTGTAATGACGAGTGCAATGTCCTGGAGCAAACACATCCTCTTCCTTCCTAATCAGACCTATGAATCTTGGTCCACCGACCTTTCTTTGGAGGGTATATTCTGTAAATGCCGGCTCTTGGGCTCAGAGTCCCATCACTTCTGCCACACATCTATCAAAATGGCTCTAATCTTACATTTCGCCTCACCTCTAACCAGTGGAACATTAGTATCAATTATATCTTGTTTTAAAGCACTTTTGGCTAACTGGTCTACAATTTCATTCTCTTCCACACCCGAAAGAGCTGGGACACAGCAGAATCTCACTACCACACCCAGTCTCTCAATTCTGCAAAATAACCTTATTACTTCCAATAGTAGGCCACTCCTATTAGATTTTCCAGATGATAAACAATTCAATACAGACAGGAAATCTGAGCCCACCATAATTCTGACAAGTTGTATGTCCTCCACCCACTAGAGGGCAACTACTATCGCCAACAGTTCAACTGAGTATGCTGACAATTTGTCTATTAGTCTTCAACATATCTGCACATCAAATTCAGGAATGTAAACACCCGCTCCTGAGCGACCCACTATCTGGGTCCTTGGATCCATCTGTGAAAAGTGCAAAAAAATGCATAAAATCTTCTACCAATGTACTTGTCAATCAGTTTCACTATATCACTGACTTCTGACCAATCTTTCCTTTTCTCTACCAAGGTTGGATCAACAACAGGATCTGGGAGTAACCATGGAGGAACATTCTCTATCACCACAGAAGGGCCAACCTCAAACCACTCTCATCTGCAAGCATTTCCAACTGTCCAACCAAAACCACTGCCTTGTCTATTAGTATATTCCCAACAGTCACCTAGAACAGTAGCAGTGGGATGGTCAACCTCACAGCCTAACCCAATAAGCTAATAACTATTTTTTCTGCTGTTTTTCCAAAGGCATCTCACCTGCCTCCAGAAGTAAGAAACATAAGGATATTGATTTAAAATGCACCATTACGTATCCTTAAAAACATATATAAAACTATGTACTGGATTCTGTCCAGCCTCTGAAGCCAAGTCTTCGCTGCTGTTTCATAAACTATACACCAGTAATCAATTGTCGTCCTGATCGGAGCTCTATAAAATATCCATCAACGATTGTTTGCACCCTACTCGAACGCATAAGATTCACCACCTTCTTACACTTTGTTTCAAAATGTATATCGCTCATTGAACCATAGACCTAAATATTTGTACTTAAAAACCCTCCCCATAAGCTGTCCATACAGAAACAACGGTATATTATCAGCAACTTTCTTCTTCGAGAAGAACATACAGCAAGATTTCACCGCTGACATTTTAAAACTGAACCATCTTTCAACATCCATCATAGCTTGTTGAATAGATTTGGTCACATGAGAGATATTCCTTCCCCTCTTCCAAATAGCTCCATCCTCAGTATATTGGGAAGCCCCAATACTTGTATTCATTTAACCTTTGTTTAACTAGGCAAGTCAGTTGAGAACTAATTCTTATTTACAATGACGACCTACACCGGCCAAACCACGAAAATGCTGGGCCAATTGTGCGCCGCACTATGGGACTCCCATTCACCACTGTTTGTGATACAGCCTGGAATCGAACCAGGGTGTCTGTGGTGATGCCTCAAGCACTGAGATGCAGTGCCTTAGACCACTGGAACCGCTTCAGAAGTTCCAGCTAGGCAGGCTAACGTTATTTGGCTAATTGATTTGCTAGCTATCACACAGTAAGCATATATTAATAATTATATACATGCCATCACAATTTACTGTAGCTACCGGTGGCTGAAAACACAATCCTCGCGGGATGAACGAGTGTAAGGGCGAGCCATTAAAAAAAAAAAATCCTTCATTTTTTTTCTTAACAACAAATCAATACAGGAAGTACATGTGGGTTTAAAAGCACGAATCATTCCTTCCTCACCTAGCAAGTGTGTACTCGTCAGACGGCACCAGCAGTGTCCAATTAATTTGAGGAGTTTGTCTTTTAAGTGTTTGGACTGAAGCCATTGTTTCCTTTTGATTTAACCAGGCAAGTAAGTTAAGAACAAATTCGTATTTACAATGACTGCCTACCGGCTTTTAACAGTGGGTTAACTGCCTTGTTCAGGGGCAGAACGACATATTAAACTATAATATTTTTCTATGGCATTCGGTAACCAAAGCAATGCTCCTTTTCGCCGCCTGGAGGATGAGCATGGTTCCAGACCACCATGACCTCTGATCTAACATGGAAATACATTCTTTGACCGTGTTTTCTTTCTGCTCTGCTTTTCGTATTTATATTTTGATGTGTATTGTCTGTAATTTGTCACCCAGGGCTCATCTGTAGAAGAGACATTGGTCTCAGTATGACTCCCTGATAAAATAAAGGTTAAACAAATTAAATAAAACCATGGCAGGAATGATATCGTTTGCTAAAATCCCCACATATTCCAGAAATACTGCCGCGTTCATAACTGGGAGCTTGGAACTCGGAAATAACCGACTTCAGTGCGTTCAAAACAACTTTGAACTCGGCAAAAAACTAACTTGGATTTGAACGGTCCGAAATTTGAACAGTCTTCCAATTTGGAATTCCAACTCCAGAATTCGGGCCTCTTTCTATATCTCCACATGAAGATCACCGAGGTCATAATTTGACCTCGTAGTTTTCCGAGTTCACAGTTGTTTTGAATGCAGCATACATTGCGATCCCTCTTCAAAATGGAGCGAGTTTATAAATTGTCGTTGTGACGTCATGTGCTATCGATCAAAAGGTTTTGGACAAGGCCGGGCTGGTGCAGTTAAGTGACATTCGTAATAATGTATTTTAGTTGTCTAGCTATGTGTCAACTCTGACAAATCTTTGCGTCGGGTGAAATTTATTTAGGCCTAGCTCTACCTATTTCCTGCTCAAGTCACATGATTGAATACACCAACCGTGCAGCAGGACTTCGTGGGCTCTGTCTGGCTAGTCGCTACGAAACGGGGTAACTATCGGTTACAAACTCAGGCAAGCCACCAATTCTGACCTTTTTGTGTTGCTTAGGATAGTTTGTCTTGAGATGCCAGTTTAGACATGATACAGTTGTCTTTTTCGGTCTACTGGAATAGCTAGCTGACGAACTTGGTAGCTAGAATCCACCACCAGCCAGAGTTAGCCCTTGAGCCTTAGTTAACGTTAGCGTGCTAAGCCTGGCTGTATTAGTTTACCGAACGAGCTAACATTAGCTAGTAAGCTCTTTTCTAATTAACCAGCTATAGAAAAACAACGCACGACGAGCCACAGAAGACGTCTAACAGCTAAAATGTGAAGTGTTTGTCAAGTTTAAATGAGTTGTGCTTAGCTTGCTGCGTTAACAACTTGCTAGCTACTAGTAGTTACCTAGCTAACGCTACCTATTTAGCCAGCTAACGTCAACATAACTGATGTCATCAGAAAACAATCTAGTTTGCTGGCGGTTAGTTAACTAACGTTAGCTATCTAACTACCCCAATGGTCATGACTTGATTGCGAAATCGTACGTTGGGATCTTGCCATATTGCAACATAACTTCAATAGCAGGACAGTGTTGTCACATAAGTTAGCGAGGCACAATTTCATAGGTACATTTTTATCCAGAGCGATTTACAAGAGCAATTAAGGCACATCGGCGGATTGTTCACCAAGCCGGTTCGGGGATTCGAACAAGGTTCTTTATCGCTGGGCTACCCTGCCGCTAAATTTGACATCAAAGATGATGGTGACTAATGGAGCCCGTGCTCAACTTTTCAGACAGAATTCTTACAAATGAGATTAGTTGTTTTTGAACATGGGTTGTTCAATGTGATTGATTGCATAGCTAGCAGATTGTAACGGGCTAACAATGTTAACAATGTTATGTTCCATTAGCCTTTATTTAACTTAGTTAAGCACATGATTAATTTCATGGAACAGTGCCTTGTTAAATGCCTTGTTCAGGGGCAGAACAACAGATTTTTACATTGTCAACTCGGGGATTCGATCTTGCAACCTTTTGGTTACTAGTCCAACGCTCTAAACACTAGGCTACCTGCTGCCTCACACTCTGTGTGGAGGAAAAAAAGGCAGAGCACACCAACAAAACCTCAACCCAACTGTAAAGGATTGTAGAGGGAGCATCATGGTTTGGGGCTGCCTCAGGGCCTGGACAGCTTGCTGTCATTGACCGAAAAATGAATTCCCAAGTTTATCAAGACATTTTACAGGATAATGTTAGGATAATGCTATCTGAAGCTCAACAGAAGTTGGGTGATGCAACACAGAGGTAAATCAACAACATAATGGCTTCAACAGAAGGAAATACACCTTCTGGAGTTGCCCGGTCAGAGGTACTGTTTGGTTTAACACAGTTAAACCAAGTTTTTAATCAACCGTAACTTGGTGACACTATCTTCATTTTTTCGATTTGGCCAAACACGCATCTTGTAAAATGTCTGTCTAGTTGCAGGTGGTTCATTTGAATTTAGAAAATGCTCTGTTATTAAAATGTTTTGCTCCATGAAGTAATCCAACAATGTGTAGGCTGCCATCTTTTCCATTTTAAAATCTAATCTAAAATTTTATTGGTCACATACACATATTTAGCAGATGTTATTGCGGGTGTAGTGACATGCTTGTGTTCCTAGCTCCAACAGTGCAGTAATATCTAACAATTAACAACAATACACACATCTCAAATTAAATAAGGGAATTCAGAAATATATAAATATTAGGACGAGCAATGTCGGAGTGGCATTGACTAAAATACAGTAGAGTTGATGACAGTTTACATATATGAAATGAGTAAAGCAGTATGTAAACATTTATTAAAGTGACCAGTGGTTCTATGTATATAGGGCAGCAGCCTCTAAGGTGCCGGGTTGAGTAACGGGGTGGTAGCTGGCTCGTGATGGCTATTTAACAGTGATGGCGCTGAGATAGAAGCAGTTTTTTTTTGTCTCTCGGTCCCGGCTTTGATGCACCTCTACTGACCACCTGGATGATAGCGGGGTGAACAAGCTGTGGCTCGCGTGGTTGATCTTTTTGGCCTTCCTGTGACATTGGGTACTGTAGGTGTCCTGGAGGGCGGGCAGTGTGCCCCTGGTGATGCGTTGGGCAGACCGCATCACCCTCTGGAGAGCCCTGCGGTTGCGGGCTGTGCAATTGCCGTACCAGGCGGTGATACAGCCCGGCAGGATGCTCTCAATTGTGCATCTATAAAGTTTGAGGGTCTTAGGGGCCAAGGCCCTACCCGTTGCTGACGTGTATAAAAATCGAGCACACAACCATGCAATCTCCATACACAAAAATTGGCAGTAGAATGGCTTTACGGAAGAGCTCAGTGACTTTTAATGTGGCACAGTCATAGAAAGCCACCTTTCCAACAAGTCAGTTCGTCAAATTTCTGCACTGCTAGAGCTGCCCCGGTCAACTAAAAGTGCTGTTATTGTGAAGTGGAAAGGCCTAGGAACAACAACAGCTCAGCCGCGAAGTGTTATTATGTTATAATAAAGTCTATGATTTGATAGAGCAGTCTGACTGAGCGACGGTAGGCAGCAGCAGGCTCGTAAGCATTCATTCAAACAGCACTTTCGTGGGTTTTGCCAGCAGCTCTTCGCAAGCACAGCGCTGTTTATGACTTCAAGCCTATCAACTCCTGAGATTAGGCTGGTGTAACCAATGTGAAATGGCTAGCTAGTTAGCGTTTCAAACGTCACTCGTTCTGAGACTTGGAGAAGTTATTCCCCTTGCTCTGCAAGGACCGCGGATTTTGTGAAGCGATGGGTAACGCTGCTTCGAGGGTGGCTGTTGTCGACGTGTTCCTGGTTCGAGCCCAGGTAGGGGCGAGGAGAGGGACGGAAGCTATACTGTTACACTGGCATACTAAAGTGCCTATAAGAACATTTAATAGTCAAAGGTATATGAAATACAAATGGTATACAGAGAAATAGTCCTATAAATACTATATTAACTACAACCTAAAACCTCTTACCTTGGGATATTGAAGTCTCATGTTAAGAGGAACCACCAGCTTTCATATGTTCTGAGCAAGGAACTGAAACGTTAGCTTTCTTACATGGTGCATATTGCACATTTACTTCTCCAACACTTTGTTTTTGCATTATTTAAACCAAATTGAACATGTTTCATTATTTGAGGCTAAATTTATTTTATTGATTTATTATATCAAGTTAAAATAAGTGTTCATTCAGTATTGTTGTAATTGTCATTATTATAAAAAAATTGTCCGGTTAATCGGTATCAGCTTTTTTTTGGTCCTCCAATAATTGGTATCTGCGTTGAAAATCATAATCGGTCGACCTCTAGTGTCTACCCCTTCTATAAGATTATAGCGGTCCGCGAACAAACGTTAGAGATGCATGCCGCCACCTACTGTTGTGTAGTCAATCACAGCTTAGAGACTAAATGAATAAAGAAACATTAAGAGAAACTAAACCCTCTTACCTAATCCTGTACTACTAAGAAAATAAGAGCCCAGCTAACTGCTAACAAACCCTCCCCCATCCCCCAAATCCCTTCCATCCCTGTCCAACCTCAATAACCATACACGTCAATCTTTCCCTCTCTTCCACATACCGGTATATAGAACAATACATAAACGCATGCTTCACATGGCAGGTAGCGTAGTGGTTAGAGCGTTGGGCCAGTAAAAGAAAGGTTGCTGGCTCGAATCCCAGAGCTGGCAAGGTAAAAATCTGTCGTTCTGCCCCTGTACAAGGCAGTTAACCAACTGTTCCTAGGCCTTCATTGAAAATAAGAATTTGTTCTTAACTGACTTGCCTTGTTAAAGGTAAAAATAAAACATACACTCCAGTGGGTCCACCCCAAAGTGCAGTATGCCATTATGACATTCACCTGTCTCGATCAATGACAGAGTATTTGAATTAGACAAGATGGTGACGTACACATTGTTGGATTACTTCATGAAGGAAAACATGGATTTCTTTTAATAACTGAATTTAGAAAATGCTCCAACGAACCACTTGCAACTGGACACTGACTTTTTTAGAAGATTACAGTGCATTCGGAAAGTATTCAGACCCCTTCACCTTTTCCATGTTTTGTTAACTAACAGCCTAAAATGTATTTTTCTTCCCCCTCATCAATCTACACACTACCTCATAATGACAAAGCAAAAACGTGTCACATTTACAAAAGTATTCAGACCTTGTACTCAGTACTTCATTGAAACACCTTTGGCAGCGATTGCAGCCTCGAGGCTTCTTGGGTATGACGCTACAAGCTTGGCACACCTTTTTTGGGGGAGTTTCTCTCATTCTTCTCTGCTGATCTTTAAGCTCTATCAGGTCTCACCAGAGATGTTCAAGTCCGGGCTCTGCCTGGGCCACTCGAGGACATTCAGAAACCTGTCCCGAAGCACTCTTGTGTTGTCTTGGCTGTGTGTTTAGGCTCATTGTCCTTTTGGAAGATGAACCTTCACCCCAGTCTGAGGACCTGAGCATCCTAGAGCAGATTTTCATCAAGGATCCTGATTAGTCTCCCAGTCCCTGTTGCTGAAAAACATCCCCACAGCTTGATGGTGCCAAGTTTCCTCCAGACGTGACGTTTGGCAATCAGGGTATAGAGTCAATCTTGGTTTCAGCAGACCATAAAATCTTGTTTCTCATGGTCTGAGAGCCCTTTGTGCCTTTTGGCAAACCAAGTGGGCTGTCGTGCCTTTCACTGAGTAGCTTCCATCTGGCCACTCTACCATAAAGTCTTGATTTGGTGGAGTGCTGCAGAGATGGTTCTCCCATCTCCACAAAAGAACTCTGGAGCTCTGTCAGCATGACCATCGGTTTCTTGGCCACCTCCCTGACCAAGGCCCTTCTCCCCCGATTGCTTAGTTTGGCTGGGCGGTCAGCTCCAGGAAGAGCCTTGGTGGTTCCTAACTTCTTCCATTTAATGGAGGCCACTGTTTTCTTTGTGACCTTCAATGCTGCAGAAATGGTTTGGTACACTTCCCCAGATCTGTGCCATGACACAATCCTGTCTCGAAGCTCTACAGACGATTCCTTCGACCTCACAGCTTGGTTTTTGCTCTGACATGCACTGTCAACTGCGGGACCTTTATATAGACCGGTGTGCCTTTCCAAATCATGTCCAGTCAATTGAATTTACCACCGGTGGACTCCAATGAAGTTGTAGAAACATCTGAAGGGTGATCAATGGAAACAGCATGGACCTGAGCTCAGTTTACAGTCTCGTGGAAATAGGTCTGAATACTTAAAACAGAAATACCTTATTTACATAATACTTTTGTAAAAATGTCATTTGTTTTTGCTTTGTCATTATGGGGTATTGTGTGTAGATTGCACATTATTTATTTACCCATTTTAGAATAAGGCTGTAACGTAACAAAATGTTGGAAAAAGGGAAGTGTTCTGAATATTTTCACAATGCACTGTACATGTTTGGCCAACTTGAGAATGAGGATAGTATCGTTATGGTTGGTCAAAAGTTCTCTCTGCTACTCCAAACAGTACCTATACGGTAACTGCTAATTAAGCATCACATTATCCCTTTACTAGCTACAAAAGCTAGTGATTGTGTCCGTGTCCAATTCTACCTGTGTGTGTGGGAAATTTAATTTGATGTTACTTTTCTTTCCTCAGTGGGTCAACAGAGGCTAAACTCATAGGAATAGAATGACTAGTTCTCTACCTTAAATTCCCTAAAATGTGCTTTTTGGATAGTCAGTCTGCTAACGTTACTGTATCTTCCTTTCACACACTGTTTTCGGTGCTGAGTATGGAGCATGCTCCCCATCAAAGGAGGTACTGAAACTTGGGCATTAGTAACATTTTGTATTTTTATTAATGCTTTGAATGGTATCATCACCATTGTTCAGTAACAATCCCATGTTTACAAGTGAGGGGATCGTTCCATATAGTTCTCATGACAGGCTTAGCATAAAGTACAGAATAAAATAGGTTAAAGGGCATATTCTTAACTTCCTACCTCAATGTCCACTCCCTCAAGCCATGGGAATAAATTCATAAATTATTATGACCAAAAGGATATCTTTCAGGTTTTTGAATTAGGCCTCTTCAGGATTTCAATGGGTGTATATCATGAATTTAAAAAAAAATGGATGTAGTTAATGCAGATTTCCCCTTAAGATTTTAAAATGTATTGTGAATGCCCCCTATGATATAGATTCTACCTGTCTTTGAGAACAGTAGCACTCATTCCCTGGACAAAGGTACCTGACAAGCTCAACAGAGCATTGGACTTGAGTGAGGTGACTTTAGGTCAGTGGCCCACAGCCCAAAGAACCTCATTCACCCAGTCAACTTGAGCTTTCAAACCAGCTGCAGCTTTCCTGTCCTCCAAAGTGGAAATTGTTAGCCTAGGACACAATATATTTGAATAGGCAAAAAGTCTTTTAATGTAACAATCCTTCCTTAGTTTTTCATCTCAATGGCAGCCCAGTCTCTTTTGTCGTAACTCTTTAGAAATGGTCTGGGAGAAATATAGGCCTAATCACTCTCACATTCATAGATAGTGCTATGGATACAACTGACAGTCCATGATATCAAAAAGCTAGTTTTAAACTTATTTTGAAACTTGTTTAAAAACAATGGATTAAAACAACTTTAGCCAATTTGGGGTTGTCAGTAGCGATGGGGCGGGCGGGGTGTAGATAGTTATTATTTCAATAATGTTTGTCCCAATAATCAATTTGTAAAAAGCAGTGGTTTGAAAATACTACTTCATTAGTTCTTTGGAGTTATCTGTACTTTACTGTGTAATTATTTGAAAAAAAAATTCTCCCCTATTTTGTGATATCCAATTGGTAGTCTTGTCCCATCGCTGCAACTCCCGTACGGACTCCGTAGAGGTGAAGGTCAAGAGCCGTGCATCCTCCGAAACACGACCTGCCAAGCTGCACTGCTTCTTGACACAATGTCCGCTAAACCCGTGAGCCAGCCGCACCAATATGTCGGAGGAAACATTGTACAGCTGGCGACGAAGTTAGTGTGCATGTGCCTGGCCAACCACAAGGAGTTGTTAGAGCGCGATGGGACAAGGACATCCCAGCCTGCCAAACCTTCCCCTAACCCGGACGACGACGCTGGGCCAATTGTGCGCCGCCTTGTGGGTCTCCTGGTCGCGGCCGGCTGCGATACAGACCTGGGTTCGATCCCAGGCTGTGGCGAGAGCCCTGGATTGTGTAGACATATTTGAGGTGTTGGCAGCTGCGAAGGCTATTCTCGTTGAGCGTGGCGACATACTGTTAATGTTTTATCCACTCCATGTCCTTCGCTGTTGTAATCTGGGAAGATGCAATGTTCCCAAACGGGAGGTTTAAACTAGTTCCTGGCTGCGTCTCACAAAAGCACAGTTTCAAATTCGCCAATTAAGATTAGAATTTTGATTACAACGTGCTTTGTTTTAACGGAATAGCCTGAAATGTGTTTTTCAGCTCAGATTTACTCGCGGCATAGGCCTGAAACCCGGCATAGCCTATAGGCCTAGTGTTTTTTTATTTTGTAAATATATTTTTTTTATATTAATTTGGGTTCACAATGAGGACAGACCTGAGGTCCCCGTACCAAACGGTTCCGTACAAATAGTCTACTGTTACACCCTAACTTGTGATTTGTTAGTTCTCTTAACTAGCCTACTTTAGGCCCCTTTTTTGTTGTTTTTGTGAGAAGTGGCTGGTTAGACACACTCCAAGAGGAAAAGATTTGAGCAGCACAAGGCCCTATGGGGATTTCAGAGCCATGCAAATGACTGATAGTTACCTCTCCTGTGTTCCCGTTTTCACCCTGCCTCCCCTCACTCCCTCTTTCTGTTTCTCTCTGACTCCCACAGAGTGTTGACAAGCAGAAGGGTTCGTTTCTCTGAAGATATTATTGTCGTAAAACTTCCACGTGACCGAGGACAGAGGGATTTAGTATTTTTTTGTTGTTGAGTGGAACACACAGGCCTGTCTTTTTAAAGCTGTTCATCTGTCAATGCCAGGGTAGCAGCCACATTGAATGAGGATTCAGTCTCACATGGGCAAGATGGACCGATCATAACAATTACTTCAAAGGTATGTTGAACACCAGATGCCCAATTCAACGGTCTCTCTGGTAAATCTCCTAAACACACTGACACACAATACACTTGTGCCGCTCAAACGAGTAACAGGTCTATGCTACGTCTTTTTTAAATATTTTCTTATGCCTACATTTGCCAAAATGTTTAATTGAATCAATGTCAATGCTCATATCTGAAGATAGGGCAGACGGCAATCCGCTAAAAGTGTTTAAAAATAATAGTAATTTAGCAGACCCTCTTATCCATAGTGATTTACAGGAGCAATTACAGTTAAGTGCCTTGCTCAAGGGTACATCAACACATAGAGCCTAATCGGCTCGGTGATTCAAACCATTAAACTTTCGGTTACTTGCCCAACGCTCTTAATCTAGGCCACCTGCCGTCCTGCTTTTTTCTTAGTTGATCATGTTTGAACAATGCTGACGAAGGAAAAATACTGGCGTTTTTGTTGCAGGTACAGCCAACTAGTGCAAATTTAATTTTGCGACATTGTATAATTTTGACAATCATTAGTTTTGGGGCTATACAGTTTGTTTACACTTACTTTACTCTAATGTTTGTAAATAACGTCAGCTTTGGGTTCTGATGGGGACAGTTGAACTAAACCCATGAGGCATTTATATGTTAAAGAATCAGTTGGTATCAATTGTTCTACAAATAGAGTACAATTCGCATCCCTTTGATATTTTAATGCCTGTTAGATTAAACGAAGCGCCCTTTAATATAGACCACATGGAACATTCAATATATATTTATTTATTTATTTATAAAGACAGCATTTTTGTACTGTTTTTCAGACTTCTAGGAAGATTTCAACCCACTTAACCTCAATGTCTCCTAAATTTTCAACATCACTAAAGCCCTAGTTATGGGCAGTTCCACAGTAATGGAATTGCGCTGAGACCCTTAAAATGGATACCAATCAAAATAACATTTGAATCTCAAACTCTATGCACAAGGACTACTTTTTAAGAATTGACCCAGAACATTTTATAAAAACACATTTACTCGAACTGGGCAGATGCAAAGTTTGGTAGCAGAATTTCAGTAACAAAAGTCATCACGTTTTCCTAAAAATGTTAAATAACTGCTCCAAATTAAGATTCAAAGATGTCTGGAGAAAAGTGGATTTACACCCGGTAACAGAATTATGCTAATGGTATTTCATCATGGGTCCCTGATCTGTACGACACAGAATTGCATAATTATAGATATGAATGTCATTCTCTTCAAGGTGATGTATCCTTAATAGCTACACAAAGGTAAAAATATGCAATATCCTCCTTTGCATATTTGGGTATTATTCTACACTCTTGTCTATTTATTTTAATGAGCTCTGGCACAAGACAAGACCAAATTTGTTGGATTTGGACCGGACCAAATCCAAACCAATTATAGACATCTGTTGCGCAAGTTTGGACATCAAAGTACAGCACAATTTAGCTCAGTAATTACAATATAGTACACTACATAATAGTGTACTCAACAAGGGTTGTGTTAGCTCAGAATTCAGCATTTTTCACACAGAAAATGTAGCCGCTTAAGAATTATCTTGCTGCGTTTTGTTAACGCAGATCTAAAATGCTACATATTGTAAGCATGAATTCTGTACTTCAGTCGCACTTCTCCACTCGGATGAGAATTCACAAATGGGAGTTTTTATCAGCAGACTGATGTGTAGCTACTTTTCTAGGTGTAACCTACTTTTCTCCGGTAATATGCAAAATGAACTTTAAACAAAACATTACAAAATGTAGCTAGCTACATTCTTTCTATGATGAACATTAGAAATATGATGGCCGTGAATAGTTTTTACAAAAAATGCCTAGTTCTTTTTTCATTGTAAGCTCATTTACTTGTGGCTGCTATAAATAGCGTTGCACTTCTGTTATCTGATGAAAATTAAGCTATTTTATGCCGAATGTGTTGCACTAATGTATTTTCTGAAGGAACACTATAGTTGCACGCCCCTGATCACTCTCTATACTTTCAATATATAACCCAGGTTAAATGGTTTAAAACACAGATTTTAAGGTTGTTTTGAAAATGCAGATTTCTGAACTCTAATGCAACCCCTGCTCAACTCTAGTGTGCTCTACTGTGTACTGTACTAAACTCTACTCCATTCTATTGTACTGTTCTGAACTATACTCTATAGTACAGTAAAGTACTGTACTTTTCTTTACTGTACTCCTATTGTACTGTTCAAACTTTTGAAACCTGGACGTCTATGATCGGTTCAGATTTGGACCGGACCAAATCTAAACCAATCATGGACGTCTAGATTTGGGCCAAATTAAAGGCCAATTAAGGACCAAACAACGTTTGTGGATGTTGAAATTAATGCCAGATGATGGACTGACAATTTCAACTACAGTTGAACAAATAAATGAAAAGCTAAAATGTCTTGTCAACTATTCAACTCCTTTTAACATGAGTAAAAAATTGCTTAAGTTGCATGTGCAATAATAGTGTTTTTGATGGACTGATCTCTGTACCCCACACATAATTTTATCTGTTAGTCCTTCAGTCGAGCAGTGAATTTAAAACAGACTCAACCACAAAGACCAGGAAGGTTTTCTAATGCCTTGCGAAGAAGGGCACCTATTTGGTTGATGGCAAAAAAAATGTAAAAAGCAGACATTGAATATCCCTTTGCGCATGGTTAAGTTATTAATTCCACTTTGGATGGTATATCAATACACCCTGTCACTACAAAGATACTACTTAACTCCGTTGCCAGAGAGGAAGTAAACTGCTCAGGGATTTCACCATGAGGCCAATTGTGACTTTAAAAGCTTTGACGGGAGAAAATCGAGTAAAAATTATAATGCACAAAAATAGCCAAATAAATAGTTTAAAATACCAGAGATTCTTACGCGGCCCATTTTATATTAGGCTGGTGGTATTATTGGGCTATATCAGCCAACCCGGGTAGACTTAGTTTGAAAGCGGAGTTGGGGCAAAATAAAGGACACTTTTTCTTGACTTAAGCTACATTTTGCATAAGTTGTGGCGGCAGGTACCCTAGCGGTTAGAGTTGGGCCAGTAACCGAAAGGTTGTTGGTTCGAATCCCCGAGCCTTCAAGGTGAACCTGTCTGTGCCCTTGATAAGAGCATCTACTGAATGTGAACCGGATGATTTTCAAGCAGTGTAAAATCTATTTCCAGTCGGTGTTGGAGTCTATTTAAACTATAGCCTATCATATTTAGGAAGTTAGACGAGTGCTGTGCTTCTGCATCCTATATAGCCTAGTCTACAGGCTATTTAATTGAGACCACACGTAGAGGCGCACTTGATCTGGCACACTTTCTACTTTTTCACTTCTTTATGGCATTTTCCTTTACATAAAGTGGTCTTTTGTGTCTATTGGCGCTTATATTAGTTATATGATATTATTTTATTACCCCCAGGTGCAGATTTGATTTCGTAATGACAAGCTGCTGTGCAGAAGATGTCCACACTGTCTGCGACTGATATCACAGATGTTGGTCATGGTAAGAGAGCCCCATGTTTTAGTCATGATCTGACTGAGTTCTTGAACTGTTGATGTGAATTTACATTATCTCCCATTCATCAGCTGGGTTCTCAGTCTTTTTATTCACTCACCCTTATTCTGCCCATCTTACAAGGGTAAAACATTTATTGGAGTTTTGAAGATTATTTACACCAGCGATTCTGAACTGAACGTTTTGAATGGGTCGTGGGTAAAATACAATAATACTCCAGTCTGAACTTAAACCAGGTATGTGGAATGTTAATGTACTTACATTTTCACACTTGTTTTTCTGATTTATGAACTCACTAAGTCGTTTTCAATGTAGCGCTATTAGTGCTATTATTTTTGGTAGATCTGTTGTCTCAAACCAGTGAGGTCATCAAGAATATGGGCATTTTATTATTGACATTGAAAGAGGTGGAAAGGGATGAGCTCTTGTCATATAATTGCTACATTTGCTATCAATATAGCATAAAATAGTTTTCCAGATTGTATTCTGGTGACTCTTTTTTTTTTTGTGATGTGAATATTGGGTTGCTACTGAGACAACCTGGTTCAATTTGGGTCCTGAGGCAAAACCAGTTGACAACCACTGATCTACACAATTAACATTATTTTACCCATTGGTCAAAAGATGCGTTTTTGATTGGACACCCTACAATCATCATCGGTGTTTCTGTTTATTTGTTTTACCTTTTTATTTAACTAGGCAAGTCAGTTAAGAACAAATTCTTATTTTCAATGACGGACTAGGAGAAGTGGGTTAACTGCCTTTTTCAGCGGCAGAGCGACAGATTTTTAACTTGTCGGCTCGGGGATTTGATCTTGCAACCTTTCGGTTCCTAGTCCAACGCTCTAACCACTAGGCTATCTGCCGCCCCGTATCACAGGTGAGGTGTTTGACGGGGACCCAGAGCTGCAGCTGGACTGCCTCTACAGTGGTGACGACCGCAGCAGTGCAGAAATGAAGCATGAGGGCAACCTCCTCCCCCTGGAACCACCTGACCATGCAGGGTTTTCCAGCTCCCCCCAGAAAAGGCCTTCCTCACTAGCTGAGGAGAGCAGCCCATTGCCCATGGAACCCAGTGACATCAAGGCCGACCCCGCCGGCAGCATGCCTGCCAACACAGGTCTCATGTTTTTGTATTTTGGTTTGATTTAACCTTTTGTTTATTTATAAATTCCCATTTGAGTTCAAGAGACCTATTTTGTGAGGGAGACCTGACACCTGTGTGTTCAGTAATGTCATCAAACCAGTCGGACTGGTCCAAGCATCAGGCTAATCTGTCTCATCTTATATATTTAGAATACATACCTATATTTTCCCAGATAGTTCCATATAGTATATTGAGAGTACATGTATGCATTTACTGTTTTCTCTGATATTTGCATATCATCTATTGAAAGTACATTTATTTTATGTATTTCCACAGAGGGCCAGCCGGTGAAGAGGAAGAAGGGTCCAGCCCCCAAGATGCTGGGAAACGAGGTGTGCAGCGTGTGCGGGGACAAGGCCTCAGGCTTCCACTACAATGTGCTGAGCTGCGAGGGCTGCAAGGGCTTCTTCCGCCGCAGCGTCATCAAGAGTGCCCAGTATTCGTGCAAGAACAACGGCCGCTGCGAGATGGACATGTACATGCGCCGCAAGTGCCAGCAGTGTCGGCTGCGCAAGTGCCGTGAAGCGGGCATGCTGGAGCAATGTGAGTTGTGGTTGCCACTGTTCCCTTTTTTAATATTTTTTATATATATATACACCTTTAGCTTCAGAAATACCTGTGCTTTTTTTGGGACCTTTTCCTTAGATCTGTCTGGAAATGTAGGGGTTTTTCAAAAAAACAAACAGAAGATGCTTTCTATAAAAAGCTGAAGTACATCATTGAAATTTACCTCCCAGACTATGGTAGTACTTATTTTTCCTTCTTTTCATTATTGTGTTCCTGGCACCCACAGGCGTTCTCTCAGAGGAGCAGATCCGAGTGAAAAAGATGAAGAAGAACGAGGAAGAGACTGCACGCACGTCTGCCGTGGTGACCCCCACCCCGGTGCCAGAGGTGGTCCCGCTGGCGCCTGAGCAGTTGGAGATGATCGAGAAGCTGGTGGCCATGCAGAAGCAGTGCAACAAGCGCTCGTTCATCGACCGGCCCAAAGTCACGGTGATTGTCTCTGAGTGTCCCAATCCTTTGACGCCACAGGGCAAACTACCAACATATGGCATGCTTAGATATCTTAAACAGTTTTGATTGATTGACAGTTGCACTAATGTAAGAATTGGTATGAAAACGTCATCTTGATGTGGAGGTGGAATATAACATTTCTGCATTCCACAATATTTACACACCACCTCCGCACGTTCAAAGACATGTTAGCCAAGAATACTGCAAAAAATATTCTTACTGTTGAATTTTGGACAAATGAACTGTCATACAGACAATTTTTGGTAGTTCAGCAGCTCTGAGCACATGGTGAAATTTCTGCATTGTATTAGGTGTTTTTATTTTTTTTTAAATGTAAAAAAATATTGAATTGAATAATTTGTTCGTTAATCTATTGATGTCTTTGTCTCATCTAATTTCCAGCCGTGGCCCCAGAGTCAGGACCCTCAGAACAGGGAGGTGCGGCAGCAGCGCTTTGCCCACTTCACTGAGCTGGCCATCATGTCGGTCCAGGAGATAGTGGACTTTGCCAAGCAGTTGCCTGGCTTCCTAGAGCTCACCAGAGAGGACCAGATTGCCCTGCTGAAGACCTCAACCATTGAGGTGAGTTTTTATAGTGTATTGCTCTTTCCCCTCATCTTCTCACAGGTTTGTTAAAGTGGTAAATACAGTAATACCAAATGCCGGCTTGATATTGTCTTTCGCCTATTAAAAAAACCCCACAAAAAAAAACACTTGTAGTCAAGACCACTGGGAGGGGGGAATCATGTCTGGCTCAATAGCATTGTTGGTTTTCAGGATCACATGTCTCAATATGTCAAGTAGATTATCTACTTTGCAGGATGTTTCACACTTGATCCCCAGTCACTGAGATGTGCCTTGTTTTTTGGCAGATCATGCTGCTGGAGACATCGCGGAGATACAACCCTGCCATTGAGAGCATCACGTTCCTGAAGGACTTCAGTTATAATAAGGAGGATTTTGCCAAAGCAGGTACAGCATCATATTTTGTTGGTCTGAGATGTTCATGGTCCACATTCAAGCTGCAATCAGTCAAAAACAAGCTGCTCGCCTTCAACTCCCTCTTGTTCTGTACCCCATACTCCAGGGGCTCCCACCCCTTTTCCCCCAGGGTCTCCTTTTTAACATTACTTTTATTTTTTTGAAGGTCATTTCCTGCAATTCCATGTAGTTTAACAAGAATCATGACATATTTTAGGTAGGCTATTTGATGAGGATAATAATGGATAAGGAAAATTAAATTCCCATCTTCCCAAAAATGTTATTACCCTTAAATGTTTTTATTATAATTTATGAACCCTCAATCTTGAAAAAAAAAAAAGTGAATAGATCAATTGAAAGCAACAGTCACACACAAGATTACTTCTCAAGTAAAGTCCAATTTCTTTGACTTTACTTTAGGTCGTAGCTCAGCTTCTGATTGTCATAGAGACAAACCAAATATATCCCCATGTGCATCAGTCATGTCTTTATCTGACATTTTACCACTTAATAATTTATTTTTTTAATATACAGTACCAGTCAAAAGTTTGGATACCTACTCATTCAAGGTTTTAACATCAGGTCATCACTCTCCATAGTAAATAGTCTTAGCAAATAGCCTTAGTAAATAGCCCTTACACAGCCTGGAGGTTTGTTGTGTCATTGTCCTCTTGAAAAACAAATGATAGTCCCACTAAGAGCAAACCAGATGGGATGGCGTATTGCTACAGAATGCTGTGGTAGCCATGCTGGTCAAGTGTGCTTTGAAATCTAAGTAAATCACAGGTAGTGTCACCAGCAAAGGATCATCACACCCCACCTCCATGCTTCACGGTGGGAACCACACATGCGGATATCACCCGTTCACCTACTCTGCTTCTCACAAAGACATGGCGGTCAAATTTGGACTCCAGGCCAAAGGACAGATTTCCACTGGTCTAATGTCCATTGGTCATGTTTCTTGGCCCAAGCAAGTCTCTTCTTATTATTGGTGTCCTTTAGTAGTGGTTTCAGAAATTCGACCATGAAGGCCTGATTCAAGCAGTCTCCTCTGAACAGTTGATGTTGAGATGTGCCTGTTACTTGAACTCAGTGAAGCAGTGGTGGTCCTCATGGGAGCCAGTTTCATAGCGTGTGATGGTTTTTGACTGCACTTGAAGAAACTTTCAAAGTTCTTTAATTTTCTGGATTGACTGACGATGTCTTAAAGTAAAGATGGACTGTTTTTCTTTGCTTATTTGAGCTGTTCTTGCCATAATATGGACTTGGTATTTTACCAAACAGCGATATCTTCTGTATACCATCCCTACCTTGTCACAACACAACTGATTGGCTCAAATGCATTAAGAAGGAAAACTTCCTCAATTTAACTTAACAAGGCACACCTGTTAATTGAAATGCATTCCACCTCATGAAGCTGGTTGAGAGAATGCGTAGTGTGCAAAGCTGTCAAGGCAAAGGGTGGCAACTTTGAAGAATCTCAAATGTAAAATATATTTAGCTTTAACACTTTGGTTAAACTATGAAATCATGTACTATGTCTTCACTATTATTCTACAATGTAGAAAATAGTAAAACATGAAACACCCTTGAATAAGTGGGTGTGTCCAAACTTTTGTCTGGTACTGTGTGTATATACACTACCGTTAAGTTTGGTCACATAGAAAAGTCCTAGTTTTTGAAAAGCTTTTTTCCCCCCCATTAAAATAATGTCAAATTGATCAGAACAGATACAGTGTAGACATTGTTAATGTTGTAAATGACTATTGTAGCTGGAAACAGCTGATTTATGTAATATCTACATAGGCGTACAGAGGCCCATTATCAGCAACCATCACTCCTGTGTTCCAATAGCACATTGTTAGCTAATCCAAGTTATTATTTTAAGACTACTTGATCATGAGAAAACCCTTTTGCAATTGTTAGCACAGCTGAAAACTGTTGTCCTGATTTTAAAGAAGCAATAAAACTGGCCTTTAGACTAGTTGAGCATCAGCATTTGTGGGTTCGATTACAGCTCAAAATGGCCAAAAACAAAGACCTTCTCAAATTCGGTAGTCTATTCTTGTTCTGAGAAATGAAGGCTATTCCATACGAGAAATTGCCAAGAAACTGAAGATCTCGTACAATGCGGTGTACTACTCCTTCACAGAACTGCGCAAACTGTCTCTAACCAGAATAGAAAGAAGTGGGCGGCCCCGGTGCACAACTGGGCAAGAGGACAAGTACATTAGTGTCTAGTTTGATAAACAGACTCCTCACAAGTCTCAACTGGCAGCTTCATTAAATGGTACCTGCAAACACCAGTCTCAATGTCAACAGCAAGGAGGCTACTCCGGGATGCTGGCCTTCTAGGCAGAGTTCTTCTGTCCAGTGTCTGTTCTGTTGCCCATCTTAATCTTTTCTATTTATTGGCCCGTGAGATATGGCTTTTTCTTTGCAACGCTAATGATCAATTAGCCTTTTAAAATGTTAAACTTGGATGAGCTAACACAACGTGCCATTGGCACACAGGAGTGATGGTTGCTGATAATGGGCCTCTGTACGCCTATGTAGATATTACATAAATCAGCTGTTTCCAGCTGCAATAGTCATTTACAACATTAACACTGACTAGACTGTATTTCCGATCAATTTGATGTTTTTGTAATGGACCAAAAAAAAATCACTTTTTTTTTTCAAAAACAAGGGCATTTCTAAGTGACCCCAAACTTTTGAACACACACACACCTCCCTCCAAATCAAGGAAGATTCCCCCCCCCCCCCCCCCCCCCCCCCCCCCAAGGAAACTTTGGCGCCACCCCTGCCATACTCTGTAGAGACATTGACCTGTTACCCTTAACCCATATTTGTTTCCCTCTGTCTGTATTGCCCTCTCATCCCCCTCAGGGCTGCAGTTGGAGTTTATCAACCCCATATTTGAGTTCTCCAAGGGCATGAACGACCTGCACCTGGACGAGGCGGAGTATGCTTTGCTCATCGCCATTAACATCTTCTCTGCAGGTCAGAGGTCAAGTGGTATGCTAGTGTGGAACAGAGCCCATATGCAAGGTCCCTTTATTACAAAGGTCTGGACATTGTCGTAATCATTAGGGACTCACGTATGTGGATATTCTGGGCCGATACCAATATAAAATATTTTCTTTGCAATATCGATTTAAGTTATCGGCCGATACCAATATTGCCACTGACATATTGTGCATCCCTAGTAATCATATGCGGAAGCGTCCCGAAAACAAACAAATTCATGGGAACAGCGCTGTTTTTAAAGATTCTACAGGGTTTCAGGTGAAAATATGACCAGGGGTCAGGAAATTAAGTAATAAGGTGGTTGTAGATATTTTGAAAAACTTTTCAATAAATAGAATGACAGTTAATGATGCAGTGCCTTCAGAAAGTATTCATACCCCATGACCTATTTAAAATGGACTGAATATGTTATCTACATATAATACCCACATAATGACTAAGTGAAAATAAGTTTAGAAAATGTAGCAAATTTATTGAAAAATTTAAAACATATCTAATTTACATAACTATTCACAATACATGTTAGAATCACCTTCGGCAGCGATTTACAGCTGTGCGTGTCTGGGTAAGTCTCTACGAGCTTTGCACACCTGGATTGTACAATATTTGCATATTTGCACATTATTACAATAATTCTTCAGCCATTTTCAAGTTTTGCCATAGAATTGTAGGTCTATTTAAGTCAAAACTGTAACTAGGCCACTCAGAAATATTCAGTCATCTTGGTAAGCAACTCCAGTGTATATGTGGCATTGTGTGTTAGGTTATTGTCCTGCTGAAAGGTGTATTTGTCTGCCAGTATCTGTTGGAAAGCAGGCTGAACCAGGTTTTCCTGTAGGATTCTGCCTGTGCTTAGCTCTGTTCTGTTTCTTTTTATCCTATAAAGGTATGAACACCTTCTGAAGGCACTGCATGCGTTTGCTGAGGAGTTCACTACGTATGTCTATTTTCCACTTTGAGTGAATGGTAGCGGCACGGAAAGTTCACCATCAAAGTTATTTTCACTCGCCTCGCTGGTCTCTTTGCCTAAAAGCGGAAGAATTCTAAACAAAGAGTTTGGGATATCAAAATATTAATGTCTTGACCTGGGTACTACAAAGACCTTCCCCATATGTAGGAAGTAATATTCAACAGATATCTATGCATTGTATTGGGTATAAAACATTCAGCTGTATATGTATGTTCCCCAGACCGGCCCAATGTGCAGGACCATGAACTGGTGGAGCGACTGCAGCAGCCGTATGTGGACGCACTTCGTTCTTACATCATGATAAAGAGACCAAACGTGAGTGCCCTAGTTATATACACTGCTCAAAGAAAAAGGGAACACTTAAACAACACAATGTAACTCCAAGTCAATCACACTTCTGTGAAATCAAACTGTCCACTTAGGAAGCAACACTGATTGACAATACATTTCACATGCTGTTGTGCAAATGAAATGGACAACAGGTGGAAATTCTAGGCAATTAGCAAGACACCCCCAATAAAGGAGTGGTTCTGCAGGTGGGGACCACAGACCACTTCTCAGTTCCTATGCTACCTGGCTGATGTTTTGGTCACTTTTGAATGCTGGCGGTGCTTTCACTCTAGTGGTAGCATGAGACGGAGTCTACAACCCACACAAGTGGCTCAGGTAGTGCAGCTCATCCAGGATGGCACATCAATGCGAGCTGTGGCAAGAAGGTTTGCTGTGTCTGTCAGCGTAGTGTCCAGAGCATGGAGGCGCTACCAGGAGACAGGCCAGTACATCAGGAGACGTGGAGGAGGCCGTAGGTGGGCAACAACCCAGCAGCAGGACCGCTACCTCTGCCTTTGTGCAAGGAGGAGCAGGAGGAGCACTGCCAGAGCCCTGCAAAATGACCTCCAGCAGGCCACAAATGTGCATGTGTCTGCTCAAACGGTCAGAAACAGACTCCATGAGGGTGGTATATGAGGGCCCGACGTCCACAGGTGGGGGTTGTGCTTACAGCCCAACACCGTGCAGGACGTTTGGCATTTGCCAGAGAACACCAAGATTGGCAAATTCGCCACTGGCGCCCTGTACTCTTCACAGATGAAAGCAGGTTCACACTGAGCACATGTGACAGACGTGACAGAGTCTGGAGACGCCGTGGAGAACGTTCTGCTGCCTGCAACATCCTCCAGCATGACTGGTTTGGCGGTGGGTCAGTCATGGTGTGGGGTGGCATTTCTTTGGGGGGCCTCCATGTGCTCGCCAGAGGTAGCCTGACTGCCATTAGGTACCGAGATGAGATCCTCAGACCCCTTGTGAGACCTTGTGAGACCATATGCTGGTGCGGTTGGCCCTGGGTTCCTCCCAATGCAAGACCTCATGTGGCTGGAGTGTGTTAGCAGTTCCTGCAAGAGGAAGGCATTGATGCTATGGACTTGCCCGCCCGTTCCCCAGACCAGAATCCAATTGAGCACATCTGAGACATCATGTCTCGCTCATCCACCAACGCCACGTTGCACCACAGCCTGTCAGGAGTTGGCGGATGCTTTAGTCCAGGTCTGGGACGAGATCCCTCAGGAGAGACCATCCACCATCTCATCAGGAGCATGCCCAGGCGTTGTTGGGAAGTCCTACAGGCACGTGGAGGCCACACACACTACTGAGCCTCATTTTGACTTGTTTTAAGGACATTACGTCAAAGTTGGATCAGCCTGTAGTGTGGTTTTCCACTTTAATTTTGAGTGTGACTCCAAATCCAGACCTCCATGTGTTGATAAATTAGATTTCCATTGATAATTTGTGTGATTTTGTTGTCAGCACATTCAACTATGTAAAGACAAAAGTATTTCATAAGAATATTTCATTCATTCAGATCTAGGATGTTATTTTAGTGTTCCCTTTATTTTTTTGAGCAGTGTAAATGATTTACCTTGTACAAGCCGCCATGTGTAGGTTTTGAGGATTCAGTTGTCACATGCACCCTTGAGTCCGCATTGAGTTGAATTCCGTTTTCAATTCCAGTCGGTACAGGAAATGTATTGAAATGTAGGTCATGAGTGGGAAAATCCAAATAGAAAGTGAAATGAAAATGTTAGGTTAAAAAATACAACATTTATTGATCCCCACAACTGAAT
This sequence comes from Oncorhynchus clarkii lewisi, assembly GCF_045791955.1. NCBI lineage: Eukaryota > Metazoa > Chordata > Actinopteri > Salmoniformes > Salmonidae > Oncorhynchus > Oncorhynchus clarkii. The sequence goes on from NC_092152.1 coordinate 55,150,289, forward strand.
TATGAACAGGGTTAAAATAATCTTTCTTGGGCCTCCCGGGTGGCGCAGTGGTCTAAGGCACTGGGTCACGCTAGGGGCACGGTGTTTCCTCCGACACATTTGTGAGGCTGGCTTACGGGTTGGATGCGCACTGTGTTAAGAAGCAGTGCGGCTTGGTTGGGTTGTGTTTGGGAGGACGCATGACTCTCGACCTTCGTCTCTCCCGAGCCCGTACGGGAGTTGTAGTGATGAGACGAACTACTAAAAACAATTGGATATTACGAAATTGGGTTAAAAAACACAATTATTTCTCTTCTGTCTAGGATCACCTGATGTTTCCACGCATGCTCATGAAGCTGGTCAGCCTCCGCACCCTCAGCAGCGTCCACTCTGAGCAGGTCTTCGCCCTGCGCCTCCAGGACAAGAAGCTCCCGCCGCTGCTGTCTGAAATCTGGGACGTCCACGAGTGACTCCGCTGACGCCCTCACGGAACTCTGCTGCGCTTCGCAAACGTGTGTACTTGGATGGACATTGGAGTGTCGAAAAAAAGACTTGAGAATGAAGCGATGCCTCCAAGGCTACCCAAACACGACAAATCAAACCTACAGATTGGTTGCCAGATTGGAGGAACTTTTTTTAAATTCTATTTTTTTTTATGTCTTCTGTGCGGTTTGGCAGGATATTGATGGCCCTCTGTCCTGCAGACTGGGACACTAATCTCATGGGGGAGGTTGGGGCACAGAAATAGAATGAATATAATTGGTATTTCTATGGGTTGAGGATTGTGCACACCTGATTTCTGTCCCTCACCCATTCCGTTGTATTAAAGGTGAGACGGCTTGTGGTGAGATTGTGCTGCCATGGTCAGTTTGGCTCAGACTTGCTAGCCAGTGTTAACCATTTAAATCTATTGATATCTGTTGATATTCAGTCTCGTGATAGACATATCTTTAATGACAATTGCCAAGAAGCTCCACTCTCAGATCCACATCATCGATGATAACCCCATAGTGAAAATAAATGGAAAAATACATGTTATAGCCCAGTGTTGCAATGGGATAGGATAGAGGTATTTTAACTGCTGCCCAATGTTAAGAAATGTCTTATTGGTGTCCACTGTCCAGATGTATATTAGAATGGTAGGTCGCCTGCTTGATACTGTTGTGATTTTAGCAGTTTAATATTCAGCCATCTGATTTGTTCTCCTCTCGGGGAAGGAACAGGAAAGCAATTCTGATTGAATTGTTTAAGGTAAAGTGATTGGAAGTGTTGGTATCGTCTACCACTTTCAAGCGCAGGGCCCCCACCAACCGTTTGTAAATGCACTCAAACATTGATTTACATGTACAAAGTATATATTACTATGACAAAATATATATATTTAGTATGCCCACAAGTGAAGACATCCATACAAAACGACTGAACAATCAACACTCTCTAACGCACAAGCTAGCAGTGATTTATTTTTAAGCGTGACTGGGTATGTCACGGACAAGCTGAGACCTTATACACTGGAACAACTTCAATGCTAAGCTTAGGCTATAGGTGGGGGCACAAAAAAACTGATCTCATCATGCAGTGGCTCGTGGGTCTGCTTACCCACAATCTGCCCCGCCTACCTTGCGAGCAAAACATTTTAGTGCTCCTCCCTCATGACAGTGAAGAACACATTTTAGTTTTAAAGTTAATTTCCTGCAATTCTACACTTTTTGCCATAGGGCGGAGGCAAATGTTTGCAGTTTTTAATATGGTAACTGATTATCAACCGGTCGGTCATTCGACCATGCTTACTACAAGTTTGGTAAATTAGCTGGCCGCTAGACTATCTAAGCTGACCTGGGCTAATTGACTGCTGATGCACAACCCAATTTTTTTTAAATTGCACTTTGTCTTTTATTGTAACTCGCAACAGTAAGTTGAGACCCCATCCCTGGTCTAGTCATATGTACTGTCCTCCCCTCCACCAAATCAGCATGATTCAAGACATCTGAGTGGAAACTTTGTCTAAAATGTGCTTTGCATCCCACGATAGTTGGAATATCAAAATAAGTAAAATTGTGCTCCTTGTGTGGGCAGTACTTTCTTCAACGGTAACATTTGTGGGTTACACTTTATAACTTCAATGAATAAACCATTGTAAATGTTTTAAACGCTTATATACATCTATGAATGTCTACTAATAATGAAATACTTAATAGTTTTAAACTATTTATAAATGGTTATTCGTGAATGTTATTAGTCTTACCCATTTGATTACTAATAAGGCCATTATAACGTTTCACTCGACTAAGCTCTGTTATTCATCTTTTTTTCCCTTCATGTTTCTATCACAGTCCTTTGTATGATGACGACTTCTCTAATGTGACACTTTTATTAAACAAACGTTCAGAAGGAATTAGAGAAGGAAAGCTTTCTTTTTGTTGCGATTTCTGAGTGACAGTTTTGTCCATTCCTTACAACTCAAATCAGTGAAATAGAGAGAGGAGAGTTGAGGACTCCGAGACAAAATGGGGCGATTTATCATAAGTTGCACAATATGTCAAAGTAGCACAGAGATAAAGGAGGTAAGATACATTGGGGCATAAGGTTTTCACACACTTCTACACTATTCAAAGGGTTTGCTCTTCCCTGGGCATGTGTGTGGAGCCATCTATTTTCAATTCCTCTTGAGACCCAAATGTCAAAACCATACAATCACAGTTTTTCTTCTTTTTCCCTTCAATATGTGACTCATACCAGTGAATGATTGTCTGCATTGAAATTACATTATTTCAGTATTTTCAATATTAATAGAAAACTAAAAATTAACACAAGGTATGCGATTTAATGGTATGGAGTCTTGGGTCTAAATTATGTTTTCAGTTGTTTGGAATACACAATGTTCCTTGAAATTATTGTTAATACTGTTGGTAACTGAAAGTTGATTTTAATAGAATTTACGACATTCTGGTGTGCAGAACTCATTTAATTCCCTTCTCTACATCTTAAAAGGGTGAAGCTGTAAACAATATTGTCATAAATGCAAACTTATTTGAATGTTTTTTTTTAACACTTTAGGACCGTCTATATTCTTTTATGTATAAATTTTAAAAAAATATTGTAGCCTATTGTCAGATAATGTTTCCGAAACAAATATTTTCCCGATTTTTGTTTTATTATTATTATTATTATTATTATTATTATTACAATTTCAAAGTGATTTAAGCTCATACGACATTAATAAATTGTAGTTGTTCCTAGTTTTTTTCAATATGCTGCTTTTATAAATATTTCAACACTAGGTGAAAGAAATTAGTTAGTTCTCTTAAATGTAGCACGGCCAGTAAACCGGTGCTGGGAATTTATTCACCCACACTTGTGTTTGGTGTTCTGTGGTCAAATAGCAACAGAACTGTTGACTGCTCTATTTATTTAAAAAAAAATAATCAGAAGAGCTTGTAAATACAGAATGAATTAGGTTAAGTTGGAAACTACCTTGGCATTTTACTGTATTGACAACCATTTACTGTATTACACAGTAGGCTTCATGCAATTATAGTTCTAGTCCGTTTGGGGTCTATTCTTGTCATTTTAAATTATGCTTAGTGACAGCTCCCAAATATACTGAACAAAAATACAAACGCAACACGTAAAGTGTTGGTCACATCTTTCATGAGCTGAAATAAACAATCCCAGAAATGTTCCATATGCACAAAATGTTTCACTCAAATGTTGTGCACAAATTTGTTTACGTCCTTGTTATGGCGCATTTCTCCTTTGCCAAGATAATCCATCCACCTGACAGGTGTGGCATCAAGAAGCTGATTAAATAGCATGATCATTACACAGGTGCATCTTGTGCTGGAGACAAAAGGACACTAAAATATGCAGTTTTGTTACAACACAATGCCACAGATGTTTTGAGGGAGTGTGCAATTGGCATGCTGACGGCAGGAATGTCCACCAGAACGGAATGTTAATTTCTCTACCATAAGCCACCTCAAGTTTTAGAGAATTTTGCAGTATATCCAACCGGCCTCACAACCGCCGACCACGTGTAACCACACCATCCTAGGACCTCCATCCGGCTTCTTCACCTGTGTCTGAGACTAGCCACCGTCCGGATGGAGGTCCTAGGATGGTGTGGTTACACGTGGTTGGCGGTTGTGAGGCTGATGAAACAGGAGTATTTCTCTCTGTAATAAAGCCCTTCTGTGGGGAAAAACTATTTCTGATTGGCTGGGCCTGCCCCCCCCCCCCCCCCCAGTGGCTGGACCTATGCCCTCCCAGGCCCTCCAGTGGCTGGGCCCATGATGCCCTTCCACGCCCACCCATGGCTGCACCTTTGCCCAGTCATGTGAAATCCATAGATTAGGGCCTACTTCATTTATTTCATTTGACTGATTTCCTTAAATGAATTAGGCCCTGCATTCAATATTGGACTAAGAACTGGCAATAACACATCCACCCAATGTTACACAATGCAATCATTTGACAAATACATGTTACAAAATAAATGGTGTGTGCTGCTGTAGTGGCAGCAAAGAGACTTTCAAGCTCCCTGTCCCGTTTTCCCAATGACCTATGTGAAGCTAGCCATAGTAAGGATTACCCACAAAAAAACTCCCTCATTGAAAGTGATGCAAATGGATACAAATAGACTTCAGAATTGCATTTGGGGCATACTTGTAATTCCCTTTACAGCCTTACCTATGGATTGGGGATCAATGAAATGGGGTGTCAGTCTACTCAGTGACACCTACAGAACAGTGAAGAGTTTACACAAATATTAGCATCATAGCTCATATTGCGGGACTCTGAAGCGCCAACTCTAGGTCCAAGAGGCTTCTAAACAGCTTCTACCCCCAAGCCATAAGACTCCTGAACATCTAATCAAATGGCTACCCAGACTATTTGCATTGCCCCCCCCTCCCCCTATTTTACGCCGCTGCTACTCTGTTATTATCCATGCATAGTCACTTTAATAACTCTACCTACATGTACAGTACATATTACCTCGACTAACCGGTGTCCCGGCACATTGACTCTGTACCAGTACCCCCTGTATATAGTCTCACTATTGTTATTTTACTGCTGCTCTTTAACTACTTGTTACTTGTTTCTTATTCCTATTTTCTAAACTGCATTGTTGGTTAGGGGCTTGTAAGTAAGCATTTCTGTTGTATTCAGCGCATGTGACAAATAAATGTGATTTGATTTTTATTTGAAACCACTGTGAAATGAGCCACATTAAGCTTACCAATTAAGCCACTATGTGTATTGGACATTCATTTTGCACAGTACAGCCTTACCTATGGATCCTGGATCAATAAAATGGGGTATCAGTCTACTCTTTGACACCCACAGAACACAACTGAAGGATTTCACAAATATTAGTGTCGTAGCTCATATTGCGGGACTTTGACTGTGGGAAATCACCTCCCCCGTCAGTCTCTTGTGCGTATTGACATTCATATTGTACTGTACAAGTGATTTCCCACAGTCAATGTCCTGCAATAAGAGCTACACCGCTCATATCTGTGGCCCTAGGTGTCACTGAGTAGACTGATACACCATTTAATGTATGCACAATCCATAGGTAAGGCTATACAGTGCAATATGAATATAAAGATGCACAATAGGCCCACAGTCAAAGTCCTACAATAAGAGCTATGGTGCTAATATTTGTGTAAACTATTCGATGTTGTTCTGTGGGTGTCACTGAGTAGACTGAGCTGGGGCCTCCCCGGATTTTGTGTTAAACGCTCTACAACAAAGCTTTCTCTGCCCTTAACCTGGTTCTGAACACCTCCAAAACAAAGGTCATGTGGTTTGGTAAGAATACCCCTCTCCCCACATGTGTTTACTACATCTGAGGGTTTCGAGATTGGCTAGACGGTACACTGTCCTTCTCTCAGCACATATACCTAGTTAAATAAAAATAAATAAACATATCAAAGCTGCAGGCTGAAGTTAAATTTAGACTTGGTTTCCTCTATTGTAATTGTCCCTCTTTCACCCCAGCTGCCAAACTAACCCTGATTAAGATGACCATCCTACCCATGCAAGATTACAGAGATGTAATTTATAGATCGGCAGGTAAGGATGCTCTCGAGTGGCTAGATGTTCTTTACCATTCAGCCATCAGATTTGCCACCAATGCTCCTTATAGGACAGATCACTGCACTCACTCTATACTCTTCTGTAAACTGGTCATCTCTGTATACCCGTTGCAAAACCCTCTTAGGCCTCACTCCCCCCTATCTGAGATATCTACTGCAGCCCTCATCCTCCACATGCAACACCCATTCTGCCAGTCACATTCTGTTAAAAGTCCCCAAAGCACACACATCCCTGGGTCGCTCGTCTTTTCAGTTTGCTGCAGCTAGCGACTGGAACGAGCTGCAACGAACACTCAAACTGGACAGTTTTGTCTCAATCTCTTCAGTCAAATACTCAATCATGGATACTCTTACTGACAGTTGTGGCTGCTTCGCGTGATGTATTATTGTCTCTACCTTCTTGCCCTGTGTGCTGTTGTCAGTGCCCAATAATGTTTGTACCCTGTTCTCTGCTGCTACCATGTTGTGCTGATGCCATGCTGTGTTGTCATGTGTTGCTGCCATGCTATGTTGTTGTCTTGGGTCTCTCTTTATGTAGTGTTGTGTTGTCTCTTGTCGTGTTTTGTCCTATATATATAAATATATATATATATATATATATATATATATATATATATATATATATATATATATATATATATATAATATATATATTTATTTTAAATCCCAGCCCCCGTACCCATAGGACCTTTTGGTAGGCTGTCATTGTAAATAATATATATTTTTTAATAGACTTGTCTTTAAATAAAAGGTAAAAAATAAATAAATAAGACTGATACGCTATTTCATTGATCCACAAGCCATAGGTAAGGCTTTACAGTTAAATAAGTATGCCCCCAATGCAATTAGGAAGTCTTACACATCCACAGTGCGATTTCAACTGATTGTTAAATGTGTATAACAGTCCCACCTTGTTAAACATTATGTCGTCAAAATATGACATGACCGAAATATTTGCATCACTTTCAACGAGGGACTTTTAGTTTGAAGACGAACAGCAATTTCCACTTTTGTGGCTAATCGTTATTGTGGCTAGAGTCACATAGGTGTCACAATGGTACAGTCTGCCCCCATCCGCGGAACTCCAGTCCCTGCAGATGATCTGGTGGAAATGTTATGAAGACAGGTTTTAAGCCAATAATCATACGCGAGCAAGCATTTCACAGTCTACAATTAGGTGTGGATTTAAAGCACACATTGAAGAGCTGTTGAATCACCATCTCTGGAAAATGGATCCAGGATACTTATTACATCTCGCTATTTGAAATACGTCTCAATTCATCTCACTCACTGGCTTTCATTCTACCATCAATAACATACCAGGCCGACGACGACTGCTAACTAGCTAGCGGGTATTCCTAGCCACCTAGCTAACATACTGGTAAGATGTTCTTGCATTTTTCTATTCGCATCTTTCTTGGTAGCAAATTTCACAAATGCGACAACGTCAATTAGTACTGACGATAAAATATGTTACTTGCCATGGTAAACAAACTTGAAGATAGCTATCATAAGTAGCTAACGTTAGCTATCATAAGTAGCTGGCTGTCTAACGTTAGCTACTTACGATAGCTGTTAGCTAATGCACTCGTGACGTACGTATGAGTGATGGAGTTGGTTTGCTCTGTAACTGTGTTCTGGAGGATGCTGATTATTTATAGATGGTAATAATCAGCTAAATACTGGAACAATAATTCAATGCAGGTCGTTAGAATATCCACGTCCTTATTGAAATTGTAATTAAACATGGCATGGTACTTGTTAACCATTTGCCGGTAGCTTTTCCGTTAAACATAATTAAGTCCACATCACCACGGTCTTAGTCATTATTCCGTCAAGACAGTGTGAGGTAGTATCATAACTAAGCTCTACCTAGCCAGCAACCCAGGCTATGTAGCTATCCGAGAAGGGTGCCATTGCGGCCCGCAATTCAGGGCGTTCCTGCACCCCTCTTTATACTTCGATTGATCCATTTTTAAGCTAGGACTCTGGTACAAAAGCTGGAGTTAGTCGCTCCAGTACAGTAGGTGGCGGAAATGCACTGTAACATTGGACGCTAACCGCTGATAAAACCTCCGTATTTTATTTTTTAAATTTAACTAGGAAAGTCAGTTAAGAACTTAAGAACAAATTCTTATTTACAATTACGGCCTACCTGGGAACAGTGGGTTAAATGCCTTGTTCAGGGGAAGAACGACAGATTTTTACCTTGCCAGCTCGGAGATTCCATCCAGCAACCTTTTGGTTACTGGCCCAACGCTCTAATCACTAGGCCACCCCTAGTGATGGGGAAACTAAGCTTTGAGGTTTTCCACCCAATTCTGTCGAAAATAGGTTAGTTACTCTAGGCTTTGACCAACAAACACAGTTACTATTGGCAAAATAATTTAGAGCTGCCAAATTTTTAGAGATGATGTCCCACATCCCCATCACGTGCGCAACTAGCCTTTTTGTCTTCTACCAAACCAATACCAAACCAACCAGGTGGTGGTGCAACGGAGCTTCGGATGTCATTGATCACATGCTCTGATAAATTGATACAGGGATTGGCACACTGCTTTGAAGTACACTGCTTAGCTATTTTGACACGTGCCTCGGAGCTCCGGGATCAAACGTACCATCACCAGGTAGACGGTGTCCTTCGCCCTGGCTATCAGGCACTGCTTTCCCGCAGTTTTGTTAACGATGGCAAGGCAGTTGTTCGGGCAGGTGGGAGCGAAGGATACTGTGTTAGCTAGCTATCTAGCTAGCTAGGACTCCTGTACACAGCAGGCGGGATAGGTAGCTAGCTAGCACACCAGTAGACTGCACTTCGCTCACGCCTGTCGGGCACTGTTTTCCCGCAGTTCTGTTAATGAAGGCGAGGGCAGGTGTTTGGCAGGGAGCAAAGGACACGGTGTGCTAGCTGGCTGGCGGAATAGGTAGCTAACAATAGCTAGGACACCAGTGGACGGTGTACTTCGCCCCCGTCTGTCGGACACTGCTTTCCCACAGATCTGTTAACGACGGCAAGGCCAGGTGTTCGGCAGGGAGCAAAGGACACGGTGTGCTAGCTAGTAAGCTAGCTAGCTAGGCGGACTCCGGTACACAGCTGGCGGTAGGCAGGTGCAACATCGCTAGCTAGCTAAGACACATGTAGACAGTGTACTTCAAACTCAGATAATACTTATTTCCCTTTTGACCCACATTTTAATCCATAGACAATCAGAATATCCAGAATATCAAAAGTGTCACTCAAGCATGAAGATGGCGTGCTTAGGGGGGCGTTCATGCAGGAACAATGTGATGCTCGAGGAGGGGGGCGCTCATGTAGGCCGCAATCACACACTGAGTTAGCCTGCTTCTAGCAAGACACGATGTGGATGCTACGCAGAGGTCTTTGAGGGAAAACCTTTCTAAATTCCCTATTTTTAGTTAAGTAAGGTAAAGGCTACCTTGGATCTTGGGGTCAAGGGTGTTTTGACCCATTGTCACCAATTATGTATATTGTCACCCATGCAGAAGAGTCTTGCACTGTCTAGCTGCAGTTGCACATCAGGCAAATTATGATGACATTGCAAGAATGAGAGAATCTCAAACCTATAGCTTAAATACTTGCGTGAGTACTATTCAAGCAGTTTTGCTTGTACTAGTCAGTGTCTTCTTCATTTGATAGAAAGCATAACATATAGGCACCTAGGCAGAATTAATATATTATATCAGGCCTATGTCTGATTGCAGACACACTAGCCACAACATCAAGATCCGTTCCTTTAGGCAGCCCAAAAGAGATGTGAAGAAATAGCCACATTTGTTTATTTACTATAAGACCATGGCCAGCCAGCTGGTGTGATGGAGTCATTTTCATGTTTTGAAACACCATCAAGAGCACCAATTTCCAGTGAATGGTGAAAATGCAGTATTTTAAACTGCAGTATTTCAGAATATTTCCGACTGTACAGCACTTTTGTGTACTTATGTTTCTAGGTGTCTCTCCGCAGTTTTAGTTTTGTTCACAGCAAAACTAACAAGACATTGTCTTGTCCAATAAAGGGACAATCTGGCTATTTAAAAATGTGAGGCCACTGCAATAGGCTACATCCTTTCCATTTTGGTTGCAATTCAGTGTTAGAGTTGGTTTGCATGTTGTGTGAATCATATCTCCCCTCAATGCTTACATAACCAGTCAGTACCACCTGCAGAGTCGACCACTCTGACCAGATTCAGCTGTTGCCTTAACCTGGGCCATTATTTAGCCTGTGAAGATCATTCGATTGGCGGGGACCTGCTTTCTCTCACATGGTTCAGTCATTACGCTAGCCTACTCTGATTTTCTGCTCTCTGGGAAAGGAAGGCTTTGATTGCTTGACCCAGAGCTCACCTCTTGTCAGATGGTTTACAGTGTATCTTGTATTTTGTCAGTGTTGCTGTTGGATTGGTAAACTTGACCAGGAGCTCTAGCTCTGTCACCCCTACTTTAAAATTTGTATTTTCAATAACCCTATTTCAATATTATGTCAGTGTTAAAACTTTTTTTCAGTGTTTATTAATATTTTCTCCCGCTGTCGAAACCCGACATGCAACGCATAGTGTACACAGTGACGTACGCTATGCATAGTGTACACAGTGACGCTATTAGGGTTATTGGTTTTGGTGAGGAAATTGTGTATGTTGTCAGCCCTGTATGTTGATGCTGGGGGCCTTCAATTCCAGGCCAGATATAAAAACTCTGGTGTTGTCATTAATGTGGCATAATGAAGGTGGCAGTTAAATGTTTTGCTGTATATTGGACAGAAATTAACTGCCTAGCTAGGCCTTAACTGTATACATTTAGGCCTGGTTCGCAGTCGGTGTTCCAATTCCTCCCAAAGGTGTTCGATGGGCTTGAGGTCTGGGCTCTGTGCACGCCAGTCAAGTTCTTCCACACCTATCTCAACAAACCAATTCCGTATGGACCTCGCTTTGTGCACAGGGTCTGAAACAGGAAAGGGCTTCCCCAAACTGTTGCCCCAAAGTTGGAAGCACAGAATCGCCTAGAATGTCATTGTATGCCGTAGCATTAAGATTTCCCTTCACTGGAACTAAGGGGCCTAACCTGAACCATGAAAAACAGCCCCAGACCATTATTCTTCCTTCACCAAACTTTGCAGATGGTACTATGCATTGGGGCAGGTAGCATTCTCCTCTCATCTGCCAAACCCAGATTTGTTCGTCGGACTGCCAGATGGTGAAGCGTGAATCTTCACTCCAGAGAATGCGTTTACACTGCTCCAGACTCCGATATCAGCGCAGTTTACACCACTCAAATTGACACATGGCATTGCACATGGTGATCTTAGGTTTGTGTGCAGCTGCTCGTCAATGGAAACCCATTTCATTAAGCTTCCGACGAACATTTCCTTAGGCTGACATTGCTTCCATAGGCAGTTTGTAGTGAGGACCGACGATTTGTGCACGCTATGCGCTTCAGCACTCGGTGGTCCCATTCTGTGAACTTGTGTGGCCTACCACTTCGCGACTGAGCCGTTGTCGCTCCTAGACCTTTCCACTTCACAATAACATCATTTCTAGTTGACCGGGGCAGCTCTAGCAGTGCAGAAATTTGACGAACTGACTTGTTGGAAAGGTGGCTTTCTATGACTGTGCCACATTAAACGTCACTGAGCTCTTCCGTAAAGCCATTCTACTGCCAATTTTTGTGTATGGAGATTGCATGGTTGTGTGCTCGATTTTTTTTCACGTCAGCAACGGGTGGGGTTGAAATGGCCAAATCCACTAATTTGAAGGGTTGTCCACATACTTTTGTTAATATAGTGTATATTGAGCAATATATTTGGAACCTTAAATAGCAATACATTTGCAGCATCGAATCGCAATACGTCTCTTCTCGGCAACTATGTATTGTGACAATATTGTATCATGAGTTCCCTGGTAATTCCCATCCCTAGTTTTTGCACACAGATTCCATCTATGACATCATATTCATTAGAGTTGAATCCAATTGGAGGAAGGCATCCTAATGGTAGTTTGTTACTTGGACAGGTTTGAATTATTTTGTAATGGTTGTCTAGATCCTTGAGGCATTTAAATTTAGCAGCTGAATGACACACAATGAGTCTTTTGCAGTCTGCTACAGGCTGTTTTCAGTAGAGGTCGACCGATTATGATTTTTCAACGCCGATACTGATTATTGGAGGACCAAAAAAAGCCGATACCGATTAATCGGCCGATTTTTATTTATTTGTAATAATGACAATTACATCCATACTGAATGAACACTTATTTTAACTTAATATAACACATCAATAAAATCAATTTAGCCTCAAATAAATCATGAAACATGTTCAATTTGGTTTAAATAATGCAAAAACAAAGTGTTGGAGAAGAAAGTAAAAGTGCAATATGTGCTATGTAAGAAAGCTAACGTTTAAGTTTCTTGCGCAGAACATGAGAACATATGAAAGCTGGTGGTTCCTTTTAACATGAGTCTTCAATATTCCCAGATAAGAAGTTGCACGGCTATTTCACTTAGGCCTAGTAGGCTAATATTTGACCCATCAGATCAAACACAACCATCTTTGTCAGATCTAGGCTACTGGTAAGCTGATCTGGTTGTGGAATGTTGCACTGCATCTCCGTTCAAGAGGCGTCACTACAGTCCCTGGTTCGAATCCATCCGGCCAGGATTGGGAGTCCCGTAGGGCAGGTTTTGCCGGGGTAGGTCGTCATTGTAAATAAGAATTTGTTCTTAACTGACTTGCCTGGTTAAATAAAAAACAACTAAGGGAGGCTACTGGGAACAAGATACAAGCGTGCACAGTTTTTACATTGCCACATAGATTTGTTATTTGCTGCCACTTCACTGCTGAGGTCCCTAGTGCATTAGCGCCCACACATTTGTAAATTAATTATGCTACTCCAAGAAGGAAGGTAAACAAACCAGTGAAGAAGGCTCAGGCAATATTTCCTCTGTGTTATTGATAGAAAAAAAGCTAGGCCGGTGTACATGCGGTGGCATCTTAAATGATGATTCTAGACCGTTTATAGGCCTAGCTGCTTTGTTGACCATTCATAGGAGTGGGCCTTTTTTGACACCCGAGAATAACCTTCCATGGACATTTGTTTGTACCAGTCTTTGACGTCTGCTTAATATTGTAAGGGCATGACCTGAAGTTGAGCACACAATTAAGCATTATCCATATCCGAGGCCTGTGGGTAGGTAATTAGGCTTTATTGTGAAAGGAGCAACTAAACAAATGAGCTGCAGGCGTCATTGAGGAAATTGAATGAACTAGAGCTGCTGTAATCAAACATTGGGCTACATTTCAGTGAAAGGCTCTGATTCTCTGATTTTAAGAATAGCCGACACACAGCTGAGCAAGAAAGAAGCAGGGTTGGGTTGCTATGACAACTATGCTGATTGTTATTATCTCAGGGCTGATGCTAGGGCTGTAGGCGGAATAAAATATGATAGACTGTGTAGCAAGCAGGTCACATGACCAGTCGAGCAAGGATGTTAGACTTCCATTCTCTTCTTTCTTTCTATAAATTTTTCTCTCAGATCCAGCATGTTTTACACAGACTCAGTATGCTGATATTTCCTTTATGAATTGTGCCTTAAGCCTAGTTTATATCCTATGTACTGATGCATGGAAGAACTACAAGTAGCTATGTAAAATGGTGTTGCGTAGCAAACCTACACAGATATGCGCAGCCCAACAATTCATAATTTTGCACAAGAATGCAGGCTCTTATTTAGCGTACTGTTTGTGTTGCGTACGTAAGGTATAAACCAGCCTTAATTGTTTTAGATGGGAAGGCAAGATGGCTGTCCAATACAGTGGGGCAAAAAAGTATTTAGTCTCCCACTTAAAAAGATGAGAGGCCTGTAATTTTCATCATAGGCACACTTCAACTAAGACAGACGAAATTAGAAAAAAAATCCAGAAAATTACATTGTAGGATTTTTAATGAATTTATTAGCAAATTATGGTGGAAAATAAGTATTTGGTCAATAACAAAAGTTTATCTCAATACTTTGTTATATACTCTTTGTTGGCAATGACAGAGGTCAAATGTTTTCTGTAAGTCTTCACAAGGTTTTCACACACTGTTGCTGGTATTTTTGCCTGTTCCTCCATGCAGATCTCCTCTAGAGCAGTGATGTTTTGGGGCTGTTACTGGGCATCATGGACTTTCAACTCCCTCCAAAGATTTTCTATGTGGTTGAGATCTGGAGACTGGCTAGGCCACTCCAGGACCTTGAAATGCTTCTTACGAAGCCACTCCCTCATTGCCCGGGCGGTGTGTTTGGGATCATTGTCATGCTGAAAGACCCAGCCATGTTTCATTTTCAATGCCCTTGCTGATGGAAGGAGGTTTTCACTCAAAATCTCACGATACATGGCCCCATTCATTCTTTACACGGATCAGTCGTCCTGGTCCCTTTGCAGAAAAACAGCCCCAGAGCATGATGTTTCCACCCCCATGCTTCACAGTAGGTATGGTGTTCTTTGGATGCAACTCAGCATTTTTAGTCCTCCAAACACGACGAGTTTAGTTTTTACCAAAAAGTTATATTTCGGTTTCATCTGACCATATGACATTCTCCCAATCTTCTTCTGGATCATCCAAATGCTCTCTAGCAAACTTCAGATGGGCCTGGACATGTACTGACTTAAGCAGGGGGACACGTCTGGCACTGCAGGATTTGAGTCCCTGGCGGCGTAGTGTGTTACTGATGGTAGGCTTTGTTACTTTGGTCCCAGCTCTCTGCAGGTCATTCACTAGGTCCCCCTGTGTGGTTCTGAGATTTTTGCTCACTGTTCTTGTCATCATTTTGACCCCACGGGGTGAGATCTTGCGTGGAGCCCCAGATCGAGGGAGATTATCAGTGGTCTTGTATGTCTTCCATTTCCTAATAATTGCTTCCACAGTTGATTTCTTCAAACCAAGCTGCTTACCTATTGCAGATTCAGTCTTCCCAGCCTAGTGCAGGTCTACAATTTTGTTTCTGGTGTCCTTTGACAGCTCTTTGGTCTTGGCTATAGTGGAGTTTGGAGTGTGACTGTTTGAGGTTATGGACAGGTGTCTTTTATACTGATAACAAGTTCAAACCGGTGCCATTAATACAGGTAACGAGTGGAGGACAGAGGAGCCTCTTAAAGAAGAGGTTACAGGTCTGTGAGAGCCAGAAATCTTGCTTGTTTGTAGGTGACCAATATTTATTTTACACCATAATTTGCAAATAAAGTCATAAAAAATCCTACAATGTGATTTTCTGGATTTTTTTTCTCATTTTGTCTGTCATAGTTGAAGTGTACCTATGATGAAAATTGCAGGACTCTCATCTTTTTAAGTGGGAGAACTTGCACAATTGGTGGCTGACTAAATACTTTTTTGCCCCACTGTATGTGTAGATGAGTTTGTCATAGGCCTTATTAAATAAAGGTGAAATATATATATGTTTTCAAATTCACATGTCAGACACATGCCTCCATTAAGTTGCTTCAGGCTCTTCTAGTATGTTAATCTGTTCTGTACCCTAAACGGTACTTGGAGACATGTTTATGTCTTGCCGTATTTACTATCCAAATGGCCCATTTCCTGTTAACTTACAATGTCAGCCCAGCTATCAATCTCAAATCTCTGTCCACAGGCTGATTTGTGAGATATTTTGACTCTTAGCAAAAACTGCTTTCTGAGCAGAAGTGTCTGTTCTAATCACTGAATCATGCCTTAATTTCCACCCATTGCCATCGAGGCAGATTGATAGTTTTGCTGGGTCGAGCGCTGCGAGAGACTTGCAGCCCAAGCGATTCTTCACAAGCACTTCCTAATCAGAGTATTTCATTATGATAGTAGTATACGTCTTATCAAAATGTATTTTTTTTAGAAGAGGAGTACTAGTTCTTTGAATGTGGCACAATGAGACCTATAGCCTATGATACACAAACTCACCGGTCACTTTTCCTGATTATGTTGAATTTGCAACGTGTGTTTTGAATTCCAACGTCTTAGTCATGGGTTGGTGAAGTTGTAAAGGTTGGATGTGTAGAAAGCTTATTTCCACGTTTCAAATCCCCTGTCCTTTGGGCTACATCTTCATAAATGCTTAGCTGGATTACTTCTCATGTTCTCAAACACTTGAGTTTGCAGTCCTCACTACAAATTATTTGACAGATCTGATCTGTCGTCTGTGAGATAATGCAGTACTATAGCTCAGCAAATGCCCTCTCTCTAGCGTTAGGAAAGTGCCTCATCAGACGGGCTTATAATTCAACATCAGCACATCTTTTCTGGGAATATCAGATACCTGTTAGGCATACCAGAATGCCACAGGCATTGCAAGCATTACTTTGTGGTGTCATGCACAATGAACTTAGCTCCCTTTAAGTAACTGTCCAGGGTTTCCAGATTTCTATGAAATATACAATATGAGTGAAATAGTTTTCCTTCCATTTCAAAAATGTTTTAGTTAAAAAGCAGCTTTTCTGCGTTGGAATGGTGAGGGCGTACCACAACAATGGTGTGGTCATAGAAAATATTAATGCGAGTTTAGGCTGTCCCCAAATAAAATAATAAACTCTTGGTCGACCAAGAGTTGTCTGTTCTGTTACCGAAATCCGAAAGGTACCGAAATTTGTTTAGGAAAAACATTCCCTATTCCCTCAACCCTTGCTCTCTTTATGTGACAGGTATGACCAAAGACCAGTGGTGGGGAAAAGTACCCAATTATCATACTTAAGTAAAATTACCTTAAGAGAAAATGACTCAAGTGTAAGTGACCCAGTAAAATACTACTTGAGTAAAAGTCTAAAAGTATTTGGTTTGAAATAAACTTAAGTATCAAAAGTAAAAGTATAAATAATTTCAAATTCCTTATGTTAAGCAAAACCAGACAGCACATTTTTTATAATTTTTTTGCCAGGGACACACTCCAACATCATTTACAAACGAAGCATTTGTGTTTAGTGAGTTCGCCAGATCAGAGGCGGTAGAGATGACCAGGCATGTTCTCTTGATAAGTGTGTGAATTGGACCATCTTCCTGTCCTGCTAAGCATAACAAATTTAACGAGTACTTTTGGGTGTCAGGGAAAATATATGTAGTAAAAAGTACATTATTGTCCTTTGGAATAAAGTCAGGTAAAAGTAATCAAAAATATAAATAGTAAAGTACTACTTAAGTACTACATAAGTACCTTACACCACTGCTAAAGACCTATTCACAAAGGACTATTATTACTAAAGAACGATATAGATACAGAATTACAGGTGATGGGGCCATACTGATAATTCAAGCTTGGTTCCCAAGATTCTAAACCACACCGAACCGTCTTTGGTATAGTGTCGCCATAATATTTGAATTGAGGAAGTGTGATCATAATCATTAGGATATTTTAGCGATCCGCAGTACGTCCTAAATGCCCCCCAGCCTTCAGATGTGAGCTAAGCAGTGCAATTGCACTTGATGTGTTTTAAAGCTATGGATGAGAAAGTTAACTAGTGCCTACTTTGAGCCGGATCCTACCGGAACAGGATGTGGCACCTCTCCGTTTTGGACTGTTTTGTTCCTGAACCTATTTGGCCGGATCCGGTACCTCTCCTGGCATGAAAAATAATTTTCACTTTTTGCAATGTAAACATTTGAATAAAAGCCTTCCATGTATATTCGAATTGCTTCTTCGTTAATTCTCCTGACCCCACAAAAATTGTTATGTGAAAAAGTAGATTTTCAGCATGGGCCTAATATTCTAAGAATCAATTTGGGTTGGGTTTATGGTTTGCGCAACATTGTAACCTATGTTTGAGACCAACGCGTGGCTGTGTGAGAAGCGCGCCAGTATCTCTCACCAAACTAGAATGAGATTCACTTTCTATCATGTCTCTGCTCTGATAGACATGAGCCTGCAACTCTCATCTCTCCAGCGTTGCACTTTAATAATTTATTCTCTTATAGATTCATAGCTGCCTGAAGGTTTCTGAACAGACTGCAGCACCCCTTAAAATGGAAATACATTTGCCAAAGTTATAGAATTACTGCTGTCTGTTCAGAAATAAATGAAATCATTCAGAATAGCCTACTACACCATGATAAAGCCTATAATTTAGCCACAGAGGTTCAATATCTTATTTAAATTGCTGCGCTGTGGATTGTAGCCCAATAACAAGGAATAGCCTACAGGCGGGAACGCGCGGCAAATCTCAGTGAACAAACAGCTGCAGACAAAACGGGCCTTAAGCAATATTTCAAATACAATCGAGGGAAAGCAAATGGCTCCTGCTGAAAAGAGAAGACTATGCTGTAGACTACCAAAATATTTTTATCAAATTATTTTGTTTTACAAAAGAGAGAGAGAGCGAGTGAGTTGCCCATCATTGGGTGAGTCTGTGAAACTGGAAAGCATTTTTAGGACTCATTTCCTGATATTGTAGCCTACAATGTGGCTCCACACACCTAGACCTAGGCTATTGATGGATTCAAGACAAGGTCGTTTTTATTGATCTCAGATTCTCAGTGTCAGAGTAGCCTGCCATTTCGATAATTTTCGAGGTATTAAAAAAAGATTATGCCAAAGTCTCCAGTCATGTAATATTATGTAAAACTGCATGAAATTAGTTTATAAAAGGCCAAAATTTTCCCCGATCCTAGGCTACAAAAAAATCTCCCCATGTGTGCAACTTCTGTAACATGCTGACCAGACTGGACACGTCGCGTGCGCGAGCGTCGGAAAACAAATGTAGAAATCCACGTTATTCAATTATTGCACCCACACTGCTCGCGCGTGCCAACGAGCGTCTGCGACGCCAAGGGCTAAAATAAAACTCATTCCTATTTCTGACGCAGATTGTGCGGCAAGTCCTGCCTCTCCCATCTCCTCATTGGTTTATAGAAGCAGGTAACCACGTGCCTTCTCCTCATTGGTTATACCAACTTGGGTGATTGAAAGACGAACTGTTTTGCCGGTGAACGTGGTAATACAATGAAAGTTTAGATGCGATCACCATATAAATTAAACGATGAAAAAGCCTAGAAGGAGGAGAGATGACTAGAAACGATTCGGTTGGCCGTTTTATGTGTGGATAAATTGTCGGAATAGAGGTCCTTGTGCATTTCAGGTAAAATAACAACTCAATGTTTATATTCCAGGACAAATTAGCTAGCAACAGCAAGCTAGCTAAATTGGACAAATTAACGTTAGCTAGCAAATTGCCATACATGTTTAATGCTTTTCGGCCTGTCCCCAAATTAATGTCATTGGTTCAGAGTTTGTTTTGATATTTTAACCTGCGTGTCGTGACCGCGTTTGGTGTGGGGGGGCAAAATAAATGTATGCACGATAGCGCACGCCTCTACTCTAATGTTCTATGCTACTATGCAAATGCAATGATATACATGCAATGCTTTATTATAAAGTTTATTTATTCATTTGTTTATGCGTTCGTTACCTCAGAACTCCCCAGCCCCCCCCCCCCCCCTCCCTTTTGCGCTCACTTTTTTTCCCGGCACCTCCCAATTTACAAATGAAGCACTGAAGTTGTCATTTTTAAACGTTTAGTTCAGCTATGCTGCTTTCCTATCTAACAGCAAGGTTTGCATTTAATAGGCTCAATAGTTTTTACTGATGCATTTGGCAGTATTCAATTATATAAACAAAAGCATTCACTGTGAAAGTTGATAGGCTACATGTAGGCCATTCATATATAAAGCTTATGCGTAGCACATAGTTAAATCTTTCAAATAATTTATTGTTGCACGAACCGCAAGCTGTCAAACACAGACATTTCTCTCAAAACACAGGGATGTCGATTCGCACGGGACTAGTATTGTCAGAGGACATTGGAGTTCGCCAAAAAACAGTAGGTTATTCTGGCTGGAGTTGTTACTCTCATGCCATGTAAAGCAAATACTGACATGGCAGATTCGGACAGAACTAAAATGACAGATATGGTGTTGTATACTTGTGCACATAATCACATTTCCCGACCTCCCCCAGTAAAACCTATCCGGTCCGAATATGAGGCCTGACTTATAGAATATCATAACATAAATAAATTGGTTATAACAAACTGAATACCGACTATAACACATGTGACAGCAAAATAGATGCAGAGGACGTGAAAAATAAACTGGGAATGGGGGAATGTTTACTGGTTGCTCAGGAGGTAAATGGAAAGTCAGATGGGTGGAATACATTTGACTAGTTGTGGAAAATACTAGAGAACAAGAAAGATAAGATAAGGAGCAAGAGCTGGGTGCATGTTATCTGTGCCAAACAGGTGCTGTATAGAAAACAATATGATTTTTCTGACCCTTTGGAACAATGTAAACAACACAAAATAAATTATAAGCCTACCAGAGACTCTGTAAAATTGTGTTTTTGTTAAGCCTTTATTATAGCAAAGACTCAAACAGGAGCATTCATTCGTGAATGCAATTTCCGTAATGGAACGGTTTGTTTATTGTTTAAACTAATTATTCAAGGCTGGCTTTATTATATTTTAAAACGAAAATGTTTGATTGCATTTCAAATCATGAATGACTTGTATGCTGTGTGATGACATGAATGAATGATTGATACAGTAGCCTAGATAAGTATTGAAATGTAGACCGAAGTAAGTTACGGTATTCAGACTAAACAGGATGAGCTCTTAGGCCAACAGCTCAATGGTGGTTATACAAGGCTGATATCCTAAGGGTACTAATGACAATGACGTTCCTTATGATCATAATAATAGTAATAATAACAAATATACATTACATTTTTCGGACAATTTGGAAGTGTAAACCACACTAAATCAATAATACCAGAGAGGCTGTACTAGTTTAAAGCCTGTCTTACAGCAAAGCAAAGATTAAAAACAATCAAATTTGGGAACTTAAATATTTTGTCTTTCCCATTCACCCTCTGAATTCCACAAATACACAATCCATGTCTCAATTGTCTCAAGGCTTTCTTTAACCTGTCTCCTCCACTTCATCTACAGTACACTGATTGAAGTGGATTTAAAACTAATTAGGGATAGGCGGGGGGACGCAAATGTCTCAACTGGCCAATTGCCAGGGAAAATGCAGAGCGCCAGATTCAAATAAAATACTATAAAATTCAAACTTTCATTAAATCACACATGTAAAATACTCAATTAAAGCTACACCCGTTGTGAATCCAGCCAACATGTCAGATTTTAAAAATGCTTTTCGGCGAAAGCATAAGAAGCTATTATCTGAAAGCCTGCACCATCTGCACCAGCAGTAAACAAAGGATTTCACATATTTCAACCCTGCAGGCGCTACACAAAACACTGAAATAAAAAATAAAACATGTATTACCTTTGAGCTTCTTTTGTTGGCACTCCAATATGTCCCATAAACATCACAATTGGTCCTTTTGTTCGATTAATTCCGTCCATACATATCCAAAATGTCCATTTTATAAAGCGAGTTTGATCCAGAAAAAAACATCTTACAAATAACGCAACGTCACTACAAAATATTTCAAAAGTTTCCTATAAACTTTGCCAAAATATTTCAAACTACTTTTGTAATACAACTTTAGGTATTTTTAAACGTTAATAATCGATCAAATTGTAGACGGGGCAATCTGTGTTCAATACAGGAATGAAAACAAACCAGTGCCACTTTACACGTCTTGCGCAACTCACAAAACTGTACCCAGTTCCTAGTTGGCCTACTTCTTCATTGCACAGAGGAATAACCTCAACCAAATTCTAAAGACTGGTGACATCCAGTGGAAGCGGTAGGAACTGAAAACAGGTTCCTAAAAATATTAATAGAAAATATTCATATTCATGAACTCACAAGTGAAATATAGTGTAACACAGCTTAGCCTTTTGTTAATCACCTTGTCATCTCAGATTTTGAAATTATGCTTTACAGCCAAAGCAAGACAAGCGTTTAAGTTAATGCTATGCTAGGCTATCGATAATGTCCAGCTAGCAGCAGGAAGCTTGGTCACGAAAATCAGAAAAGCATTCAAATTAACCGTTTACCTTTGATGATCTTCGGATGTTTTCACTGACGAGACTCCCAGTTAGACAGAAAATTTTCCTTTTGTTCCATAAAGATATTTTTTTATACCCAAAATACCTCCTTTTGTTGGTCACGTTATGTTGAGAAATCCACTGGAAATAGCGGTCACAACGATGCCGAAAATGTTTCCAAATTATGTCCATAATATTGACAGAAACATGGCAAACGTTTTTTATAATCAATCCTCAAGGTGTTTTTCAAATATCTATTCAATAATATATCAACCGGGACAATTGGCTTTTCAGTCGGAGCGAGAGGAAAAATGACTACCTCTGTCTTTTACGCAAGAATCACTCTGAGAGCCCTCAGTTGGCCACTGACGCAATGTAGTCGTTTACGCTCATTCTTCAAAATAAAGGCCTGAAACTACGTCTAAAGGCTGTAGACCCCTTAGGGAAGCCACAGAAAAAGGAATCTGGTTGACATCCCTTTCAATGGGCAATAGGGATGTATAGAAAGACAGGGGTTTCAAAATAAGAGTCACTTCCTGATTGGATTTCTCTCAGGATTTCGCCTGCAATATCAGTTCTGTTATACTCACAGACAATATTTGTACAGTTTTGGAAACTTTAGAGTGTTTTCTATCCTAAGCTGTCAATTATATGCATATTCTAGCATCTGGTCCTGAGAAATAGGCGGTTTACTTCGGGAACGTTATTTTTCCAAAAATAAAAATAGTGCCCCCTAGTTTCAAGAGGTTTTAACAAGTGACATCAATAAGGGATCATAGCTTTCAACTGGTCAGTCGGTCATGGAAAGAGCAGGTGTACCTAATGTTTTATACACTCAGTGTATATGTGTCCTTAACTTTATGCAGAAATGTGGTGGAAATGTGCCCCTTAAATTACTGTTCCATAGGCTTGGGCGATACCCTGGTATACGCCACTGCTTATAAGAAGTCTAAGATGTGTCAAATAAATTATATCCAGCTCAGGTCTACAGATATGCATTTGGTTTGCTAACTTGCTAGATGTCATGATTAAGTTTATTGGTTACGCAGGCACATTCAATCCCCTTCTGGACCAAGAACCCTGTTTTTTCAAATAACTGCCCTTGTGTGCACATTTGGTAATACAGTGTGGTACAGAAACTGTATGGAAATCTGGAATACTGCCCAACCCTACTGTTCTGTAATTTGAATTGGCCATAACTTCATTAGTAAGTGGTATGCTAATACAATCAAATGGATTGTGTTTTTTGAGATGCCTTTGAAAACATGTCCAGAAATGTGCCCAAAATGCTGTCCAAATCAGATTTTTGTTGATATTTTGATCTCTCAATTGATAGGATAACATTTCAGCGTGCTCCTAATGATTTCAAAATATTGTGTGATACTGTATCTGTGGATTATAGAGTGATATATGACATGTTCCAAAACAGTGCTTGCATAATAAGTAATGGTAGCCTTAGTATTGTGTACCATACATCCCATTCAAAAAGGTAGAGTTGTATTGTTCCATTTTCAACATTCTAAGTACAGGGAAATCCAAATGGCAGCCATTTGATTCAAATGACCACCCTTGTTGACAAACACGCTTCCCAGACTGCCTCCAATCTTTAAAATGTTCCTTAAGTGGGCGGCAGGTAGCCTAGCGGTTAAGAGATGAAAAATCTGTCTACGTGCCCATGAGCAAGGCACTGAACCATAATTGCTCCTGTAAGTCGGTCTGGATAAGAGCATCTGCTAAATTACTAAAATGTCAAATGCAAAATGTAACGGTATCTAGTATTAATGTACCATTTTATCATAAAATATAAAATGTTGGGTATATTTGGTTCTTATCCAAGTGGTTCAGCAGTGGGGGATGGTCATGGTTACTCCTGTTTGCTGAGCCTGCTGCCAGTATCTGTTAGAGTGATGGCTGGACTATAGTGCAAGCTCTGAGGGAGCTTACATTCCCGGAAGATCTCTCGCACAGGACCCCTTTACCCCCTAAGCTGCTTACTTTGAGACCCGCTATTGAAAAGTCTCCCTAAGTCCTACAAGTGCCTCCAACAGAAAGGAGGCTCAGTATAGAAATTGCCTGAAGGAGAGCTTATTGTCACATTTTGCAGTAGATGTGAAGTAGAGGTGTAGATTCAACACAGAAATGCCACTGTTGGTGTTTGTGCGTTTTCCTTGTAAACATACTTCCATGTGCGACGTAGTTATCAAGCACTATTTAGCACTTTCATTAGCTAGCATCAACACACTGATGTATATAGCCTTGGCTGCATATTTTTTCACACAACGAAATGTGATTTCTTTCTTGCTGTATTAGCTAGCTGTCTATAAGCACTAAACGTCATGCATTCACCATTTGAAAGTGCAGTGTTGATAGCTAATACTAATCAAATTAGATAAAAAGGCGAGTACATCTAGCTTTCTACAGTGATTACCAATAGTGTTAATTGACTAGCAACAGTAGTTGCTAACCTAGATACAGAGACAACTGATCATTATTAGGACTTAGCCTAAAGGCCATGATTTAATTATTGTGAAGATCTAGATTATAGAATGTATTTCTATTTTTATACATAGAGCACATGCACCGAGTGTACCAAACATTAGGAACACCTTCCTAATATTGAGTTGCACCCCCTTTTACTCTCAGAACAGACTCATTTTACTCATTTTGTCAGGGCATGGGACTCTACAAGGTGTTGAAAGCATTCCACAGGGATGCTGGCCCATGTTGACTCCAATGCTTGCCACAGTGTGTCAAGTTGGCTGGATGTCCTTTGGGTGGTGAACCAGGGAATGGAGGGTTGGGGGGGGGTTATTAACACTAAAGATAACAATTACATCATTAATAATATATATCTATTTTTTTAAACAATGGTAATGCTAGTTATTCTCTCTTGGAATCTGAAAGGCTTAAACGGTCCTATGAAATGTTCCAGCTGTCTTGATGTCGTAGCAAGAAACCATGTTGATATAGCAATGCTCCAAGAAATACACCTGGTTCAAAAGGACTCGCATAGAATAGAGAGCCATCTGTATTAACTGGCTGCTTTTTCTCCACCCCCAAACAAAACTAAAAGTGTAATCATAATGATGCATAAAGGCTAACTAACTGAAAAGTTGGTCACATAAAAGAGACAACTGATCGTAGATTCTTAAGATATTTGCCCGGAGTGGACATGTTTCCAATGGTAATTGTCCGCTCTGTCTGAGGTGGGGTGGGAATCAAATCAAATGTATTTTTATAGCCCTTCGTACATCAGCTGATATCTCAAAGTGCTGTACAGAAACCCAGCCTAAAACCCCAAACAGCAAGCAATGCAGGTGTAGAAGCACGGTGGCTAGGAAAAACTCCATAGAAAGGCCAAAACCTAGTACGAAACCTAGAGATGAACCAGGCTATGTGGGGTGGCCAGTCCTCTTCTGGCTGTGCCGGGTGGAGAACATGGCCAAGATGTTCAAATGTTCATAAATGTCCAGCATGGTCAAATAATAATAATCACAGGCAGAACAGTTGAAAGTGGAGCAGCAGCACGGCCAGGTAGACTGGGGACAGCAAGGAGTCATCATGTCCAAGGGCTCAGGTCCTCCGAGAGAGAGAAAGAAAGAGAAAAAGAGAGAATTAGAGAGAGCATAATTAAATTCACACAGGACACCGGATAGGACAGGAGAAGTACTCCAGATATAACAAACTGACCCTAGCCCCCCGACACATAAACTACTACAGCATAAATACTGGAGGCTGAGACAGGAGGGGTCTGGAGACACTGTGGCCCCATCCGATGACACCCCCGGACAGGGTTAAACAGGAAGGATATAACCCCACCCACTTTGCCAAATCACAGCCCCCACACCACTAGAGGGATATCTTCAACCACCAGCTTACCATCCTGAGACAAGGCCGAGTATAGCCCACAAAGATCTCCGCCACGGCACAACCCAAGGGGGGGCGCCAACCCAGACAGGAAGATCACATCAGTGACGCACCCCTCCTAGGGACGGTATGAAAGAGCCCTAGTAAGCCAGTGACTCAGCCCCTGTAATAGGGTTAGAGGCAGAAAATCCCAGTGGAAAGAGGGGAACCGGCTAGGCAGAGACAGCAAGGGCGGTTCGTTGCTCCAGAGCCTTTCCGTTCACCTTCACACTCCTGGGAACTCTCCTTTCTGTAGAGTCCGTAAAACTGTGCATGTGCACGGCACACACTACCTCAAATTTGTAATTTTTTAACAAACTTGTTCAAGCTTGTTATAGCAGTATTAGCTAGACAAGCTTGAATTACAAAACAGTGTTAAACAAATAAGCCTTGTGTGGTTAGCTGCTTTTTCAATTTACCAACACTTTTTTTTAGGCAATAGATTTTCATTAAAAAAATGTACAATTACCCTAGCTACTTTAGCCTTGTTCACACAGCAGGCCTTAATGCTCAAATCCGTTTTGAAATACTGACTTTTCAAACAGTAAGTTTGTATGCATTTGTGTGTATTCAGACCGCGGTCATTTGCTGACATGGCTATGCTAGTTTTCATAGTAACGACGGGTGTGCGCGCAGTGGTGTAGGTTGATTGGTGGTGCTCGTGCTTTCTATCAAAACGAGTCTTTTTAGGCTGACCACAGCAGTCAACTAGCTATCTAGGTAGTTTTTCAGCTTTCTAGCACTTTCTCTAATTTGTTTGGTAACAATTAACAAGCTAGTTAGCTACCGCATGTTCTCGTCAAACTGTAAACAGAGTAGCTAGAAAGCAACAAAATATGCCAAATAACAGCCTTAAAACTCGAGAGAAAATAAATCGCATGGCCAGGAATCAGATTTGTATGTGGCTTGAAATATCCCATTCCATGTGCTTTTGGGCTGTTCAGACTGCAGGAGTTTTTCATATTTATTTTTCTCTCTATTGTGTTATTGACTGTACGTTTGTTTATGCCATGTGTCGTTGCTTGTGTCGCATTGCTTTGCTTTCTTGGCCAGGTCCCAGTTGTAAATGAGAACTCGTTCTCAACTGGCCTACCTGGTTAAATAAAGGTGAAATAAAATAAAAAAGACTGCAGGAAAGATGTGTGTGCCAAAAAATTGGAGTTGAGTCACTTCAAACTGCCAGTGTGAACAAGGTTTTAGTAACCGAATAAAGCTGAAAACCATAACCGTAGACGTTTTCTTGTTTTACAGGTTTCCCCATTCTTTTCTCAGATGTCCACAATGACCACTAAGGTCCTGCATGCTCCTCCCACACCTAGCCCTGCCTCTTCGTGATTGAACAGCTGCTGACTGACCAGAGAGGTGATATATGTCTGTGTGGCCATGACTTAAAGACGTCATCAATCAAAGATGGAGAAAAAGAAAATGTGCCCCCGTCTGCTGGACTACCTGGTGGTGGTCGGAGCCAGGTGAGGACTTCGTAGGGATGATTGGGAGATAACAGTCTAATCCCAAACTGATTCCTACTACCTCACATTATATTGTTAGGCCTTTGTTTTTGTGATTTTTGCATATTTTTTTAATACAATACTGTTTCTATGCCAATTCTCCCTCCATCGTACCTTCCAGGCAGCCCAGCACTGATACCGGGTCCCAGACCCCCCAGCTCCTTCGACGCTACCCGCTGGAGGACCACCCGGACTTCCCCCTGTCCCCGGATGTGGTCTTCTTCTGTCAGCCTGAGGGATGCCAGAGCATCCGGCAGCGCCGGGTCAGCCTGCGTGACGACGCCTCCTTCGTCTTCGCACTCACTGATAAAGACTCGGGCATCACGCGCTACGGCATCTGCGTCAACTTCTACCGCTCCTTCCAGCGTGGGGGGCACCGCCGTGACAAGGCAGGTAGTGGTGGAACGGCGGCACAGACAGCGGAAGCGACCAGCGAGGGTTCCGATGGCAGCGGTGGCTGCCCCACTGCCTCCACGTTGCCGGCACCTGCCAGTGCCGACACAACAGCCACGTCCACGCCAGGCACGGAGCCGGGACCGCCCGGTGGTGAGCCAAATGCCGGCAGGTCCCCTCGGCACAAACGCAGCACTGCCAAAATGGTCAATCGGAACCGCGACAGCACGCTGACCTCGCTGTGCATGATCAGCCACTACCCCTTCTTCTCCACCTTTAGGGAGTGCCTGTACATCCTCAAGAGAATGGTGGACTGCTGCAGCCACAGGTTGACCCAGCGCGCCGGCCTGCCACGCGGAACTCAGAGGTTAGACCTATGCATAGTGCCAGGCTTATCAAACAATGCATCCCCCTGGTTTCCATGATTTCTTTCAGGAGATTCAGTTGAGTAAAATCACAACGTTGCTAAAACTATCCTAAAACTACCCCGACTAGAACACTTCCAACCGTAGACCTATCCCTACCAAGAATGTGATTCAAAGGTATGTGGTCAATAGTTTTTTATTTAGGCTGTTTGTATTTTAAACCACCCAGCTCAGTTGCAACCCCAAGTGGTTGTCCTCCTCTATTTGAAAGCAAGAAAAGATGAGTTTAGTATTAGTCGTAAGCACTTATTTTGGAAGATTTGTTTGCAAAACCTTCTAAATTCCTATGTTTATAAATCCAGAGCTGATATTTGGGATCTGGTCACAGTATGATACATTTTAAATCCATATCAACATCCAGATCAACAGATTCAGTCTGATCGGGTTGAAATATACACTTTTATTTGAGTATTTGACTTGAGTATTTGAAATATATAAAAAAACAGTCAACCAAATTGTATTTGGAAGTATTCATTAAAACAATTATTATGTGTGGGAATGTATTTGTGTTTTTTCAAATACATTCCAATACGCAACTACTTGTTTTTCAAAATAAAAGTTATTGTTTTGAAATCCAGGAATTAGTTGAAATTGAGTTAATGAATTGGGAATAAAAACCTATTGAAAATACGGTAATGGACAATGTACCAATTTCTTATGGCCTTTCAACCCCACTCATGACATTTAATGGACTAGATGGAATTGCCTCACTCATTACATTTTTAAACAACACCATGGTCTCCCTTCAATTCTTGGAGGGAGTGTCAGTGAGTCAGCATGGCCTTGCCTTGTCCCCTATTGTGGGGTCTCCTAACAAAAGCTGTAGGAAATGCATGGTTCCCCTGCTCTCGAAGACACACATACACACTGGCACATGGCCTATCATGCTGCTGTCAGCTGGTGTTCATGCAAGGCAATTGATGAAAACCCGAGAACATTGTGTGCGTGCACCTTTACGCACACAGGATATGAGACATTCCCATGCAAAAGCATTTAGTTTTACATGCAATAAGCAAAATGTTAATGTTATTATAGAACACAAGTTCTATTATGTTTCCTTAGAGATTATATTGACAATAAGGCTGCAATTGGAACTTTATTATTTTAATAATTTTAACTTATTTATTTGCTCTAGGCTGCCTGTCTTGTTTGAGCAGTGTGGAGAAGAGCGTTGCGGTGAAACTATTAGACATTTATTTATTTTAGATTTTCTTTTAGTTCAGCTGGTGCTCCCATAATAAAACCCCAGGTAGTACAGCAAAATATTAAGTCGTATATGCGTCCAAATTGGTGAGCGCTTTAGAGCCCTGGCTGTGCTGCCTTACATAACACTGTGTCAGTCTACTGCGTTGCAGGTTGCTGCTGCAACACACACACACACACATACACACAGGCGCACAGACAGACAGACACACACGCACATACAAACGCTCACACAGTCACCCTTCCACACTCCCTATAAGTCTATGACATGCACCAATACACCACACACACACACACACACACACACACACACACACAGCGCTCGCCTGACAGATTGAGGTCTCTGACTGCCTTCAGGGAGTAGCTGCAGTGGGCGGTGGCCCAGGGCGAGCTCTGACGAGCTAATGATTAATCTCCCTCCTTCGCCAACAGATGCCAGGCAACTGCAGAGGGTTTAATGCCGCCAGGTTGTGTGTAAGGGTGTGTACGTTCAGAGTGGAGGGCTGTCGACATATCGGCGGCCTATATCGGCATGTTGTTTGCTCATTACACAATGACAACTTACAGTAGCATGCACAGGGAATGGTGCTTTGTCTGTGTAAATGTAGTTATAATGTTTTGATGATGTAGCGCTTGCCCAATATTAGAATAATTTATGTAAACAGGTGGAGTTGTGGTACGGTTTGATTGGGTGGATTATCTCCCAGGATGTGCTTGCTTTTATCACCTGTTGAGAAATATGATTGTGATATGATTTGTTGACTGTCTCCTGTCAGGGACACCATTTCCCTCTCCATGTGTATCTAAACTGTCTGTTGTTAGTTTGTTGACTGACTTGTCATTCTCCCTTCAGGGACACCATGTGGCGCGTGTTCACGGGGGCCCTGTTGGTTGAGGAGAAGGGCAGCCAGCTGCTGGCTGACCTGCGGGAGATCGAGTCCTGGGTCTACCGCCTCCTGCGCTCTCCGGTGCCCGTGGCGGGCCAACGGCGCGTAGATGTGGAGGTGCTGCCCCACGAGATGCAGCCGTCACTCACCTTTGCCCTGCCCGACAACTCTCGCTTCTCCATGGTGGACTTTCCCCTGCACCTGCCCCTGGAGTTGCTGGGTGTGGATGCCTGCCTCATGGTGCTCAGCTGCATCCTGCTGGAGCACAAGGTTAGGGGAAAGGGCTGACGTTTTGAATGGAGTTTACCCTGAGAACTACTTTGTAGCCGTGTTTGAGAGCTTCAAATCTGCAACTGAGCAGACTGATCTACAAATCATAATAAGTAGTTATTTAGGATACAAAGTGATTTGTCGATCAGTCAGTTGGTGCAGTCGGTGATCAGCGACTCAGAATAATTTATTTTCTCAAACAGCTCTGGGCGTGTTCCACATTGCAGCCGACTTTAAAGCCAAGTCAAGACTGACTGATCTACAAATGACCTTGCATCATAAATAACTACTCAATATTATTTGTAGATCAGTCAGTCACAATTAACCCATGATATATCAAGGTTTTGATACTCTCGAACACGGCCTCTGTCGTCTGTTTTTCAAGTTTATTTCATTTTAAAGAGCATATTAAGCACAAGATGCTTTATGAAGAAAAGTTTAATGAAAAGAACAACAAAATGTATAAAATCCGACATATGAACAAATGTCACATTTGAACTTTCGAGGCATAATTCATCATCACCGTTAAAATGCATCACAACTCGTCACCAAATGTCATTCAGTGGTTGTTTTTTAACATACAAACCCACTAACCCCAATTTGAATCCCTGATCATACCTCATCCCTGCATATCATAGTTGTGGATATGCTTTGAATCAGAATCAGTGCAGTATTTGTGTGTGATACACTTGGCCCTATCCCAGAGTGTGCGTGTGATTGATTTAAGATAGACCTGTGTGTTGGCAGAGCCAAAAATCTGATATGGCAACATGCCATTTGAGTGAAAAGATATGGGTAAAGGTGAATTTTCATAGGTTCTATTGTTTTGAGGATTAAAGCAGTCCTCAGCTCTCCAAAACAGTAACAAACAAGTGGTAGCTGGTAGGTCCTTGCAGTCCCGCACAGAGAATGGGTTAGTATGCACTGAGGGTATAGAACATTAGGTACACCTTCCTAATATTGAGTTGCACCCCCTTTTGCCCAGTCACAAATCAACCCATTGCCTTCTATGTGTCAGTGGAATGAGTTCTGTTGTGTGTTCCTGCCCTCAACAGCTATATGTTAGGGATGTGAACGATGGACAATTTTGCTTAATGTTTAAACTGCCATTTTTTTCCCGTTAACTATCTTTTTTAAAAATCATTAAGTTCGATGTCAATTCACATTGCAGAATAATATTCCCATTATGTATGTAGTAGTAGACAAATATGGGAAGAAAGTTGGCGCGGCCAAATGCAAGCTACTGTGCAACTCTATTCAGGTAGGATGCAATTATGTACGTTTTTTTATTTTTTGTATTTATAATACTTTTTTTTAGCATTATCATTACTGTATATCATTGTTATTGTAATGCATATTTATCTAAACTAGGTCTTTAAATATGCAAAACGTGTTTTTTTATTTTATTCTGTTGAGACATTTTCGTTGCCTGAATTAAGTTCGATCTATCTTTTTAATTGTGTGCTCTGTATTTCGTTTAAGATGCGTTCAAAGTAGGCCTATTGTAAAATAAATATAGTTAGCCTATTGCTGTCATTTGTTGGGTACGGTAGGCACTAGCCTTTCTTGGTGAATGCAGCAATACAGGCTGTTCAAAACTTATGAGATTTGTTTCATTCTGAGTAATTATTTTGGCCAAATTTAAATTCCAACTGTAATGTTTGCTCCAATATACTATCCTGCTCGTATTTTCCATATAAAAGTTTGACTTACTTTTGATACTGTATTGCACTAATGAAGTTTAGGAACTTTTGTGAAGGTTTGTTGTGGCTATTAGCCTGCTATACTGCAGGCCAATGAAATGAAGGCAGTGCACACCGATGCTCTAATTGACTCCAACAGTTGAACTTGATGTGAGGAAGAATGTTTTAGGCCTACCAGAGTTACTCCTATAATCTTACAATACAATGCTTATCTTTATAAAAAAAATTGTAATAGAAAATTAACGAATTAGCCACATACCTTTTTGAATCACATTTTTGGTAGGGATAGGCCTGCTGAATCACATTTTTGGTAGGGATAGGCCTGCTGAATCACATTTTTGGTGGGGATAGGCCTGCTGAATCACATTTTTGGTAGGGATAGGCCTGCTGAATCACATTTTTGGTAGGGATAGGCCTGCTGAATCACATTTTTGGTAGGGATAGGCCTGCTGAATCACATTTTTGGTAGGGATAGGCCTGCTGAATCACATTTTTGGTAGGGATAGGCCTGCTGAATCACATTTTTGGTGGGGATAGGCCTGCTGAAACACATTTTTGGTAGGGATAGGCCTGCTGAATCACATTTTTGGTAGGGATAGGCCTGCTGAATCACATTTTTGGTAGGGATAGGCCTGCTGAATCACATTTTTGGTGAGGATAGGCCTGCTGAATCACATTTTTGGTGAGGATAGGCCTGCTGAATCACATTTTTGGTGAGGATAGGCCTGCTGAATCACATTTTTGGTAGGGATAGGCCTGCCGTTTGAAGTGTTCTGGTCTGGGTAGTTTTAGGATAGTTTTAGCAACGTTGTGATTTTACTCAACTGAATCTCTTAGGCAAATGCAGCTACAAGCAAGGAATAAGAGCGGATCATTTAGAATGAGTGACTGGGTCGTGTCCATAGATATAGAACAAAAAGACTTAGCGACTGGGTCGTGTCTCGGATAACCTAACCGATAGATTGAAAGGCCAGCTGGCCGTAGATGTCGATACTAGGCCTATATTTTCGCTGAGGGATGAAATAGTAGCCTATGAATACATTTATCAAAATAAAGTTATTTTTATTTAATCAGTAACCCGTTATAGAGAAGCAATTGTGCACTCTCGAGGTTGTGCAAAATGACTCTTTTTAGCACGGCTGTGCTGATCTGCGGTACTCTGATCCGCCTCATACGTATGGCCGCAGCACAGCCGTGTTAAAAAAGCTGTTTAGCACGCCCTCTTGTTTACAATTTCTTTAATCTTGATCTCTCGCTGGGGATAGGCCTAAGCTTCTCTTACTTTGTTATAAAATCCAAAGTTTGGACACCTACTCAGTCAAGGGTTTTTATTTAGACTATTTTCTACATTGTAGAATAATAGTGGTCATAAACTATGAAATAACACATGGAATCACATTGTAGAATAATAGTGAAGATTTCGTCCAGCATCTTCACAAGGTCCTTTGTTGTTCTGGGATTGATTTGCACTTATCGCACTAAGTACATTCATCTCTAGGAGACAGAACGCGTCTCCTTCCTGAGCGGTATTGCGGCTGTGTGGTCCCATGGTGTTTATATTTGCGTACTATTGTTTGTACAGATGAACGTGGTACCTTCAGGCGTTTTGTAAATTGCTCCCAAGGATGAACCAGACTTGTGGAGGTCTACAATTTTTTTTCTGATGTCTTGGCTGATTTCTTTTGTTTTCCCATGATGTCAAGCAAAGAGGCACTGAGTTTGAAGGTAGGCCTTAAAATACATCCACAGGTTCACCTCCAATTGACTCAAATGATGTCAATTAGCCTATTAGAAGCTTCTGTAAACTTCTGACTTAAACTGTATGTATGAATGTATGTATAAATATCATACAGTGGATGCCTTGGCCTATTCATGCAAGGCCCTGGTGCATTTAGTGCTCAAATTTGAATCTTCAGGGTCACTTGTCCGGCGGAATATTTTCCCAGCAGTCAAATACCCTTGAAAACGTCTCGGCTACGGCATGTTTGTTTGTCTGTAAGGGTACACTATGGAACTGTCAATCAAATAATCTTAAACTGCCTGCATGCAGCCTGCCTGCCTGCAATCTGTGCGCAAACCACTTTCCTAAAAAAGTACTTTTATAGTTTGTTAAATAATGTGAATTGCCAAGACATTTAGTAGAAAGAGAACACATTTTCATCTAGGAATCGACTCCTAAGATCCAGTATCCTTGGAATGAAGGGGGCTGATTAGTTGGTGTAGTTTCAAGAACACAAACACTCGCATCTTTCATAGTTAGCTAGAGAGGGACAGAGAGAGAGAGAGAGGAGGGGCACAGTAGGCAGGTCGGCTACCAACCAGACTGTCAGATCTGTGCACTAGGCCTGTCTATCAGCAGTCAATGCTGTATCTCACTATGGAACGCTGTATTTCGTCATTTCTTGGCTTGCAATGTCTCGCAACTTCAGTGAAGCAGGGCCTATCATTAATGAATAGGCTAGGATATTCTAAATGCAACAGACTGAACACACACTCGCATCATTAACGAAATAGCAGGCGAGCCAGCTGCACTGTGATTTTAATTTTGTAGAAAAAATAAAGAAAAATAAAAATAATATTGCCGTTAGGGTTTTTTCTTTACGTTAAGGATCCCAATATCGTTTAAATATTTAAACGTTCTCACCCCTATTATATGTCCAACTCTTGATATTGATTTAAATGGCCAACTCAATGTTGTTCACAATCTCACTGGATTATTGAAGACCTAGTCCCACACTACCCATACACTGATTTTATATATAGCAGGCGTATTTTATTTTATGATTATTTTTTACCTTTATTTAACTAGGCAAGTCAGTTAAGAACAAATTCTTATTTTCAATGACGGCCTAGGGACAGTGGGTTAACTGCCTGTTCAGGGGCAGAACGACAGATTTGTACCTTGTCAGCTCGGATTCAACTCTTACCCTACAAGGTGCGGAGCCTGCTGTTTTTTTCTGTTCTACCTGATATTTAATTGCACCCACCTTGTGTCCCAGGTCTAAATCAGTGTCTGATTAGAGGGGAACAATGGGGGAAAAAAAGCAGTGGAACTGGCTTCGAGGTCCAGGATATATTGTATACTACTCTATACTCTAAACTGTGTCAGGTTACCCTTGAAGCACCTCCTTTCGCTGTTCAAGCTTTAACATGTCACTGTTGTATATTGAAAACAGCATATTTTGGTCTGTATGTGGCTGTTGAATCAACTAGTCAATGCTACATCTCTTATTGTGAAGGAATAAAACTAGGATGGTCATTGAATGTAATTGAGTATCTTGTATGGAACAAGCTGCATGTGATCGATCACCTAATGCCAACAGTCTTATGAAGTATCAATTTACAATTGAGATGTTTAAATGCACTTCAAATAGTTTGTTTTGATTTGTGTCTTCCAGGTGGTCCTCCAGTCGCGGGACTACAATGCCCTGACCATGAGTGTCATGGCGTTTGTAGCCATGATCTACCCCCTGGAGTACATGTTCCCTGTCATTCCTCTACTGCCCACCTGCATGGCCTCCGCTGAACAGGTACGTCAATCGAACCAATGACTGCAGTACTGGTAGTTGTAGTACTATTAGGGAGAACAAATAGAGGGCTTTTTAATAGCTGGAACCAGAGTTAAAAACATTTGTTTTTAAGGGATAGACTTTGGGGGGGAATTCCTGCACCCTAATTGATTGCCTTTGAACGTTTCACTATTTTTATATGATTAGATTTGCCAATTTTTATCATCCATTGCTTTTTTTGCTATTTGTGATTGTAGCTGTTGAAGAGATTAGTCCCTGTACTATGTTGGGAGTTTTACCTGGGATTTGAATGCATGCCTAGTGGAGTTCTAAGCCCACTAGCTTTAGTCTATGGTGTGAGGCTCCTCCTATTGGAGCTATTCTTGCTTGTGTGCTGATTTAGATTTTGTCTGATCGTGACGTCATACAATGTTCTTTCTACTCTCCTTTGTAGCTTCTCCTTGCCCCCACCCCTTACATCATAGGTGTGCCTGCCAGCTTCTTCCTCTACAAATCCGATTTCAAAATGCCCGACGACATTTGGCTCGTGGACCTGGACTGTAACAAGGTAAGTGCCCTAAAATGGAGGTGCGCTTCAGCATCCCTGCCAGAGTCTCTGCAGATCTATGCTATTATTTTGCAGGTCTATGCTATTCGTTCGCAGGTCTATGCTATTCGTTCGCAGGTCTATGCTATTCGTTCGCAGGTCTATGCTATTTGTTTGCAGGTCTATTTGAGTTCCATACGGCATTCTCTCTGATTGGGAGACGAGTCTAGACACTTGCTTGAGATGTATTTATTTTCACTGCTAAATCCCATTTGGGGTTCAGTTCTCTCATTGCGACCGTTATTGTGTTAGGCTAGATATCGACTTTATGCAGGAGGGAAAAACCTAGCTCTTGTCATCCTCATTTCAAACCTGTGCAGAAACTGACTTCAACATAAAAGTCCTCCCACTCTGTGAGACAGAGAGCATCCAGTGCTAAAACACACACCCACAGCCCAGACTGTCTTTCTAGGGGCAAACTCCTTCCCTTTCATCTACTCTTTAGTAGGTAATGGTGACTGATGTATGCTTTGAACATTTTGAAGGGGTATTTGTGTACACTTGTGAGTGTGTAGTGTACATGGTTGTTTTGCAGAAATGTTACAATTTGAAGCATGCTTTGTTGCTCATCAGGTCAAAGCACCCACCAATGCAGAGCACCTACCCCCTCTTCCCGAGCCGGAATCCACAGAACTCAAGAAACACCTGAAACAGGTAAATATAGCCTGTCGCAACCTACCCGATAGCACTATTTTCAGTGGTCGTTCACCACGCGTGTATGTTAGCACTGCCGACAGTTAACTCTGTTTATTTCAACCCTCTTGTATCGTTTTATTACATAGCATAAGAAAACCTGCAATATTACCATATGTGTTAAACTATTTGTTTACAAGTGATCACCTTCTCTTCTTTCAGTTTTAGATATGTTTCAAAAGAGGTTTGATGAATTGCTCCAGGCACATCGGGGTCCTTGTTCTCTCACCGTGTTGTATGTACTAACTATGCATATAGCGTGGGAGCATTGTTGATTTAAGCGTTGTAATGTCCTAACGAAAACAAGTGTTTTTTTGTTTGTTTTTCTCTCTCTTTTCTTTGCATGCGCTAGCTCTTGGAGGTAAAAGCAGATACTGAGGTCTTACTCCCTGAGACCTCAGTAACAGCTGTAGCAGTAGAACTAACCAAATCTTCTAAGCCCAAATAACAATATGTAGATTAGAAGCTGGTTCTGATTCATAAACCTCTCTTTCACATGTTGTGAAATGCCAATCAAACATTCCACTGTAGTACCACGTCAGTTTAGCATTGTAACTAAAACCACCTTGAATTATCAGTGAACATCTAGTAACCCCCGCCTATCATTAGCATATTTTGCCAGGAACTATTCCTACCCAACATTGTCGTCGTCTGTTTTTCGAGTTTATTTGATTTTAAAGAGCATATTAAGCACAAGATGCTTTATGAAGAAAAGTTCAATGAAAAGAACAACAAAATGTATAAAATCCGCCATATGAACAAATGTCACATTTGAACTTTCGAGGCATAATTCATCACCACCGTTAAAATGCATCACAACTCGGCACCAAATGTCATTCAGTGGTTGTTTTTTAACATCCAAACCCACTAACCCCAATTTGAATCCCTAATCATGCCTCATCATGTTGAAAATCCCTGCATATCATAGTTGTGGATATGCTTTGAATCAGAATCAGTGCAGTATTTGTGTGTGATACACTTGGCCCTATCCCAGAGTGTGCGTGCGATTGATTTAAGATAGACCTGTGTGTTGGCAGAGCCAAAAATCTGATATGGCAACATGCCATTTGAGTGGAAAGATATGGGTAAAGGTGAGTTTTCATAGGTTCTATTGTTTTGAGGATTAAAGCAGTCCTCAGCTCTCCAAAACAGTAACAAACAAGTGGTAGCTGGTAGGTCCTTGCAGTCCCGCACAGAGAATGGGTTAGTATGCACTGAGTGTATAGAACATTAGGTACACCTTCCTAATATTGAGTTGCACCCCTTTTTGCCCTCAGAACAGCTTCGATTCATTGGGGCATGGACTCTACAAGGTGTCGAAAGCGTTCCACAGGGATGCTGGGCCATGTTGACTCCAATGCTTCCCACAGTTGTGTCAGGTTGGCTGGATGTCGTTTGGGTGGTGGACCATTTGTGGAAAAACCCAGTAGCTTTACAGCTCTTGACACACAAACCTGTGCGCCTGGCACCTACTACCATGCCCTGTTCAAAGACTCTTAAATCTTTTATCTCGTCCATTCACCCTCTGAATGGCACACGTACACAATCCATGTCTCAATTGTCTCAATGCTTGAAAATCCTTCTTTAACCTGTCTCCTCCCCTTCATCTACACTGATTTCAAGTGGATTTAACAAATGACATCAATAAAGGATCATAGTTTTCACCTGGATTCACCTGGTCAGTCCACAGTTGAAGTTGGAAGTTTACATACGCTTAGGTTGGAGTCATTAAAACTAGTTTTTCAACCACTCCACAAATTTCTTGTTAACAAACTATAGTTTTGGCAAGTCGGTTAGGACATCTACTTTGTGCATGACACAAGTATTTTTTCCAACAATTATTTACTGACCGATTATTTCACATTCACTGTATCACAATTCCAGTGGGTCAGAAGTTTACATTAAGTTGACTGTGCCTTTAAACAGATTGGAAAATGATGCCATGGCTTCTGACAGGCTAATTGACATAATTTGAGTCAATTGGAGGTGTACCTGTGGATGTATTTCAAGGCCTACCTTCAAACTCAGTGCCTCTTTGCTTGACATCACAGGGAAATCAAAAGAAATCAGCCAAGACCTCAAAAAAAAAAAAAAATATTGTAGACCTCCACAAGTCTGGTTCATCCTTGTGAGCAATTTCCAAATGCCTGAGGGTACCACGTTCATCTGTACAAACAATAGTATGCAAGTATAAACACCATGGGACCACGCAGCAGTCATACCGCTCAGGAAGGAGACGCGTTCTGTCTCCTAGTGATGAACGTACTTTAATGCGATAAGTGCAAATCAATCCCAGTACAACAGCAAAGGACCTTGTGAAGATGCTGGATGAAACCAGTACAAAAGTATCTATATCCACAGTAAAA
Organism: Oncorhynchus clarkii lewisi; assembly: GCF_045791955.1. NCBI lineage: Eukaryota > Metazoa > Chordata > Actinopteri > Salmoniformes > Salmonidae > Oncorhynchus > Oncorhynchus clarkii. The sequence goes on from NC_092152.1 coordinate 55,189,822, forward strand.
CAAGTTCTATATCGACATAACCTGAAAGGATGCTAAGCAAGGAAGAAGCCACTGCTCCAAAACTGCCATTGTCCCCATGTGCAAAATGTCCTCTGGTCTGATGAAACAAAAATAGAACTGTTTGGCCATAATGACCATCGTTTTCTTGGAGGAAAAAGGGGGAGGCTTGCAAGCCGACAAACACCATCCCAACCGTGAAGCACAGGGGTGGCCATATCATGTTATCGGGGCGCTTTGCTGCAGGAGGGACTGGTGCACTTCACAAATTAGATGGCATCATGAGGGAGGAAAATAATGTGGATATATTGAAGCAACATCTCAAGACATCAGTCAGGAAGTTAAAGCTTGCTTGCAAATGGGTCTACCAAATGGACAATGATCTCAAGCAAGCATACTTCGAAAGTTGTGGCAAAATGGCTTTAGGACAACAAAGTCAAGGTGTTGGACTCACAAAGCTCTGACCTCAATCCTATAGAAAATTTGTGGGCAGAACTGAAAAAGCATATGCAAGCAAGGAGGCCTACAAACCTGACTCAGTTACACCAGCTCTGTCAGGAGGAATGGGCCAAAATTCACCCAACTTTTTGTAGGAAGCTTATGGAAGGCTACCCGAAACGTTTGACCCAAGTTAAACAATTTAAAGTCAATGCTACCAAATACTAATTGAGTGTATGTAAGCTTCTGAACCACTGGGAATGTGATGAAAGACATAAAAGCTTAAATAAATAATTATCTCTGCTATTATTCTGACATTTCACATTCTTAAAATGAAGTGGTGATCCTAACTGACCTAAGACAGGGAGTTTTTATTAGGATTAAATGTCAGGAATTGTGAAACTGAGTTTAAATGTAGTTGGCTAAGGTGTATGTAAACTTCTGACTTCAACTGTATGCCATGGAAAGAGCAGGTGTTTGTAATATTTTTTTTACACTCATTGTATGTCAGCATCTCACAGGTTAAGAGAGGGGATCATTTGAGTTGGGGGGTGTATGGACAGTAAACAAAGAGCCAAAAGGTTTTCAATTATTTTTCGTTATTGTCAAGAGATCTGCTCCCTTCTGTGTCTAAGTATCACCTCTCCATTGTAGCCACCGGTTATCCTGCCAGTTGGTAACCATTGATAGCCTCTTTAGGCTAACCGTGGCTAACTTGTGTTGGGTGTGGTATGGTGCATTACTGTTCCTTTTTGTGTGTTGTTTTGTCTCACTCATGTTTGTTTGTGTGTCTCTGTCATGGTTTGATCTCTGTAAATGTGTTTGTTCTCTTTCTCTCATGCACCACCTCTTTTCTCTCTACTTTTCTACTTCATTTTTTCTCTTGTTCTTTGGCTATGTCCCAACTCTTTAAATCGACACCTTTCCTTTTCTCCCTTCTTTGGCAACCATTTAGCTGAAAGGACTGTATGTGAAAGCAACATGGGGGGCATCTCCTTCTCCCCACTAGCCCACTTATTGGCTAGTCCAGGTTTCCACGTTGCTTTCCAGCACCCCGTCCTTTCAGCAGTTTTGTAGTCAGGCTTGAGAGGAGATGAGGAAAGGAATCCATTTAAAGGGAATTGGACACACAGTCTCCAATCTTTACCTTTTTTGTCATGTGTCGTTTCAATTCTGCTCAGCAATTGGTCAGCTCAGCCTTTTCATGTGATTCTCTTCCTGGCATCTCTCTTGTCCCTCTCCCTCCTCCCCTTCCCTAGTGTCTGGTTAGGTTGACCGTGATCACCCAAAAGCAGATCTTCTCCTCTGACAATAAGGTTCCTAATTTCTCCTCTGCGGAATGTGCCATGCTCCTTGCACGGATATTCTTCCTCACCAAACTTCAATATTTTTGTTGTTGCTTGTTATTATTTTTTCTGAAGTGTCATACACTATTGTTGAGATGTTGTAACAGACTGGTGGCATAGAGAGATTTCGTAATGGGTCATTTTTGAAGACCCACTACTGGCTGCTTAGTTTTGGCTTGAGCATGCTGGAATGTATGCACATCTATCTTTTCATCAGTGAGTGTTCTTGTAAGCAAACGCAGTGGATATGCATATTTTTGCTCTAACACATAGGTTGCGTCCAGGACTGACCTAGCCATCAAACGATCCACTGTGCTAACATCGTGCAAAACCCTGAATGAGTCTGCAGAAATCCCAGAGTGCTAGTGAAATCCCCCAGCTGTTACTTCTTCCCCCGACCTCTCCCAAATGACGCTCCCATTTCAGGCATCTGCAGAAACATGCACTCTTTAGATTCATTTGCTGGGAAACGGGCTTCCTCATTTTGTCCCGCACTCTCACCTGTCAGCTTATAACGGTCACATTGTGAGTCCTCCTAGTTTAGTCCTTGTGTTTTATGAATGATTTATTCTCAAATGAGAACTTACATCAATCAGACAAAAAATAATGAAGCAGCACTACATAAAAAATTAAAAATAAATACTAAATTATAAAGTATTAACAAATAAAGGAGTAACCAAAAATAATAAATTATAATAGTTGGGACTCATTTTTATCAAATTTTGAGGTCTCCGAACCCCTCTTGCACCGTTTTGAACCCCAAACAGACTGTTCCACACTGGTCCTAGTGAGGCCATTCTGTTGCCCCACCCTTCAGCTGATGCCTGAGGTGAGAGTGCACCCTAGTGGGGCCGAGTGACCCCGTCATCTCTCCACGACAGTGTGTTGATTAAAACCTTCCTCTACCCGCTCCAGGCCCTGGCCAGCATGAGTCTCAACACCCAACCCATTCTGAACCTGGAGAAGTTCCAGGAGGGCCAGGAGTTACCCCTGCTCCCCCCCGGCCAGAACAAGGCGTCGCCCTCCTCCACCGAGTTCAACCCCCTCATCTACGGCAACGACGTGGACTCTGTGGATGTGGCCACCAGGCAAGATTTAACAAAGTTTCTCTGTCCTTTTTTAAGTAGATCTCATATTATCCATGCAAGGCAATGTGTGGGGTTGGTTGAATTTCAATTCTTACACTCCATTTGATTTAGTCCCTGAATACTGTAGATATTTTATAGATATGAAGAGCTATTTGCATATGCACATTTTATGGATTGACCCCTGTTCCCAATTGAATTCTTCAAATCTGAAGTGCGTGCGGGGTCCTGCAAAATTAAGGCAGTTATACATTTGAAAAACGTTACAGTATATTCAGAACAGATTTCATAACATTGTGTGCCTTCAGGCCTCTACTCTACTACCCCATATCTATAACACAAAATCAATGTGTACATGTGTGTATAGTGCCTATGCGTGTGTATGTTTGTGTTCCTTCACAGTCCCCGCTGTTCCATAAGGTGTATTTTATCTGTTTTTAAATCAAATTTTACTGCTTCCATGAGTTACTTGATGTGGATTAGAGTTCCATGTAGTCCTGGTTGCCTCCCATAGTCTGTTCTGGACATGGGGACTGTGAAGAGACCTCTGGTGGCATGTCTTGTGGGGTATGCATGGATGTCTGAGCTGTGTGCCAGTAGTTCAAATAGACAGTTCGGTGCATTCAACATGTGTTGAACATAGTGATAAAGCCAATATCTCCTCCACTTTGACCCAGGAGAGATTGACATGCATATTATTGTTAGCTCTCTGTATACATCCAAGGGCCAGCCGTGCTGCCCTGTTCTGAGCCAATTGCAATTTTCCTAAGTACCTCTTTGTGGCACCTGACCACATGACTGAACAGTAGGCCAGGTGCCTTTTGATAGTGCTGCTAAGAATGCAAAGCAGCGATTTATTCTCCTGATCCGAGCAACTGTTGTATCAATGTTGTATATGACTCAACAGTCATAATGTCATGTGAAACAATGTGTTTCATTTGAGCCTCATACCAATAACAAATGTCTCTCGTACGTAAATTTGACAAACAAGAAAGCCTTTTGAATTCAAACACGACTATTTGAAGCGTTAACACACCCAACTTTCCTTCTTTCTCCAACAGGGTTGCCATGGTGCGGTTCTTCAACTCCCCCAACGTGCTCCAGGGTTTCCAGATGCACACACGCACGCTGCGCCTTTTTCCCCGGCCTGTGGTGGCTTTCCAGGCCACGTCCTTCCTGGCCTCGCGGCCCCGCCGCTCAGGCTTCGCTGAGAAGCTGTCGCACACCCAGGCCGTGGAGTACTACGGCGAGTGGGCTCTCAACCCCACCAACCTGGCCTTTCAGAGGATCCACAACAGTAAGTCCCTTACCCTAGCCTACTGTTTGGAGCTGACACGAACCATACTCCTGCTAGCTTGGGATATTTATAGTGTGAAGTGAAGTGTAGCCCTTTACACTCGTACCAATATACGAGTTGAAAACGGCAGATTTGCGCACTAATTGCCTAAATTGGAACATAGTGGCTGTGCAGTAACATGCTATACATGAAGTTAGAGCTCTGGCTCTGCGCTTCACAGCTTTGTATGGGTTTTGACTGACAGATGTTCTGAACTTGAGCACCAAGCGACTAGAAGTTGCCCCCATCCCTCCTGGTAATTGGGCAACTTTAGCACATTTTTGGTTGGACTCGATGTATTTTGGAAGATGAGACATTGAGGATTATAATAAATCCCGCTTTGATGTCATAAAAGTAAGCCAAACAGTCCAAATGTGCACTTAACATTTCCAAATTCTAAAACTTATCATCTACGGTGTCAATGTTTATGGTCACTATGTTTGATGCACAGTTACACGATTACATGGCGTCATACCCTGGGATGTTTCTGATCAGAATGAGCCTATGTTTGTTTATTGTGAAGAAAATTAGCCGCAGCACACGCACCTGAATGTACTAATGACTCCTTTCTATGCGCACCAAAAATTCTTAATCTGTCTCTTGTGAAAGCCTAACACGGTAAGATAATATTTTATAACTTAGCTTGTCATGTTGGCAATAGAACAAGCTTTCAAATAATGCACATCTGACCCAGATTGCGATTTGTAATGGACCATTTTGGACTAGGTAAACAACAACAGTAATTTGTGTGACTGCACGGTTGTGTTCCAGGCGATACGACTACAAGTATTCTTGCTACAGTTCCTCGATCGTCACAGCAGGAGAGCTCAAAAAAAGTACCTTTTTATAGTTGAAGACTCTTCTTTGAGTCATAAAAGTGCTTTGAAATTGCTTAGGAACTGTGCAACCTTTAGAAAGGTGTGTGTGGCCACTTAGTTCTCTCACTCAAACCCTTTTCAATGTTTGTTTGTAAATGGGAAAAATGCACATGAAATCAACAGTGTAATGTTTGGATTCAGTCATGTCAGGTGAACTGTTGTGTACTCACCTTTGGTCTAATACTTGTACAATTATCTCCAAACTGTTCAATTGTTATGTATATGCGTTTCATATTTCTTCTCTAAGAAACATTTCAATTTAGCCCTATCCATATAGGCCAATTTCCACGTGTGTAAAGGGTTAAGTAAAAAGTGAATTATGCTATCAATGATTGCACTTTCCTTAGGTCAAATGGGAATATACACTTAGTTGTACAAAACATTAGGAACACCTGCCTAATATTGAGTTGCACTCCCTTTTGCCCTCAGAACAACCTCAATTCGTCGGGGCATGGGCTCTACAAGGTGTTCAAGCGTTCCACAGGGATGCTGGCCCATGTTGACTCGAATGCTTCCCACAGTTGTTGGGTGGTGGACCATTCTTGATACACACAGGAAACTATTGAGCATCAAAAACCCAGCAGCTTTGCAGTTGTTGACACAAACCGGTGTGCCTGCCACCTACTACCATGCCCCGCTCAAAGGCACTTAAATATTTTGTCTTGTCCGTTCGCTCTCTGAATGGCACACATACACAATCCATGTCTCAATGCTTAAAAATCCTTCTTTAACTTGTCTCCTCCACTTCATCTACACTGATTTGAAGTGGATTTAACAGGTGACATCTATAAGGGATCATAGCTTTCACCTGGATTCAACTGGTCAGTCTGTCATGGAAAGAACAGGTGTTCCTAATGTTTTGTGCACTCTGGTATATTTCTCTCAGCAATACAGGAAGTTTGAAGGTTTCGTAGTGTTTCTGAGCGTACCTCTGTGTTCTGCAGACGTGTATGACCCATCTTTGATCGGAGACAAGGGCAAGTGGTACGCCCACCAGCTGCAGCCGGTGTTCTACCGCGTGTACGACAGCAGCTCCCAGCTGGCCGAGGCCATGAGCGGACCCCTAGAGGATGAGGCTAATGACTCGGACCCCACAGACGACAGGTAAAAAAAAAAACACTGACCCCCTCCACGTTTGGAAGGCATAACGATTCGTTGATTACTACTGTGATAACATAATTGACAAAATGTTAAATGAAAGATTGTTTCAGTGCCAGGTACTGCCAAAGGTCTAAAAGCAATTTTGCAATGTGGAAAGCATGTTAGTGAGCCATTTAGCATATAAAAACTAGATCTGAAGGGAGGTCCTTTCCTGTGTCTGATCTGAGAGTTCTCTGTGTGTGTGCAAGTGCGGCCGACGGAGACGATGCAGAAGCAGCGGCATGGCAGGCTATAGAATGTTGATAGACAACACATTAGCCACTAGATGGCGAACTCTAAACATTAACTGGTAGATTCTCTAGTTGGCTCAATAGTTAGCTTGCTAGACATGATGTATAATATCAGTTGAGGTTCATTTGAGTCTGAGATAAAGGTTTAGCTAGCGTTTTTTTGGTTAGCCTTCTGTAGACGTGTAAGGTGTCACCAAGATGGCGTCCAGGGTAATGCCACTCTGTTTTGTTTCTGTGGCAGCGACAGCGAGGCTGGCTACGACGACTCCAGCTCTTCCTACTCGTCACTTGGAGACTTGGTGAACGAAATGATCAAATGTGACATCCAAGGGGACACGCCAAGTAAGTTTCTGTGCTATTTCACCAAGGCTGCATTTACACAGGAAACCCAATTCTAATATTTTGCCTAGTTATTGGCAGAAGAGCTGATCTGAATCAGTGAAATTCATGAACAAAAGATCAGAATTGATCTGCCTGTGTAATTGCAGCCCAAGAACCACCCAGCTTACACATACTTACTGCTATGACAAAAAAACAGTCAATTCCCCCTTATTATAATAACTGACAGTTGTTTTCGTCTTGAAAAATGGCAACCTAAAATGACAAATTCCTTTCAGATAGTCACTAGCTAAACATTTTATTTTGTGACCCTTTGGCCATCAATAGCAACTAATATCTGTCTTCTGGTGTCATAGACCTGGATCCCCCTACCCACGCTGCCCTGGGAGATGCCAGCGAAGTGGAGTTCCAGGACTTCCAGGAGTTCAAGGGAGAGGGTCCCCTCCCTCAAGAGAAGGCACTGCCCGAGGGGGGCGATGGACCTCCTGAACCTCCTGATGGACAAGCCCTCCGCTCGAGCTCCAGCACAACCGCCAGCTCCAGCCCCAGCACAATCATCCAGGGAGTCAACAATGTCAGTGAACCGCTCAATTTACACCAGTATAAAATTATGCAGTTAACACTGTTTTTAACAACTGACATTTTTGGCGAGTGACGTTTGAATTCGTTCATAACTCTTGACCATGAGAACACAATAATTATATCTTTGCTTGAGTTGTTTTCCTTCCTTTATAAAGTGGCAATTTAAGTGTATTTAGTATCAACCATTAGTAACCATTTGATGTTCATTGTGTCCAGGAGCAGGCAGAACCAGTGGAAATGGAGGCGTTGGCCAGTGCAGCTCTACAGAACCCTGCCCCGGGATTGGGCGTTCTGCCCTTCTCCAGACCTCCTCCAGACGCTGCCCCTGTGGGACCAGCCAATAAGAAGGGAGAGTACGACAACCCCTACTTTGAGCCTCAGTATGGCTTCCCTGCTGAGGAGGACCCTGAGGCAGAAGACCAAGAGGAGACGTACACGCCCCGGTTCAACCAGAACCTCAACGGCAACAAGTATGTTACAACACACCTACGCCATAACACTGTACACACAAACAAGCATCATAAGCCACACATTCTGAAAACCATAGTTTAAAAAAACAAAACAGTGATGTATACATCTCTTAAACATACACACCTAATTAAGTCTCTCAGCTTCTGAATTCTGCATCTATGATATGCCTCTGGTATAGCAGTCGAAAAACTACGCTAACAAAACGTGACACTCCCTCCGGACCTCTAACACATGTTCTGCTCCACAGAGCCCAACGCCTCCTGAGGCCCAGCAGCCTAAAGCTGCCCGGAGAGTCGGACGGAGAGGGCGACTCCCGCAACAGTTCTCCAAATTCCACCATCTCCAACAACAGCAGCGATGGCTTTGGGGGCCTCATGTCCTTTGCTAGTGAGTCTCCTCAACCAGGGCCTATTTTAGTTGTATGATAATCACAGACCTGAAAGGGCTGGATTGGTGACATACACTTTGTCCTCCAAAACACTGAAGGGGGAAATGTGTAAGGGTTACTCAGCGGGTAATACTGGTTGCTGGTCTTCTCAACCAGGAAGACAACCAGAAATGTACAGTTTACAACAAGAAATGTACAATATTTGCTAGGTAGTGATTGAAATGGAACTTGACGTTAGGCTGCAAGTCATCATGGGTATACTATAGGATGGCGAGACATGGTCAAATGTTGGTTTCTTTTTGAGACTTAATCGGTCATCAGCGACTCTCTCTCCATCACTGCAGGTAATCTGTACAAGAACCACGGCACCAGCTTCAGCCTCTCCAACCTGTCTGTACCCAATAAGGGGGGGCTGAGGGAGAAGGCCGCTGGGGCTGGGCCCTTCCCCAATCTCAAAGGTACATTACTAAATGGAGCCCGTTTCCCTGTTTTGTCCAACTTTCATGTTATCTTCACTCACCCTTTTTTTGACCTTTTATCCATCTCATCTCCTTCTCAATTTCACTCTCTGTGGCTGTGTTCCCCTCTTATCTGTTTTCTGTACAATTGTTGTGCCTTACAGCAGATTGCGGTCAGGTTTGTCAGAGGCAGGCTGTCTACTAAAACCATGCCCTTTCAAAGTTCAAATGATTGTCATACAGCTCTTGCAGTGGTTACAAAGTATAAATGTTTTCGTTTTGTCATGGGCATTAAAAATAATAATATTTGGAGTGCAAATATCACCAGAGTGCACATTTCTACAATATTGTATACACCGTATCATGACAAGACACATTGAGCATAAGATATTCCCATGTGAAGTCATCTTAATCATTTAAAGTAACTGTCCAGTGTTTCCAGATTTCTTTGAAATATGACCTATAATTAATTACAATATGAGGAAATATTTTTAATTCAAATTTTCTATTTAAGTATAGGTAGCTTTTCTGTGTTTGATTTATGTGGGCATACCCCAACAACAGAATGGTGTCAGCATATACCAGTCATTGGCCAGCTCAGCCTATGAGCCAACATGATGTCATATTCTATGAGGAAATGGCAAGCATTTTTGAAAAACTAAGTGTTTTCTTTCTCCAATTTATGCTTTGGCCACAAATACAAGTATGGGATGAGTTAACATTATTTGGTTATGAGTTAACAGCATATATTTTATTTTAAAAGTAAGATTTTCTCTTAATGTTTAGGCCTACTTTCAATGGTGTGGAGAAGGAAGGAGAGTAGAGATGACCATAATGTGGAACTCTGACTGACATGTTGAACTTCTTTAATTTCTTCTTCAGAAGCTGCTGCTTTGCTTGCACTAAGTAGAGTAGCCAGGAGTAGTATTGACAGTATGTCAAGTAAGCATTCAGTGCCCATGCTGAAATGTCTGGCAAGCCAGTTTAGGCTACACAGTATGGCATTTATGCAACTTTATATTGTAGATTTTTACCTTTCCTTTTGCCTTTTCCCCTCTAATTCTTTCATTTTTATTTTACAAAAATATAGAATATTTTAATTTTGACGTAGAGGTCGACATTGAGGAAGGTTTGTAGAAATCTTTATTTTTATTATATATTTGTATTGTTTTTTAGAATGAATAGACTTTCATTCTAAATTTGTATTTGTCCCCCTCTGGACTGCCATGTTGATGTATGGCATTAGGTGGATATTGAGGACCTGACAAAAGTTAGAATTTTCTCTCAAGTACCCCGTTTTCTATGTTCCCAATCCCACATGGTTGCCTGATTTTGTTATGAGAAAATTTGTGAGAGAAAATAAGAAATGCATGTGTTAAACTCAATAGCCCCACACTGTGTGTGACAGCTGCCATAGCAAACCAACGTTTGTTTCTTTTTTCCTTTGATGGTGATTTGTTTTGAATTGACTGTTCAGATGACAGCCCGACTAGTAGCCCTGGCCCAGACAGTCCGGGTATGTTATTGTCTGGTGTGGTAGTTTGTTTTGCCCTACAACTAGCTCCATCTTTGACCCTTATTCGATCCTACCTACCGGAGTCCATATTACTCAAGTTGCATACTAGGAGATATACCTGTATTTTCATTCATGTATATCCATATCCTTCCCTCTGTTTCCTTGTTATTCCTCTCTGTTTGGTGGGAGTCTGATGCGCGATGATGCACACATTTATAGACGACAGATCTCTTAATTTGCATACATATTATCCCCTTTATGTGGCATTTTCACTGGAATTTGGTGTTTTTCTCTTGGTTTCCCAGCAGGGTTGGGGTCAAGTCTGATTTCAAGTCCACTCAATATTTGAAGATGAATTCAGTTCCTGAGTGGCAAATTACCCATCGCTTTCGATTAGGATTTTTCATTTCATCGATTGAAGTACAATTGATTACCCAAGTGGACTGGAATTGAAATTAAACTGACATGATCTCCTTGCAGTCTGTTGCCTTGCTTGCTGGCCTGTTCAGTGGCTCTCCATCATTCTTGTGTGTTCTCCGTCTGAGTTCTCTATGGTCAGACTGGACATAGACCCTTAAAATTGGCAAATGCTTTCTCCCACCCCTAAATATGTCGGGATCCTAACAGAAGTAACCTAAATCTGATTGGTCATGAAATTTAATGGCTATAACCTTTTTAGGTTATGTCACGCATTTTTTTATTTTTTAAAAATTATTATTTTTTTTTTTAAATGTGCTGCCCACTTCCTTGGTCTGTCTCCCTCGCACTTTCTTTTTCTCCCTCTCTCTTTCCTGCTTTCTTTGTGTACTCTGTCAGTGTGTTGCGGTGCATGTGTGTTGTGGGTTGATGTTCAGACTGGTCCGGTCCGGTGTCCCTCTCTGTCCCTCTTTCCACTTCTCTGCACTAATTCTGGGTTTTGTGTCCAGTATTTGGACTAAATTCTCTAATGGAGATAATTACAGAGGCCGGCCCGGGGAGCGGAGAAGGTGGGTTCCGACCTTTAAAAACTGTGTGGGCTGCATGCTTCTCCTAGCCAGTCAACTACATCTCCCAGCATCCTCCTCACTCACCCCCTCATCCTCTGTCACCTGACATGCACCATCGAGAGATCATTCATCGTCATACATCATCGAGTCTGTTCTGTTGTCTTTCACCATCCACAGTGACTGTTGCCCCAATCACTAACCTTTGCAGAGTCACTCAATCCATCTACACGTCTTTGTATTAGTTTGGGTTGGGCCCTCACAATCTTAGTTTGTTAGAAGCTGTGCATCCCATATTAACAATTGCGAAGATGATGCCATTTTTTTTGTGCCAATCTAAGTCTGCATTCCACAGTATTGTATGGGACCTGACAAGATGTTGATTCGAGTTGGTCAACATCAGCTTTCCCATTATTCTCCAAGCCAAACCAGAAGTTATATTTGCATGTTTGGCCACCTCTTTGGTCTCTCACATACACACCTAGACCTCCCATCACCTTGCCAGTGGAGGCAGGCCTTAGCCAATCAAAACTGCCACCCTGTAGGTAAGGCATGACATCATTCTTCCAATGCTTTGAGTTAGTTTTAATCAGTGTTTAATTGATAATTGAATTAAGCGGTGCAGTTTCGCAGCACCAAGAGTGCTGTTCTGTCTTACTTCCTGAACTCATAGTTACCGGTTTTGATTGGAGTTGTCATTGGACACTTAGTTGGCTTTGTGGTTAATGAGCATCTGTACAAGTACCACAGTGATCAAATGGAATGGAATTATTTGAAGTCCTGTGATGCATGTTGTACAACTTATGGACGATACTTCGGAAAATGTGCGGCAAAATGTCATCATTGTCAGGTGAGGTCTTTGGTAACATGTGGTCATAAAGCCTACAATAATGCATAAGTAATGCCATGACAAAATCAGATATACCGGTAACAGAGGATGTCTGTTTATGACAAAGAACCAATACATTTTTGGTGGCTGTTTTTTATTTGTATCCTCACTTTCAAGGCATTACCTTTAGCCTAAATGTACAGTGTCAAACAGGTGACCCCCCCCTCCCTGGGCGAAAACATTGTTTCCAAGTCATTAAAAAAAAGTGTGATGTTGAATCAACGTGGAAAACTGATTGGATTTGCAAAACGTCATCAACGTAAGGGAATCAATGTGACGACAACAACCAAATGTAAACCAAAAAAAGACGTTGAACTGAGGTCTGCCTAGTGGGTAAGCTATGTAGGCGCAACAGTATTATAATCAGTTTGATAATAATATTGTTCACAGGCCCAATCTCTGCAAGTGATCCACCATACCTTTGTATAACATGGCACTGTGCGTTCATGTGAGTGTGTGTCTGTCTAACTGTACAAGGTGACTAACAGTGTGAACACTACAATATGTATCTTCCCGTTAGCCCTGTGTGTGATTGTTGACCCATCTTTATTTTTAGTTATTTTTCTGCATGACACAACTTGTCGGTCTTGTTGCCATGCAGATTCCGCTCCAATCTGACATCTGCTAATGTGTGATGCCCAAACACAGCGCCATTTTGACTCCTCCTTGATCTGTTCCTCACCTTTTAGTGTCTGAATATGAAACCTGTAGCTCAGCTAGTCATTAGCTAGTGTCCCTGCCCCTGAAAATGTGTGTCCTTTCATATATGCAGGATGTGTCCCATCTTCTTTGTCTATTAGTCTTTGATGTGGTTATCTAATTAGTACATCGTAGTGTGATTTGGGGGCTTTGTAGTGAAGTGTATAAGCTCATCCTGTATCAAGTCAGCTAGTATTTCTGTTTGTATGTCTCTGACTTGTCATTTGTTATGGTTTTGTGCTTTCCATGGTATTTACTAGATACTTCACTGTTCTATATGGCTCCTGCAGGAGGCGCCCGCGGTCCCCCCAGGGCCCTCGTTGACCAGAAGTCGTCGGTCATTAAGCACAGTCCCACAGTCAAGAGAGAGTCCCCTTCTCCCCAGGGTCGTGCCAACAATACCAGGTAACAGACCACTATGAGACTGTACTACCAGGACATTGCTGACTGACTAATGCTGACTGACATTTATTTAAATTAGTTTACCACCTTCATGGCATAAAGTCTTCATGGTATAATGTTGGCCATCAAAAACAAAAGTTGGTTGTCATATAATGTCAAATTACAGACCTGGATAGGTAATATATCAAACCCCTTTAGGAGAAGGGTTGTCTAACTTAACTCTTGGAACTACCCATCCCGGATCCGGGAGAATTGTCATCAACTACACTAATTAGCATAGCGCAACAGCTAAAAACTATTACTAGAAAATATTCATATTCATAAAATCACAAGGGAAATATAGTGAAACACATCTTAGCCTTTTGTTAATCACCCTGTCATCTCAGATTTTGAAATTATGCTGTACAGCCAAAGCAAGACAAGCGTTTGTGTAAGTTTATCGATAGCCTAGCATAGCGTTATGTCCAGCTAGCAGCAGGAAGCTTGGTCACGAAAATCAGAAAAGCAATCAAATGATTTTTTACCTTTGATGAGCTTCGGATGTTTTCACTGACGAAACTCCCAGTTAGACAGCAAATGTTCCTTTTGTTCCGTAAAGATAATTTTTATACGCAAAATACCTCCGTTGGTCATGTTATGTTGAGAAATCCACCGGAAATCGCGGTCACGACAACGCCGAAAATAATTCCAAATTATGTCCATAATATTGACAGAAACATGGCAAACGTTTTTTATAATCAATCCTCAAGGTGTTTTTCAAATATCTATTCGATAATATATCAACCGGGACAATTGGCTTTTCAGTCGGAGCGAGAGGAAAAATGACTACCTCTGTCTTTTACGCAAGAATCACTCTGAGAGCCCTCAGTTGGCCACTGACGCAATGTAGTCGTTTACGCTCATTCTTCAACATAAAGGCGCAAAACTAGGTCAAAATGCTGTAGACACCTTAGGGAATACGTAGAAAAAGGAATCTGGTTGATATCCCTTTCAATGGCCAATAGGTGTGCATAGGAACACAACGGTTTCAAAATAAGAGGCACTTCCTGATTGGATTTTCCTCAGGGTTTTGCCTGCAATATCAGTTCTGTTATATCCACAGACAATATTTTTACAGTTTTGGAAACTTTAGAGTGTTTTCTATCCTAAGCTGTCAATTATATGCATATTCTAGCATCTGGTCCTGAGAAATAGGCGGTTTACTTTGGGAACGTTATTTTTCTAAAAATAAAAATAGTGCCCCCTAGTTGTAAGAGTTAAGAGCCAATGTTGACGTACAAAAAGGGGGAATGTGAACGGAGTGACTGAACCAGAGCTGTGTGTGTCCCAGTGAGAACCAGCAGTTCCTGAAGGAGGTGGTGCAGAGCGTGTTGGAGGGCCAAGGCGTGGGCTGGCTCAACATGAAGAAGGTGCGCCGCCTGCTGGAGAACGAGCAGCTACGCGTCTTCGTGCTGAGCAAGCTGAACCGGGCCGTCCAGTCAGAAGAAGATGTCAGGCAGGAGGTCATCCGTGATGTGGTGAGTGGCTCCACCCACCCAGGTGGGGAGAAAGGAATGGGGCAAGAGAGGGGGAGAAAGAACATTTTAATTAAATAATATCTTACAATTAAACTGTGTGTGTGTTCTACTCTTCAGGAGATTAGCAGGAAGGTGTACAAGGGCATGTTAGACATACTGAAGTGCACCGTTTCTAGTCTGGAACACTCGTACACCAATGCCGGGCTTGGAGGCATGGCCAGCGTCTTCGTTCTACTGGAAATAGCACGCACCCACTACCAAACCAAAGGTAACGTTCAGAAAACCTATACTCGACTGAAAGTGTCAACATTTTCTCTCAAAGGACACATTCAGTCAGCATGTCATGCCTCCTCCCAAAACTATGACTTAACTATTTCCTCTGAAAAAATGAAAGGTACTGATGCTTGATTCTTGTTTGAAAGTGCTTATCAGCGTTTCATATACTCCACTTATTTAAAGGCAACGTAAGTATTGGATAGGAAAAGGAGTACAATCTGGAGAATTTCTTCTAGCAACTCATTTGAAAAGTAAGCAATATGTTTTTACAGCAGTGAGTTCTGGTTTAATCTCTCTGAGTCAGTACTGCCAACGCATGCCTCATTTTTAGGTGACTTTTGCAGTTTGTTTAAGCATTCACCGAGCAAATTTGGGTCATGAGAGCAGAAGCCAAAACGACTAGGGATATGACAAACGATAACGTTTAATAGAATTCCACTCAAATTCACAGTGCAGCTTCGCCGCTGCCAGCAACGGGTTGGGTCTCAGTGCGTCCCTTTCAGATGTTTAAGCATTGCACCTCTTCCACCATTACTGTACCTCCCACTTTGCAAAGTTTACATTTCCTTCTTCATCTAACTTCTTAAAGTATTGCAATACAGGACTTCGCTGCTGTTTCTTGCCTTTCTCTGCCTTTTTTCCAACTGTTAACGACGATGGCGTAGTGGTGGAGTCGAATACAAAATAATTGATTCCTCGACTCCATGCATGTCGAGTCACATTTCTTAGTGTTAAGAATCGACTCCTAAGATTCAGTATTTTTGGAATGGAAGTAACTGATTAGTTGCCGTACTTCCGAGAACACAAACACTCGCATCTTTCATAGATAGCTAGCAAGGGATGGAGAGAGAGGGGAGGGGCACAGTATAGGCAGGTCGGTCACCAGGCAGATAGGTCTAGTGCTATCAGCAATCAAAAGCTGTATTTCTTGGCTTACAAAGTCTCGCAACTTCAAAAAGCAGGGCCTATCAACAATAAATAAGCTAGGATATTCGACACGCAACAGACCGAAGACTGAACACACTCGCATCACTAGCGAAGAGAAAGAGCAAAGGCGTATGTAATCATTAGTCCAAATAGTTACAGGCGAGCCAGTGTGATGGAGAGCGAGGAGGGGGCAGGCAGAAAAACAAATGTGTTCAACTATGGGGCAAAACAGACTGGGTTGGCTTAGATTGTTGACTTGAAAACTATAGTATCCAATGTTTATTGAAAACATAATTACATTTGCACAATGAGCACTTGTTGTCTCTCAAATACATCTTTGCAGTTGATGATTAGCTAGCTAGTGCATTTTTTTTTGCCATATTTGCATTGACATGAAATCAGTCAAAATACCTCGGAACAAGAACTAGCTGAAATTAGTTACTTACAATTCCCCACATGGCAGTTTCTTGTCACAACTCACGGACGTATGCGCATCGTTTTTGTGTCAGCTAACCCATCTATATGTCTTGGTAATCTGTTTTGCATGCCTCGCAAATTCACCAATGTAGACTAAAGTTATATTTAAATTCAATTACACAACGTTTCTAGTTAGGCTATAACACGGAAAATAATATGTTTTGTGATCACTGCACTGCTATTTTAATTATGTGGGTAGGGGGGGGGGGAAACAGCAAAACACGTTTTTTTCGGTTTGGGATTTTTCTAAATGTTAAGGAACCCAATTTCATTTTAGCGTTTAAACGTTCACACCCCTACAAACAACTGTCTATTCTAACCTTCAAACCTACCACTGCAACTCTATACTTTTTCTTCTCTCGTTACTATCTCTTCCCCTTCTTCCCTATTCTTCTCCCTTTTTCCTTCTTGGTGGCCCCAGTAGACCCAGAGAAGCGCAAGCGGAGCCCCAGTGACTCTGCAAGCAGCCCGGGCAGCAAGGGGAGCCCATCTCCCCGCATGGAGGGCACCAAGCCCCCGGGGCTCCTTCCGGTTCCCCGTCTCCAACTGCCGCACCCCACCTCCGGGGGCAAAGGCACCCGCCACTTTGACACCCGGAGTCTGAACGAGGAGAATTTTATTGCCTCCATTGGTGTGTAACCCACCCCATCCCCCCTTGCATGCACTCTGAGAGCACCCCTTGCCCCCCTGCTCACCAGTCTAAACCCTGCCCTACCCCTTGACCCACCTCTCTCCAACCAGGCAACAAGGGGCATGTTGTTCCCTTCCTTAGAAAAAGAGCTCCTTATGATATTCCATTCACTTTGACCCACACCAGTGATGTGCGCCCAATGGTCAGCATTTGAAGCTGTAAAACTCTGAAATATATTTAGAACGTAAATACGGTATGCTGGTTTGCCATAATATTTGGACACAGGTTGCATATTTGCACATCATGCAACTCTAATTCAATTTGACAAATAACCACATTTGAATTCCAGATCTGGCCTTGGATAATATGTTGCTATGTGTGCGAGATTGGAACAGCCTTGAGCGGTGTAGGCGTGTGTGAAATATTGCATTGAGCCCACCACCCACGGCCTGGATGTGTTGTGTCCCTCCCCACCCTTCTCTGAATGTTGAGTGCCCCTGTTTGCTGCCACCTCTCGTGGAGTCCTCCTTTGTTTGCCTTCTAGCACCTTGACTGCATGTCTTCGTTTTCCGTTGTCTTCTCGAAACTCCAAATCTGCAGTACTGTGCTAAGGAGTCTGAAGACCTGTCTCTGCCTTTACTGCAGGTTTCCTTAAAGCCCTCTGTACAAGTAGCAGCTCTCTCAGCTCTAGCATGGAGGGTGGAGCGTCACTCCCCAGTAAACAGGCCCAAGGAAGAGACAAATTTCATGCTCACCGTTAGCAAGCCACGGTTGGAGTTTAGCTTAGGGATAGGGCTAATTAACACTGAACATCGTGGAAAAGGAGCGCCGCATTGCTTCTCCTTTCAACCACCTTTCTTACTTTGTTACTTTGGGTCTGTATACAGGGGACAGATTCACCCAACTCCCTCAATCTCCCAACCTAAGCTCACTTCACCAGCCCCTTTTTTCACTTTGGGAAGATGCAGCTTCAATTCTACGGAATGTCTTTTTGAGACTTGCACCCCTGCTTCTGCAACAGCTCCATTCAACCTGCTGGCTAGCTGGCTGGCCACTCCACCCCCATCCCATGCCCTTCACAAAGCCCTGCTGCCTCTGTCACCCTGGTTCTGGAGAGCCACACACTGCTAGACAATAAGTTAGCGCCTCGGTCACAGAACATTTTAAAGGAACCCCAGTATTCCACCTTGTGTGGTTCTCCAGGACCATGGTCCAGGAGTGTTGGGTGTGTTGTAATGTTACACCTCAGTAGCAGTAACTGGCAATGGATTAAACTTTGCATACATATAATTATGTCATAGTGTTCCATATTGCCAAGCTGAAATGTGACTACTCTCAGACATTACAAAACATCCTCTATTGTTAAAATAACAGATTTTTTTTTAATGCCTAATTTTGTTTTATGTTATGGTTTATCTAATGCTCATCCTCCATACCTGCCTACTCAACCAGCTCTCTGACACTCTCTCTGTCTTTCTCTCCTTGCTTGCAATGCATCTTGGGTAGAATTGTGGAGCAGGCACCATGAAAAGGATAAGCAAAAAGCTATGGAAAAACAACAGAGTAAGATATTTTTCACACACAAAACAGACTGGGGTATTGCATAACTGCCAGCTCTTAACATTTCCACGCCCTTCTCTCCACCTTTCCCCAACTTATGTTTATTAGTCACAAATTATTTAAATAGTTAATATAAGTGATCATGTTGACATGGATAATGATTCTAGGACTAGGTCTATAATCTTGATTTGAGGTGTGTTCGTAATGGTTTTTTTTTTGTACATTTTGGGTGAATCAAGTCTTGATATCGGTGGAATAACTGAGTTACGCTTGCATATCTCAAATCAGGAGTTAGAACATAGTGAGTCTCTTACTCTCCATAGAGATACTCTGTCATACGTTTGCCAACAACTTGTTCCATTCCTATTTCCTGAGTTGTGAAGAAGTCATTGGAAACGTAGTCTGTCAGACACATACCCAATCGTTCCCTGTTTTTCCTGGGCTCTTGAGGTTCTATCAAGGTTGAGACAGTTGTGGCATTTCATTTAGCAAATGTCCTTTTCTGGAAAATCACTACGCGGCCAGAAGGTAAATTGTACATGGCACTTAAAAAATATATATCTGATAACTGAGCCATGAATGAATACACAATAGAGTACAAACATTGCTTGCAGGTTTGTTGGTTGCATGACCAAATGTATCACAGAAGTTATGGTTACATTTGCATTGAACTATTATAATTGACTGTACTTTCTTCCAATGTCAAGGTTTGATATCCGGGACTCTTCGAAATGTACAGATTGCAGGCCAGCATTTGTTTCATTGTAGTAAAATGTTCCTAGAGGTGCATTATGTGAGTCATAACAAGGTGTTTCTGCAACAACTGACTGATAAATCAACAACAGCGCTGTTGTTCAATGCTTGTCTAAAAGCAAACTTGTGCAGAAAATGGTCCCCTATTTTGACTGTCCCTCAGTTTGTCTGCATGCCTAACTGCCTGAGTCTGTATGTTAACTTTGACCTCTTTTTATATTGGTATCTGCCTTTGTCAATTACAGTTTGATCTACATCAATCAATATTCCTACTAATTTTGCACTCTGCACTTGCCTCTCAATAGTCACATGCTTGGTCCTTTGAAAGCTGACCACTGGATCATGTTCATTAGGGCACACGTACCAATGTTTTGCAACCGAAAACAATTGAGATAGTATCTCTCTGTTTTGGGCTATTTACTTCTGTTTTGGCCTACTGAACACATTTATTTATTTTATTTATCTTTTTTTTATGCTTCCTGAATATAAAAAACAACAACATAGCTGTTGTTCATTGAATTCCACAACAAAAAAAAGAAAGACAAGATCCTCCGGCTGAATGGAAGTGTCCCTATTTTAGTGCCAGTATTTCCGGTCAATCCCAAAGTTATGGTGTTCCTTGGTCAGACACACACCAATAGCGTTTGCTGGCAGAGAGTACCTTGCACCTCTGAACGTAATTTGCAAACCGAGTGCGCACCAATTTCACATGGAGAATCGTGTGAAAAGTATCGTCAGTCAGATCGGAAGACGAACGCTAAATCCACATTCAGTGCGACGTGTGCGAGCCTTTCAATAGCAGTTAGGTCACCACCCCCCCCCCCCCCCCCCCCCCCCACCTCTCTGCCAGTTGCCAATCATGTGACACTTAGTAAGGGGGCAGTGTGGAAGTGCGCATGGCACCCGTGCTGACCTCAACATGTATCCTGCAGGAGCGGAGGGGGCTAAGAAACAGCACCCTGAGCTGACCGACATGGAGGAGAAGAAGTCCCAGATCAGTGCTGACAGTGGCCTCAGCATCACCTCCGGATCTCAGGTCTGTTTTTATCCAAAGCCAGCTCTTGTAACTAAGGAAACCACAAGTGGAATCTGACATTTTTCACGTCGGTTATCTCACAACTCTGGCGCTTGGGGGCCACAATGTCTGCTGGTTCTCATTCTTGCCTTTTAGTCTGATATAGACCTGGGCAACCAGGGTTGTAGACTGAGTGTTTGGAATTTGATGACATGGACTCATGAATTAGTATTAAGGAGATGACAAAAAACAGGAGTCACTACTGCCCTTGAGAAGAAGTTAATTTCCAATGTTTCTATATGCCTCTGTCTGCTCACCTCTCTCTTTCTCAGTCTTTCTCGGTCTTGCTTTGCAGAAGAGTGACACAGAGTCTGTGACCAGCACTGAACCGCCAGTCCTTACCCGAAGCACCAGCCAGGACTCAGAGGCCAGCACAGTGGTAGGGCATAGCCAACACAGATAAACAATCTCACCCCAATCCTAAACCCCTCTCAACCTTACCTCCGTGTGACTCATCCCAAGGACCGCTTACTCCCAAAGTGTGATTTTTATCCTTAGTCTAGTCTTACAAGGTTTACACTCAAGCTCAAGCCATACATCCCCAGTAACACTCATCGCAAACCAGGTTGCTTCCCAATCTTACTATATTCTGAGCTTGATTAATTTCTAGTCTTTGCTAACTTTGGTCCTACTCATCTCTTGTCTTGCTTTGTCTCAGCCTGGCACAATGGCTCTTGCCAAAACCGTACGTGTCACACTAACCTACCTCATCCCCAGTGTTTTTTAGCCTTAGTGTAACTCAGTGATCCTCAAAAAAAACCTGTTGAGGAGTACTGATCTAACTCTTGTCTCTTTTGGCCTCAGTCGAACACATCCTGTGTGTCTTTTAGCCTTACTCAGTGTGAGTTCTCTGTCTCAGTATGCCTGATATTCACTAGTCTCCTGACACTTTGACCCCTGACCCTTCCAGATAAGTAACAGCTCAGGGGAGACGCTGGGAGCTGACAGTGACTTGAGTAGCACCGCTGGAGAGGGCTTGGGTGGCAGGCAAGCCCCCCACCTCAACCTTTCCAGGGGAACACTGTCCGACAGCGAGATTGAGACCAACCCGGCCACCAGCTCAGTGTTTGTGAGTGGGAAATCCTTCCTGGCTGCCTGATTCACCAGTTAATATTAGTGCAATTGTTTTGTTTTTGGGGGCGTTTTCTAGATGTGCAAATGCATTCCCTGCAGGGCATGAAGTCTGCCTGTGGATGTCAAACTTGTAAATGCAGGATTGAGGGGTGATTCCAATTTTTGAATGTCTTTGGCAAGATGAAATTACCCCATGATATGTTTTGTGGTGTTTGCCCAGGGTAAGACCCAAAAGATGAAGTCTGGTGTGAAGGAGGCGAACGCTAAACTTGTGCCTGTCCTGGCTAAGGGGCCTCCCGCCCAGCCCTTGGAGGACATAAGCATGAGGATTTACCTGTGTGATGGCCTGCTGGGTATGTTCCAAGATGGCTGATGTTTTAGAAAGGCTGTGGTTTAATATCTACTCGTGTCTTCTTTAGTCTCCCTCTGTTCAACTTTGTGGTAAAAAGTTACAGTAAATATGTAGTAGACACAGCAAGATGTTGCATGCACAAAGTAAACAAAATATTAGGTCAATTTCCACATCTAAGAGCGTTGAAGCGCAAGGCTAAACGTCTCTACTGTCTTGCATCGTGCTCATCTCATATCTGCGGTGCTGCTCGTTGTAACGTCATCTCGCAAAGTCTACCTTTTTTAAAAGTGAATCCTTCCTATAAGGCAAAACACAGATATACACAACCAGTCAAAAGTTTGGACACGCCTACTCATTCCAGGATTTTTCTTTATTTTTACTATTTTATACATTGTAGAATAATCGTGAAGACATCAAAACTCTGAAGTAACACATGGAATCATGTAGTAACCAAAAAGGTGTTAAACAAAAGTACTTATGATGAAAATTACAGGGCTCTCTCATATTTTTAAGTAGGAGAACTTGCACAATTGGTGGCTGACTAAATACTTTTTTGCCCCACTGTATGTATATATGTGTGTGTGATTTGTCAAACTCTTTATCTAAAACTCTTTCTCACTATTTGACTAACACTGCATGAACTGTACTATAAAGCGTGAAGGTAGGTCTGAAGTGAATGAGGTTGGGTCAATTTATTTGTCCTTTCACCCCTTCTCTCTCTGCTTTTGGCTTGCCATTAACCCACTCAGCTCTGAGCTTAACCCTCTTTGCTCTGCTGCTCCTCTTCCTCCCTGCTGCGTGTCCCGGGAACACCTTGCAGGGCGCGACAAGAGCTCCATGTGGGACCAGCTGGAGGATGCTGCCATGGAAACCTTCTCTCTGAGTAGGGCTGACATCTTTCATCTTTTGACCTTCTATGTTTATGCTTGGATGCAATGCCCACCTGGGTTCTGGTGCTCACTTGTGTATTCTCTGGTGCTTTGATGTGGTGCTTTGATCTTTACCGCCACTGGATTGCCCATCACACTGAGGGGTTTGTATTGTAAACAATGTCGCAAGGCTCCTATGAATAAGTAAACAAGAGAAAATGTCTATTGGTTAAAAAAAATACTTTTCAACAATCACATGGTCAGGTGTGTTGTGTTCGTATGGATGTGTGTTTGTATGGGTGTTCGTTCGTTTGTTTGTGTGTGTGTGTGTGTGCAGTTATGTAAGGTTCTGTGGGATCATGTGTCTGTTAATGCATGTCTACTGGCGAGTGTGGGGTGACATGTCGTTGTCAGTGTGAAGGTGATTTTGACCTAGTGATGATTTTGTACAGTAACACTAATTTTGTGTTTTTGTGTGCCCTTGTGATTGTGGTCATGATGTGTGTGACCTTTGGACACAGATAAGCCAATGTGTGTTATATTTGTGTAGGTAAGGAGCGCTCTACACTGTGGGACCAGGTCCAGTTCTGGGAGGATGCTTACTTGGATGCTGTCATGTTGGAGAGGGAGGGGATGGGTATGGACCAGGGACCTCAAGAGATGATTGACAGGTACAGGTTGCCTATTAGAGTGGATCTGTATTTTTGAAATGTCAGCCATCCTTGTATAGCTGTGTTTCCTGTTTCGAGTCTGATGGTTACCACTGTTTACACAGATACTTGTCACTCGGGGACCACGACCGTAAGCGCCTGGAGGATGACGAGGACAGGCTGCTAGCTACTCTACTGCACAATATGATCGCCTACATGCTAATGGTTAAGGTGGGTCTATCACACACAATGTTTGACTCCGTAACCCCCGTATGTCAACTGCAGCAACTACAAATGTTAAGATAGGTAGGCATCATATATTTCCCAATGTGTCTTGCTAAATGTGTTTTTCTGTCTGTTTCTGTCTGTCCAGGTGAGCAAGAATGACATCAGGAAGAAGGTGAGGCGTCTGATGGGGAAGTCCCACATCGGCCTCAGCCACAGCCAGGAGATCAATGAGTGTCTGGACAAACTGGCTAATTTGGTAAGAACGAACCAAGGGTTCTCTCTCTTCAATAGAATAGGAGCCACTAAGGCGGGTCAACTGTTCTACCAAGTGGCATATAGATTAAAAGTTTTATATGGTCCTTCAAAACAAGATAATTTTATGCAACACATGTTTTTAGTGTATGTGAGATTATCAGTGTTGCTGATACAGTATCTCTGTTTAACCCGCTAGAGTCTAAGCCCTGTCTAAGCCAGGAATGAAACATTTGATTTGGCATTAATTCTATTACTCATAGAAAAGTATTGAATAACAGATTCACTACATGGAACAACAATCCCCTAGAAAAATCTAAAGGAAGTTTTTTCTTATATCTTAGAGATATAAGAAAGATCAGGAAATGTGTATTATAATTTGACATGTATTTAACCCCTTATCTTTGTCACTAAACAGTCTCCATATATACTTCCATTATTTTAAAACTGGTACTGGGGACCTTCAGATGAGGCTTGTGGGCTTCCTAGAGCAAAACAACCGACATGTACAGTACCAGTCAACTTTGGACACACCTACTCATTCAAGGATTTTCTTTATTTGTACTATTTTCTACATTGTAGAATAGTAGTGAAGACATCAGAACTATGAAATAACACATATGGAATCATGTAGTAACCAAAAATGTGTTAAAAAAAATAGAAATACATTTTATATTTGAGATTCTTCAAAGTAGCCACCCTTTGCCTTGATGACAGCTTTGCACACTTGGCATTCTCTTCTCTTTTTCAAAAATAAAGAAAAACCCTGGAATGAGTAGGTGTGTCCAAACTTTTGACGTGTTTGTGAGAGACTCACCTTTCTACAGAGGGGTCATATTACTGTGTAGCCCAAACTGTTTGGATGCTACAGACAGAAGTTGGCAGATGGGTCTGTTACAACTTCGTAGAGCAAAACGGTGAACACCATCGGGTTTGTGAGAGTCATATTTCCACAGAGGGGTCATAATAGTCTTATAGGCTAAACTGTTCAGACGCTACAAACGTTTTTGTGAGAAGACCAATTTTCTGGGTATCTCGTAGTCTGACAAACACCGCTCTTCTAATTCTGCCACCTTTCACCACAGATGTGGTAGGGCGATCTCGGCGGATGCGGTGGATTGAGATGCAGCCCATTCAACAACAAAAAACATATATCTAGCTTAAACAGATGTATTTTGACTCAGATTTATTTATGTTAATTATATTTCCATGGGGCCTCAAAAAATTTAGGAGAAGCGTTAGAGTCTTGTTCACTCACATTTCAGAATGGCCGCGAGCTGTCCATCAGACCTAGCGGAAGCCGTCACATCAAGAAGCAGACCTTTGTGGTGCATGCTGGGACAGACACCACGGGGGACATCTTCTTCATGGAGGTATGAGATTCACTTTCCCGGACCTTCCTTGTACTTAGGCCTTGTTCATGTTTTTTTATTGTGCCCAAGAGATGCATGAAAGCCAGACAAGAGTATCTGAATAGGTCAAATTTACCAATCATTGCCAAGAACTGTCAAAATGCTGCAATTTGTAGTTTCAGTAGATCAAGTGTTTAGCTCTACAGTAGATATCAAATAATTGCATCCTTTTCCTCTGTCCTTTTCCCCCATTCAGGTGTGTGACGACTGCATAGTCCTGCGCAGCAACATCGGCACAGTGTATGAGCGCTGGTGGTACGAGAAACTCATTAACATGACCTACTGTCCCAAGACCAAGGTGCTGTGTCTGTGGAGACGCAATGGCCAGGAAACTCAACTTAACAAGTTCTACACCAAGAAGGTGAGCCTCTACCGCCCGCTCGCGTACTGAAATACGGCTAGCAATTATGAACACCATGATATCCGTGTTAGTAGAACCTCTGATTAAGGTGACTGTAAATGTGGTGACTTTCGTGTCAGACTTTGTATAGACACTTTTCCTATTCCATAGTGCATAATCTGAATTCAAATGTTTTCTTGTCTAGTGTCGTGAATTGTATTACTGTGTGAAGGACAGCATGGAAAGGGCTGCTGCACGACAGCAGAGCATTAAACCAGGTATGTGTGCATGTTGGCTAGACCCTTTGAGGCAGCACCAATGTATGATTGCTCTGCGTTTTGAAAATGAATAGCTCTTGGGCAATGGTATTCAAAGTCTGGGTCGGGACCCCTAGTGGAGTTGCAGAGGAATAGCAGTGGGATTGCCTAAATATATATTTTTTAAATATTTAAAAACATTTTTTTTAATTTTTTTAGAGAGTACAGATTATTGTATGGGACAATATACAAACGTTTATGAGAAAGATCATTTTAAAAATGAATGTATTGGATTCTTTTCATTTTGATAAGAGAGATGAAAATGTAATGAATTGAAGGTTATTTGTTCATGTAAAAATTGACATTTTCCAGTTTTAAGATTGGGTCATTGCATTTGTCAAAAAAAATGGCGTCCCCAGAAATGCTGGCAAACAAAATGGGGTCCCCAATGAAAAGGTTTGTATACCACTGCCCTAAGGGCTAATAGCAGTTAGTAATAGTTCATAGTCTATAGAAAAGTGTAACTTTAGGGTGTAGGAATAACTCTGAGTAAAGGTGAGCTCTAGATTACTGCTTTATCACCCAATAAATTCTATAACCTTTTGAGTCAATCAGCTCAGTTGGCCAAGTAAAGAGTTTAATATCTGTCATCACTAACACTTTTCAAAAGAGATGTACAGCAGAATGGATAGGGGAGGGATCCTTTGGTTTAAGCGATCTGCCCCTCTCTCCATAGGTCCAGAGCTGGGTGGAGAGTTCCCTGTGCAGGACATGAAGACGGGCGAGGGAGGACTGCTGCAAGTCACCCTGGAAGGCATCAACCTCAAATTCATGCACAGCCAGGTAGGAGGCCTGTATTACCACATACACACATATACAATATATACACACACGCACACATACACACACGCAAAACCACTTAACCTTTTTCCACCCACCTCAATTGTTCTCTTTTTCTATTTTCTTTCTTTCTCTCTCTCTCTCACACACACACACACACACACACACACAACTGTGGCTCACTTCCTCTAAGGTCCCTTTAAAAAAAAGAGAGAGAATAGACGGCATTTCGGGTTGTTTATGTTTGACATTGATAAATATTTTATAGCCTACTGAATTGAGTGTAAAAGCAGAGTACATTTTGAAGGTACTTTCAGTCACTGTTTTGATCATGACCTTAGAGGAAGAATACATTTTTGTGCTTTGTCTTTCTATGATTTAAAAGATGTTCTGTTTTATTTGTGCAGTCACTAAGATGTGTGTTTCAAGAAGAAAACGCATATCCACTTAAACATTTCTGTTAAAGGCCTCCCGAGTGGCGCAGTGCTAGAGGCGTCACTACAGATTCTGGTTCAATCCCGGGCTGTGTCGCAGCTGGCTGTAACCGGGAGACCCATGAGACGGCGCACAATTGGCCCAGCGTCGTCCGGGTTAGGGGAGAGTTTGGCAGGCTGGGATGTCCTTGTCCCCATCGCGCCCTAGCGACTCCTTGTGGCGTCCGGGGGCATGCATGCTGACTTCAGGTCGCCAGCTGTATGACACAGGTGCGGCTGGCTTCCGGGTTAAGCGAGCAGTGTGTCAAGAAGCAGTGCGGCTTGGCAGGTCGTGTTTTGGAAGATGCATGTCTCTCGACCTTCGCCTCTTTCGAGTCCGTACGAGAGTTGCAGTGATGGGACAAGACTGTAACTACCAATTGGATATCACGAAATTGGGGAGGAAAAAAGGGGTTAAAAAATATAATAATTGGACATTTCAAAAATATATATAAAATACAAAAATATTATGTTAATACTTAGCATTCTTACTTGTGGTGCCCAAACCTTGTCGTCTGTTCGTGTGTGTGGGGGAAGGCGAGTGTTCTGTTTGTGTTAGAGAGATTTCAGAGGTCAGAGATAAGACGGATGACCTTGTGCAAAGACTTTTCATTAATAATTGCCATTTTATTTTACTGTTCTTTTAAAGTTTTGTCCCCTTAAATTCCCTTGACCTGCATATGAAAGTTAGATGTGAATACTTGAAGAGGTATTTTTCATCTTTTGGGGGTGGGGCATTTCCATTTCCTTAATCAACTTGAGTAAGAATATAATTGACCTCAGTCCTCACCACTGTCACAAGTAGATATTTTTGGACTGAAAGGAAATGCTTGAATCTGAAATAACAATTATACAATTGCTCCGCCAATGATTGAGGGTCATAGGAGTGGGCACTCATTTAATATAAGCAAAGTGACGAAACACACTGGACATATCACACTGTAGGATTGGGGCAAAAACGCATTGAATCAACACAGAATGCCTACTCATAAGGTAATACTCAATTGTAGTAGAATAGAAAAGAATGTTTCTGACCACTACATTCTTTATGAAAGGTCCTATCTCTTTGAACTGCTTTCTTGATTTCTTTAGATCACACAGCGCACCTAATTGAAAGTTGAGGCTAGACATTGCAGCGGCCAATCGAGAGTGTATTTGATTGTGCCTTCTTTTTGATGCAACACTTCAACACGTTGGTCTAATTTGAGCCACCTAACAGGTTAGAACACGTTGCTATGGTTGAAGAACAGTTACATAATTGTCATCATCATATAGAATTGAACAAGGGTACAAGAGTCATAAGTTTGTAAAAAACCCTTTCCCTACTACAGACACCTAACTTGCCTTTTAAGGAACAACACATAAGTTTGTGCACACCAGTTTGTGCAACCTCATTGTACGATAATGGTCATGGCTCTCATTGAGATGCTGCTTGGCAAATTCAAACCACCTCTTTTTCCACCTTCAGCTCTGCAGGAGCTTAAGCATCAGTAGTAAATGTCATATTCATAGACATCATTCACGCAATAACAAACACTTAACAATCTTGTTGTAAAGAACTTTTTCATATAATAGTTAACGCCAACCCATTACATTTTCCCAGTGCAGGCCCACCCAAGCTTCCAGTGTCAGACATGGGTCAACGTAGGGTTAAATACGTTGGCATGTTACAGAGGGGTGAGGTTGTTATAGGTGACGGCCTGTTTTGTTGGGGAGGCGATGTGGCAGAGTGCCCTCTTGTACCTGTGCTACTGAGCTGTTGGTACCAGCCCTTGTTGCTGGAGGAGGGGGCATGGAGGGCATTGGGGGTGGGAGTGGGTTCCCAGCAGTCAAAACGGGTTGAAATAATGTAATTACATCGTGTATTATTATTGGTTTTGGTAAGCTGGTAGTAACTGTCATTTTCTGGGTTAGGCCCAGGAACAAACCAAAAAAAAGGACCAGCTGTTAAAAGTATAGACTCGACCAACTTTCAGTAGTTATTATTTTTCCACCTTTCGTAGTTTAGCACTTTATCATTCCAGTAGAAATGTCTGTGATGGGTATATTATATTGGCATTGATAGCTGTTAATACGTCAAGTCCTGTCCATTAGGTTGATTGTTTTTTTGGGGGGATAGTGCAGCGCCGCCTTTGAGCGCCGTCCAGTGTTTGTGCTCTTCTGTCCGATAATAATTCAATCCGTTTCTCTTCCATGCTCTCTCCCCCTGCAAGGAGCGGAAGGTACACAACCTCTGCTGTGTTTATTTGTTAGCGGTTAAGGCATTTTTTGGGGTTGGGTTATTTTTCCACAATTGTTTTTAGCTGTGTGTGGCAAACTTTATTTTATGTGTTCTCATCTCTGTTTTCATATGGAATTTCCATGTATTCTAAGCATTACATGGGCCACAGTGCATTTGCATTAGTCGGGAAAACCAGATTTAATAGCAGTCACCATTGCTTCACTGTTGCTTCACAATGGCTTTGCTGATTCACACGAAGGCACTATAAGTGCGAACAAATTGCCATATTATAGTTTCATTCAGCAAGTAATCATTAATAGCACTCACTTCATCATAGACCTTCCCACAATGCATTTCTACTCACCCAACCCCAGCCCATGTAAGCGTTCAATCATGGAAACTTCTGTTTTGTGCTTTCCTATTTCTTTTTGGTAGCGTTTAAAAGCTTGCAAATACCATCCATTTTTCCCTTTTAGTATTGACTAGATGAGAATTTAACGTTGTTCATTTTCTATCTGAAATGTTTAATTTCAGCCTGTTGTCATTGAGTTGCTAATGTTCTGTCTTGCTGTTTTTGTTTGTTTTTTGTTTTAGGTTTTCATAGAGCTGAATCACATTAAAAAGTGCAATACTGTGAAGGGAGTCTTTGTCCTGGAGGAATTTGGTAATTACCCCATCTATTGATTCTAGGTCTGTACTCGACACGGCAGTAACTCAGCTTCACGACAAACGCAACGCTGACACACAGAGATAGCAACTGTAACGACTCAGGGTTCAGTGGATTCACAACAGCTCTTGCTTACCTCGGGGCAAATATAGTCCGTGTTAGAATTAGCTAGTTTAATTTGGCAATTGAGAAGTCCAGCCCTCACAAATAGGAATGTTTGCTAATTTCATATTTATTGCTGATTTTATCAAATAAGACAAAACAACCCTATTTGTGAGATTTCTGTTTTTATTTGCTGTCATTTCATTTTGTCCAAAACTATTTTTCATTTTTAACCATGAGATCTTAGGAGTCAGATCTGTCGTATTATGATGGAAGACTTGATGCACAGCTTGTTTCTGCATCAGACTTTCGTAAGGTTCAAATGTTGGAAATTAGTGCTTTAGGGTAGGAAATCGTTTTAGGGTTCACTCGACCAAATAAGATGGTATGTGCATTAGAGGGAAATTCATCAAAGCCCAGAGCAAAGGGAAGCAGAGCCCCAGATCTTGTTTGGAAGCTGAATTATCTTGAGAAAAAAAATCAATTTAGATTCCTAAGGGGTACTTGATCTGCTTGCTTGATCTTCAGGATAAAAGGATGCTAACTTGTTGGAAATGGCCACATCTGGGTTGCGTTGAGGTGGCACAAAAAAAAAACATTAAGAAAAGGAAAATGTGCTTTCTTAGGCATGTTCAGGTAGTATCTCAGCCATTTCAAAAATTCTAAACATTTTTGCTCTATGGTGCCTACTAAATGCGATTAGTGATTCCTTTCCTGAGACCAGGGCTACTATTTAGATATTTAGAGCATTTCCTTCTTGATGTGTACAGTAGATGGTTTGTCATGGCTTATTATACTGCCATATTTGAAATCGATAACCAGTGACCAGTGAGATTGTTAGGAGAGGCCTAGATCTGTGAGGTTATAGCCCCCATTAATATCAGCGCTGGACTGGGTTACTGCCGTGTCTCTGTGCTGCTTTTGTAATACGTTACCCTCATCTTTGCCGCTATGAAAACCTTCATTCTCCAGCAGGTAAAGTGCTGTCAAATTTCTCTTCTCCTTTCCTCACTTAAAAGCATTCCTCCTCTCCGTTACCACCTTCTCTCATGCCCCTCATTCTTTATGCCGAATCCCCCTCGTTCCTTTCTTGTACCCTTGCCTGAGTTTCTGCCTGTCCTTCTGACAGTTTATGAAACTTTCTGCTCCTCTCCCATCACTTGAAAAAAGCAAACCCCTCTAGCGTTGTTTTTCCCTCAATGTTTTGGGGTTTTGAGACGAAGAAACCTGGCGACTTGACAATGTGGGGAGCTGAGGGTTTTGAACTGCCCCCTTCCCCTCCCCATTTTTTCCGACCCCTACATCTCTTTCGTAGGTTCAGTTACTAATGAAAAGTCTGTCCTCCGACACTGGCTTTGAACTTGGTCTAGGGAGTTGGGCCTCATTAAAAGGACACTTCGGGATTTTAGCAATCTACTTCCCCAGTCAGATAAACTCGTGGATACCATTTTTATGTCTCTGTCTAGTATAAAGGAAGTTAGATGTAGTTTTGTGAGCCCATAAACGCCGTCATTACGCTAACGCTAGTTAGCAATTGTTTTAGTTAGCAACTTCCTTCAAACTGCACGCAGAGACATAAAAATAGTATCCATGTGTTAATCTGACAATGGGGAAGTAGATAAAGGGCCTCAATGCCAAAATGCCAAAGTATCCCTTTAACAGCTTATGTGTTTGTGACATCTTTAAGTGTTCAGTTTCTTGGTTAACACACTTTGTTTTCCCCCTATAATGTCCTGCTTAGTTTCTTTCCCATTCTCCACATTGTTTTACATTGTTATTGTTGTTGCTGTACACATTTGTCCGCACTGTGACTCATGCACAGTCTCCGATTTTTTTGTATTTTTCAAGCCATTCGTGTGAGTTCTTTCCTTTTCCGTGGGCCATGTATGTCCTTCTTTACACAATCATTTTGATGCCTGTATTCAAATGGTTTGCTGCTACAAACAGTTTAATCTATTCACCAAAACAAATCTAGGAACAGTAAGTAAGGGGGGCAGGAAAAAACACATTTTTTTAGGAAACAACCAAACTATATATTTTTTTTTATCAGGTGAGAACCTGAGCCAACTCATTCAGGTATAGTGTTTGACATGTACCACAAGGATAAAGCTGGCGGCAAGCTAGAAGCAAGGTTGAAGTTTGGGTGGTTCTCGCAAACGAAGCAAAGTAAACAAACTAGCCAGCTTTTTGTCAGAGCTGTGGACTGGTCAGATGAAATTCTCTAACTTTGTGAACTCATCTCTGGTGAACTATGCAGACAGTCATCAAGATGGTAGTCCGGTATGCAGACATGGTGGAAACATAACCAAACTGTCCCCAAGTTTTATTCACACACAAGCAGTTTTCCATAGTTCGCTTTAAAGATGATAGCTAGCTACGTAACTTAGCTGTGGCTGTTTGCCAGTCAGCATAGCTTGTAGAAAACTATGCTTTTTGCCCTGGGATAGTGCGACGCTAGCCCCTGTGTCTTTGGTCAAAAGGACATGCAAGCCGTTGATTCACTGTGAACACCTCAATTCCACAGTAACCAGAATAATGGTGAATATATATAGTAGTAAAGATGTGTGGTTTCTACTAGAGAAAATTAATAATAATACAATATTAGTAATGTATATGCAGTCACTAGATAAGACATTGACATAAGTATAGAATAGGTAATATGCATAAACAGTCAAAAGGAATGTATACATAAACATAATGGCAATAATACCTAAGAAATAGACATACATAATAAGTGGCTGTGATGTATACATAATAGGTGATACACGTAAACAATATGCATATATTGGTTGCAATAATAAACTGTGCCACTAGGCTGCAGACGAGCCCTGTAATAGCTCTAATTGCAAAGGCTGACTGACATCCGGGAAGATTCCGGAAAGGGCGGCGCTAGAGAACGACAACTCTTAACGGCTGCGTTTCAAACTCAAAGTAGACCTAGGCACTAAACCCTCAGGCCTTGAATGACGTTTTTCATTGTCACATCCGAGTGTTATTTTAAATGTCCCTTGCCCAAGCGAGGGAGAGTGATGATTAGAGAGGAAACGTCCTTGGTGGAAATCTTGAAGTTGAGCTTAAAAACAACCAACCTAAAGCTATTAATGTTTTATTAAATTTTTATTTAATCAGGGTCTGTAGTAACGCCTGTAGCACTGAGATGCAGTGCCTTAGACCTCTGCGCCACTCAAGAGCACAATGTACCTAGTAAGATAACGTAGCTAGCTAGCACTCCTGTCAGGTAGCTAGCTACAGTTACCCATAGCTGGCTAGCTAGTTTTATAGTTTGGTAACTTACTCTAATGCATTTCTGAATTCCAAAAAATATGTTTATGACTCTAGCGACGTGTTATAGGCTCCTCACTACGAGACTACGCCAATTTTTCAATGCTAAAATCAATGTTGTTTATATATTTTTTAGCAAGCTAGGTTCATAATGTTTTCTAACATGCCGAAAATGCAGCCTTGTTGATTTAAATGTAAAACTTTGTGGCCATCAGAGCTTGACATGTGACTACAGATTGAATTGTGGGTGATATCCTGATACCCTGCAAGTGACAAAAGTTCTTCACTCGCTCAGATGGCAATCAAACTGCATCCAGTTTCACTGGGGATTCCCAGAGGGAAAATTGCTAGACCAAGGGCTGAGTGGGTAAAAAGAACGCGTTTGGACTGCAGCCTAGTGGGTGCCGTATTTCCCCATAGAGAATAACAGGCATAAATGGCGAACTGCCTAAATGGACAGCAGTTACATACAACACTGTAGAATAGGAATTTACAGGTACAAATAACATGCAGGGCGTAAGCATACATGGTAAAAAAATGGATAGAAGTAAGATTATATGGAATATAAACCTGTACAAGATACTGTTCTGACCACGGCTTACCGCAACAGTGAATAGACCAGTTAGAGACCCCCCCCCCCCCCCCCCCCACACACACACACATTCTGAAATAGCATTTTTGTCCCACCCACTTTTATCATTGGAATGTGAAACAAAACGAGGCAACGGGGTGCTTTAGAACCATGTGGATGCCTCCGAACGGTCGGGTAGGCTGTTTGGATTATTTATCCGAATGGATTAAAAATGTGTCCCCTTCACTTCTAAAACCAAAGTTGCGCCCCTGAATTCAACCACTTTTGTTTCATCACAAAACCGGAGAGTAACCTCTGTCTGTTGTCCACAAAGCATACTGCATGTAACAAACAGTCACATGACCTACAGCATGGTCAAGCAAGTTGATGTTTACAACATTTTCGGACTACTAAACAACTATTGATTAAGAACAAAGGAGCGTTACCACAAGTTGCAAAGAAAACGGGAGCTGCCTCCACTATTCCAACACCATTTCAACATCAACATTTCAACATCATCAAATCATCTATGCTTAGTCTAATACAGTGACAACTAAAAGATACCAAAAACAATTTTGTTCAATCAACGTAAGCTAAATATGATGTGGCTGTCCATGGTTTTATTTGTGTGTGTGTGAGAATGCAGAAAAATCATGTTGACTCACCCTACTACAAGCATTTCACTACACCCGCAATAACATCTGCTAAATATGTGTATGTGACCAATACAATTTGAAACGTCAATGACATCCACTCATGTTGACAAAACAGTCTGACTATCATACAATATACACTTTTATTTGTTGTTATCCTAGGCTACCTAGCTAAAATGCTTGCTCGCTAGCCTAACTTCCTTTCGTGGGAAACGTTAGCTAGTTAACATTAGCCTTCTCCGTATAGCTACATAGTTCAATAGCTATCATCCTCTCAGTCCAGGGTAACAATGTATGAATTTATGGTTGGATCAGAATTGCCTTTTATAATTATTGCCTAGTACGGAGAATTAAATCAAAAACAAAGTCCAAATCCCTATCTCAATCCATGACAAGGAAAGGGCTAATTTTAGCAAGCTAGCCACTGGAGGACAACAACTCGAGATGCAACAATTCAAATCATCACATTTTATTTGTCACGAATGCAACAGGTGAATACAGTGAAATGCTTATTTACAAGCCCTTAACCAAAAATGCAGTTAAGAAAAAAAGTGTTTGAAGTATTGACTAAAATAAACTGAATTAAAAAAATAACAAATAATTAAGGAGCAACAATAAAATAACAGTGAGGCTATATACAGGGAGTACCGGTACAGAGTCGATGTGCGGGGCACCGGTTAATTGAGGAATGTAGGTAGAGGTAAAGTGGCTATGCGCGGATAATACACTGAGAGTAGCAGCAGTGTAAAAATGGGGGGTGGGGACAATGCAAATAGTCTGGGTAGCCATTTGATTAGCTGTTCAGGAGTCTTATGGCTTGGGGGTAGAAGCTGTTAAGAAGCCTTTTGGACCTGGACTTGTCTCTCCGGTGTCTTTGGCAATTTGTTGGGCCTTCCTCTGATACCGCTTAGTATAGAGGTCCTGGATGGCAGGAAGGTTGGCGCCAGTGATGTACTGGGCCGTACACACTACCCTCTAGTGCCTTGCGGTTGGAGGCTGAGCAGTTGCCATACCAGGCGGTGACACAACCATTCAGGATGCTCTCGATGGTGCAGGCTGTAGAACTATTTTTTTTTCTATTTTTTTTTCCTGAGGACCCATGCCACATCTTTTCAGTCTCCTGAGGGGGAATAGGTGTTGTCGTGCCCCCTTCACAACTGTCTTGGTGTGTTTGGACCATGATAGTTTGTTGATGTGGACACCAAGGAACTCAACCTGCTCCACTACAGCCCTGTCGATGAGAATGGGGGTGTTTTCGGTCCTCCTTTTTCTGTTGTCCACAAACATCTCCTTTGTCTTGATCATGTTTAGGGAGAGGTTGTTATCCTGGCACCACACTGCCAGGTCTCTGACCTCCTCCCTATAGGCTGTCTCATCGTTGTCGGTGATCAGGCCTACCACTGTTGTGTCGTCGGCAAACTTAATGATGGTGTTGGAGTCGTGCTTGGCCGTGCAGTCATGGGTGAACAGGTAGTACAGGAGGGGACTGAGCACGCACCCCTGGGGGGCCCCCGTGTTGAGGATCAGCGTGATGGATGTGGTGTTACCTACCCTTACCACCTGGGGGTGGCCCGTCAGGAAATCCAGGATCCAGTCACAGAGGGAGTTGTTGAGTCCCAGGGTCCTTAGCTTAGTGATGAGCTTTGAGTGCACTATGGTGTTGAACGCTGAGCTGTAGTCAATGAATAGCATGCTCACATAGGTGTTCCTTTTCTCCAAGTGGGAAAGGGCAGTGTGGAGTGTAATAGGGATTGCATCATCTGTGGATCTGTTGGGGCGGTATGCAAATTGGAGTGGGTCTAGGGTTTCTGGGATAATGGTGTTGATGTGAGCCTTTGAAAACACTACATGGCTACAGATGTGAGTGCTATGGGTCGGTAGTCGTTTAGGCAGGTTACCTTGGTGTTCTTGGGCACAGGGATTATGGTGGTCTGCTTGAAACATGTCAGGGAGAGGTTTAAAATGTCAGTGAAGACACTTGCCAGTTGGTCAGCGCATGCTCGGAGTACACGGCCTGGTAATCCGTCTGGCCCTGTGGCCTTGTGAATATTGACCTGTTTAATTCTTAACGCTACCCATCCCTTAAGCGGGATAATTGTCATCAACAACCGCTGAATAGCATCATGCCTCAGTCAAATAATATTACTGAAAATATTCATATTCATGAAATCACAAGTGCAATATTGCAAAACACAGTTTAGCCTTTTGTTAATCCATCTGTCGTCTCAGATTTTGAAATGATGCTTTACAGGGAAAGCAATCCAAGCGTTTGTAAGTTTATCGATCGCATGACAAAACATTAAGTACACTTAGCATCAGGTAGCTTGGTCACGAAAATCAGAAAAGCAATCAAATTAATCGTTTACCTTTGATCTTCGGATGTTTTCACTCACGAGACTCCCAGTTACACAACAAATGTTCCTTTTGTTCCATAAAGATTATTTTTATATCCAAAATACCTCTGTTTGTTTGGCGCATTATGTTCAGAAATCCACAGGAAAGAGCGGTCACGACAACGCAGACCAAATTCCAAATAATATCCGTAATGTCCACAGAAACATGTCAACCGTTTTTTAGAATCAATCCTCAGGTTGTTTTTAAAATATATAATCGATAATATATCAATCAACAATCGCTGTCCAAATTCTGTTGCGCGAGCAAAACTCATGTGACCACTTGGCGCGATGTTATCGTTCTGGCTAATTTTTCAAAATAAAAGCCTGAAACTATGTCTGAAGACTGTTGACACCTTGAGGAAGCGATAGGAAAAGGAATCTGGTTGATATCCCTTTAAATGGAGCAATGGAAGGCTATGGAACATGGAGTTTTCAAAATAGAAGCCATTTCCTGGTTTGATTTTTCTCAGGGTTTCGCCTGCAATATCAGTTCTGTTATACTCACAGAAAATATTTTGACAGTTTTGGAAACTTTAGAGTGTTTTCTATCCTAATATGTCAATTATATGCATTTTCTTGCATCTGGTCCTGAGAAATAGGCTGTTTACTTTGGGAACATTATTTTTCCAAACATAAAAACAGTGCCCCGTAGCTTCAAGAGTTTTAAGGCTATGGAGAGTGTGATCACACAGTCGTCCGGAACAGCTGAAGCTCTCATGCATGCTTCAGTGTTGCTTGTCTCGTAGCGAGCATGGAAGTTATTTAGCTCATCTGGTAGGCTCGTGTCACTGGGCAGATCGCGGCAATGCTCCCCTTTTGTAGTCTGTAATAGTTTACAAGCCCTGCTACATCCAACGAGCAACGGAGCTGGTTTAGTCAATCTTAGTCCTCTATTGATGCTTTGCCTGTTTGATGTTTCGTCGGAGGGCATAGATTGTTTTCCTATAAGCGTCCAGGTTAGAGTCCCTCTCCTTGAAAGCGGCAGATCTACCATTTAGCTCAGTGCAGATGTTGCCTGTAATCCAGGGGTGTCAAAGTCAAATGGACGGAGGGCCAAATAAAAAAATCAGCTACAAGACGAGGGCCGGACTGTTCGAATGTTCATTGAAAAATTTTTAAATGACGCATATAGTCTAGTGAACCTAATTGAACCTACTGAAAACCTAACAAATATATTACAATATGATCAGATAAATAAAGCAATATTTTCTTATGGCTCTGTCAGTAATCTTTAATTTTCAACAGACACAAAAGACAAATTTCCTTTATATAAATATCCCCATAACATGAACATTAAATGAAAGAAACCGGTATTCAAGGCACCATCAGTAGACTATATTTTCTATTTTAGCAAAAGTGGGCTAAATTTACTTCAAAGAAAAAACAATAATAGCAATTTTCTATCATCCACTCAACTGAAATATTTTTAAAATATAATTGGATTGAAATACAAAAAAATAAAGTGCAAAAATCTATTAATCAAAAACAACACTTTGTTTAAGGAGAAGTAACATGCAGTGAAAACAAATATTAAATTTTAACTTTTAAACTTGAACTGAGTAAAAACTCTAAATATGTGATTGCACAGTAATGTTCACTTGTTTGAGGTTGAGGGTGATACTTGGTGGTGTCCCATCTTTTCCACAAGTTCATCAATGTTCGGGGTAAGGCTCTGAGCTGAAGAAATCCTCAGAATTGAGTGGAGGTGTTCAGCAGTAAGTCGACTTCTGTGTGATGTTTTGTTCAGGTTCATCAAAGAAAACAGTTGTTCACACAGGTATGTGCTGCCAAACATAGACAACGTTTGAGCAGCCTGGATGCGCAGCTGGGGCATTGTGCCGGGGAGGAAACGGGCGAACTCCGCAGCACCCACTGCCGCATATTTTGCCCTCAGTGCATCATTGCATTGGAGGTCAATCAACTCCATTTGGAGGTTTGGTGGTGAGCTTTCCACGTCAACAGCAAATGGGTTACCGAGCAGTTCCAACCTGCTTTTTTGTGCTTCAAAGTCAGCAAATCGGCGTCGAAAGTCAGCGGCAAGCATACCTATTTTATCAGCCAACTGTGTGCTCGGGAACGCACTGGTAGAGAGCTTCTCTTTCATGGTCTGGCAGCTGGGAAAGTGGCTCAAATTTTCTTTCCGCATCTGCGTCTCCCACAGAGTCAGTTTGGTTTTAAATGCCTTCACTGTACTGTACATATCAGAGATGACACGATCCCGACCCTGCAGCTGCAAGTTTATTGCATTCAGATGACTCGTAATGTCACACAGAAAAGCCATTTCACACAGAAACATTTCGTCTCGGAGTTGTGTTGTGTCTTTCCCTTTGCTGTCCAAGAACAGACAAATCTCCTCACGAAGCTCGAAACATCTTTGAAGCACCTTTCCCTGGCTTAGCCATCGCACCTCTGTGTGATAAGGCAAATCACCATGCTCCGTTTCTAACTCCGTCAGAAATGCCTTGAACTGGCGGTGATTCAAACCTTTGGCTCTGATAAAGTTAACTGTGCGCGTGATGATGCTCATTACATGCTCCATTTTCAAGGCTTTACCGCACAACGCTTCCTGGTGTATGATACAATGATAAGCTGTCAGCTCACCTGTCGCGTTTTCCTCTTGCATCTTTTCCCGTATCTTCGCCACCAGTCCGCTCCTGTGTCCACACATCGCAGGTGCTCCGTCGGTTGTCAAACCCACGAGTTTTTCCCAAGGCAGCTCCATCTCATTTACACATCTTGACACCTCTTCATACAAATCATGCCCCGTAGTTGTGCCATGCATAGGACGTAAAGCCAAAAACTCCTCTGTCACGCTTAGGTTGGAGTCCACTCCGCGGATGAAAATTGACAACTGGGCAATGTCAGAAATGTCGGTGCTCTCATCCACAGCCAAGGAATATGCAATAAAATCTTTTCCCTTTTTCACAAGCTGCTCTTTTAGATTGATGGACAACTGGTCTACTCTCTCGGCAATGGTGTTTCTGCTCAGACTCACATTTAAAAAGAGTTGCCTTTTTTCTGGGCAAACTTCGTCACAAACTTTAATCATGCAGTTTTTGATGAAATCCCCCTCCGTAAATGGCCGGGCTGATTTAGCGATCTCTTCTGCCAAAATAAAACTGGCCTTGACAGTTGCGTCCGCGTGTGTGTCCGCGTGTTTCGTTTCATAATGTCGTCTCAGATTATACTCTTTCAGTACCGCCACACTTTCTCCACACAGAAGACACACAGGTTTTCCAGCTACCTTCGTGAACATATACTCCGACTCCCACCTTGTTTGAAACCCCCGGTTCTCAGTATCCACCTTCCGTTTTGCCATTTTTGATGGGTATCTGAAAGTTAATTTTACTGTGATGCTGACGACTGCTGTGCCAATAAATATTGAAATGAAGCAGCCTACTGCTCGGTGCGTCACCTTTGCATTGTGGGAAATGTAGTATTGGTGCGTGTAAAAGATCTGCGGGCTGCCGGCTTGCTGCGGGCCGGTTCTAATAATAAATCAAGATCATCCCAGGGGCCGTAAAAAACCTTCTTGCGGGCCGGATGTGGCCCGCGGGCCTTGACTCTGACATATGTGCTGTAATCCATGGCTTCTGGTTGGGGTATGTATGTACAGTCACTGTGGGGACGACGTCATCGATGCACTTATTGATGAAGCTAGTGACTGATGTGGTGTACTCCTCAATGCCATCGGAAGAATCCCGGAACATATTCCAGTCTGTGCTAGCAAAATAGTCCTGTAGCTTAGCATCTGCATCATCTGACCACTTCCTTATTGAGTGAGTCACTGGTATTTCCTGCTTTAGTTTTTGCTTATAAGCAGGAATCAGGAGGATAGAGTAATGGTCAGATTTGCCAAATGGAGGGCGAGGGGGAGCTTGTACACGTCTGTGTGTGGAGTAAAAGTGGTCTAGAGTTTTTTTTTTTTTTCTCTCTCTGGTGTCATATTTAATATGCTGGTAGAAATTATGTAAAACGGATTTAAGTTTTCCTGCATTAAAGTCCCTGGCCACTAGAAGCGCCGCCTCTGGATGATCATTTTCTTGTTTGCTTATGGCCTTATGCAGCTCTTTGAGTGCTGCCTTAGTGCCCGCATCGGTTTGTGGTGGTAAATAGACAGCTACAAAAAATATAGATGATTAACACTCAAATAGTCTTGTCTACAGCTTATCATGAGATGCTCTACCTCAGGCAAGCAAAACCTTGAGACTTCCTTAATATTAGATTTTGTGCACCAGCTGTTATTTACAAATAGACACAGACCGCCACCCCTTGTCTTGCCAGAGGCAGCTGTTCTATCTTGCCGATGGACTGAAAGCCCCGCCAGCTGTATGTTATCCATGTCGTCTTTCAGCCACGACTCGGTGAAACATAAGATATGACAGTTTTTAATGTCCCGTTGGTTGGATAGTCTTGATCTGAGCTCATCCATTTTGTAATTCAATGATTGCACGTTGGCTAATAGGACTGATGGTAGAGGGGGATTACTCGCTGTCGGATCCTAACAAGGCACCCCGACCTACGCCCCCGATATCTCTGTCTCTTCTTCATGCAAATTCCGGGGATTTGGGCCTTGTCGGGTGTCTGAAGAAAACCCTTTGCGTCCGACTAGTTAAAGAAAAAATCTTCATCCAGTACGAGGTGAGTAATCGCAGTCCTGATATCCAGAAGCTCTTTTCCATCATAAGAGACGGTGGCAGAAACATTATGTACAAAAATAAGTTACAAATAACGCAAAAAAACACACAATTGGTTTGGAGCCCGTAAAAACTTTACGTGATTTTCTTGATTCACCCAGGAGCTTTCAAAGTTGAGCTCACTCAGTTCAGCGCCACGCTGATGGGCTATTATTTTATTTATAAAATATCAAGGGAGGTCAAATGCTCGCTGGCTTCCCTTCCCTAGCATTCAATGCTACGGGTGGCAACAATGTCATACTCTAAGACCAGACTGCATCAGATACAGTGGGGAGAACAAGTATTTGATACACTACCGATTTTTCAGGTTTTCCTACTTACAAAGCATGTAGACATCTGTAATTTTTATCATAGGTACACTTCAACTGTGAGATACGGAATCTAAAACAAAAATCCAGAAAATCACATTGTATGATTTTTAAGTAAATAATTTGCATTTTATTGCATGACATAAGTATTTGATACATCAGAAAAGCAGAACTTAATATTTGGTACAGAAACCTTTGTTTGCAATTAGAGATCATACGTTTCCTGTAGTTCTTGACCAGGTTTGCACACACTGCAGCAGGGATTTTGGCCCACTCCTCCATACAGACCTTCTCCAGATCCTTCAGGTTTTGGGGCTGTCGCTGGGCAATACGGACTTTCAGCTCCCTCCAAAGATTTTCTATTGGGTTCAGGTCTGGAGACTGGCTAGGCCACTCCAGGACCTTGAGATGCTTCTTACGGAGCCACTCCTTAGTTGCCCTGGCTGTGTGTTTCGGATCGTTGTCATGCTGGAAGACCCAGCCACGACCCATCTTCAATGCTCTTACTGAGGGAAGGAGGTTGTTGGCCAAGATCTCATGATACATGGCCCCATCCATCCTCCCCTCAATACGGTGCAGTCGTCCTGTCCCCTTTGCAGAAAAGCATCCCCCAAAGAATGATGTCTCCACCTCCATGCTTCACGGTTGGGATGGTGTTCTTGGGGTTGTACTCATCCTTCTTCTTCCTCTGATCCCACACCTTCCTCATGATCATTGATGCCCCACGAGGTGAGATCTTGCATGGAGCCCCAGACCGAGGGTGATTGATCGTCATCTTGAATTGAATAAATAAAATAAAATACAAATGAATTACTTAAATCATTCAATGTGATTTTCTGGATTTTTGTTTTAGTTTCCATCTCTCACAGTTGAAGTTGTACCTATGATAAAAATTACAGACCTCTACATGCTTTGTAAGTAGGAAAACCTGCAAAATCGGCAGTGTATCAAATACTTGTTCTCCCCACTGTAGATGTCCTACACATACAGAGACAGAGGGGCACTGTGTTGCTCTCTCGGGTGCTTTCTACATTCAGCCTCTTGCAAATTGATGGAAAATTATGAAAAGACTAAAGATATATATATTTTTGGTCAATTTTTCAGGGAAGCCTGGCTTCCCTTGGCATCCATGAATACACACCACTGCTTCAAATGGGGCATAAGGGGTAAGTAATCCAAAAGTAACTGAAAGTAATCAGATTATGTTACTGAGTTTGGGTAATCCAAAAGTTATGTTACTGATTACAATTTTGGACCGGTAGTAATTGTAGCGGATTACATTTACAAAGTAACCTATCCAACCCTGCTCGTGACTGAGGTAGAAGGGGATTCTTCAACTAGCTAGCTAGCTTATTAGCTGGCTAGCTACCTACAGTGGCTTTCTTAGCGCGTTATTGAACTTAGCTTCGCAAACACTATAATTTGAGAGGGTTTACGAAGAACATATTTTATGTCTGCAAGAACCACCCAAAGTTGCAATTCGATTCTACTGTCCCTCCCCCTTAAATATCAAATATATTTGCTAGACCTAGCAGTGGCAGAAATGTAATGTTGACAATACCACACTTTTTCAGATAGTATATGATAGTATTCACCGTCTTGGACTTCAGGTTTTTATCATGCCCAAGTAAAGCGTGTCTGTGTTTTGATTTGGTCCAATCTAGCATGTACCCAAAGCAAATCGGGTAGCATCATTTTCGAGATAAGTGTCAACTCTGAACCAGTTCAGTACTTGTGGACTCTCTTGGCCCACAGCCTCTTTTGCGCACCCTCTCATAGTCTGAAAACATTGGTCACATGCTACACCCCCTGCTA
Organism: Oncorhynchus clarkii lewisi; assembly: GCF_045791955.1. NCBI lineage: Eukaryota > Metazoa > Chordata > Actinopteri > Salmoniformes > Salmonidae > Oncorhynchus > Oncorhynchus clarkii. The sequence goes on from NC_092152.1 coordinate 55,233,695, forward strand.
CCCCCAGCTCTCACTTTTTCTTAAAGGGAGGTTTCAACCTCTTGAATCCTTTGTTTTGTCTCTTGCACCTGCACTTGTAGTTCCTGAAACTAAAGAAGTGGTGATCCACAAGTACAAGACACCCATGGTGAGTTGAACTCTTCCGCTGTCGTAGCTAACGCAATACTCTTGCCATTCAATAGCCACCAGATCTGTTTTAACAGTACTGCATTGCGTATATGTCCTGACACAATTTTGAAGAGTAATACCTTTTAATTTCTAAAATGCATGTCATATTTTTTTTCAAATAATATAATCCCCTTTTTGTTCATAACACGATTAGTGTAAGTTCTACAGAGCTATGACACCAAATAATGAGTAAGGAGGCACAAGTAGTATGACTACGCCACAAGTAGCTATGTCAAAGCTACACTTCCCTCATGCTCTCGCTCTCTTTTTTTTTCTTGCTCTCAAACAGGCACACCAGATCTGTTACTCCGTCCTCTGCCTTTTCTCCTACGTGGCTGCGGTGAAGGGGAAGGAAGCAGAAGGCAAGTCCAAGCTCCTATCTCCAAGACCCCTGCCCAGCTAGTCTACGACCCATTCAATCTCTACGACCCATCCAATCTACCCCCCCCACCCCTCCCCCTCCCACACACACACACACACAAACAAAACCCCCTGTGCCTCACTCTGCAACAAAGTGGAATCTCGGTCCTACTATGACATTGAGTTCTGACAATCCTTGACCTACTTAAGCACACACCTCTACTCCTCTTTGCACCCTGTAAGTACATCTCCAAGAAATACCCTCTACTCTTTGTGCATGGCCCTGTAAGTAAAATCCCTAGTGTGTGTGTGTGTGTGTGTGTGTACATAAACTAAGCAAAAAAAGAAACGTCCTCTCACTGTCAACTGCGTTTATTTTCAGCAAACTTAACGTGTAAATATTTGTATGAACTTAACAAGATTCATCAACTGAGACATAAACTGAACAAGTTCCACAGACATTTGATTAACAGAAGTGGAAGTGTCCCTGCACAAAGGGGGGGTCAAAATCAAAAGTAACAGTCAGTATCTGGTGTGGTCCCCAGCTGCATTAAGTACTGCAGTGCATCTCCTCTTCATGGACTGAGCCAGATTTGCCAGTTCTTGCTGTGAGATGTTACCCCACTATTCCACCAAGGCACCTGCAAGTTCCCGGACATTTCTGGGGGGAATGGCCCTAGCCCTCACCCTCCGATCCAAACAGGTCCTAGACGTGCTCAATGGGATTGAGATCCTGGCTCTTCGCTGGCTTTGGCAGAACACCAACATTCCTGTCTTGCAGGAAATCACGCACAGAATGAGCAGTATGGCTGGTGGCATTGTCATGCTGGAGGGTCATGTCAGGATGAGCCTGCTGGAAGGGGGTACCACATGAGGGAGAAGGATGTCCTCCCTGTAACGCACAGCGTTGAGATTGCCTGCAATGACAACAAGCTCAGTCCGATGATGCTGTGACACACCGCCCCAGACCATGACGGACCCTCCACCTCCAAATCTATCCTGCTCCAGAGTACAGGCCTCGGTGTAACGCTCAATCCTTCGACGATAAATGCGAATCCGATCATCACCCCTGGTGAGACAAAACCGCAACTCGTCAGTGAAGAGCGCTTTTTGCCAGTCCTGTCTGGTCCAGCGACGGTGGGTTTGTGCCCATAGGCGACGTTGTTGCCGGTGATGTGTGGTGAGAACCTGCCTTACAACAGGCCTACAAGCCCTCAGTCCAGCCTCTCTCAGCCTATTGCAGACAGTCTGAGCACTGATGGAGGGATTGTGCGTTCCTGGTGTAACTCGGGCAGTTGTTGCCATCCTGTACCTGTCCCGCAGGTGTGATGTTCAGATGTACCGATCCTGTGTAGGTGTTGTTACACGTGGTCTGCCACTGCAAGGACAATCAGCTGTGTGTCTTCACTCCCTGTAGCGATGTCTTAGGCGTCTCACAGTACAGACATTGCAATTTATTGCCCTGGCCACATCTGCAGTCCTCATGCCTCCTTGCAGCATGCCTAAGGCACATTCACTCAGATAAGCAGGGACCCTGGGCATCTTTCTTTTGGTGTTTTTCAGAGTCCGTAGAAATGCCTCTTTCGTGTCCTAAGTTTTCAGAACTGTGACCTTAATTGCCTACCGTCTGTAAGCTCTTAGTGTCTTAACGACCGTTCCACAGGTGCATGTTCATTGTTTATGGTTCATTGAACAAGCATGGGAAACAGTGTTAAACCCTTTACAATGAAGATCTGTGAAGTTATTTGGATTTTTACGAATTATCTTTGAAAGACAGGGTCCTGAAAAAGGGACGTTTCTCTTTTTGCTGAGTTTATATATGCATGTATGTATGTATATGTGAACCCTGGTCTGTGGCATCGTGCGTAAAATTTCCCAACCCAGGTCATGTCCTCTAGACTCCTCCCATACAGGCCCAGCCTGAGGCCTTGGCCGTAAACGTGCTTGTTCTTCAAGGGGAGACTTGGTCCGTCCGTCCCCCATCTCTGTCCCCTCTTTGACTGTCCTCTCGTCCTGGCCTGCTGCCAAGGTCTCATTGGTTGTTTTTAATGGGATGGAGACAGCGAGGGGGAGGGATATGTGAGGCACAGCCCTGCAAGTCGATAAGAAAGCAACCAAACCTCCCTGTCCACTCTGCGACTGTGTGATGAATATTCTATGTGCTACGTGGTATTACTGTAAAACTCCAGTCTGTCCCAAGTCCAAACCAGTGAAAAGTTTAAAAAGCACTCTAGTACTGACGGGTGTCACTTTGTTAAATACTACTACTGTTAAATACTACTACTGTATGGTGCATCAAACACTGCATGTAAAAGCTTATTAAAGGTTTCATTCCTTTTGATCACAAAGTATATTGTGTGGTCCAAGATGCGCGTATCTCTTTAGCTTGCCCAGTGAGGCTAAACTACTGTAGTTCTACTGTCAAATTTCTTGTCTGTGGTCCTCTTTATTGAATTGCATGTTACTATGGAGAAAAAAATATTTGAAGAGAAGCAGAATGCTGTACATTTCACCATAAAATGTTTTACAATGTGTGGTTTATTCACTAGATGTGCAATACTTTACATAGTTAGCCAGAGCCAGATCATTGTTCTGATAAAACATCTCGGCTATTCTGGCTTTCAAAGTGCAAAGAATGTAAAAAAAAAAATAAAAAAAAAAAGGACTTCCTTGTCTTACATATTTATTGAAGTGAATAAATGATGACCTCTTGTTTATAAGTGCAAAATCACTATTTGGAGATTCTAAACCTACTGCTGCGCTATCAAGCCCTGCTGTTATGGTTTTGTCCGTTAAAGTCTTCATGTTGTGTCAGTACTGTGGTAAGAGAAATAAATACATTCTAGCCCCATTTCAGCCCAACTGTAAATCCCACAGTTTGAGTGTGTACATGCAGTGTATTGTTTTGCCAGATCAGCAATATATGAATAATACAGCTATGTGATCAGGATATTGTTTTTAATGTTTAAGTGGCTTTTATTTTTTAGAGAGGAAATGCTTGTGTAAGGAACATAGTTACAAATTCCACGGGGCAATTATTTAAGGCATTTCATGATTGACAATAAAAACACTGGTGTAAATATGAGGGTCTCAAAACCGTTTGAAGACTAGGTATAGTTTCTTAGACTAGTTACATATGAGAACCTTAAGAAACGGGAGTATTTGAAACCAACCAACCCTATTATTGTGGTAGCTAGCCTGCTGCTGTGGTGAAAGTGATGGAATAATTGAAATGGGTGTGAAAAAAAGTATTTATAGAACATGTACAGCTTTGGCAATATCAAAATAAAAGTTGTCAAAACTAAAGCCCTCCATTTTGTCTCAAGTCATTATTATGTCACAGTTTGGATGAACACAAATGATGTAGCACATCCAATGTGCATACATATATTTGGAAAACATACCAAGAATGAAATCTAGAGTAACATTTGTGAAGATTTAATGCAATACCCTTTTTTTTTTTTTAAATTAACACATCACAAATTATTACAATGAGCGCTGTTAGCATGAACTATATATGTAATATAGAATAGACAATTGACACCTATGATTGTAACGAACAATAACAAATATTTGTTGCTACTGGAACAATGCCAAGTTGCACAATATTTGTGGCTTTCAACATGCACATGTACTGTAGAGGACAAGTTGTCCTCCATTGAAGACAAATGGCAGATCTATTCATTGACAAAACAATGTAAATTAGATATGCCATTTAGGGAGTGAATGTTGATTACAATAAAGGTTACATGGAGAAAATCAAGCACCTTTTGAAATGAAAATGGAGGGCCCTTCCTTCAGCAAAATATATTGTCCCTGAACCTTAGATATGCAATTTTAGAAACTGCATTTACATGGCAACGCCGGAATTTTGATATCGCACTGGGCTGCGGGCCAGAAGCTTGTAGGTTTTCAGACCACCACGGACAAGAGTAACCTAGGGGTATAAATATCTCCTTTATATTAAAAGCATTGCATTAATCGAAATTCGTATTTGCAGGTTTTTAAAAAGCCTTTAATAAAAATGTCATTCAATTCTACGTCATTTTACATATCAATATTTTTGAATACCACACAAATTACCCAAATTACATTCTAAACATTGACAGAGTACATCTTATATTTATCCAATGCCAAATCAGTGTCTTGTTTGCAAGTAATTCAATCTGAGACGTCGTTAGGAATCTAAACATGGTACTTCCAAAAGTGTTTCACTACAAGCTGTCTAGGTTTAAACATATTTTTAGCCAACAGAAAGTGAATAGCGTAATCAATTTATAGTGACGGAATTAGATTTCTTCCCAAGCTAAATTATTTTATGTCTTCTCAGCTGTAGAAGGTTTAATCTCAGCCTCTGAATGTCAAAGAAATGAAACGATGGTATTCCCATATGCATTAAGTAACGTCTTTCCCGGGTATTTTACACCTTGCTTTATGATTGTTTTTAGCATAAAGCATCGCAGGTCAAGGCGCTGCTTTCGATCACTTTATATAATCGGATCAGTTTTATTTTCTTCCATATCTTAAGCGAACTAGAGGTAGGTCTGTGCTTTTTGCCATTTTCTTTAATAAAACGTAGGCCAATGGCATCCCCTTTCGTACCCCCACAATTCGAGTCTTGATTGTAACTTAATAACAGCCCTTCAGTGACATGGAGTTGGGCTATTTAAAGAGTGGGTAGAGGAATTGAGCGACACATCTATGGCTATAGCATTCTATAAACTAATTTCATCTGTCAAACAGGTAGGTCCACCTCTTATTTCTTAAACGGGAAGAAATCGGGTTCCAACACAACCTTCTTGTTGTTAGCAAAATCTCATTCAAATGAAAACTACTGAAATTAATTATGGCTACTTTAAGCAACATGAGCTGTCCATCCAGCTGTCATGTTTCTACCCACTCTTTAAATAGCCCACCTCCATGAATCTGTATTCTTTGTGAGGTCAATAACTCTGATAAATACATAAATGGTCAAGAAACATTTGTTTTGAATTAAATCAATTATATTAGTAGCAAGCTATCAAAGCTGACCTCGGGTCGTCCTCATCGTCGTGCTCTCCTCAAACTGAACAGAACATAGGCTAGTCCATGAGCAAGATTTTTTGAACTAGGCCTAATAAATAAAAAAAACAGTTGTAGAATCCTTTGACTCTCCTGAACTGCCACTGTAGACCTACACAGCACAGCCATTGGTTAGGCAGCACACAAAAAAAACGTTTTTGATCAGCAAGAGCAGGCAGGAGCTCCGGTTTGGAATATCCATTGCAGTGTGTAATGCAGCCTAGTTGTATTTACACCATCAGCAGCCATTTTAGAAATACCACTTTGCTCTGTGCTTCTCCGAGCATGCACTTCGTAGCCTATAGGTTATGGATCATTTGATTGAGACCACACTTAATAGTCTATATGCCACTTGGTATTCCGCATCCAGCGGAGAATCAGAGATGAGGAGCGGCATCAAGCACATATATCTTGCCTAATAAGCAACTAATTCTAAAACATTGATAAATATTGACATTTTATCAATTACATGACCCTCTCCTGGACTAGATTACAAAAAAAAAATACTAAACCCTCCCCTTTACTGAAATTGAAAAAGCATGACCCTCCCTCAATTTCCTCCAGGTAACCATTCTGTACATTTTGATTAATCCCTTGGCAGATGCTTTTATCCAAACTTTGCGTGTGCATACATTTTACGTATAGAGTTATTAAAAATGTATTGATTTGGGGGGCTAATACTATTGCTATGCACTTTTTTCTTAAGGTTAGATGGCTGGAACTGAACTAGACACAATATTATATTGTGACAGAGGTAGAAAATGTCACAAACTTAAGTCATTGAGAAGTAGATGTAGTAAAGTGCTACCAAATTTTGACCAGCAGAACACAGGCCAATAGAAAAATAGATTAGAGCAAAGCAAAAGATAGCGAAAATATTTTCGCTTTCATAACCCTAGGAGCAAAGGCATTATAGTCTACCTGCTTCATACAATAAATTACAGATTTTTCATAAGTATGCTACTCATATACAGTTTCTATGCCTCTGTTAGCACTTATGAAGAGGAGTGTTTATCATTTACGGAAGTGCTAAACCCTTTCCCCTCAAATTTTTCCCCATCTTCTTGCACTTTGCCCACTTGTCACTCTGTTCAAAAGACTGGCAGCCATCTTGACCCACACAGGGGTAGCCGTAGCCTACTAGAATATTAGCCTCTTTTCCCCGCTCAGAAATCCTGTAGATCAGGACTCTCCAACCCTGTTCCTGGAGAGATACCCTCCTGTAGGTTTTAATTCCAACCCCAACTAATTATTAGAATCAGGTGCACTAGATTAGGGTTGGAGTGAAAACCTACAGTACAGTAACTCTCCCGGAACAGGGTTGGAGAGCCCTGCTGTAGATCGATGCTGTTCTATATAGTTGGAGGAGGCTTCACTCTGGGGGCTTGGTGGGTCTAGCTCTCTCCGTTGACAGACTTGCAGAGTATTCGCAGGCGAGACATGACTTCGTCCCAGTCCAGGTAGGCTCCCTCCAGGTGTCTCACCCGGTCTGGGTGGCTCAGATAGCTCTTCCGCCCATGGAGCAGGCGCCCGTTGTCAAAGGTGACCAGGTCGCCTGCAGGAGGAGGTGGAGGGATATGCCCACTCAGTACTCACCCATGGTATACAGATATTTCAAGATGAAAGTTCAAACGAACAGGCTACCTCTCAAGTGCCTCTTCAGTATGCCATATAAAAGATAACCAATAGTCATAGACGGTAAGTCTACCACCTCTACAACATTTGTAACTACAATTCATGCAAAATCTTACAATACAATTCCTATTGCCAACTTTTATCCAGGGAAGCTTCAATTGAACTGCTAATCTTGAAGGGGCACACTCATGCACACACACACTAACCAGGCTCCATCTTGTAGGTGAGCATGTTTTCTGGTCGCGTCATCAGCTGGATGTAGGCCTTGAGGGAGCTGTAGAAGGCCTGAACCTGGTGCAGCGGGAGGTCCAGCACAGAGTCCCTGGTGGCATTGTTGTAGTTGATCCGTACCACCCGCCCATCACTGTCAACACTGCTCAGAGAGAGGAGGGGTGCCAATGTTAGTGTGTGTGTGTCAACCTTTAGAAACTATGAAAATGACTGCATGATGGACATCTAGGTCTTGTTGCATAATAAGTTGACAAGTGTCAGATGCTCATATCTGATACAATCATATAAGAATGATCAGTGTCCATAATTAGAAATTCCCACAGTGACCTTGCTTGCTCACTTAAAATCACCTTATCATCCATCAGTTGAAGGCAATGTTCCCTCAAAAAAAATTGGGCACTGAGCAAAATTCTGTGCAACTTCCGGGGAACGTTTACTGTGAACACTGAGGCTTTAACGGTTTAAGTTACAGTTTTAACAGTGGCCAAGTTGGTTACTGTGGGTATTTGATCATAATATAGGCCTATTAGAGTGGCCTACCATCAAAAACCATGGACCATGGAAACATTTTTTGGCCCATATTTTTATCCCATATCCCATAACATTTTAACATGCAAATAGTTCATTCAATTCTATCATTCAGCCTACAGTAGCAGCAAATGTGTGGTGTACAATGTAGGTCTACATTCCATGAGACTTTTGGAGAAAAAAAAAACATGCAAGGCTTGACATTAACCTGTTTATCCACTTGTTCTTCAGACAAGGAGGTGACTGAAAATGTTGTGTGGTTTGATGCAAGAAACCAAAAATAAAATGTATTATTATTCCCATTCCACTTTACAGATAACCAGAAAAAGTATGCTACCCTCTACCTATTGGCTACTTAGCTTATTCAAGACCATCTCAAAATATAACACTGCCCCTTTAAGACATAAACAAGCTCTTTACCTGACTTGCTTTTCAAAGATGGCTAGAAATGTGAACATTTTGTGTTCTTGTATGAAGCAACCAGTCCCCCATTGCTGACAAAAAAAGTTGCTATAACTGAGATAATAACTCACTAACTAGCAAAGAATATGAACAAGTGTGCACAAGTGGCTACATAAACTCTCGCTTTGATGTAAAAACAAGCGCATCTACTTACGACTGCTCACGCTGTAAACACAGTCCAGTTCAAAGTAAATGGCACAGATCCATATGGCAATGTTTTTGCATATAGGCCTACTGCAGCTCTGATTGTTTATGGTGCACTGGTCTATCTAGAGTATGGGCCTGAGTCGTGCCTGTCAATGCAATTAAATCCTACTCCAATGCGCTCTTCCTACAAGAAAATCTCTTGCACAGTTAGTTTAGCATATTAAGTCTTGCATAGTTTGTTTTGTTTCTGTATGTTACATTGAAAGTGGCTAATATTGGTTGATTCGAGCACAATTCCCGCAGTAGAGTGAAATGTTGATAGTGTTAACTAAAGGGGAAAACTCTAGAAAGTTGTGTGAATTTCAATCCCGTGCTTCTCTGCACGGACTGATATTTATTCTGCACACAGCTCATTAGAGTGAACATTGGTTGCAGGTTGTGTATTATACATTGATTCTGCGGTTTACATTCTGAGCAGCAGATGGCGACACATATCCATCATGCTCCTGAATCACATCCATGTAGCTTTGAGATACTCTTGAGAGTGTAAGTGAGTGAGTGTCCGTATCCGTGTGTATTTTGGTCAGTGTGCTACCTGGAGCAGTTCTAGACTGACCTCCTGTCAAGTCACATTAATATGTAAACTGAATGATGGCTCTTATGTGTGCAAAAAACAGGCCAATGCATCCATGTCTTATGTATTTTAATGGTGTGGCACTCACTCACTCTATGATGTGGTTCTTGGACTGCACCATGAAGTCACAGTAGTCGGACCCTGTGTCGGTGAAGTCCACCTGCAGGGAGGTGAGGGTCCTGAAAGCCTCTGGGTCTTCTCTTCTCAGTTTTTCTGCCATGTGGAAGCCGTCCACCGCTTCACTCTCCCCACCCTCGCCAGCCTGGCTCAGGCAATGCAGGAACTGCACCTGCAACCAGCCATACAGGATATTAGTACTGTTGCTAACAGCCATCCCATACAGGATACATACATCTTAAAATATGGGGGGTGGGGATTGTGTGCAGTAAACGGCTTAAATATATGCGTGTGCGTGTGCGTGCGCAAGAGTGTTTTATCCAGATGTGACTCAGCTGTCTGACTGATAGTGGGAAAGTAGAGGATTAATGTAGATTTCACGAAGATGACGGTGGATCCTGTCTACCCACTCCAGGTGGGTAGTGCAGTGCTGCATAGTCAGTGTGGAGACTGAGTTTGCCAGCGGTGTAGGCCACGTTGTTAGCCTGGCATTTGTCCTGCACCTGCCATGTGTGCCTGAGGAAGGAATGAGAAAAATTTAAGAAAGGTCTATTATTAATGATTATTAACTAATTATCTAATCACAAAAGGTGTTGAGAACTAAGGACCAAGGCATTGTCTTTGGAAACATTAAAAAGGTTCAAGAGCAACAGGACGTGGAAAAAGTTATTCATCGTCATTTCTAGCATTTGTTAAATGGATGCTGTTAAAATAGTATGCCAATTATACTAGGTGTCTTCTTCGCTCTTGGCATGGAGTCGCTGTGCTCAAATATATGCAAATATGTGCCCTGGTTTTATGTTGTGTCTCTTGGGTTGTTGATTGCGGAAGACTTCTTTTTTTTTCTTTACAATAAATAAAAACTGCAGCTTCTTCAATGACATGTCTCTTGCTTTGGTTCGCAGCTGTTAGCTTCCTCTGACCTGGGCTAAACTGCTGGCTGTGGGATGCTTGTTGTTCCAACCTCAGCTTTATTGGTCCACGTGCAATCATTGGCAAACAAACTGGACGATTTACGAGTAAGACTATCCTACCAACGGGACATTAAAAACTGTAATCTCTTATGTTTCACCGAGACGTGGCTGAACGATGACACAGATAATATAGAGCTGGCTGGCTTCTCTGTGTATGGGTAGGACAGAGCAGCTACATCTGGTAAGACGAGGAGCGGAGTGTGTGCCTTTTTGTCAATAACTGCTGGTGCACAATGTCTAATATTAAAGAAGTCTTGAGGTATTGCTCATCTGAGGTAGAATACCTTATGATAAGCTGTAGACCACACCATCTATATTATTCGTAGCCATCTATCTACCACCACAAACTGATGTTGGCACTAAGACCGCACTCATGAGCTGTATAAGGCCATAAGCAAACAAGAAAACGCTCATCCAGAAGCAGTGCTCCTAGTGGCTGGGGACTTTAATGCAGGCAACCTTAAATCCGTTCTACCAGCATGTCACATGATGGATGGAAAAATAAACTCTAGACCACCTTTACTCCACACACAGAGACGCATACAAAGCTCTCCTTAGCCATCCATTTTACAAATCTGACCATAATTCTATTCTCCTGATTCCTGCGTATAAGCAAAAACTAAAGCAGGAAATACCAGTGACTACATCAATACGTAAGTGGTCAGATGATGTGGATTCTACGCTACAGGACTGTTTTGCTAGCACAGACTGGAATATGTTCCGGGATTCATCCAATGGTATTGAGGGATATACCACCTCAGTAACCGCTCTTACTACACCGGCTCTGACGCTCGTCGGATGTGGCAGGGCTCGAAAAATATTACAGACTACAAAGGGAAACCCAGCCACGAGCTGTCCAGTGACGCGAGCCTACCAGACGAGTTAAATGCCTTTTATGCTAGCTTCAAGGCAAGCAACACTGAAGCATGCATGAGAGCACCAGCTGTTTCCGGACGACTGTGTGATCACAGATCAACAAGACCTTTAAACAAGTCAACATTCACAAAGCTGCGGGGCCAGATGGTAAGTGTCTTTGCTGACATTTTCAAACTCTCCCTGACCAAGTCTGTTATACGTACATGTTTCAAACAGACCACCATAGTCCCTGTGCCCAAGAAAGTGAAGGTTATCTGCCTAAATGATTACCGCCCTGTAAGTCAGAATAGGGCATGACAACACCTTTTCCCCTTCAGGAGACTGAAAAGATTTGGCATGGATCATCAAAATCCTCAAAAAGTTCTACAACTGCACCAATGAGAACATCGCGACCGATTGCATCAGCGGCAACTGCTTGGCATCTGACAGTAAGGCGCTACAGAGGGTAGTACATCACTGGGGCCAAGCTTCCTGACATCCAGGACCTATATACTAGGCGGTGCCCAAAGAATTGCCAAAGACACCAGTCACCCAAGTCATAGACTGTTCTCTCCGTGCTACCGCACGGCAAGTGGTACCGGAGCGCCACGTCTAGGACCAAAAGGCGCATTAAGAGCTTCTACCCCCAAACAATAAGACTGCTGAACAATGAATCAAATGGCTACCCGGACTATTTACATTGACCGCCCACCTTTATTTTTACACTGCTGCTACTCGCTGTTTATTATAAATGTATAGTCACTTTACAAACTACCTCGACTAACCTGTACCCCTGCACATTGACTTGGTACCAGGTACCTCCTGTATATAGCCTCGTTATTGTTATGTAAATCTTTTTTCATTTGATTAGATTTTTTTAAAACTTTCGTTTATTTAGTAAATATTTTCTTAACTTTATTTCTTGAACTGCATTGTTGGTTAAGGGCTGGTAAAGAAACATTTCACGGTAAGGTTGTATTCGGCGCATGTGAATTGTTTTATTTGATTTGATTGAATGTATTGGGTAATACCTCGGGCTTAACATCCCCTGGATGAATTTTGGACTGAGGCCTACCTACCAAAACTCAATTAGGTTGCATGTCCATAAAACTTCTGGATAATCCAGACTGATGGCAACAATAGTGAGCGTAGCGTTCAGTCTGGTTTAACCACGCTGTCCATGTTATCCTCAGTATACAAAAGGAGCGGATAGTTGAGAGTAGCAATGGGTTTCTAGAATTAGGATATTTAGGAAAATGAGACATGATGGCAAAGTTCAAACGCACCCTAGTGAATCTGCTGCAGTGGAAATATAAAGCTGTGTGGAAAATGCAGAGCTTTTAGAAATTGTATGCCCGTGGTTTGGCTTAAGATTGTATGAAGCTAATACAGTCAGAGGGCATGGTTTCTCACCCATAGAACGTCAGTCTTAGGTATCCGATCCTCTGGCTGAGGCGGGCCACCTGACCCTGCTCCACCGGCGCCCCCTTCAGGTAGACGATTCCCACGCGGCGTAGAGCCAGCAGCCAGGCCAGGGCGGCCTTGTCATCGTGGAGGACCTCCTCGAAGTTGGCCGTGGGGATCTGTAGCTCTGAGTCCCAGTACATACGCTCTGAGTGAGCCAAGGAGATAGATGCACTTCATTCAAGTATTGTATCATCCTGTATTGTCTGTATCGTATAGTCTGTATTATACCATCCTGTATCGTATAGTCTGTATTATACCGTCCTGTATCGTATAGTCTGTATTATACCGTCCTGTATCGTATCATTGTTTGTCAAAGTTCCCAGGTTTTTCAGACATTCCAGTTGGAGGTTTCCCAGAATCAGGAGGGAATGAGTAGGGAGGGAATCCTTCAACTGAAAATCCTTGAAGCAGGATTTCTGAAAACTTGGTAAATCTCCGGAATTTTTCAACGTCAGCATTTTGCAATACAACATTTCGGCCATTTTCTACCAATGCTTGTTTGCCTTGGTGTAGGACAGCTCAGGTAGTCACAACCATAAGGACACATGAACAGAAACCACAGCCTGTCAATGGACAATGGACTCTAACGGCAATATGTGTAATGCTCCTGGACACAGTCTGTACTGTCTATACATAATGTGTCTGTGTCCATGAAACGTTTCCTCCAAGGGATAGGAGGGAGGGAGGGAAGCCAGCTCGCTACGGTTGGAATACTCTGTGAGGAAGAAGGGGAAGGGGAGAGAGGGGTGAGAAGAGTCTGCATGTCTCAACTGACAGCAGTGGAAAAAGCCTCCCACTGCTTCGCTTCGCACCCAGCTGGCTTCAGCCCTTTTTCCATAGAGGCTCTCTCCAGTGGCTCCTGCATTGCAGACACAGCTGCCGAGCACATTTAGTGTGTGTGTGTGTGTGTGTGTGTGTGTGGGGGGGGGGGGGTACAAAGTTAGTGTTAATTAATTATTCAAAAACAAACCAAGGGGGTGCAACAAACCTCTTCAGTGGCAATTCATCTGGATTAAGTGGAGTACAAATCCAGTTCAGATGTTAGAAAGCTTGACTTTGCATCAACTCAGTTGACGTAAATATTTGTGTGGCGTAGTCAATGGATTTTGCTCCGTGAGTACAGCTACGGTAACGCATGGAGTCTCTGTGTGTGTAGGGGCTTATGCAGGAAGAAGCTGCAGCTTGATTGCCACCCCTGGGGAATGATCCTGACCCTTTTCAGCTGAAACAATGAGTCATCGAGATACAATGATACCCTTCACTGATACTGATGACTTAACCCACAGCAGGTTTTTACATCTCCCTTCACGCTGTCATCTCCCAAAAAAAACTGTAGCATAGGTCAAAAAGTAAAAGAACTCTTTATTAAAGGCTGGCTGATGTTGAGGGTCACCGATGAAGAGAAGGTTGAAGTATGGGGGACTTCTAGAATATAGGCTAGTTCCTTCCATTATTATAATGTTACAAGTACTCCCGTAAAATCAGACTAGCCCATAGATACCATTTGACCAGCTAGTATGTATCCGCACACAAAGGAGGACATAAAGTTCTTGGCTAGAGGCAGAACGGTGATTCAGGGACAGCCCTGAGGTTTTGGATATCACACATGACGGAGTAAGCCATAACAGCGGAGGTAAAAGCATGTCATATCGAATTAGGAGTTTTGGCTGAACTTGCCTTCCCCCCCTGTAAGTGGACATTTTCTTGTCTGGTAAACGTGGCTAACATCACTGGTTATCTCCTGATTTGACTCAAGACCAGTACTCACTACCTTCACTGTTACGTTTTGAACAAATCGATTTTCAATCCTTAAGAGACAAGAAAAATGAAGAGAAGAGAGTAAGGAGAGAGGAAATGAGAGGAAGAGAGCGAGAGAAAGTGGAGAGTGGAAAGGAGCATAGAGAGAATCAGAGCAGAGAGAGCTAAACCCAGGTAGGCCCTTTAGTGGATGATGGATGGGGTAAGAGAGTGAGCGGCTGGCTGGGCAGTGGGCCCGGGCTGGGAGGGTTCAGATGGTGCAGGGCCCAGAGCGTTCTGCTCGGTTATTGCCGTGTAATGCTTGACACTCAAATTCTCACCAAGCGCAAAATCGCTGCTCTGATTTCCTGGAACGTGTAGCGTTGGTCCACCAAGCCAATTAGTGATTAGTCTCCCTGACTCTTGCATAGTTTCCAGCCAGGGTTAACTGAGATACACACACACACACAGCCTGAGATTGTGTGTTTTGAGAGAGCTAGTTCCTGTGTCGGTCCTAGTATGTATGTGTATTAGAACCCAGGAGTTTTTATGTGAAACTCTTATGCTTGTGAACGTATTATGTGTTATCTTTCTGTTTGATGGAAGTGTGTGTATGGACACACGTGTATGTGAGTGTATTCATGTGTGCATAATGCCTTTCCTCCCTTCCGTTGGTCTTGGTCTGCTGCTGTGGCTTTTCCAGACGAGGAAACCTGAAGCTGCGGTTCCTGTTGCTGACGGCAGTCTCTCTCCCTCTTATTTTCTCTCTCTCCACATCTCCCCCACCACCCGCTCTCTCTCCTCCATCCCCCGCCCTCTCTCTGTCTGCTCTCCTCTCGAGCTGGAAGTTCTCTCAACGCTCTACTTGAGTCGTGGTTCTCCAAAAGGCTGTTTTGTGTGTAAGCAGGGTCTTTCACAATTCTAATCCACTAGATCAAGTTCCTCAGAGGGTCAAATTGTGGAGTTCAGTCCTTCTGACGCCCCTCTGTTTCGACTGGAGGAATTAGACGCCGTATTGTATGTGTTGTAAAGGCCTTCACAAACATGATGGAATTCATCAGTGCTTTCATTGCAAAGGGGGCTGAGGCCAGTGAGTGTGCCCACTATAATTATCAGGACAAGCTTGCAGCTGTACTGACATTTTAGATGAATGGAATTGTGTGGTATATCGGCCAGAGGAATGTTAACATCTAGTGGAATACTGGGGGTTTCCTCAAAACAACTACAATCCTGCATCCAATCATGTGAGAAGTGAAGTCACATAAACACACAGTCACACACACAGTCACACACACAGTCACACACACACACACACACACACACACACACACACACACACACACACACACACACACACACACACACACACACACACACACGTCACCTGCGGTGCATCACATTGTAGCTGTTATAGTCCTATTTACAAAGAGTCTTAAACTGTCTTAAAAAGAAGAGTCTTAAATTGTCTTAAACTGACGTGGCACAGCTAGTCCCTCTCTGGAGAACGCTTCCCACCCTCCGTCCAATACAACAAACTAACCTTTCTCTGTTTAATGGAGAGACCTGCACCACAGTGCCACCTCTGCCTTCTCAGCTTTAATAACACAGTGTATACAGTGTTCTTACTGGAACGCTCAAGGACTCTGATGACCAAATCCAAACCAACCCCTAATTCCTTCCTCTGCCCCATGGTACTTTTTATAGATCTGGAAGACTTGGATAGGAGTCAGCAATAATAGCTTGCCCCTCTGATTATAGCTTGACCTAGCCCTCAGGTGGGCTGGATGGAATTTCCCCATGTTGCTTACACCTATTCAGTCCTTCCAGATCTTTAATATCATTTTCACTCTCCTGAGCAGTAAAGCTGAACTGAGCTGAACTGAGCTGAGCTGTACTGTGCTGTGCTGGCCTGGTTACACATCCACTTTAGGATACCACACGCATCCAACTGTGTGTGTGTGTGTGCGCGAGCGCATGTGCTCAGCGGGGAGATTCATCTTCTTGATAGACAATCAGTGTGTGTGTATATGGAAATGGTGAGGTTTGGGGAAAGATGCGTGTTTTTCCATTGATGCACCACAACAGCTATGTTTTCAGGGTTCTTTTTAAACTGATGTGTTCTCACGCATCGCCACAAGAGCACATAGGTCCAGATGGATTCTACATTCATGAGTCAAGGAATACCCAGACTCCCATTATGTCAAAGGAAAGACATATCAGCTGCTGTTTGGATGAGGAGGAACCAATCAAGTTCCATTAGGACTAACTGAGGCCCAGTCGTGCAGATTATCATCACATTCAGACAGTTTGCTATTAGAGCTGATGAGAGTATTATACAGTGCCTTGCAAAAGTATTCATTCCCCTTGGTGTTTTTCCTATTTTGTTGCATTACAACCTGTAATTTAAATGGATTTTTATTTGGATTTCATGTAATGGACATACACAAAGTAGTGAAAGTGAAATTAAAAAAAATAACTTGTTAAAAGAAATTCAAAACTGAAAAGTGGTGAGTGCATATGTATTCACCCCCTTTGCTATGAAGCCCCTAAATAAGATCTGGTGGAACCAATTACCTTCAGAAGTCACATAATTAGTTGAGATCCACCTGTGTGCAATCTAAGTGTCACATGACCTCAGTATATATACACACCTGTTCTGAAAGGCCCCACTAAGCAAGGGGCACTACCAAGCAAGCGGCACCATGAAGACCAAGGATCTCTCCAAACAGGTCAGGGACAAAGTTGTGGAGAAGTACAGATCAGGCTTGAGTTATAAATAAATATCAGAAACTTTGAACATCTCACGGAGCACCATTAAATCCATTATTAAAAAACAGAAAGAATACGGCACCACAACAAACCTGCCAAGAGAGGGCCGCCCACCAAAACTCACAGACCAAGACAGTTTTCTTATTATTTCCTGTTTGTTTCACAATAAATAAATAAACATGCATCTTCAAAAAGGTAGGCATGTTGTGTAAATCAAATGATACAAATCCCCCCCCAAAATGTATTTTAATTCCAGGTTGTAAGGCAACAAAATAGGAAAAATGCCAAGGGGGGTGAACACTTTCGCAAGCCACTGTAGACAGTGAACCCAGTGAATGCAATATGTATGCCGTTGAGTAACTATTTAAAAAAAAATATTCATACTTGTGTTCATCTCTAAGCCAAGCTAGTTATCACTGTCTCATTAAAAAGTGATAAAAAATTATATTCTATTTTATTACCATTTACAAACATGGCTTGCTTGCTAAAACTACATCAGAGCAGAATGTTCCATTTCTTGGGGGCCAAACAAGGAGTTTTTTAAGGACAGTCTTAAGGATCTCTCGTTATACCACTAACAACTGGCCCAGAGTCAGATTAGGCCTGTTTATCTCATGAAGGGATGCTTTAAACGGATGCACTCCAAAATCTGCACTGCAGGGAAGAGAGTGACTCAGTGGGCACTATGGCCGTGACCAAGCAGACAGTGAGTAAAGGTGTTGACACATTTACTGGCAGCAGTCGGTGGAGATGAGTCCAGAGGAAGATGTGTGAGAAAAGACTGTGGCCTCTTGGGTAAGCCAGCCAACACTGCTTCGTCACCTCACGGTAGGTAAAAGGCTCAAAGTACACTAGCCAGAAAGTGAGAAAACACCACATCACTCACCGAGGATAATCATTATCCTCCTCAAGCGTTCAAAGAGGCCTTAAGGACACAATAGTGCCAGTTTACAGGCTTTATTACTGTTCACAGGAGGCGGCAAGTTGGAACATTTGATAAACACACAGAAGGTAATGACTACTACACTCTCAAAATAAAAGGTGCTATCTGGAACCTAAAAGGGTTTTTCGGCTGTCCTCATTGGAAAACCCTTTGAAGAACCATTTTTGGTACCAGGTCGAACCCTTCTGGGTTCCATGTAGGACCCTTTCCCCAGAGGTTTCTACATGGAACCCAAAAGGGTTCTGCGTGGAACTAAAAAAGGGTTCTCCCTGGAACCAAAAAGGGTTATCCTATGGGGACAGCCAAAGTACCCTTTTGGAACCCTTTTTTCTAAGAGTGTACTGATCATGTTAATAATGTAGGCCTAGATAGATAATGCCTAATAATAATGGTAATAATAACTACACTACTGAGGCGGTAATAACTACACTACACTACTTGGGGCGGCAGGGTAGCCTAGTGGTTAGAGCGTTGGACTAGTAACCGAAAGGTTGCAAGATTGAATCCCCGAGCTGACAAGGTACAAATATGTCATTCTGACCCTGAACAAGGCAGTTAACTCACTGTTCCTAGGCCGTCATTGAAAATAAGAATTTGTTCTTAACTGACTTGCCTAGTAAAATAAATAAAAAAGATTGGATTTTTCTTGTCTATACTGAATACATAATTTAAACATTCACAGCGTAGGTTGGAAAAAGTATATGAACCCCTAGGCTAATGACTTCACCAAAATCTAACTGGAGTCAGGAGTCAGCTAACCTGGAGTCCAATGAATGAGACGAGATTGGAGATGTTGGTTAGAGCTGCCTTGCCCTATAAAAACTCACAAAATGTAAGTTTGCTATTCACAAGAAGTATTGCCTGATGTGAACCATGCCTCCAACAAACGAGATCTCAGAAGACCTAAGATTAAGAATTGTTGACTTGCATAAAGCTGGAAGGGGTTACAAAAGTATCTCTAAAAGTCCACGGTAAAACAAATTGTCTATAAATGGATCAAGTTCAGCACGGTTGCAAGCCTCCTTAGGAGTGGCTGTCCTGCAAAATGACTGCAAGAGCACAGCGCGGAATGCTCAATGAGGTTAAGAAAAATCAGCTAAAGACTTACATAAATCTCTGGAACATGCTAACAGTCTACGATACGTAAAACACTAAACAAGAATGGTGTTCATGGGAGGACACCACGGAAGAAGCCACTGCTGTCCAAAAAAAACATTTTCTGCACGTCTGAAGTTCAAAATATTATGTGGACAGATTAAACTACAGTTGAGTTGTTTGGAAGGAACACACAACACTGTGTGGAGAAAAAAAGCACAGCACATCAACATCAAAACCTCATCCCAACTGTAAAGTATGGTGGAGGTAGCGTCATGGTTTGGGGCTGTTTTGCTACATCAGGGCCTGGACAGCTTGCTATCAACTACGGAAAAATGAATTTGCAAGTTTATCAAGACATTTTGCGGGAGAATGTAAGGCTATCTGTCCGCCAATTGAAGCTCAACAGAAGTAGGGTGATGCAACAGGACAACGACCCAAAACACAAAGTAAATCAACAACAGAATGGCTTCAGCATAAGAAAATACTGAGTGGCCCAGTCAAATTCCAGACCTCAACCTGATTGAGATGCTGTGGCATGACCTCAAGAGAGCGGTTCACACCAGACATCCCAAGAATATTGCTGAACTGAAACAGTGGTCTAAAATTCCTCCTGACCGTTGTGCAGGTCTGATCCGCAACTACAGAAAACGTTTGGTTGAGGTTGTTGCTGCCAAAGGAGGGTCAACCAGTTATTAAATCCAAGGGTTCACAATGTTTACACGGTGTGTTCAATAAAGGCATGAAAACATTTTGTTTGTGTGTTATTAGCTTAAGCAGACTATCTGTTTTGACTTACGACCAATTTATGCAGAAATCCAGGTAATTCCAAAGGGTTCACATACTTTTTCTTACCACTGTACTTCAATATAAGAGCGCTATCCAATATTTCCCATGGAGGGGTGATTGAAACAGATCCATAAAATGATTGAATCAGATCCACAGCCCCCAAAGCCACATCTCCAAGACAAGGGTTTCGGAAACCGAAAATGACTATGGTACCATTCCTAGAATGCCTTTGGAATAAGAAGGCAAAACAACTTGCGGTTGCTAAGGCCCTCGGTAAGATAAACAGGAAGTGTAAACACTAACAAATATAATGATGACAAACACTGCTTGTAGATTCCAATCTCCCTGTGCACAAAGTCTTTGAGTGTTTGTTTGTATACTATACACACACTATGGCTTCAAGCTCTAGCCTAGATGATTGAGTGAGGTCAGAACCAGACCTGGGTTTAAAATATTACTTGAAATAATTCAAATACTAATGCTGTGCTCGACTGAGCTTGCATTGCATAATATAACCAATGGAATAGTCTCAAAAGTGCAAACCCCACTCGCCTGGCACTCCAGGCAGGCTCAAAAATGCCAAATAGCCTACTATTTGAATAGCTAGACTGGTCAGAACAAGGTCCCCTCAGTTGCAGAGAGAGTTGAGTTAGGCTTTCAAAATGGCTTCCACTAAGCCTCCCTATAATCAGTATTCCATATGGCAGAGTCAGAAGAGGGGAGTTGAACAGGACTGCACACAGACTTTATCCCTTGCCGAAGGTCTCAGGTTATTAAGCTATTTCACATACAGCCGCTGCATACCTCAGCGATGTAGTCTGGTCTACGTGTGAAAGCGGCATCCTCTGGGCTAGAGATTGACAGGCTGCACACTTTGACAGAAGCAGCCGTGTCTGGGGAACACCATATCCTTGGAAATGCTTGGGGCATGTGGACCCGGAGGTTGGTCTAATGGTTAACACAGCTGCCTCCGGACTACATGTGCCCCCCCAACTGCGGGGGTTCAAATCCAGCTTCTATACTGTCTATTCTCCAAATCTCATTTCTATGCTATATAAATATGTTTTATTTAAGTAAATGGTTAGGGGGAAACTCCTAATTCCTACTGACACTAAAGGACAAAAAACAAGTGAGTTGTGATTCAGTCTGAGAAACACCTCATATTATCATATTGACCTCGGCGGGTGCTACACTTTCACAATCTTACCCGTCTTCTGGGAAAACATACAGATGTTCAAAACTAGGCCCATATATGTGCGTGGAAAGAGAAAGAGAAAGAGAGAGAGAGAGAGAGAGCTATAGGGAGCTAGGTAGGGATGTGAACTAAACTTGAGTAACAAAACTTCCACATGTGAACATTATTTCACCATCCATCCATCTAAAAATGTAAACTTTTCCAGGGTTTTTCGGCAGGAGGAATTTCAGACCAGACCTCAGGAGGATATAATTAAACCCAGAAACAGGGGGGCTGGTGTGTGTGTGTGTGTGTGTGTGTGTGTGTGTGTGTGTGTGTGTGTGTGTGTGTGCGTGCGTGCGTGCGTGCGTGCGTTTGCACGCGCGTGTGTGCGTGTGAGGGTGCATGTGTGAGAGAAAGAGAGAAAAAGAAAGCGCACAGAGCCAGACAGAACATGAGCTAAACTCTGTCTGGTAGGAGCACTCCTGGTGTCGAGCTAGCAACAGTGGAAGAACAGAAACCCTGCACTGACAAAGTGTGCGTGTAAGTGTGTGTGGGGAAGGGGACCTCTTACACTTGTACTAAAGGAGAGAGTGGAGAAGGGGGGGTTGCTATCGACACACTGCCTTTAAATCACTCGAGTGGAGACAAAGCAGGAGCCACTCAAACCTGTGGGTCCTTCAGGACCACGTGTGGACATACCAGTCTCTCCTCATTTGAAATGCAGCTACAGCTTTCATTTCACTTTTACACAGCTCTTTTTATTTTTTTACAGACTGACCAGGTGAATCCAGGTGAAAACTATGATCCCTTATTGATGTCACTTGTTACATCCATTTCAATCAATGTAGACGAAGGGGAGGAGACAGTTTAAAGAAGGATTTTTAAGCCTTGAGACAATTAAAACATGGATTGTCTATGTGTGCCACAAAGGGTGAATGGACAACAAAATATTTAAGTGCCTTTGAACAGGGTATGGTAGTAGGTGCCAGGCGCACCGGTTTGAGTGCGTCAAGAACTGCAATGCTGCTGGGTTTTTCACGCTCAAAAGTCTCCTGGCCCACCACCCAAAGGACATCCAGCCAACTTGACACACTTGTGGGAACCATTTCGAGTCCACATGGGTCATCATCCCCGTGGAATGCTTTCGACATCTTGTAGAGTCCATGCCCTGACGAAGTGAGCCTGGTGGGTGCAACTCAATAATAGCAAGGTGTTTCTAATGTTTTGTACACTCGGGGTGCATTGAAGTGTATTTACGTTTTTTTAACTGCGTGTGATTAGATTAATCCTGCTCAGTTTTAGAGAGAACAGATTATCAACAATGTTAATAAGGTCAATGATGTTAAACTTAGTTTATAACTGTGTGTTTGTGTGTGTGTGTGTGTGTGTGTGGGGGGGGGGGGCATGAAACCTATTGGATATGCAACAGATATTACAGAAATGTTATCTTGGATGTTACACATATTCAAGATTAACAGTCTGTGCTCAACCCTTAGCTAACCAGCTGACCATTTAGATAACTTGTAAAAACCCTAAAAACAGTAAAACCCCATAATATCAATAATGGTTTTTAAATGACTTGTGGCCTGTAGCATATGTTTTTTAAACAACTGAAAATTCAGTTTGTATTGCACAAAGAAAATGCCAATCAAAAAGTAACATTGGAATTTGCAGGATTCTTGCTTTAAGTACTGTATGAGGGCACAGACCCTTATTTTCTTTTTCAGAGAAACTCTTCAGGGATATTTTCAAAAACGAAAATCATTTATCTCATGGGTCTTCAGAGTTATGCAGGAGTCAGCTACTGCTAGACCAGACTAGAATGGACACTGTCAGCATGACTGAATTGGCAATGTGTGTATGCTTGTACTGTACTGTAGCAGTGAATTTCAATAGACAGAGACACATGCTCAACCCAAACTAACAGCTA
This sequence comes from Oncorhynchus clarkii lewisi, assembly GCF_045791955.1. Taxonomy (NCBI): domain Eukaryota; kingdom Metazoa; phylum Chordata; class Actinopteri; order Salmoniformes; family Salmonidae; genus Oncorhynchus; species Oncorhynchus clarkii. The sequence continues at coordinate 55,256,774 of NC_092152.1, forward strand.
TGAAACTATATAGGCCCTACCAGTTTGGGATTGGACCACAATCAATAATGAAATAAACAAAAGATTTATCCTGATTTATTCCAGAATATCTACTTTCAGCAACCGTGGGGAAATTGCCATATAGCAGTCCTAGGCGTAATAGTCTTACTGTTGAGGAAGAGCTCCTCTTGTAGAGCTTGTCTGGCAGCAGGAGAGAAGCACCGTTTCCTCAGCCATTCTGGGTCAAACTCACTGGTGTGCTGGTCCGGCCACACTATGGACACCTGAGGACAACCACAGAGGTTGGTTAAGCCTTCCTTAAAGGCAGCTCACACTAGTGTAGCACATGGGGATGTGTAAAACTTGCTCCTCAGCCTGAAGTGTCCCCATTTGCACCAGCGCATAGCTAGCTTTTTGTGTGGTGCCGACTGGTGAGACGCGTCAAGAAGGCGGTCACGTGTGCTAGCAAGGCAGAGGTCCCGAGTTCGCACCGGGTATGAGCCGAGGAAGTGGTACTCGCTACGCAAGCAGCGTGATGTCCTTTACAGTGGTGCCTAGTGACTCAGTGGTGCCTAGTGACTGATCTACAGTTGCGCTCAGCTCAACACTGGGGTCGATGTTGAGTAAGTTTGAGGAGTGAATGTAGCACATGTGGATGTGTGAAACTTGCTCCTCAGCCTAAAGTGTCCCCACTTGCGCCAGTGAATAGCTAGCTTCTTGTGTTGCGCCAACTGGTAAGCAGCGTGAAATCCTTTACACTAGCAACAATATTGCCATCTACACTGAACACAAATATAAACGCAACCGGTAAAGTTTTGGTCCCACTTTTCATGAACTGAAATAAAAAGTGCCCCAAAATTTTCCATGCACACAAAAAACGTATTTCTCTCAAATGTTGTACACAAATTTGTTTTCATGCCTTTAGTGAGCATTTCTCCTTTGCCAAGATAATCCATCCACCTGACAGGTGTGGCATATCAAGAACGTCCACCTGACAGGTGTGGCATATCAAGAAGCTGATTAAACAGCATGATCATTACACAGGTGCATCTTGTGCTCGGGACCATAAAAGGACACAAGTTGAGGGAACATGCAATTGGTATGCTGACTGCAGGAATGTCCACCAGAGATGTTGCCAGAGAAGTGAATGTTCATTTCTCTATCATAAGCCACCTCTAATGTCATTATCGAGAATTTGGCAGTATGTCTAACCGGCCTCTCAAATGTAGACAAGTTGTATGGCGCCATGTGGGCGAGCGGTTTGCTGATGTCAACGTTGTGAACCATGTGCCCCATGGTGGCGGTGGGGTTATGGTATGGGCAGGGATAAGCTATGGATAATGAACCCGATTGCATTTTATCAATGGCAATTTGAATGCACAGAGATACCGTGACAAGACCCTGAGGCCCATTGTTGTGTCATTCATATTTTCCTGCCATCACCTCGTTTCAGCATGATAATGCACTGCCCCATGTCGCAAGGATCTGTACACAATTCCTGGAAGCTGAAAATGTCCCAGTTCTTTCATGGCCTGCATACTCAACAGACATGTCACCCATTGAGCATGTTTGGGATGCTCTGGATCGACATGTTATGACAGCGGTTTTCAGCACAGCCATTGAAGAGGCGTGGGACAACATTCCACAGGCCACAATCAACAGCCTAAATCAACTCTATGTTAAGGAGATGTGTAGCGCTGCATGAGACTGGTTTTCTGATCCACACCCCTGCTTTATTTTTTCGGGTATCTGTAACCAACAGATGCATATCTGTATTCCCAGTCATGTGAAATCCATAGATTAGGGCCTAATACATGTATTTCAATTGACTGATTTCCTTATATGAACTGTAAATCTAAGGAAATTGTTGCATGTTGTGTTTATATTTTTGTTCTGTACAAAATTAACTTAAGTGGAGTAAGATGAGTGCCATTAGATTGACACTTGATATAAGTTAAGTTTTGCATTTTCCTCCTTATGGTTACATTTAGAATTGGGGAAAGATAAGTTGATCCAAGATCTGTTACCTTGTTGTTGTCAGTGACTTGGACCCGGTCGACCCCAGTGTGGATGTCCAGTTGGGAGAGCAGCAGGCTGCGGGCCTGAGCTGACTGCAGGGTACACAGCGGGCATTGACAGTTGTCCCTCAGCCATGTGTACGGGTACATGCTTTGCCTGCTGTCCTCCCACTCCACCTCCAGTTGCCTTTCCTGCTCCAGGGCACGGACCTGCCTCACCCCAGGGCTGTTCCCCAGAGCAGTGGAGGGGAGCGGGGTGGGTGCCTGGGTCCCATACTCACGGAGCTGCCTCCAGATCAGGTGAAGAGAAGGAGATGGAGAGGTGGCAGCTGTGGCAACTGCCCATCTAGGCCTACCCTCAGCCCTCAAGGCATGGCAGGCCAAAACGGAGCTTCGCTTGCGCATGCTCGGCAGGGTGCATCGTGCTATAGTGGTCGTCCACATCCTCGAACCAGGACCTCCAGATGAGCTGCTTCTCCAGAAGAGAAGGGGTGTCGGAAGAAGCAGGGGAATAAGAAGGACTTTATGGAAGGGTTTAAAGTTTCAAAGGGTGATTATTGCTGCATTGGTTTATTATACCTTACGCCACCTTCTTATAAATGGCCTAATAAAACATGAGGAAAAAATACAGCCAAGCAAGTGCCAGTGTGCTTCACAGTCACAGCCATGGAAACTAAGACATATCATTAGGTTAATCTGATGTTCTGAAGACTAAATACTTTTTATGCCACGACATGCACCAGGACAGTACACTCTGGGTTCCAAGTCAACATAAATATTCCAAAGGTTAATAAGGTTACAGGTCAGGACACATGTAGACCTGTATTACTTGTTTTTTTTTACTTTTATTTAGAATTGATTTAGAATTATTGTTTTAATGTTTTGTATTATCTAGGCATATTTCACCATAAATGGAACTGAGATATTTTAAAAATGCACTTTCATTGAAATAGTTTTTATTTAAAATAAGCTATATATATAGGCAAAATGTGTTATAATACTAAATGCACCTTGCTACCACACTGATGAAAATAGGACCTTGCAACTTTTGGTCTCCAAAATTGCTTTCACTTGTTATTACAAGCGCGAAAACATTGGGTCGTCACTAGTTACCACAGCCACAAAGTAATAAACCCCGCCTATTTCTAAAATGTATCTTCTAAATGTGATTTTACACATAATCCTAACCTTAAACACACTGCTAACCCGAATCTTAAATTAAGATAAAAGCGACAACAAAAACTATTTTTGTACGATAGCACAGCCAGGTCAAAATTGACTATCTAGTGGAAACCACAATATCTCGCGATATAATAGAACATTATTATCAAAATATTTTATTTGCGATGTTTCCGTTTTGGAATCTAGGTGAAAGGTCAAAACAATGAGCAAGCGTCGAAAGCAGCTCGCGCTACAGATTTACAAAATTTGCTAATATATATGTATATGTAATAGATAGCCAAATGTTATTATTTTGAAACCTTACAAACTATATATTTTTTACTATTTGTACTTATGCGAATCTGAACTGCTAGGCTAGCTTCTACTAGTTACCTACTAGTATTACCATTTAATTTAGCCTCCAATGACAAAATAGTTGCCATTAGACGCTCGCTTGCTGACATTAATTGGAGGATTTACAAAAAGCCAGTGTTTGTAGCGAGCTAGCTAGTATTAGCTATCGTTAGCAAATATCCCATTCATTTATGTGGAGACAGGTAACAAATTCTTTACCTAGCTTTCACTACGCAACAAGACATTCCAGTGACAACACATGCTATATTTACCCGCAACATTACAATATGTAGGACCTAAAAAATTATGAAAAATGGATTTACCTGTTATTTTGGTAGGCTTTTTAACTTTTGAATGTGTTTTGTCAAGGAAGCGTCTATCAACAGCGCAGGTTAGGTTAGCACCTAAGTGAGTGACAACCACTGTCGTGGCATCAGAGATGGTGAGTCAGTGGATTTTGCTGAGATGACATCAAGGCCAATGCACATTTATTGATTGCCACAGACCAGTGTTATAGTGTCCCAATATCAAGGTTGGGAACTCAGGAAGTCGATTACAATTAGAATAGCTTAATTAATCATTAAAGAAAATCCATATCATTCTCCCACTCGGTTTCCATATTACAGAATATGGCAGAGCAATCTCTTACCTCTCAGCTCTTCAGTTGTGTCAGTGAGACAGTTTGGACTTGTCCAGTGTAGTTTGTCAGTAACAGGTTGAATTAAACCAGCCTGGGTACAAAAACTGCTTAAAACTATATTTACATCACTCAGAACCCTGTTAGTGTTCAAATTATATCCTAATAAGGTAAAATCTAATTTTATTTGTCAAATGCGCCGAGTACAGCAGGTGTAGACATTACCGTGAAATTCTTACTTACAAGTCCTTAACCAACAATGCAGTTAAGAAAATATAGTTAATAAGAACATTTACAAAATAAACTAAAGTAAAAAATAACAATAACTAGGCTATATACAGGGGGTAACGGTACTGAGTCAATGTGCTGGGGTACAGGTTAGTTGGTCAAAAGTTTTAGAACACCTACTCATTCAAGGGTTTTTCTTAATTTTTTACTATTTTCTACTTTGTAGAATAATAGTGAAGACATCAAAACTATGAAATAACACATGTAATCATGTAGTAACCAAAAAAGGGTTAAACAAATCAAAATATATTTGAGATTCTTCAAATATGTAGATAGTCCGGGTGGCCATTTGATTAATTGTTCAGCAGTCTTATGCTTGGGGGTAGAATCTGTTAAGGAGCATTGGCGCTGCAGTACCACTTGCCCTGTGGTAGCAGAGATAACAGTCTATGACTTGGGTGACTGGAGTCTTGACAATTTTTTGGGCCTTCCTCTGACACCGTCTAGTATATACAGTGCCTTCAGAAAGTATTCAGACCCCTTTACTTTCCCCACATTTTGTTACGTTAAAGCCTTATTCTAAAATGTATTACATTTTCCCCCTCATCAATACCACATAATGACAAAGCAAAACATTTTAAAAATAATGAAATCCCATTTACATAAGTACTCAGTACTTGGTTGAAGCACCTTCGGCAGCAATTAGGGTTGCACATTTTGGGGAATATTCAGAGGTGGACACTTTCTGTGGGAATTAACTCAAATATATGCAAATTAATATTAATACCATTTAAATGTAGATGTTTTTTTGCATTGGATATATTTACCATATCATATGGAGACAGAAACAAACCTTTTACCTTATCATAAGTAGACATAATTGCAAATGATTCCAATAGAAATAAAAACTTTAAATAAAAGAGTTGACTCTTCACATGGGATGATTTCACTGAACAACAAAAGAAAGGGAATATTCAATGATCTCCAATGATCCATCGCATCTCCCTAAAATGTTTTCAACATACGTACAATGATAGTCTAGAAACTAAAGCTTTGAAAGCCTGAGAGGAAGACAACCATGTCTTCTCCCTGGACCTCCTCAATGTCAACCTCTTGAACATCAGACTCTGAGGCCTCATCTTCACTGTCACTTTCCAACCTTGTTGAGGATGGCTCGTTGTCAGGCTCAAAAAGCCTCACATTTTCCTAGATGGCCACCAATTTTTCAACACTTGTATTGGTCAGCCTGTTGCGTGCTTTGGTGTGTGTGTTCCCAAACAAGGACCATTTACGCTCTGAGGCGGCTGATGTTGGTGGGATTTGGAGGATGATGGAGGCAACGGGGGTAAGAGCCTCAGATCCACAAAGTCCCTTCCACCAGGTGGCTGATGAGATATGTTGGCACGACTGTCATATTGCATCTCCATCCCAAAGCCCTTGCTTGGAAGTGTTCTTTGCCAGACTGCCGAGAACCTTGCCCTCATCCAGGCCAAGGTGGCGAGACACGGTAGTGATGACAACATAGGCTCTTGACAGCATACTTGGGGTCCAACATGTACGCTGCGGCATGTATGGGCTTCAGACTGAAGTCTTCAGTCTTTTAGATGTATTTCACAACTGCAGTTTCCTCTGCTTGGAGCAACAGTGAAGTGGGCAGGGCAGTACGGATTTATTTTCTTACATCTGAAAGCAGTCTGAACATCAGACCGGATGGCATTGTCTTCCTCAATCTGTGCAATGGCTACTGCTATAGTTTTCAGGCTGCTTACCACTCTCTCCCGAAATACATCATCCAGGAGGATCCTCTTGATGGGGCTGTCCATATCGGCAGACTGTGATATGGCCATTTCGTGGAGAGACTCCTTCCCCTCCAGGAGACTGTCAAACATGACAACACTACCCCAACGGGTGTTACTGGGCAGCTTCAATGTGGTGCTCTTATTCTTCTCACTTTGCTTGGTGATGTAGATTGCTGCTATAACTTGATGACCCTTTACATACCTAACCATTTCCTTGGCTCTCTTGTAGAGTGTATCCATTGTTTTCAGTGCCATGATGTCCTTGAAAAGCAGATTCAATGCATGAGCAGCACAGCCAATGGGTGTGATGTGAGCTTAGGACTCCTCCACTTTAGACCAAGCAGCCTTCATGTTTGCAGCATTGTCTGTTACCAGTGAGAATACCTTCTGTGGTCCAAGGTCATTGATGACTGCTTTCAGCTCATCTGCAATGTAGAGACCGGTGTGTCTGTTGTTCCTTGTGTCTGTGCTCTTGTAGAATACTGGTTGAAGAGTGGAGAAGTAGTTCATTATTCCTTGCCCACGAACAATCGACCACCCATCAGAGATGATTGCAATACAGTCTACTTTCTCTATGATTTGCTTGACCTTCACTTGAACTCTGTGGAACTCTGCATCCAGCAAATGAGTAGATAAAGCATGTCTGGTTGGAGGGGTGTATGCTGGGCGAAGAACATTCAGGAATCTCTTCCAATACACATTGCCTGTGAAAATCAGAGGTGAACCAGTTGCAGACACAGCTCGAGCAAGACATTCATCAGCATTTCTCTGACTATGTTCCTCCATTGAGGCAAAAAAACTTCTGATTCCAGGAGGACCATGAGTTGTTGCTTTCGATAAGGTGTCCGGTTCATTATTTTCACCTCGAATAGAAGTAGAGGGACTTTTGTCAGAGGTTGCTTGTTGTGAGCACTGAGGGAACTTTATGCACTTGGCCAGATGATTCTTTATTGCATTCTTCACATATGATTTGGCACTGTATTTGCAAATGTACATAGCTTTTCCTTCTACATTAGCTGCAGTAAAATGTCTCCACACATCAGATAGTGCCCCTGGCAATTTCCTGTAAAGATTTGAAAGAAAATGAGTAAAAAAACCTCAAATACAATTCCATATACAGATAAATAGTTAAGCAGTTAGATTAAACAAATCCTTTGTAAGATAAATGTTTTAAAATTAAACATGTATGGAAACAGGTGAATTAACACTCAGTTAGCAGGCTCAAGCTAGCTAAAACCCACATAGTAGCAAAAACTAACTAGCAGAAAATGTTAACAAGTTAGAATGAGTTAAACACATTTTGCTGTAGGCTACTATTTACTAGTTAACAAAAAATAATGTATGTCGTATAAAATATATTCACCCTACCCAGTTGTTGTAATCAAAACATACCAGAAAGCATGTAATCCTTGGCTCAGACAGTGTAGCAGTGTGGGCTCAATAGCATCTCATTAGTGTGCAAGATCTTGAGATTCAGCTGCACAGAATGGAAGATGTGATGGAAGAATACACTGTGCATGCAGAGGGTTGCAATTCCATTAAATTGGGGATAGTTTAACCAAAATATGCCACCAGACCTAGAATTTCCTTATGTGTATCCCACAAAAAGGTTAACTGTTATAAGCTAGCATTTTGATGAATTTAAGCAAAAATTACCCAAATTCCAAGGCTTAACTTCCCATGGAAAATTTCCAGAAATTTACCGGAAAGTTTCCCGACCCTTTGCAACCCTAGCCGCGATTACAGCATTGAGTCTTCTTGGGTATGACACTACAACTTTGGCACACCTGTATTTGGGGAGTTTCTCCCATTCTTTTTTGCAGATTCTCTCAAGTTCTATCAGGTTGGATGGGGAGCAACGCTGCACAGATATTTTCAGGTCTCTCCAGAGATGTTTGATCGGGTTCAAGTCCGGGCTCTGGCTGGGCCACTCAAGGACATTCAGAGACTTGTACCGAAGCTACTCCTGCGTTGTCTTGGCTGTTTGCTTAGGGTCGTTGTCCTGTTGGAAGGTGAACCTTTGTCCTAGTCTGAGGTCCTGCGCTCTCTGGAGCAAGTTTTCATCAAGGATCTGTCAGTACTTTGCTCCGTTCATCTTTCCCTCGATCCTGACTAGTCCCCCAGTCCCTGTCTCTGAAAAACATCCCCACAGCATGATGCTGCAATCACCATGCTTCACTATAGGGATGGTGCCAGGTTTCCTCCAGACTTGATGCTTGGTATTCAGGCCAAAGAGTTCAATCTTGGTTCATCAGACCAGAAAATCTTGTTCCTCATGATGTGAGAGTCTTTAGGTGCCCTTTGACAAACTCCAAGTGGGCTGTCATGTGCGTTTTACTGAGGAGTGGCTTCCATCTGGCCACTCTACCATAAAGGCCTGATTGGTGGAGTGCAGAGATGGTTTTCTATCTGGAAGATTCTCACATCGCCAAAGAGGAACCCTGGAGCTCTGTCAGAGAGACCATCGGGTTCTTGGTCACCTCCCGTACCAAGGCCCTTCTCCCCCGATTGTTCAGTTTGGACGGGCGGCCAGCTCTAGGAATAGTCTTGGTGGTTCCAAACTTCTTCCATATAAGAATGATGGAGGCCTCTGTTTTCTTGGGGACCTTCAATGCTGCAGATATTTTTTAGTACCCTTCCACAGATCTGTGCCTCGACACAATCCTGTCTCGGAGCTCTACGGACAATTCCTTCGACCTCATGGCTTGGTTTTTGCTCTGACACGCACTGTGAACTGTGGGTCCTTATATAAACAAGTGTGTGCCTTTCCAAATCATGTCCAAACAATTGAATTTACCACAGGTGGACTCCAATCAAGTTGTAGAAACATCAAGGATGATCAATGGAAACAGGATGCACCTGAGCTCAATTTTGAGTCTCATAGCAAACAGTTCAAATACTTACATAAATAAGGTATCTGTTTTTTTGTTTCGTTTTTAATTTGCAAAAAATATTAAAAACCTGTTTTTGCTTTGTCATTATGGGGTATTGTGTGTAGATTGCTGAGGATTTGTATTTGATCCATTTTAGAATAAGGCTGTAATGTAACAAAATGTGGACAAAGTCAAGGGGTCTGACTACTTTCTGAAGGCACTGTAGGTTCTGGATGGGAGGAAGCTTGGCCCCAGTGATGTACTGAGCCATACGCACTACCCTCTGTAGTTTCTTACAGTTGGATGCCGAGCAGTTGCCATATCAGGCGGGGATGCAACTGGTCAGGATGCTCTCGATGGTGCAGCTGTAGAACTTTTTGAGGATCTGGGGACCCATGCAGAAAAATGTTAGTCTCCTGAGGTGTTGTTGTGCCCCCTTCACGACTGCATTGGTGTGTTTGGACCATGATAGTTGGCCGGTGATGTGGACACCAAGGAACTTGAAACTCTCGACCCACTCCACTACATCCCCATCGATGTGAATGGGAGCGTGTTTGGTCCTCCTATTCCTGTAGTCCACAATCAGCTCTTTTGTCTTGCTCACATTGAGGGAGAGGTTGTCCTGGCACCACACTGCCATATCTCTGACCTCCCTATAGGCTGTTTCATCTTTGTCTGTGATCAGGCGTTGTCTACGACTGTTGTGTCGTCAGCAAACTTAATGATGGTGTTGGATTCGTGCTTGGCTACACAGTCGTGGGTGAACAGGGAGTACAGGAGGGGACTAAGAACTCACCCGAGGGGCCCTTGTGTCGAAGATCAGCGTGGCAGATGTGTTGTTGCCTACCCTTACCACATATGGGCGCCCAGTCAGGAAGTCCAGGATCCAGTTGCAGAGGGCATTGTTTAGTCCCAGGGTCCTTAGCTTAGTGATGACCTTTGTGGGCATTATAGTGTTGAACGCAAACAATGTGATGAAGGTACAAACAATTTAATGGAGCCTGCATAAATAGTAGCCTACATGAACTCCACAATATTTTTTTAATGTTATGCAGTTCCATTGGTGACGGTAAGTTAGCCCAGGATGTTCAACAATGAACTTTATCAGATACTTTAAATCATATGACAAACAAGTTGTCTGTGCTCTGTTTAAAACATGTATCCTTCCTATAACAGGATACTGGCCTGCATCTGAAGTCCATGCATTGGAATCTTTCAAGGTGTAGAAACAGCAAGAGATTTTTATTCTGTTTCCATGATCATAAATACCAGCATAATAAACAATAAAGTACATACTGTTTCTAATAAATCAACTAGAGCAATGCCAAGAGTAAATCTTTGAACATTGTGTTCTCACTGGCCTAATTGCTCATATCGCTATTGCACGCACAGCCCTTGACTTCTGTCAGGCTACCACCAGGGTTGGGATAAATTCCATTTTAACTCAGTAATTTCAGGAAATGAAAAAAAATAAATGTATTGAGTTGGAAATCAACTGCATTATTACACATCAAGCCACGAATCAGGGTTTTTCAAATCATGTCAATCAAGATGTGACATTTAGATGTCTACACGTAGCCTACTTTATGTAACACATTGAGCGTTACATATCTACTTTTTATTGTGTCTCTATAAATCTAGAGCAGTGCTTCCCCAAAAAAATTATACACAAATAAAACGTTTTTAAGGAACTCAGTCCGACTTTAAACTTACTCTTGAAAGTTGTAACAGTAGAATTCACAAGGTGCAATTTTGAAATTGGGTAGTGCATCATCAGTTCCTTTTGTCATGTTAGTCATTGCATACCTTAGAGCTATTTATAACTTGTCAGAAATATACAGATCAACTAGCCCAAGCCAACTAACGTTTTTATTTAGGTTTTTTAGCACAGATTCTGTTGTCATTTTTGGTCACTCAAATAATATCAAATGTATAGAATTGCAAGAATATTTGCTTTAGTAATGATAAATTCTTTCCACCAACAAGAGGGATATGAACCATGTCATGAAGAGTGCTATTTTAGTTGTCAGTATTTATTATGATTTAAATGGCAAAGCAGAATAAAATATCAAAATATGAGTTAAACTCCCAGCAGAGCCCCAAGTCCAATGGGTATATCCTCTGATGTGTTGATGTTAATGCGTTGATGTTCTCCGTATCCATAGCCAGAATGATTTTGCAGTGCATGGTGATCAAACAGGTTTCCTGTTATATTCATCAGAGATGTACGGGGGTGAAGTCTGTGAATCCACAAAATAGCACATGACAGTATTCATACCTTGGATTTTGTTCAGATACCTGCAGACACAGACACAAAAGTGAGCAGTTCAGTCATCTGCACCCAATACAGCTAGCCTTCAACATATTCTCATAGTATTCAGTACATATTCTTACCTCTTTGTTGATTGATGTCCATTTTCTGTTTTAGAAAGATTTGCACAAATATTAAAAAATAGATGGTATCATCATACAACAATATCAATTTAGGTCATACAAGAGATGAACCTGTAAAGAGGCAAACTACCATTTGACCTAGAAAGCTGTGCAAATCATTGGTTTCACCAGCTGTAGTTCAGTCTTGTCTATAATAACGAGTTGTCCCAACAACTGAGTAGAACTTCAAACACAAAATCTTTAATTAAAAACGGAACACACAAAACCTTTTAGGAATGTTGCCACAGACACCAGTGTTTGAAGTCCATGAGTGCTGCCTGCAGTCTTAAGTATGTATCATACTTGTTGCCATATATATCATTTAAAAAAGAAAAACAATATATATTGCAGATATTGAAACATATTAGCCAAAAATAAAGAATACAATTAAGCTCTTCCGTCACATAGATATTGACACGCACAGCATTTATTCCAATAACATGCTCTGAACATTTCCCCAAATGATATTGCATTCACAAAATGGCAAAGGGATATACAAATAATAAGTCACAACCTTATATGTTTAACAAAGTCAATAATTGTTCAAAGTATTATTTAAAGCTCTTGTTAATTGTCCTTACTGTAAAAAGAAAAATGCAAATTGTGATGCATTGTAAACATTTCAATAATTTCCAGACAAATTCACTCAATTGAAGGCAGGATTTATGAGAGAAATATGCTGCCAAGTAGATTCTGTTGGCCTATGTCACATACTGTATAAATAACACCTGTTGCAACTGTTAGACAACGTCACCGCTATGAATGAATAGTCAGTCATCTTTGAAATCTCCGTCAGAGCAAGGCATTGACAATTATCAATTGCAAAGGCATTTTAACGCAACGCCATATTGCAAATGCCCAAATAATGTTGCCACAAGTAAACCTACCTACACAAAATGAACCGACAACATTGTCAATTAATTACATTTTACTAGGTATATTGTATTTTTTGAATAAATAAAACACTGGTATCATATCTGTCTCTGCATGTTTTATCTCTCCGTTAATATAAATATGCAATAAAATTCGACATGACTTCGCCAATATTATTTTCCTCATAGTCTACTTTTACAACTAGGTTTAACCGATTTACCCAAGTTTAACCTTCATGTATTCATTTTTCAGTCGGCCTAATCTGGTCCCGTGACTTCGAATTATGAGAGAGAGAAGCTCGTGTTTATCCTTCAACCCCACAGATATGTCCAGTGTTCCCTTTAGCACGTCCCTTGTGTGGACAACCATGTTCAGAAAGTCGTCGTTTATGCGGTGCTCCTCCTTCAGCTCGTTCTGCTGACTCTGTTTGAATTTCACCTCCAGTTCTAACAGAGCCTTTTCAGAGTTTGTAAAAGCCTCGCCAATCTGAGTCGTCTCCCTTCTCAAATATTTTCCATAGCTGTCCTCTCCGTCCAAATCAAAATAAATACTTTTCCCGATCCCCTCCAGCATTCTGGCCGCGTCTTCGATGTGTCTCTTGATGATCGTGAAATCGTCTCGGATGACCGAATCTTGGTCCTCGTCAAGAACGCATTTTCGGTCGTCTGTCATTTTAAAAAGCATTTGACATTTTTCCGGATCATCGTTATTCTCATAGTCGCCGTCTGGCACAAAGTAGTGATGGAACGTGCCGTTAGACATCTCGGGATACAGAGGTCCATTAAAAAACGCACCGCAGAGCGGCAATGAAAACATCCCAATAGCGAGTAAGTGGAGAAAAGCCATCCTATCCACTTCTGGCAATACGTGAGAAATAGAAGAGGCTTTCCTTTATAGCGCAAGAAAAATGTTATTTATTCCCTCACCAATCACAACATTTCCAAACGTGCAATGCATGTGGTATCCAAGACTTAAAAGACCGAAAGTAGCTAGGTGATATTTGTAAGTCTTCTTTAAGGTCGCTCCTCGTGTAGCCTATGCAGCAAGTGTTGCCAACTATTTTTCAAGGAAAGTAGCTGTTGGTTCAGCCACAAACAGTCACGTGAAAGTTTGGAATACTTTCCCTAAACTTTACACAGAGAAACCCCAAAGACGTCACGCAGGAGTAATATACCAAACGCATCCAACTTAAATAAATGTGAGAGTGCCCGACGTAGCTTTGTGCCTCAATTTCAAACTCAACATCTGGATTTCTCAAGCACCGCGCTTGGTTTTGACTGATGATAGCCTACCCCCTCTCAACTCTCAAATTACATCCCCGCTCCGTCACTTAAAAGGAAGCGCAGTCTCATTTGACTGCAGGCCCGGTCCTGGCCTATATGCCGATAAATAGAATACAGTCTCGGCCCACAATACACTTTAAAGTTTAATGAATGCCTATCCATGTGGTAGCCTACTTTTGTAAAAACAGGCAGTTACATTGCCTTTATAGTCGTGATACCTGACAGACTCGAGACTAATTATACTGAACAAAAATGAAATGCAACATGCAACAATTTCAAAGATTTTACTGAGTTACAGTTTATAGAAGGAAATCAGTCATTTGAAATAAATTCATTAGGCCCTTTCACATTACTGGGCAGGGGCACCGAATCAGAATCAGTTTGTCCCTACAAAGGGATTTAATTACAGGCAGAAATACTCCTCAACAAACCCCCCCTCCTCCCCTCCTCAGATTATCCCGCAGGTGAAGAAGCCAGATGCTGAGATCATGGGCTGGCGTGGTTACACGTAGTCTGCGGTTGTTAGGCCACTTGGATGTACTGCCACATTCTCTAAAATGACATTAGTAGCTTATAGTAGAGAAAAGAACATTAAATTATCTGGCAACAGTTCTGTTGGATATTCCTGCAGTCAGCATGCCAATTGCACACTCCCTCAGAATTTGAGACATCTCTGACATTGTGTTGTGACAAAACTGCACTAGAGTGGGCTTTTCTTATCACCAGCACAAGGTGCACCTGTGTAATGACCAGGCTGTTTAATGAACTTCTTGATATGCCACACCTGTCAGGTCGATGAATTATCTTGGCAAAGGAGAAATGCTCACGGTGGGACACTGATTTATTTAGAATTCAAGGCGCACTTAACCAACATGGCTACCACAGCATTCTGCAGCGATACGTCATCCCTTCTGGTTTGGGCTTAGTGGGACTATCATTTATTGTTCAACAGGACAATGACCCAACACACCTCCAGGCTGTGTAAGGGCAATTTTACCAAGAAGGAGAGTGATGGAGTGCTGCATCAGATGACCTGGCCTCCACAATCCCCTGACCTCAACCAAATTGAGATTTTATTTTTGATGTTTTATTTCACCTTTATTTAACCAGGTAGGCTAGTTGACAACAAGTTCTCATTTGCAACTGCGACCTGGCCAAGATAAAGCACAGCAGTGTGAACAGACAAGACAGAGTTACACATGGAGTAAACAATTAACAAGTCAATAACACAGTAGAAAAAAAAGAGAGTCTATATACATTGTGTGCAAAAGGCATGAGGAGGTAGGCGAATAATTACAATTTTGCAGATTAACACTGGAGTGATAAATGATCAGATGGTCATGACCAGGTAGAGATATTGGTGTGCAAAAGAGCAGAAAAGTAAATAAATATAAACAGTATGGGAATGAGGTAGGTAAAATTGGGTGGGCTATTTACCGATAGACTATGTACAGCTGCAGCGATCGGTTAGCTGCTCAGATAGCAGATGTTTGAAGTTGGTGAGGGAGATAAAAGTCTCCAACTTCAGCGATTTTTGCAATTCGTTCCAGTCACAGGCAGCAGAGAACTGGAACGAAAGGCGGCCAAATGAGGTGTTGGCTTTAGGGATGATCAGTGAGATACACCTGCTGGAGCGCGTGCTACGGGTGGGTGTTGCCATCGTGACCAGTGAACTGAGATAAGGCGGAGCTTTACCTAGCATGGACTTGTAGATGACCTGGAGCCAGTGGGTCTGGCGACAAATATGTAGTGAGGGACAGCCGACTAGAGCATACAGGTCGCAGTGATGGGTGGTATATGGTGCTTTAGTAACAAAACGGATGGCACTGTGATAAACTGCATCCAGTTTGCTGAGTAGAGTGTTGGAAGCTATTTTGTAGATGACATCGCCGAAGTCGAGGATCGGTAGGATAGTCAGTTTTACTAGGGTAAGTTTGGCGGCGTGAGTGAAGGAGGCTTTGTTGCGGAATAGAAAGCCGACTCTAGATTTGATTTTAGATTGGAGATGTTTGATATGAGTCTGGAAGGAGAGTTTACAGTCTAGCCAGACACCTAGGTACTTATAGATGTCTACGTATTCTAGGTCGGAACCATCCAGGGTGGTGATGCTAGTCGGGCGTGCGGGTGCAGGCAGCGAACGGTTGAAAAGCATGCATTTGGTTTTACTAGCGTTTAAGAGCAGTTGGAGGCCACGGAAGGAGTGTTGTATGGCATTGAAGCTCGTTTGGAGGTTAGATAGCACAGTGTCCAAGGACGGGCCGGAAGTATACAGAATGGTGTCGCCTGCGTAAAGGTGGATCAGGGAATCGCCCGCAGCAAGAGCAACATCATTGATATATACAGAAAAAAGAGTCGGTCCGAGAATTGAACCCTGTGGCACCCCCATAGAGACTGCCAGAGGACAGGACAACATGCCCTCCGATTTGACACACTGAACTCTGTCTGCAAAGTAGTTGGTGAACCAGGCAAGGCAGTCATTAGAAAAACCGAGGCTACTGAGTCTGCTGATAAGAATATGGTGATTGACAGAGTCGAAAGCCTTGGCCAGGTCGATGAAGACGGCTGCACAGTACAGTCTTTTATCGATGGCGGTTATGATATCGATTAGTACCTTGAGCGTGGCTGAGGTGCACCCGTGACCGGCTCGGAAACCAGATTGCACAGCGGAGAAGGTACGTGGGATTTGAGATGGTCAGTGATCTGTTTGTTGACTAGGCTTTTGAAGACCTTAGATAGGCAGGGCAGGATGGATATAGGTCTGTAACAGTTTGGGTCCAGGGTGTCTCCCCCTTTGAAGAGGGGGATGACTGCGGCAGCTTTCCAATCCTTGGGGATCTCAGACGATATGAAAGAGAAGTTGAACAGGCTGGTAATAGGGGTTGCGACAATGGCGGCGGATAGTTTCAGAAATAGAGGGTCCAGATTATCAAGCCCAGCTGATTTGTAAGGGTCCAGATGCAGATGGTTTGGGATGAGTCGGACTGCAGAGAAAAGCAGCCAGCACGTGCTCAGCATATATGGGAACTCATTCAAGACTGTTGGAAAAGCATTCCAGGAGGGTGGCTATTTGAAGAATCTCAAATATAAAATATATTTTGATTTGTTTAACACTTTTTTGGTTACTACATGATTCCATGTGTTATTTCATAGTTTTGATAGAAACTAGTAGAAAATAAAGTAAAAATAAAGAAAAACCCTTGAATAAGTAGGTGTTCTAAAACTTTTGACCGGTAGTGTATGAGGAACCATAAATAACTCATGTGTACAAGTTTGGATAGATTTGAGCCATGTTTTAGATTTTAATTTCAAATTAAAGGGGGTGGAGGGGCAAGACCATGCAGGAACTTAAAGACAAGGCTTGCATCTGCTTAAAGCTATCCAGACTGAAATAAAATATGTTTGTGAATGATGTGACAATGGTGGTAACTGTTTGGTTATCAGAAATCTTGTGTTTGTTTGTAGATTCAATTGGTTTCAGAAAAGTAGCTCCTGATTGTGACCAGCATGTGAGGCAATATTGCAGATGTGAGGATCATGCATATATCGTTTGGTGACCTCCAGATCTTAGTAAGTAAGATAAGTAAGATCTTATAAACCTAATGTTGGATAATCCAAACTTGACCGTGTTAAGCACCTTCTTCACATGTTTCTTAAATGTCAAGTTGGAGTCCAAAATGACGCCGAGATACCTGAAGAGACACCAGCAGAGCTTGCCGACCAGCAGAGCTTGTGTCTTCACACTCCAGACCAGACACTGGGCGCCGACAGAGATGGTCACCTCGCTTCGCGTTCCTAGGAAACTATGCAGTATTTTGTTTTTTTTACGTGTTATTTCTTACATTGGTACCCCAGGTAATCTTATGTTTCACTACATACAGTCGGGAGGAACTACTGAATATAAGACCAACATCAACTCACCATCATTACGACCAGGAATATGACTCTCCCGAAGCAGATCCTGTGTTTTGCCTTCCACCCAGGACAATGGATCGGATCCTAGCCGGCGACCCAAAAAACATGCCGTAAAAGGGGCAAACGAAGCGGTCTTCTAGTCAGGCGCCGGAGACAGGCACATCGGGCACCACTCCCTAGCATACTACTCGCCAATGTCCAGTCTCTTGACAACAAGGTGGATGAAATCCGAGCAAGGGTAGCATTCCAGAGAGACATCAGAGACTGTAACGTTCTTTGCTTCACGGAAACATAGCTCACTCGAGAGACGCTAACGGAGTCGGTGCAGCCAGCTGGTTTCTTCACACATCCGCCGACAGAAACAAGCATCTTTCTGGTAAGAAGAAGGGCGGGGGCGGGTATGCCTTATGATTAACGAGACGTGGTGTGATCATAACAACATACAGGAACTCAAGTCCATCTGTTCACCTGACTTAGAATTCCTCACAATCAAATGTCGACCGCATTATCTACCAAGTGAATTCTCTTCGATTATAATCACAGCCGTATATATTCCCCCCCAAGCAGACACATCGATGGCCCTGAACTAACTTTATTTGACTCTATGTAAACTGGAAACCACATATCCTGAGGCTGCATTCATTGTAGCTGGGGATTTTAACAAGTCTAATCTGAAAACAAGACTCCCTAAATTCTATCAGCATATCGATTGTGCTACCAGGGCTGGTAAAACCCTGGATCATTGTTATTCTAACTTCCACGACGCATATAAGGCCCTCCCCCGCCCTCCTTTCGGAAAAGCTGACCACGACTCCATTTAGTTGCTTCCAGCCTACAGACAGAGACTAAAACAAGAAGCTCCCGCGCTCAGGTCTGTTCAATGGTGGTCCGACCAATCTGATTCCACGCTTCAAGACTGCTTCGATCACGTGGATTGGGATATGTTCCGCATTGCGTCCAACAACAACATTGACGAATACGCTGATTCGGTGAGCGAGTTCATTAGAAAGTGCATCGGCGATGTTATACCCACAGCAACGATTATAACATTCCCAAACCAGAAACCGTGGATTGATTCGCGCGAAACTGAAAGCGAAACTGAAAGCGAGAACCACTGCTTTTAACCAGGGCAAGGTGACCGGAAACATGACTGAATACAAACAGTGTAGCTATTCCCTCCGCAAGGCAATCAAACAAGCTAAGTGTCCGTATAGAGACAAAGTAGAGTCGCAATTCAACGGCTCAGACACAAGAGGTATGTGGCAGGGTCTACAGTCAATCACAGATTACAAAAAGAAAACCAGCCCCGTCACGGACCAGGATGTCTTGCTCCCAGACAGACTAAATAACTTTTTTGCTCGCTTTGAGGACAATACAGTGCCACTGACACGGCCCGCTACCAAAACCTGCGGCCTCTCCTTCACTGCAGCCGAAGTGAGTGAAACATTTAAACGTGTTAACCCTCTCAAGGCTGAAAGCCCAGACGGCATCCCCAGCATGCGCAGACCAGCTGGCTGGTGTGTTACGGACATATTCAATAATCCTTATCCCAGTCTGCTGTTCCCACATGCTTCAAGAGGGCCACCATTGTTCCTGTTCCCAAGAAAGCTAAGCTAACTGAGCTAAACGACTACCGCCCCGTAGCACTCACTTCCGTCATCATGAAGTGCTTTGAGAGACTAGTCAAGGACCATATCACCTCCACCCTACCTGACACCCTAGACCCACTCCAATTTGCTTACCGCCCCAATAGGTCCACAGACGATGCAATCGCAACCACACTGCACACTGCCCTAACCCATCTGGACAAGAGGAATACCTATGTGAGAATGCTGTTCATCGACTACAGCTCAGTATTTAACACCATAGTACCCTCCAAAGTCGTCATCAAGCTCGAGACCCTGGGTCTCGACCCCGCCCTGTGCAACTGGGTACTGGACTTCCTGAGGGGCCGCCCCCAGGTGGTGAGGGTAGGTAACAACATATCCACCCCGCTGATCCTCAACACTGGGGCCCCACAAGGGTGCGTTCTGAGCCCTCTCCTGGACTCCCTGTTCACCCACGACTGCGTGGCCATGCACGCCTCCAACTCAATCATCAAGTTTGCAGACGACACTACAGTGGTAGGCTTGATCACCAACAACGACGAGACGGCCTACAGGGAGGAGGTGAGGGCCCTTGGATTGTGGTGTCAGGAAAATAACCTCACACTCAACGTCAACGTCAACAAAGGAGATCATTGTGGACTTCAGGAAACAGCAGAGGGAGCACCCCCCTATCCACATCAACGGGACAGTAGTGAAGAGGGTAGTAAGTTTTAAGTTCCTCGGCGTACACATCACGGACAAACTGAATTGGTCCACCCACACAGACAGCGTTGTGAAGAAGGCGCAGCAGCCCCTCTTTAGCCTCAGGAGGCTGAAGAAATTTGTCTTGTCACCAAAGCACTCACAAACTTCTACAGATGCACAATCGAGAGCATCCTGTCGGGCTGTATCACCGCCTGGTACGGCAACAAGGCCATCAGACTGTTAAACAGCCACCACTAACATTGAGTGGCTGCTGCCAACATACTGACTCAACTCCAGCCACTTTAATAATGGAAAAATTGATGTAAAAAAATGTATCACTAGCCACTTTAAACAATGCCACTTAATATAATGTTTACATACCCTACATTACTATTCTCATATGTATATGTATATACTGTACTCTATATCATCTACTGCATCTTGCCATCTTTATGTAATACATGTATCACTAGCCACTTTAAGCTATGCCACTTTATGTTTAAACAGTGCCTTGCGAAAGTATTCGGCCCCCTTGAACTTTGCGACCTTTTGCCACATTTCAGGCTTCAAACATAAAGATATAAAACTGTATTTTTTTGTGAAGAATCAACAACAAGTGGGACACAATCATGAAGTGGAACGACATTTATTGGATATTTCAAACTTTTTTAACAAATCAAAAACTGAAAAATTGGGCGTTGGATGGAGAGCATTTGTGAACAGCAGTTTTCAGTTCTTTCCACAGATTCTCGATTGGATTCAGGTCTGGACTTTGACTTGGCCATTCTAACACCTGGATATGTTTATTTTTGAACCATTCCATTGTAGATTTTGCTTTATGTTTTGGATCATTGTCTTGTTGGAAGACAAATCTCCGTCCCAGTCTCAGGTCTTTTGCAGACTCCATCAGGTTTTCTTCCAGAATGGTCCTGTATTTGGCTCCATCCATCTTCCCATCAATTTTATCCATCTTCCCTGTCCCTGCTGAAGAAAAGCAGGCCCAAACCATGATGCTGCCACCACCATGTTTGACAGTGGGGATGGTGTGTTCAGGGTGATGAGCTGTGTTGCTTTTACGCCAAACATAACGTTTTGCATTGTTGCCAAAAAGTTCAATTTTGGTTTCATCTGACCAGAGCACCTTCTTCCACATGTTTGGTGTGTCTCCCAGGTGGCTTGTGGCAAACTTTAAACAACACTTTTTATGGATATCTTTAAGAAATGGCTTTCTTCTTGCCACTCTTCCATAAAAGCCAGATTTGTGCAATATACGACTGATTGTTGTCCTATGGACAGAGTCTCCCACCTCAGCTGTAGATCTCTGCAGTTCATCCAGAGTGATCATGGGCCTCTTGGCTGCATCTCTGATCAGTCTTCTCCTTGTATGAGCTGAAAGTTTAGAGGGACGGCCAGGTCTTGGTAGATTTGCAGTGGTCTGATACTCCTTCCATTTCAATATTATCGCTTGCACAGTGCTCCTTGGGATGTTTAAAGCTTGGGAAATCCTTTTGTATCCAAATCCGGCTTTAAACTTCTTCACAACAGTATCTCGGACCTGCCTGGTGTGTTCCTTGTTCTTTATGATGCTCTCTGCGCTTTTAACGGACCTCTGAGACTATCACAGTGCAGGTGCATTTTTACGGAGACTTGATTACACACAGGTGGATTGTATTTATCATCATTAGTCATTTAGGTCAACATTGGATCATTCAGAGATCCTCACTGAACTTCTGGAGAGAGTTTGCTGCACTGAAAGTAAAGGGGCTGAATAATTTTGCACGCCCAATTTTTCAGTTTTTGATTTGTTAAAAAAGTTTGAAATATCCAATAAATGTCGTTCCACTTCATGATTGTGTCCAACTTGTTGTTTATTCTTCACAAAAAAGTACAGTTTTATATCTTTATGTTTGAAGCCTAAAATGTGGCAAAAGGTCGCAAAGTTCAAGGGGGCCGAATACTTTCGCAAGGCACTGTATACCCTACATTACTCATCTCATATGTATATACTGTACTCTATACCATCTACTGCATCTTGCCTATGCCATTCTGTACCATCACTCATTCATATATCTTTATATACATATTCTTTATCCCTTTACACCTGTGTGTATTAGGTAGTAGTTGTGGAATTGTTAGGTTAGATTACTTGTCGGTTATTACTGCATTGTCGGAACTAGAAGCACAAGCATTTCGCTACACTCGCATTAACATCTGCTAACCATGTGTATGTGACAAATAACATTTGATTTGATTTGAACGTTCAGATTCTTCCCATTATCAAGAACAGCTTGTTGGGAAAAATCTGTTAATTTCTTAGAGAAGTACATACAAACAGTGTTGTTGATATTTAAATGCAGGCAAGAATCAGTCATCCATTTAGAAACGTATACCATAGCTTCTGTTAACTAGTTAACAACTTGTCTATGTTTTGAGTGTACATACTGTATCGTCTGCATTCATCTGTATGTTAATTTGTGGGCAAACAAGTGGAAGATCATTTATATAGATGGTAAACAGAAGGGGGCCTAATATTGACCCTTATGGGACCCCAATGTTACAGTAAAGAGAATCCGACTGATTGTCCCCCAGACGAACCCTTTGACTTCTGTTCATCAGATAGGATAAGTGGCTTCGGTGGACACATTAAGGGAGGATAGTTTGGATAGGAGAACCTCATGATTCACAGTATTAAAGGCCTTTTTAAGATCCAAAAAGACTGCGCTGACTTCACCACCTATGTCCAGTTTAGATTTAAGCAATGAAGACCCAGTCTGGATACAGAACATTTCTATCAGCTATTGACAAAGTGGATGCCTCTTTTACCAGGTCATTTCAATGTAAGCCAAGACGGACAACCTCTCTACCATGGCTCAACGAGGACCTCTGGAGGTAGATGAGAGAATGGGATCTTTCCTTGAAAAAAGCCCGAAGTCAAATCTAACTAACTGCCTGTAGCTCAGGACCTGAAGCAAGGATGTATATTCTTGATACCATTTGAAAGGAAACACTTTGAAGTTTGTGGAAATGTGAAATTAATGTAGGAGAAATAACACATTAGATTTGGTGAAAGATAATACAAAGAAAAAAATGTTTTTTTTCTCCATCTTTGAAATGCAAGAGAAAAGTCACAATGTATTATTCCAGGTTAGGCACAATTTTGATTTTGGCCACTAGATGGCAACAGTGTGTGGGTGTGTGTGTGCAAAGTTTTAGACTGATCCAATGAACCATTGCATTTCTGTTCAAAATGTTGTATCAAGACTGCCCAAATGTACCTAATTGGTTTATTGATAACTTTTCAAGTTCATAACTGTGCACTCTCCTCAAACAATAGCATGGTATTCTTTCACTGTAATAGCTACTTTAAATTGGACAGTACAGTTAGATTAACAAGAATTAATGCGTTCTGCCCATATCAGATATGTATATGTCCTGGGAAATGTTCTTGTTACTTACAACCTCATGCTAATCACATTAGCCTACATTAGCTCAACCGTTCCGCCGGGAGGGACACCGGTCCTGTAGAGGTTTTAACAGATCAGACCAGTCAATTTGACTTATAGCTGTATCGTAGTTACTCTTTCACCTTTCTGGATTTTTTTTATCGCACTGTTGCACATTAATATGGTTCTTAAATCTCTTTTTAGTTAGCTTTCTAATCACCAATGTAACATTGTGGCCAGTTGGTAAGGTAATGGACTTAGTTATTCGATCAGGTCTGTTAGTAAACACCAGATCAATTTGAGTCTGGGATGTCTGTGTTACGCTGGTTGGTCCTTGTATGGTCTGGGGTCTGCAACTTTTGTTTTCCTAGTTTATATTGAAATCGCCCATGAAGATGATCTACTTATGTTCACATTCTTTAAGCATAGCATTTAGATGGTCATAAAATGAGATAGATGTTGGTGGTCGATATAATCCAATAACAGTGAGACACATGAGGGGAGAGGAAGAGATTCAGCCCCATACATTCAAGGTCATTGGCATGTTTCCATATGATAATACAATTCCATTTAAAGCTATCTTTCATGTACATAAGCAGTCCACCCCCTCTGCCATCTCCTTAGGATATATATATATACAGTGCCTTGCGAAAGTATTCGGCCCCCTTGAACTTTGCGACCTTTTGCCACATTTCAGGCTTCAAACATAAAGATATAAAACTGTATTTTTTTGTGAAGAATCAACAACAAGTGGGACACAATCATGAAGTGGAACGACATTTATTGGATATTTCAAACTTTTTTAACAAATCAAAAACTGAAAAATTGGGCGTGCAAAATTATTCAGCCCCTTTACTTTCAGTGGAGCAAACTCTCTCCAGAAGTTCAGGGAGGATCTCTGAATGATCCAATGTTGACCTAAATGACTAATGATGATAAATACAATCCACCTGTGTGTAATCAAGTCTTCGTATAAATGCACCTGCACTGTGATAGTCTCAGAGGTCCGTTTATATTCTCTCCCTGATCTCCTCCAAAGACCAGGATGCCATCTCCTCCCTAGCACACTGCTTGGTCCCGTTGTGATGGGATATTCTGTCACGTCGTTTCGTAATAATGATCGGACCAAGGCGCAGCATACTTTGAGTTCCACATCCTTTTAAGAATAAAGTGAAAGGCCAAAGTTTGGAAGGCCAAAGTTAGTTACTTTAAGGAGTAGTTCTCTCTCTGTGGGTCTAACCCCAAGAAGTTCTGGAAACAGTTAAAGAATAAACCCTCCTCACAGCTGCCCATGTCCCTTAATGTTGATGATGTGGTTGTTACTGATAAGGAGCACATGGCATATTTCCTCATCTCTCACCCTTTCTAATGCGACTATCCCCGATGCGCCACTCTCTTTTTCCCCTGTCCCGCTACAAAGTTTCTCCCTGCTGGCGATCACTGAGTCCGAGGCGTTAATGGAGATCCTTAATCTTGACCCCCCAAAAACATCTGGGTCAGATGGTTTAGACCCTTTCTTCTTTAAGGTGTGAATACTACCTCTGAGGGTTTAGAGCTTGAGGTAGTCACCTCATACAAGTACTTGGGAGTATGGCTAGACGGTACACTGTCCTTCTCTCAGCACGTATCAAAGCTGCAGGCTAAGGATAAATCTAGACTTGGTTTCCTCTATCGTAATCGTTCCTCTTTCACCCCAGCTGCCAAACTAACCCTGATTCCGATTACCATCCTACCCATGCTAGATTACGGAGATGTAATTTACAGATTGGCTGGCAGGTTAGGGTGCTCTCGAGCGGCTAGATGTTATTTTCCATTCGACCATCAGATTTGCCACCAATGCTCCTTATAGGACACATCCCTGCACTCTATATTACTCTGCCAACGGATCATCTCTGTAGGCCTCACCCCCACCCCCCCATCTGAGATACCTACTGCAGCCCTCATCCTCCACATACAGCACCCATTCTGCCAGTCACATTCTGTTAAAGCTTCCCAAAGCACACACATCCCTGGGTCGCTCCTCTTTTCAGTACGCTGCAGCTAGCGACTGGCATGAGCTGCAAAAAACACTCAAACTGGACCGTTTTATTCCATCTCTTCATTCAAAGACTCAATCATGGACACTCACTGCTTTGCGTGATGTATTGTTGTCTCTACCTTCTTGCTGTTGTCTGTGCCCAATAATGTTTGTACCATGTTTTGTGCTGCTACCATGTTGTGCTGCTACCATGTTGTTGTCATGTTGTGTTGCTACCATGCTGTGTTTTCATGTGTTGCTGCCATGCTATGTTGCTGTCTTAGGTCTTTCTTTATGAAGTGTTGTGGTGTCTCTTGTCGTGATGTGTGTTTTATCCTATAAATATATATATACTGTATTATTATTCTTTTTTTATTCCCAGCCCTCGTCCCCGCAGGGGGCCTTTTGGTAGGTCGTCATTGTAAATAAGAATTTGTTCTTAACCAACTTGCCTAGTTAAAATATATATATATTAAAATAAAAAATAGATTAAAAAACATACAAATAATGAATAATAAACAAGCCAAACAATAATTTCCACCATTCATCAATGATTTTGGTCTGGATGGCTAATTAGAGGGACTTTTCTCCACTTCTCCCAAAATGACATCCTCCATATCAAAGCTTGGAACCCTGGGCTGCTTGGGTGTTTGTTGAATGCGGATTGTTTGAATGAAGGCCAGCATTTATGTTTGGCTGCCTTGTTTTGTGTTCCGCAGAGAGTTGCACCGCCTTTGGGGTCCCTTACTATCCTCAGAGTTTTCTATTGGATTATAATTGTCACTGGTCTCAGTAGCCACTTTGCCAGCTTCATTTTTAGCATTTTTCCTCTTAGTCTTCTTGGAATGAGAGGTCATTGTTGTAGACTCTGGCTCACCAGGTACCAACTCCAATGTTTCCAATGTTTCATTCTTTGTCCTTGGGAGCTGAGAAATGATGCTCTTCAACCTGTCTCACTTTCTGTCATTTCAGCTGAGATATGTGATACGTCTACCCTACTCATGGGGAAAGGATTGTTGTCCTATATAGTGTGAAAAAGTTGTCTATGCACCTTACATTGCCCAGTGTAGTACGACTGTACTCTACCATCCCCTAACCACCTCTAGCGTGAGATTGTGTCTCACACTCGCCACCACCTTACATATACATACAGCTTTTGCCAGAAACTCAGTCACAACACAATCTGTTGATTCAGGTAGTTCTTTAATTATAATTTGAATTGAGTTCGGGTCAGCCATGCGTGACTTCAAACTGAAAGCACTATTCTCTTTGAACATGTTTCCTCTGATCAGAAGCTTTGCCCTTGCTTCCTTACTAAGAAGATATATATGCCAGAGTGTATGTACTCTGTACTGACCTCAAGTGGTTTTCATGTATGAGACTGTGGTAGAGCTCCTCCTCAATGGAGTTGGCTATGGCCTCCTCTTTTGTCAGAATGACTAAATCCATGATAAAAATTGGTAAAACAGTGTCCTTTTGCGGCATTTCGTCTCACAACCTTGTTCCAGGTCTCCATGTTTTTGCATCGCTGGAAATAGCCACAACTACAGCAGCCATTTTAATTGTAGTGTTAATGTTAAAAGTAATTAGTTTAACATTGAAATGGATCAACAAGACTATTCATCATTATATAGTGAGGATATTTCTAACTCAAGAATTGATGAATGGTTGATACTCAAATTGATATTTGTTTTCTCCAGCAATTGAAGCTTCTTAGTTGGGCTGAATACTGAGACAAAAGGAGATGTCAAAACACAACAAAACAAAATATGGATATACCTTTCTGGACCTGACAGGCCGGCTGTATATTTTTTGTATTTTCTACATTGTAGAATAATAGTGAAGACATCAAAACTATGAAATAACACATATGGAATCATGTAGTAACCACAAAAGTGTTAAACAAATCAACATACTGTATATTTGAGATTTGAGATTCTTCAAAGTAGCCACCCTTTGCCTTGATGACAGCTTTGCACACTCTTGGCATTCCCTCAACCACCCTCATGAGGTTGTTACCTGGACTGCATTTCAATTAACAGGTGTGCCTTGTTAAAAGTTAATTTGTGGAATTTCTTTGAAACACACAGCCATGCAATCTCCAAAGACAAACATTGGCAGTAGAATTGCCTTACTGAAAAGCTCAGCGATTTTCAACATGGCACCGTCATAGGTTGCTTCCCTGGTCAACTATAAATGCTGTTATTGTGAAGTGTAAATGTCTAGGAGCAACAACGGCTCAGCTGCGAAGTGGTAGGCCACACAAGCTCACAGAACGGGACCGCCGAGTGCTGAAGCACATAGCTCGTAAAAATCGTCTGTCCTTGGTGGCAACACTCACTACCAAGTTCCAAACTGTCTCTGGAAGCAACGTCAGCACAATAACTGTTCGTCGAGAGCTTTATGAAATGGGTTTCCATAGCCAAGCTTCCGCACACAAGCCTAAGATCACCATGTGCAATGGCAAGCATCAGCTGGAATGGTGGATAGCTTGCTGTCATTGGACTCTGGAGCAGTGGAAATGTGTTCTCTGGAGTGATGAATCACACTTCACCATCTGGCAGTTCGACGGGCAAATCACATTTTTGGTGGATACCAGGAAACCTCTACTTGTGCGAATGCGTAGTGCCAACTGTAAAGTTTGGTAGAGGAGGAATAATGGTCTAGGGCTGTTTTTCATGGTTTGGGCTAGGCCCCTTAGTTCCAGTGAAGGGAAATCTTAACGCTGCAACATACAATAGCATTCTAGATGATTCTGGGCTTCCAACTTTATGGCAACAGTTTGGAGAAGGCCCTTTCCTGTTTCAGTGTGACAATGCCCCCGTGTCCATACATACAGAAATGGTTTGGACCTCGCTTTAAGATGAGTGTGGATGAACTTGACTGGCCTGCACAGAGCCCTGACCTCAACCCCATCGAACACCTTTGGGATGAATTGGAATGCTGACTGCGAGCCAGGCCTAATCGCCCAACATCAGTGCCCGACCTCACTAATGCCTCTTGTGGCTGAATGGAAGCAAGTCCCCGCAGCAATGTTCCAACACCTAGTGGACAGCATTCCCAGAAGAGTGGAGGCTGTTATAACAGCAAAGGGGGGACCAACTCCATAATAATGCCCTTGATTTAGGAATGAGATGTTTGATTAGCAGGTGTCCACATACTTTTGATAATCTAGTGTGTGTATACATATACACTACCGTTCAAAAGTTTGGGGTCACTTAGAAATATCCTTGTTTTCCATGAAAACATACATGGAAATAGTTGCAAAATGAATAGGAAATATAGTCTAGACGTGGACAAGGTTATAAATACTGATTTGTTATTGAAATAATAATTGTGTCCTATCAAACTTTTGCTTTCATCAAAGAATCCTCCATTTGCAGCAAATACAGCCTCGCAGACCTTTGGCATTCTAGTTGTCAATTTGTTGAGGTAATCTGAAGAGATTTCACCCAATGCTTCCTGAAGTTGGGTTGGCGTGATGGGCACTTCTTACGGTCAAGCTGCTCCCATAACAGCTCAATAGGCTTGAGATCTGATGAATGTGCTGGCCACTCCTCTCTCCAGTGTCTGTGTTCTTTGGCCCATCTTAATCTTTTCTTTTTATCGGCCAGTCTGAGATATGGCTTATTCTTTGCAACTCTGCCTATAAGGCCAGCATCCCGGAGTCGCCTCTTCACTATTGACGTTGTTTTGCGGGTACTATTTAAAGAAGCTGACAGTTGAGAACTTGTCAGGCGTCTGTTTCTCAAACCAGACACTCTAATGTACTTGTCCTCTTGCTCAGTTGTGCACTGGAGCCTCCCACTCCTCTTTCTATTCTGGTTAGAGCCAGTTTGCGCTGTTCTGTGAAGGGAGTAGTACACAGCATTGTACAAGATCTTTAGTTTCTTGGCAATTTCTCGCATGGAATAACCTTCATTTCTCAGAACAAGAATAGACCATCAAGTTTCAGAAGAAAGTACTTTGTTTCTGGACATTTTGATCCTGTAATCAAACCCACCAATGTTGACACTCCAGATACTCAACTAGTCTAAAGAAGGCCAGTTTTATTGCTTCTTTAATCAGAACAACAGTTTTCAGCTGTGCTAACATAATTGTAAATGGGTTTTCTAATGATCAATTAGCTAACACAACGGGCCATTGGAACACAGGAGTGATGGTTGCTGATAATGGGCCTCTGTACGCCTATGTAGATATTCCATGAAAATCTGCCGTTTCCAGCAACAAAAGTCATTTACAACATTAACAATGTCTACACTGTATTTCTGATCAACTTGATGTCATTTTAATGGACAAAAATGTGCTTATCTTTCAAAAACAAGGACATTTCTAAGTGACCCCAAACCTTTGAATGGTAGTGTATGTATAAAGGAAGTGAAGCTTAGGCATAACCCCAGAGAGATAGAGATGTGCCGGTGCCATGCTACGACACCAACATGCATTTCTTTATGTCAGATGGCTACTGCGTCTGCTGTACAGATATAGAGTGCATAAGGAGGGTAATTTGTAAATATTCAATCGGAATATTTTGTATAAAGATAAGCATTATATTGTTAGATTATAGGAGTAGCTGTCAGAATCGTGTGTATAGGTGGCAGGGAAGTCAGGCGCAGGAGAGTCAAACGCAGTGTAAAATGGAGTCTTTTAATGAATGTCCACGTAACATGCTCCATAACTAATAAGAACAGAATATAAACAAACATGGGTACGAGGACCCGTCGCGCACCTATACAACAAACACAACACTGACAATAAACAATCTCTGACAAAGACATGAGGGGAAACAGAGGGTTAAATACACAACAGGTAATGAATGGGATTGAAAACAGGTGTGTGGGAAGACAAGACAAAACCAATGAAAAATGATGGCTAGAAGACCGGTGACATCGACCACCGCCCGAACAAGGAGAGGCAACGACTTCGGCAGAAGTCGTGACAGTAACTATGGTATGCCTGAAACAGTCTTCCTCATCTCAAGTTCAATTGGCAGAGTCAGTTGGGGTGCACTGTCTTCATATCATAGGCCTGCAGTAGCTAAAGCTTAGCCACACCATAGCTACAGCCACACCATACCAAACCTTCACATACATTTATAAACTTTATTATGGTGATATCAAAAGTAAGTCCAGCCATTGTTTATAGGGAAAATACAAGCAGAAGAGCAAATGTAAACCAGGGAAAAAATGCAGTACCCTCTCCTGTTCCCTCCCAAAAATTATACCCCAAAAGTTTGGCCTCTTCAGTAAATTTCGATCTGTCACTAAAGTAAAGTAAAGTAAATTTAAATACATTTGCCAAAGTTATATAATTACTCCTGTCTTTACAGATGTAAATGAAATTATTCAAAATACCCCCAACACAAAGCATGACAGCCACAGAGGATCATTAGCTTCTTTAAAAAAAAATAGGTATGGATTGTGTCAAATCACAAGCGAGTAGGCCTATGCCTAGTTGGGAAGTCCACAGTTTGGGCAGCACATGTGGCAATAGGCCTAGCTGATTATTGAGTTGCTTTTCAGTGAAAAAATAAATAAGTGTGAAAATAATGTGTCTTTGGAACATCTCTCTCCAGAATGCACTCAGCTCTTCAGAATGTGTTCAGCTGCCTCCCGCCAATTCTTGTACATTCATTGTTTTATTGTGTGAGTTGTTTGCCCTTTGATTGTTTTTTTAAATATAAATTCCCCATTATATACAGTGAGCTCAAAGTATTGGGACAGTGACACATTTTTTGTTGTTTTGGCTCCAGTACTCCAGCACTTTGAAATAATACAATAACTATGAAGTGCTGACAGCTTTAATCTGAGGATATTTTTTATCCATATCGAGTGAACGGTTTAGAAATGACTGCACTTTTTGTAGATAGTCCCGCCATTTTAGGGGACCAAAGGTATTGAGACAAATTCACTTATGTGTATTAAAGTAGTCACACGTTTAGTATTTGGTCCCATATTCCTAGCACACAATGATTACATGAAGCTTGTGACTCTACAAACTTGTTTGGATGCATTTGCTGTTTGTTTTGGTTGTGTTTCAGACTATTTTAGCCTACATGATTTTGTTGGGAACTAATTCACAATATGTGTACCTTGAAGGGGAACATTGATTGTTCCAGTCTAATTCGAAAACAAATAGGCTTGGGTGTCCTTTTTATGACGGATAGACTGAAATGGCAACAATAATATAATAGTGTTATACCACACAAAGTTAAATAATAAATAGCTTACATTAAAACCTTTACACAAATGTAAGCTTTAGTGCTGAGCGATTAGTGCTTTTTGAGGATGGTTCAGTTTCGGATAGTCACAGTTTTCGATTTCAATTATATTTTTTTACAACATTAGATGCACTATGTATTATGTGGGTTGAATGCTGTAACAAGAGAAAAAAAACAATTAATACAAGTCCCATGATGGTAGTGACTACTCATTACTACTTATCAATTATTAACCATCATTTATTTACATTTACTTTAATGAAATATTTCAGTTGTTGTACATATTACATGCTTTATTTGATGACTATTATTTCATTCCAAGTCATCCTCTCATCTCATCTCTATAGAGCTGCTGTCTATGCTGTCTGACAAAATCACTATTTTAGTAGTTCTTCAAAGTAAATAAGGCCTACTTTTATAACTGCTGAATACCAACTATCAATCACTTAGATAATGTATTTTCAGGTAGCGATACCGAGCTAAGCAGCTGCTCTCTATCCCTCTCGACTGTGCAGTCTCTCCTTTCCCTCTCCATGTTTGGCCCCAGGGATATGTAGGTTACTTTCTAAATGTAATCCATTAGTTACTAGTTACCTGCCCAAAATTGTAATCAGTAGCATAATTGATGAATTACCCAAACTCAGTAACGTAATCTGATGACTTTTAGATTACTTTTTGAAGAAGACAACAATGTAGGTTACCAATTGAACGACATCTAACATCTAATGACATCTATTGCAGGATAAATCAATGTTAAAGTTTACATAGCTGGCCATATATACAACCACAATCTGTAAATCGCAAAAAGCTAAATGAGAGAGCAGCCGTGTGCTATGTAGAAGACATAGCTTGGACTGTAGCCTACAAAAGCCTATTTCTGCTCTTTTCCCGCAATGCGGATAATGGCTGGGGATAATGGGGAAGATTGGGTGACACCTGGAGGGGGTGGAGACAAGCACAAAGACAGGTGAAACAGATCAGGGTGTGACACTGATTGCAATATTCTTGCTGGTAACATAACAGATTACAGATAACGCTTTTTTGTAATCCCTTACATGTAATGGATTACATGTAATCTGTTACTCCCCAACACTGTCTGCCCCACACTAACCTAAAGTAGCAGGCATAAAAGAAACACACAGACTGGACAAGTAGGAGCCCAATGGATTATGGTCATTGTAATTAATTACCACATTAAATAAAGCATAATATTTGCCTGTTGGAAACTATATCTCCCTACTTCATCGCACATTTCGAGCTTGATCTGATTTATCTCTAGAGAAACTGTGCAATATGCGCATTGAGCTCTCAGAAAAAAACAAACGAAAGGAAATTCAAATAGTCAATTAGTTGTTTAAAAACTGAAAATTAACTGAAATGTTGGTTAATCGCTCAGCACTAGTAAGCTTAGACTCAAGTATCCACATTTACAAAGCCCACCCAAAGTAATTCCCAAGAACTACATGCCACCTGTCATTTCCATCCCCTATCAGTGCTGCACATGCAGCCTAAAATGGGCATGACTGGTTCCTATTTTTGAGCGAGTGAAATAAGACAAAACAGTTTAACTTATGTCTCTAATACATGTGTTACATAAAGAGTACATCTGAAAATAATTGTGAACATTTTGAACGTTGAGTAGTATATGAAAAGTTTTTGTCACAACACAGCTCAACATTTGATGGCAACTAATCTATATTGAAGACAGTTATCGTCAACAATATATTGTACCTCTATCAATTTCGTATTTATGGTAGTATTGTTTTAGTTAGATTTCTACAGAGGGTGAACAGACCGATTGCAGCATGGCTTTATTTTCTTCTTATGTCGATATTATATTGATACAATTTTTTTTACGATAAATATGTGTCATATTAGACTGTGCAGATTCTAGTCAGTAATGTCCAGTGAAAAAGTGGTGAACCCCTTTTTTTTTAAATTTGAACATTTTCAATCAACATTTTTGTAGCACGGTGTCATTCACTGAAAGTAGCATTGTCAAGATGACTATAAACCCTTGAACAATGGCTAAAGTTGGTCACGGAACTTGAACCCACATGTCCAACACATAGAGACATGCTATTTAAGGAAATGATGACTGCTTATTGCTTTTATAAAGCAGGAAATTACTATACAGTTGAAGTCGGAAGTTTACATACACCTTAGCCAAATACATTTAAACTCAGTTTTTCACAATTCCTGACATTTAATCCAAGTAAAGTTTTCCTGTCTTAGGTCAGTTAGCATCACCACTTCATTTTAAGAATATGAAATGGCAGAATAATATTAGAGAGAATGATTTACATCAGCTTTTATTTCTTTCATCACAGTTCTATTTTTGTTTCATCAGACCAGAGGACATTTCTCCAAAACGTACGATCTTTGTCCCGTGTGCAGTTGCAAACCGTAGTCTGGCTTTTTTATGCCGGTTTTGGAGCAGTGGCTTCTTCCTTGATGAGCGGCCTTTCAGGTTATGTCGATATAGGACTCGTTTTACTTTGTTCCCGTTTCCTCCAGCATCTTCACAAAGTCCTTTACTGTTGTTCTGGGATTGATTTGCACTTTTCACACCAAAGTACGTTCATCTTTAGGCGACAGAACGCGTCTCCTTCCTGAGCGCTATGACGGCCGCATGGTCCCATGGTGTTTATACTTGCGTACCATTGTTTGTAAAGATGAACGTGGTATCTTCGGGCTTTTGGAAATTGCTCCCAAGGATGAACCAGACTTGTGGAGGTCTACAATGTTTTTTCTGAGGTCTTGGCTGATTTATTTAGATTTTCCCATAATGTAAAGCAAATAGGAACTGCGTTTGAAGGTAGGCCTTGAAATTCTTCCACAGGTACACCTCCAATTGACTCAAATGATGTCAATTAGCCTATCGGAAGCTTCTAAAGCCATGACATCATTTTCTGGAATTTTCCAAGCTGTTTAAAGGCACAGTCAACGTAGTATATGTAAGTGAAATAATCTATCTGAAAACAATTGTTGGAAAAATGACTTGTGTCATGCACAAAGTAGATGTCCTAACCGACTTGCCCAAACCATAGTTTGTTAACAAGAAATTTGTGGAGTGGTTGAAAAACGAGTTTTAATGACTCAAACCTAGGTGTATGTAAACTTCCGACTTCAACTGTACATGCAGCACCATTTGGGGCCCAAAAGGAATCCAAGAGGTGGTGCTATGACTGTACTTTCAAACTTAGTGAATGGTCTTAACTTTCACGATGCATACAAGGTCCTCCCCCGCCCTCCTTTCGGAGAATCTGACCATGACTAAATTTTGCTCCTCCCTTCCTATAGGCAGAAACTCAAACAGGATGTACCTGTGGTAAGGACTATGCAATGCTGGTCTGACCAATTGGAATCCACACTTCAAGATTGTTTTGATCACATGGACTGGGATATGTTCCGGGTGGCCTTAGAGAATAATATTGACGTATATGCTGATTCGGTGAGTAAGTTTATAAGGAAATGTAGGAGATGTTGTACCCACTGTGACTATTAAAACCTACCCTAACCAGAAACCGTGGATAGATGGCGGCATTCGCGCAAAACTGAAAGCACGAACCACCGTATTTAACAATGAAAAGGTGACTGGGAATATCGCCGAACACAAACAGTGTAGTTATTCCTTCCGCAAGGCAATCAAACAAGCAAAATGTCAGTTTAGAGACAAAGTGGAGTCGCAATCAACTGCTCAGACACGAGGTGTATGTGGCAGGGTCTACAGACAATCACAGACTACAAAAGGAAAACCAGCCACGTCACGGACACCGACATCTTGCTTCCAGACAAACTTAACACCTTCCTTGCCTGCTTTGAGGATAATACAGTGCCAAAGACGTGGCCCGCTACCAAGGACTGTGGGCTCTCCTTCTTGGTGGCTGACGTGAGTAAGACATTTAAACGTGTTAACCCTCGCAAGGCTGCCGGCCAAGACGGCATCCCTAGCCGCGTCCTCAGAGCATGCGCAGACCAGCTGGCTGGTGTGTTTATGGACATATTCAATCACTCCCTATCCCAGTCTGCTTCCCCCACATGCTTCAAGATGGCCACGATTATTCCTGTACCCAAGAAGACAAATGACTATCGCACCATAGCACTCATTTCTGTCATCATGAAGATCTTTGAGAGACTAGTCAATGATCATATCACCGCAGTGGTCTAAGGCACTGCATCGCAGTGCTAGCTGTGCCACTATAGATCCTAGTCCAGAGTCCAGTCGCAGCCGGCCGACCGGGAGACCCATGGGGTGGCGCACAATTGGCCCAGTGTCATCCGGGGTAGGGGAGAGTTTGGCCGGCAGGGATGTTCTTGTCCCATCGCCCTCTAACGACTCCTGTGGCGGGCCGGGCGCAATGCACACTGACACGGTCGCCAGGTGTACTGCGTTTCCTCCGACACATTGGTGCGGCTGGCTTCCGGGTTAAGCGGACATTGTGTCAAGAAGCAGTGCGGCTTGGCTGGGTTGTGTTTCGGGGGACGCACAGCTCTCGACCTTAGCATCTCCTTCGTGTCCATATTGAGTTGCAGCAATGGGACAAGACTGTAACTACTGTACCGATTGGATACCACGAAATTGGGGAGAAAAACATTATAATAAATAAACCAAAAAAACATTAATTAAAAATAAATAACAATATTTAAAAAAATTACAAAATGAAAAATAAAAATAGGATCATATCACCTCCACCTTACCTGTCACCCTAGACTCACTTCAATTTGCTTACCGCCCAAATAGGTCCACAGACGATGCAATCGCCATCTCCCTGCTCACTGCCCTATCCCATCTGGACAAGAGGAATACCTATGTAAGAATGCTGTTCATTGACTATAGCTCAGCATTCAACACCATAGTACCCTCCAAGCTCATCATTAGGCTTGAAGCCCTGGGTCTCAACCCCGCCCTGTGCAACTGGGTCCTGGACTTTCTGATGTGCCGCCCCCAGGTGCTGAAGGTAGGAAACAACATCTCCATTTCACTGATGCCTCAACACTGGGGCCCCACAAGGGTGTGTGCTCAGCCCCCTCCTGTACTCCCTGTTCACCCATGACTGCGTGGCCATGCATGCCTCCAACTCAATTATCACGTTTGCAGATGACACAACAGTAGTAGGCTTGATTACCAACAACAACGAGACAGCCTACAGGGAGGAGGTGAGGGCACTCGGAGTGTGGTGTCAGGAAAACAACCTCTCACTCAACGTCAACAAAACAAAGGAGATGATCTTGGACTTCAGGAAACAGCAGAGGGAGCACCCCCCTATCCACATTGACGGGACAGCAGTGAAGGTGGACAGTTTTAAGTTCCTCGGTGTACACATTATGGACAAACTGAAATAGTCCACCCACACAGACCATATGGTGAAGAAGGCGCAACAATGCCTCTTCAACCTCAGGAGACTGGAGAAATTTGGCGTATCACCTAAAACCCTCACAAACGTTTATAGATGTGCACCATTGATATGCACCATTGAGAGCATCCTGTCGGGCTGTACCACCGCCTGGTACGGCAACTGCACGCAAGGCTCTCCAGAGGGTAGTGTGGTCTGCACAACGCATCACCGGGGGCAAACTACCTGCCCTCCAGGACACCTACAGCATCCGATGTCACAGGAAGGCCAAAAAGATCATCATGGACAACAACCACCCGAGCCACTGCCTGTTCACCCCGCTACCATACAGAAGGCGAGGTCAGTACAGGTGCATCAAAGCTGGGACTGAGAGAGTGAAAAACAGCTTCTATCTCAAGACCATCAGACTTTTAAACAGTCATCACTAACACAGAGAGGCTGCTGCCTACATACAGACTTGAAATCATTGGCAACTTTAATAAATGGATCACTAGTCACTTTAAACAATGCCACTTGCATAAGATTTTGCATAATATCTTGCGTTACTCATCTCATATGTATATACTGTATTTTATATAATTTATTGCATCTTGCCTAAGCTGCTTTGTCATTGCTCATCCATATATTTATATGTATATATTCTTATTCCATTCCTTTACTTAGATTTGTGTGTATTAGGTAGTTGTTGTGGAATTGTTAGATTACATGTTAGATATTGCTGCACTGTCAGAAATGGAAGCACAAGCATTTTTCTACATTCGCAATAACATCTGCTAACCATGTGTACAGTATGTGACCAATACAATTTGATTTGATTTGATTGAATAGGGTCCCATAGTATTTAGTGCTACCTAACTCCCATGCGTCTCCTGTCCTGAATATGTGCACAGTTCTGCAATGGAAACATCAGACATACCACCCTTTTCTGTTCAACCCCATCCCTTTATACTGAAGAAGTCCTTCTGTTTTTAAACGTTATATCCCTGTGCAGTCCAAACCCTCCACCTGATGATATTCTAGACAGGCCTGTTGAGTGATGACTTGGAGGTCATGACCCCCAGGAACTGAGTCTGAACAGACCCTGGTCCTGCATTTACATCACCACGTCTTTGCTATGGCCTCTCACTTTACATCCTCCACAAGAAAAATGTTCAATAAAGCAACTAGGATGGGGTCGCCAAAAAAGTGAAGTCATATATTCCAGCAAATATTGTTTAGCGTGAAGTTTGTCTCCTGTCCAAATCATGGACTTTTAAAGGTGTTTGAGGCTGCCACTGCTGCACAATGATAGAGGCAGATGTATTATTCTCACACAAATGGGTATTTATATTCAAACTTTCTGACGAACATAGTTTATGGGTGATTTTTAAATTACAGGCACTTTTGGCATTTCTTATTTTCTTGAAGAAAACTTATCAACAGAAATACTTTTCCCAGTTTGTCAGGAACCATAAACTGGTATTGGCTGTGAACATTTTATTCGACATTACATGGATTTTACTCAGTTTTTCCATAACCCCTTCTGCAGATGTCGTCACCATCAAATCATAAATCATAACTTTTTCTTGTACTGAATGACATGCCCAATGGGTTTTTGGATTACCTGGTTAATCTGTACTGCAACATTAAGAATTCATTATTGTAATTCCTTAATCCATAAATATGGGCCTGGGTTGGCTGTGCTGTATACCTGCATGTAGGCTACCATCAACAATGCAAGTTTCTTGTTAAAATGTATATATACTTAACAAAGATATAAACGCATCATGCAACAATTACAAAGATTTTACTAAGACACAGTTCATATAAGGAAATCAGTCAATTGACATACATTCATTAAACCCTAATCTATGGATTTCACATGACTGGGAACACAGTCATGGATCTGTTGGTCACAGATACAGTTGAAGTCGGAAGTTTACATACACCTAGGTTGGAGTCATTAAAACTTGTTTTTAAACCATAGTTTTGGCAAGTCGGTTAGGACATTTACTTTGTGCATGACACAAGTAATTTCTCCAACAATTGTTTTCAGACAGATTATTTCACTTATCATTCGCTGTATCACAATTCCAGTGGGTCAGAAATGAACATACACTAAGTTGACTGTTTCTTTAAACAGCTTGGAAAATTCCAGAAAATGATGTCATGGCTTTAGAAGCTTCTGATAGGCTAATTGACATAATTTGAGTCAATTGGAGGTGTATCTGTGGATGTATTTCAAGGCCTACCTTCAAACTCAGTGCCTTTTTGCTTGACATCATGGGAAAATCAAAAGAAATCAACGAAGACCTCAGATTTGTTTTTTTTTAGACCTCCACAAGTCTGGTTCATCGTTGGGAGCAATTTCCAAATGCCCGAAGATATCACGTTCATCTGTACAAACATTAGTACGCAAGTATAAACACCATGGGACCACGGTGTTCTGTCTCCTAAAGATGAACATACTTTGGTGCGAAAAGTGCAAATAAATCCCAGAACAACAGCAAAGGACATTGTGAAGATGCTGGAGGAAACAGGCACAAATGTATCTATATCCACAGTAAAACAAGTCCTATATTTATTTATTTTTTTATTTTTTTATTTCACCTTTATTTAACCAGGTAGGCTAGTTGAGAACAAGTTCTCATTTGCAACTGCGACCTGGCCAAGATAAGGCATAGCAGTGTGAACAGACAACACAGAGTTACACATGGAGTAAACAATTAACAAGTCAATAACACAGTAGAAAAAAGGGGAGTCTATATATACATTGTGTGCAAAAGGCATGAGAAGGTAGGCAAATAATTACAATTATGCAGATTAACACTGGAGTGATAAATGATCAGATGGTTATGTACAGGTAGAGATATTGGTGTGCAAAAGAGCAGAAAAATAAATAAATAAAAACAGTATGGGGATGAGGTAGGTGAAAATGGTTGGGCTATTTACCAATAGACTATGTACAGCTGCAGCGATCGGTTAGCTGCTCAGATAGCAGATGTTTGAAGTTGGTGAGGGAGATAAAAGTCTCCAACTTCAGCGATTTTTGCAATTCGTTCTAGTCACAGGCAGCAGAGAACTGGAACGAAAGGCGGCCAAATGAGGTGTTGGCTTTAGGGATGATCAGTGAGATACACCTGCTGGAGCGCGTGCTACGGATGGGTGTTGCCATCGTAACCAGTGAACTGAGATAAGGCGGAGCTTTACCTAGCATGGACTTGTAGATGACCTGGAGCCAGTGGGTCTGGCGACGAATATGTAGCGAGGGCCAGCCGACTAGAGCATACAAGTCGCAGTGGTGGGTGGTATAAGGTGCTTTAGTGACAAAACGGATGGCACTGTGATAAACTGCATCCAGTTTGCTGAGTAGAGTGTTGGAAGCAATTTTGTAGATGACATCGCCGAAGTCGAGGATCGGTAGGATAGTCAGTTTTACTAGGGTAAGTTTGGCGGCGTGAGTGAAGGAGGCTTTGTTGCGGAATAGAAAGCCGACTCTTGATTTGATTTTCGATTGGAGATGTTTGATATGGGTCTGGAAGGAGAGTTTAGAGTCTAGCCAGACACCTAGGTACTTATAGATGTCCACATATTCAAGGTCGGAACCATCCAGGGTGGTGATGCTGGTCAGGCGTGCGGGTGCAGGCAGCGAACGGTTGAAAAGCATGCATTTGGTTTTACTAGCGTTTAAGAGCAGTTGGAGGCCACGGAAGGAGTGCTGTATGGCATTGAAGCTCGTTTGGAGGTTAGATAG
Source organism: Oncorhynchus clarkii lewisi (assembly GCF_045791955.1). Lineage (NCBI taxonomy): Eukaryota > Metazoa > Chordata > Actinopteri > Salmoniformes > Salmonidae > Oncorhynchus > Oncorhynchus clarkii. The sequence goes on from NC_092152.1 coordinate 55,297,385, forward strand.
CACAGTGTCCAAGGACGGGCCGGAAGTATATAGAATGGTGTCATCTGCGTAGAGGTGGATCAGGGAATCGCCCGCAGCATGAGAAACATCATTGATATATACAGAGAAAAGAGTCGGCCCGAGAATTGAACCCTGTGGCACCCCCATAGAGACTGCCAGAGGACCGGACAGCATGCCCTCCGATTTGACACACTGAACTCTGTCTGCAAAGTAATTGGTGAACCAGGCAAGGCAGTCATCCGAAAAACCGAGGCTACTGAGTCTGCCGATAAGAATACGGTGATTGACAGAGTCGAAAGCCTTGGCAAGGTCTATGAAGACGGCTGCACAGTACTGTCTTTTATCGATGGCGGTTATGATATCGTTTAGATGATGATATCAACATAACCTGAAAGGCCGCTCAGCAAGGAAGCTCCAAAACCGGCATAAAAAATCCAGACTACGGTTTGCAACTGCACATGTGGACAAAGATCGTACTTTTTGGAGAAATGTCCTCTGGTCTGATGAAACAAAATTGAACTGTTTGGCCATAATGATCATCGTTATGTTTGGAGGAAAAAGGGGAGGCTTGCAAGCTGACAAAACACCATCCCAACCATGAAGCACGGGGGTGCCAGCATCAAGTTATGAGGATGCTTTGCTGCAGGAGGGACTGGTGCACTTCACAAAATAGATGGCATCATGAGGTAGGACAATTATGTGGATATATTGAAGCAACATCTCAAGACATCAGTCAGGAAGTTAAAGCTTGGTCGCAAATGGGTCTTCCAAATGGACAATGACCCCAAGCACACTTCCAAAGCTGTGGCAAAATGGCTTAAGGGCAACAAAGTCAAGGTATTGGAGTGGCATCACAAAGCCCTGACCTCAAATCCTATAGAAAATTTGTGGGCAGAACAGAAAAAGCATGTGCGAGCAAGGAGGCCAACAAACCTGACTCCGTTACACCAGCTCTGTCAGCAGGAATGGGCCAAAATTTGCCCAATTTATTGTGGGAAGCTTGTGGATGGGCTACCCAAAACGTTTGACCCAAGTTAAACAATTTAAAGGCAATGCTACTAAATACTAATTGAGTGTATGTAAACTTCTGACCCACTGGGAACGTTATGAAGGAAATAAAAGCTGAAATAAATCATTCTCTCTACTATTATTCTGACATTTCACATTTTTTAAATGAAATGGTGATCCTAACTGACCTAAGACAGGGAATTTTTACTTGGATTAAATGTCAGGAATTGTGAAAAACTGAGTTTAAATGTATTTGGCTAAGGTGTATGTAAACTTCTGACTTCAATTGTATATTAAAAACACCCCAGTTTAATCCCAAAGTCATTGCACTATCTAACAATGTGTTTCTAGTAAAAGTCCATCTGGTCACGTTTTCTAGTGGCCGTCATATCTGATAGCAAAGACTGCTGAGGTCAGTGCATGGACAGTGCATGGACAGTGAATATGGAGCACGTGTCTGATCATTAGAAGAAAACAACGGCAGGGTGACATAGGCTTAATTTAACTTGTACCAGGCTTCTTAGAAGCTCCCATAAAGAGGGTTTTGTCGGGCTTCTTTTGCAGTAATGCCTGCGTTCTGTGCCATGGATCAATTTATATAAGAGATCTGGCGCTGTAAAAAACACATATTTATTACATTTACAGCTTGGCATGCTGTCTGACAGGTTTTCCAGCCAAATGTTATCAGAGTAATCACCCGGCTTCCATTTTCCGTTCAACTCCCCCAACAAAAATGCTTTTTATTGTCCTGTAATAAATGTGCTCCTTTTTTTTGGCACAATCCTGCTGTCATATGGGATCAGTATCATGCCAAATGTATTCGCAAATGTAAATCACCAATCCACAAATCTAAATCACTTTCTACAAATCTAAATCACTTTCTACAAATGTAAATCACTTTCCACAAATGTAAATCACCAATCCACAAATGTAAATCACTTTCCACAAATGTAGATCACCAATCCACAAATGTAGATCACTTTCTACAAATGTACATCACTTTCCACAAATATAAATCCCTTTCTACAAATGTAAATCACTTTCCACAAATGTAAATCACCAATCCACAAATGTAAATCACCAATCCACAAATGTAAATCACTTTCCACAAATGTAGATCACCAATTCACAGATGTAAATCACTTTCCACAAATATAAATCCCTTTCTACAAATGTAAATCACTTTCCACAAATGTAAATCACTTTCCACAAATGTAAATCACCAATCCACAAATGTAAATCACTTTCCACAAATGTAGATCACCAATCCACAAATGTAAATCACTTTCCACAAATATAAATCCCTTTCTACAAATGTAAATCACTTTCCACAAAATAAATCCCTTTCTACAAATGTAAATCACTTTCCACAAATGTAAATCACTTTCCACAAATGTAAATCACTTTCCACAAATGTAAATCACCAATCCACAATTGTAGATCACCAATCCACAAATGTAAATCACTTTCCACAAATGTAGATCACTTTCTACAAATGTAGATCACTTTCTACAAATGTAAATCACTTTCCACAAATATAGATCACTTTCTACAAATGTAAATCACTTTCCACAAATGTAAATCACCAATCCACATATGTAAATCACCAATCCACAAATGTGAATCACCAATCCACAAATGTAAATCGCTATCCACAAATGTAAATCACTATCCACAAATGCAATTCACTATCCACAAATGCAATTCACTATCCACAAACAAACACCTTTTGATTTGTATTTGTAAATTGAGGGTCTTAAGTAAAATGACTACCATAAAGATTTGCACATTGGAGTGATATGAGCAAACATGACAGATACGGAAAACCCTGCAACTCCATATTTGGAAGTGCTTTAAGGTCACATGACTTTTGGCAGGGATGGACGACAAGAAAAAGACAAGTTCTTACGAGTAGACAAGAAGTTCTCACACATAGAAAAAAGTTCTCACGGAAGAAGGCGATAAATAGTTCTCACGCATATTAAAAAAGGGAGCACATGTGTCTGATCATTCAAAGAAAACAACGGCAGGGTGACGTAGGCTTAATTTAACTTGTACCAGGCTTCTTAAAAGCGCCCATAGAGAGGGTTTTGTCGTGCCTCGTTTGCAGTAATGCCTGCGTTCTGTGCCATGGATCAATTTATATAAAAGATCTGGCGCTGTAAAAAACACATATCTTATTAAATGTACAGCTTGGCATGCTGTCTGACATCTTTTCTCGCCAAATTTTACCAGAGTAATCACCCGGCTTCCATTTTCTGTTCAACTCCCCCAACGAAAAGGCATTTTTTTTGTCCTGTAATAAATGTGCTCCTTTTTTTTTGGCACAATCCTGCTGTCTCTTATGGGATCAATATCATGCCAAATGTATTCGCAAATGTAAATCCCCAATCCACAAATATAAATCACTTTCCACAAATGTAAATCACTTTCCACAAATGTATATTGTTCCAATATGCTTTGTGTTGTGGTCATGACAGACAAATATATAAAGTTAAGCAAACTTTACAAGGCATGTTGTCAACCAGCACAATAACAAAGTAAATAACAATTGGTTTCTGTTTCCTGTGTAACATCAATATGAGTAACATCAATATTGCTACATGTTCTCTCTCTCTCTTTTTTTTTTCTTTTTTTCCCACAACAAAGGCAGACTCCACCTAACTTTGGCTTGTAGTCCATGTCTGCAATAAACTGGAATGTGAACTGAATGTTTGTTTACTGTCTCTGACTGTCCATTAATTATTATAATTTTATACCTTCACACAAATTCTTTCAGGTGTATAAGTTTTCGGATGGCCTTACCAGACCTTGTGTGGGGAGTGTTGATTACATCAGGAGGTGCTTGACTTGAGATGTTTGGATCTTCTTGTTGAGGTGCAGCGTTCACCTCTAGGTTGTGTTCACCACCCTGCTGGGCATCAGCTGGTGCTCTGTTTACTGGCTCTGTGCCAGGCTCCTTAACAGTGGGGAAATCCTCCTCTATCTTTCTGCTCTTCCTCGGGTGTCCTCCTGAAGACTTGTCCCTGTTCTGTCTTCACCTCATAGGACCTTTGCTCCACAGGTCGGACTACTGTAGCCCTCTGCCACCACTGTTTCTGTCCTGTAAGTGGCTGAACTCTCACCCTGTCATCTCGTTGCAGCTCTGTGAGGTCCTTATCAGCGGTGTCATGGTACTTTGCCTGTTTCTGCTGTCTTTCTTTGAACTTCTCCAGCTGACAGTTTGCCATCCCCGGTCTCAGAAGATTTTCACTCATTATAAGTAATGTCTTTGTAAGTCTTCCCATGAGCAGCATTGCAGGGCTGCTGTCTGTTCCTTGTGACGGGGTATTTCTGTGATCCAGCATAGCCAGGTATGGGTCAGCACCTGCTCTCTTTGCTTTTGCCATCAGTCTTTGGCTGTTTTCACTGCCGATTCCACTTTCCCATTACTGTGCGGGTATCCTGGAGATGATGTTTTGTGTGTAAAGTCTCAAGCCTTGCTGAAACTTCGGGAACTTGTCTGAAGAGTACTAGGGACCATTGTCTTGAGTAAAGGATGTCAGGTATCCCATAGCGTGCAAAGTGTGTCTTCAGTTTTCGAATGACGGTTTTCAACTGTGTGTTCTCCAAATGGTCCACTTCCCAGAAGTTGGAGAGATAATCTACTGTGACCATGTAGTCTCTGTCGTTGAACTGGAACCGGTCAGTCCCTATTTTTACCCAGGGACACTTTGGTGCTTCGTGTGGCCTCAACGTTTCTTTCTGCTGCTTCATACCCCCATGCAGTGCAGGTGCTACATTGTGCCATGTATGTTCTCAGCTGTGCATTCATGCCTAGCCAGTAGACACAATTGCGAGCTCTTCTCAGACATCCCTCTGGTCCTATGTGTGAGGAATGGATTCTCTGCATCATCTCTTCTCTGGATTCAGCTTGATATTGAGCTTCCTGCATCTGTCCAGGAGCATTTTCAGGTTTTCGTCATGGTCCAGGGTCACCGCTTCATCGTTGTTTCCTTCTCCCACAATTTGACTCCTGGAAGACCTTCCATTGCCTGGTTCAACTTCCTCTGAAAGATCTCTGGGGCTGGACTGATTCCCATTGGCATGCGCAGCCACCTGTAGCGTCCCATGGGACTAGAGAACGTGGTGAGATAGCTGGATTCCTCCTCCAGTTCCACATGCCAAAATCAATTTCTTACATCACAAACAGAGAACACGCGTGCTCTGTTAAGATCTGGCAGAACGTCTTCAATAGTGGGAAGTGGGTAATGGCTCCTCTTGAGCGCCTTGTTGAGAGGTTTCGGATCAATACACACTCTTAGTTTTCCAGACGTTTTCTTCACTACGACCAGGCTGCTAATCCAATCTGTGCTTTTTTTCAGCTGCTTTTATCATCCTTCTTTTCTTTAGACCACTGAGCTCCTATTTGAGTGGTTTATATAGTGCTACTGGCACTCTTCTCTGGCAGCTGGACGGGCTCCACTTGCTCATCCACTTCCAGCTTCAGTTTGCCAGGTAAGCATCCATCTCCCTGGAATACATCAGAGTACTCCAGTTTAATTTTCTCTTTAGTCCAGGATCCTGTTGTTTTCTCGATGGCCAGGATGTTGTGATGCTGCACAGTAATCAACTCCGTAGCCTGGATAGTCTTACTGCCTAGAATGGACCTGTGCACATTCTTGTTGGCTACGAGGAACTCAACTCGGTAGGTTTTCTTATTGCTCGGATTTAATTCCACACTTTAAGTGTGCACTTCCCCAGTGCCATCAGAGTACTCTTGTTATACATCACCAATACCTGACTGCAGGGCTCTAGGTGACTGGCTTTTATGAGGTTTGCAGGGTTAACATTACATCTAGCACCACAATCTAGCTGAAATCTGACTGACTTTTTGTTGACCAGCATGTTTACAAAGAGAGCTGCATTGGGGTCTGTGGATTTCTCCTGCACCACGTTGATGCTTTCTGACTTTGGCCCTAGTGTGATACACAGAACATCCTTACTGCTCTCTGAGTCCGCTGATGCATTTTCCATTGCCAGAACTCTGTTTCTCTTGCTGGTCCCTGCATGTTTGCAAACTGTAGAAAAGTGATTGTTTTTTCCACAGGATTGACATTTTTGTCCATATGCAGGGCATTTTTCCTTTTATCTCTCATGTGTCCGTCCACAGTATCTGCATTGTATAATGCTCTGTCCCTCTGTAGGGTCTCCTCTCCCTCTCGGTCTCTCTTTCTGTGTTACTGCATGCACTGCTACAGGGCCCTGTACATTTATGACTTTAGCTCTCTGTCTGGACAGTTCTGCAGCTCTTCCAATCTGTATGCATTTCTCTAAACTGAAATCAGTCTCTCTGAGTAAGCGCTCTCTTAAGTGTGGGTCACACGTGCCACACATAATCCTGTCCCTGATAAGAGTCTGTGATTACTCAAGTTGCAGGTGGCAACTAGAGTCCTCAATTCAGTGAGATATTTCTCTAAACTCTCATCTTGGCCCTGACTTCACGTGAAAAAATTATATCTCTCAATTGTTTAATTTTTCTTTGGATCACAAAATGCATCCAGTACTGCAATTGCTTCCTCAACAGAGATTGTCTTTTGTACTGCTCACTTATAGGGTCTCACAAATCTCTCTGCCTTTTCCCCCAATGAGATAATACAGTAGCTTCACTTTGTAGTCCTCAGGTTATTCTCTCATTGTAAGAGCCATGTACAATTCAATTGAATTCATCTTTCCATCTTTTCCAGGTCAGTGCTAAATTACAATCATCAAAGTCTATTTTTCCCCGGAGGTTTCAGTGCGTTTTCCATGGTGATTTATTTGTAGAATGGAATGTTAGCTACTCACAAATCTGCTTGTATACAATAGCCAGCTATCTTTTAGCATAGCGTCACTCGCGATAGCCAGCTAACTTAGACGTCATCGGCGCGATGACTAGCCTGTAAACGCCGCCTGGGATGTATTCTTCATTTACATCGATGAGATCCAGGTTCTTTTGAGCACCACTGCCACCATGTTTCAATATGTAACATCAATATTGCTACATAAATCACCAATCCACAAATGTAAATCACTTTCCATAAATGTAAATCGCTAACCACAAATGTAATTCACTATCCACCTCATTGATGCTGTTGACCCGGATGTTATTAGCGGTGTGCGCTAATAGCGTTTCAATCGGTGACGTCACTCTCTCTGAGACCTTGAAGTAGGTGTTTCCCTTGTGCTGCAAAGACCGCGGCTTTTGTGGAGCGACGATGCATCGAGGGTGATATGTCGATGTGTGCAGAGGGTCCTTGGTTCAAGCCCAGAATGGAGTGAGGATAGAGACGGAAGTAGTACTGTTACAAAGTCTGATCACATATCCTACACCTCCCCTCTACCTTTTGCCTTTTTATAGAAATCGCTTTCTATGGGTACAAACTTTTTTTTTCTACGACTACAAATCACTTTCTGCCGTGATAACCTTTTTTCAATGTGTGAGAACTTCTTGTCTTTTTCTTGTCGTCAAATCCATGCCAAAAGTCAGGTGACCTAAGAGCTTCCAAATATGGAGTTGATTGGTGATTTACATTTGTGGAAAGTGATTTACATTTGTGGATTGGTGATTTACACTTGCAAATACATTTGACATGATATTGATCCCATAGTCTCTGCACATCTGTCCCCATGTAAATTTGACACATTGTTTTAGTGACTCACTGTGAACCAATGTTCGCTTGCTGAAATGTGGAATAGAGTGCATGAAAAAAAAAGTATCCTGACATTTTAAGCATACACAATTTCGATATTTTGCAGACATTAATATTGGTGCTATGCATTCTTTGCAAAAGGGGACAGGTACAGTAGGGATGGATCATGCTTCTTCTCTTTGTACATCAACACATTTGTACTCATAATGGCTGCCTGTCTGAATCTTCCAGGTAACCAACGGATAGGCAAGCAAACAAACTACTATAACTTGTTTTGTACAAGCTCACTGTCTGACTTAACCCCTTTAATGGTCTCCACTTTCTAATTGCTCAGACATAGCAATCATGTTTCTACCATGTGATTTGTAAAATTGGTTTGCATTTATCCATGTGTACATACATGTCTGCTTGTATGGCTGTTGAATGTGTGCATGTCATGTAGCCTGTGTGTGTGTGTGTGTGTGTGTGTGTGTGTGTGTGTGTGTGTGTGTGTGTGTGTGAGAATGTGTGTTTGTGTCTAAGCGTGTGTTTAATATGTAAATGTGTGTTTAGCCTACTGTCATAGAAAATATCCTATCAATGGAGGTGAGGCCTGAAATAGTCCATGGATTTGTGACTTTATCTCTGACAGGAGGCAATGGGTGGGTGCGCAATAGTGGTGCCCTATCTAAGCGACAGTCCCTCACATGTGGGGTGGCTCAGGGGACCCTCCTTTGACCTGCCCTTTTTAACCCCCCCATCAATGATGCTGCACACGCAGCTGCCAACCCTGTGTGATGACATGAATCTGCTTGAAACCAGGAAACTGTAGCAACCATCATCAATGCAGAAGTATGGACGAGCTCAGCACCTGGACTGCTACCAATGACATGCTCGTCAATGAAAATAATTGTTTAGTGATGCATGTCACCATCTCTAAAATCCCGCCCCCTGCATCAACCCTCTTCATCAATGGTGTCCCCCTGCAGAGACATCAAAGGTCAGGGTGCTGGGTCTCACTGTTCAGCAGGACCTGTGCCAGAACAGCCAGGTTGACACCATGACCACAAGTACCAGCAGGAAGCTGTTCCTCCTCAAGCGCATTAAGTGCTTCTCTGTAACCACAGCAGACCTACTGTCCATCTACACTGAGTATAACAAACATTAGGAACACCTACCTAATATTGAGTTGCACCCCCACCCTTTGCCCTCAGAACAGCCTCAATTCGTCAGGGCATGGCCTCTACAAGGTGTCAAAAGCGTTCCACAGGGATGCTGGCCCATGTTGACTCCAATGCTTCCCACAGTTGTGTCAAGTTGGCTGGATGTCCTTTGGGTGCTGGACCATTCTTGATAAACAGGGGAAACTGTTGAGCATAGAAAAACTCAGCAGCGTTGCAGTTCTTGACACATACCGGTGCGCCTGGCATCTACTACCATACCCCGTTCAAAGGCACTTATGTTTGTCTTGTCCCTTCATCCTCTGCATGGCACACATACACAATCCATGTCTCAATTGTCTCAAGGCTTAAAAATCCTTCTTTAACCTGTCTCCTCCCCTTCATCTACACTGATTGAAGTGTATTTAACAAGTGACATAAATATGGGATCATAGCTTTCTCCTGGATTCACATGGTCAGTCCATGGAAATGGAAAGATGTTTTGTATACTCAGTGTACATTGGATAGGTAAGACGAGTTCTGGAGTATGCTGTCCATGCCTGACACCATGGCTTCACTCAAACCCTGACTGCTCAACTGGAGGTGTGCAGAAGAGAGCCTGCAGAATAATTATGGGCGGGTTGTACACTAGCTACCAGGAAGCACTCAAAACCCTCAGAAGCATGTCCTTGGAGAGCAGACGGGAACAGATCTGCCTGACATTTGCTAAATCCCTGCAGAACTCCCAGTTTGCAGACTGGCTCCCCCCAACCAGACAGCATATTCCTGGACAGGCAACCCGCAACAGCCACAAACTGAACACTCCCATGACACACACAGGCCGCTATCAGAATGCTGTCACAACTCAGGAGAAGACCCAGATGCAGACAGTTTCAAAGTAACAACAGTTTATTACAAAAAAGGGGGGGCAGGCAAATGACAGATCAAGGGCAGGCAGAGGTCAGTAATCCAGAACAGTCCAAAAGGTACAGAAAAGCAGGAAGAAATGGTCAAAATGGAGAAAAAACAGGAGTACGGGAAAATCCCTGGTAGGCTTGCCAAACTGGCAACCGACAAACAGAGATTACAGGTATAAATACCCTGGAGATAATGGGAAGTTGGGCGACACCTGGAGGGGGGTGGAGACAAGCACAAAGACAGGTGAAACAGATCAGGGTGTGACAAACTCTCCCATTCCATTCTTCAGTAAACTGATCAATGAGCACACCATATAGCCCGGGGGCCTTAGAATGCCTTCCTAAGAACTCTAAAGATGTATTTTCTAAAGCTGCCACCCCAAACCTTGTCTTTGTCGTATTGTTGTTTTTTATTATTGCATATATATTTTTGTATTATATTAAAAGTGTTTTGGTAGTTTAGGTTTTTACTATTTGATCATTATTTATGATTGTAAATTGGTGTACAATTGTAAGAATTGTAATTGAAATTGGTTTATGACTGCGAGAAACCAATAAAACCTACTACTACTTTAATCTACATCATATCTTGTAAAGGCAAAGTAAATAAAGTCCAAAGAGGTCCTGCTGTGTTTCATTGGCCTTTTATTTCCAGTGACAGCCTCTCTGGCATCTAAGGAGTTCATTGCTGTCTAATGCCATGGTGCTTAAACAGGGAGCTGCAAATAATGAAACTTTTATTTCACGGAAAATGCTGCGAGCCCAAAACAGCAATGTTTGATCGGGTTCCACAATAATAACGATGAAACAACAACCACACAATAAATGTAGTCCAGATCAGTTCAACTGGCATAGGTACAAGTTCACGTGAGGTTTGTGGGTTTATGAATTGTTGCCTACTTCTCCTGAGATGCTATGTTGTAACTTGTGTGAGATTAGTCCAGCCTCTGATGCATTGAACAAAGTTGAATTAGTCGTATGGTCTTTAATATTTTATAGAGGAGATGACAAACAAGGATGTGGTGAGGTGAGCTTGAGACTACAGTAGATTAATGCCAAAATGGAGTTTCATGGCCATCTGCAAGGGAAGGAGATCCAAGTTGGTACCTTTCACATTGATGTTGCATAAGGCTGGATTTACAGCCTCACCACACACCTCACAGAGGGCTCTGAAAAGAGATGTCAATGCATGCCAGAATTTTATAAATCATCAGTCGTGACATTTTTCTGAGAAGAACGCTTGGAAAAGTAGAAACATTGGAAGTGCCCCTTCATCCAGTACTGTAACTATAGTCAAGAATTTAGGATTTGTTGACGGTTCTCAAAATGTATTTACCCAAGAAAGGTAAGGTATTGTCAGGCAGTAGGGCCTACAGGCAATTACAGACTACAGTAATGTTATATTTATGTTCATGCAGTATTCCTTACCTGCATGAACGCTCTAACTTGGTGGTTACTCTGGTCTAGGGCCTATATAATGTAAAGTGGGGCCAGGACCTCCTCTTTAAACAGATACAAGGACATCTCAGGAGGGACCCAGACCTAAAGGGATGCAAAGAGGCCAAGGGGTATCTTGTGTTTAGCTCTGTCATAAAAGTTCAAAGAGTCTCTGGAGGAGGCCACTCTGGCTGACTGCAGAACTCATCACGGACAACACATATACACACCAAACCTCTTTTCTAGTCTCTGCAGTATAATGACAGTGAGGTCATGAGCCTCTTTGTAGGATTTTTATGAGACTGATTATCTTACGCAACTATTGTAGGTGGAGGAGTCAATCCTGAATGCGTCATGTACAATATGTTGTGTGCCACAACAGGGTTCTAACGAAATTAAGCAGACACACCCTTATGACTCACTTTTCAAATTTTCCTGTCAGGATTTCATCTTGACAGACACCAGACTGGAATTCTTTTGTCAGACTAAGCCTTTTGGGTGGAAGTTGTTGTTCTTCTCCAGGCTTATAAGGGCTTTTGCCATTACCTTACAGTGGCACACAGCGGGACACACCCTTGCATCTTATTATACAGTACATTTATTACACCATACCACAATACATTTAGATGTTTTAATTTGTCATATATATTGGCACCCTTGCACTTTTCTTGAATAATTCCCTATTTCTTCTAAAGCAATTTCAAATAGAAAAAACAACTTTGGGTCCCCACAAATTGATATTGGATTGCCAACATTGCAGAACCAAATTTGTTTTTGTAAACTTAAGTTTACAATTTTACACTGAACAAAAATATAAAATGCAACATGTAAAGTGTTGGTCCCATTTTTCATGAGCTGAAATAAAAGATCCCAGAAATACATATACACACAAAAAGCTTATTTATCAAAAATATTTGGCACAAATTAGTTTACATCCCTGAGCATTTCTCCTTTGCCAAGATAATCCATCCAACTGACAGGTGTGGCATATCAAGAAGCTGATTAAACAGCATGATAATTACACAGGTGCACCTTGTGCTGGGGACAATAAAACGCCACTCGAAAATGTGCAGTTTTGTCATACAACACAATGCCACATGTCTCAAGTTTTTTTAGGGAGTGTGCGATTGGCATGCTGACTGCAGGAATGTCCACCAGACCTGTTGCCAGAGAATTTAATGTTTAATTTATCTACCATAAGCCGCCTCCATCATCGTTTTAGAGATTTTGGCAGTACGTCCAATCGGCCTCACTACCGCTGACCACATGTAACCATGCCAGCCCAGGATCTCCACATCCAGCTTCTTCACTTGCGGGATCATCTGAGACCAGCCACACGGGTCTAGGGTCTGACTGCAGTTAAGCATCGTAACCGACTTCAGTGAGCACATGCTCACCTTCGATGTGCACTGGCTCGCTAGAGAAGTGTGCTCTTCACGGATGAATTCCGCTTTCAACTGTACCGGGTAGATGGCAGATAGTGTGTATGGTGTCGTTTGGGCGAGCGTTTTGCCTACAGAGTGCCCTATGGTGGTGGTGGAGTTATGGTATGGGCAGACAAAAGCTATGGAAAATGAACACAATTGCATTTTATCGATGGCAATTTGAACACACAGAAATACCGTGACGAGATCCTGAGGCCTATTGTCGTGCCATTCATCTGCCGCCATGTTTCACAATGATGTACAGCCCCGTGTCGCAAGGATCTGTACACAATTCCTGGAAGCTGAAAATGTCCAGTTCTTCCATGACCTGCATACTCACCAGACATGTCACTCATTGAGCACGTTTGGAATGCTCTGGATGGACGTAATCAACAGCGTGATCCAGTTCCCGCCAATATCCAGCAACTTCGCACTGCCATTGAAGAGTTGTGGGAACAACATTCCACATGCCACAATCAACAGCCTGATCAAGTCTAGACGAAGGAGATGTGTCATGCTGCACAAGGCAAAGGGTGGTCACACCAAATACTTTTTTTAAGGTACAGTTGAAGTCGTAAGTTTATATACACCTTAGCCAAATACATTTAAACTCAGTTTTAAATTATTATTATTATTATTATTATTTTTTTACAATTCCTGACATGTAATCCTGGTAAAAATTCCCTGTCTTAGGTCAGTTAGGATCATCACTTTAATTTAAGAATGTGAAATGTCAGAATAATAGTAGAGAGAATGATTTGTTTCAGTGCTTTTATTTCCTTCATAACATTCCCAGTGGGTCAGAAGTTTACATACACTCAATTAGTATTTGGTAGCATTGCCTTTAAATAGTTTAACTTGGGTCAAACGTTTTGGGTAGCCTTCCACAAACTTCCCACAATAAGTTGGACAAATTTTGTCCCATTCCTCCTGACAGAGCTGAGTCAGATTTGTAGGCCTCCTTGCTCGCCTTTTTTTTCAGTTCTGCCCACAAATCTTCTATAGGATTGTGATCAGGGCTTTGTGATGGCCACTCCAATACCTTAAGCCATTTTGCCACAACTTTGGAAGTATGCTTGGGGTCATTGTCCATTTGGAAGACACATTTGCGACCAAGCTTTAACTTCCTGACTGATGTCTTGAGATGTTGCTTCAATATATCCACATAATTTTCCTGCCTCATGATGCCATCTATTTTGTGAAGTGCACCAGTCCCTCCTGCAGCAAAGCATCCCCACAACATGATGCTGCCACCCCCGTGCTTCACAGTTGGGATGGTGTTCGTCGGCTTGCAAGCCTCCCCCTTTTCCCTCCAAACATAACAATGGTCATTATGGCCAAACAGTTATATTTTTGTTTCATCAGACCAGAGGACATTTCCCAAAAAGTACGATCTTTGTCTCCGTGTGCAGTTGCAAACCGTAGTCTGGCTTTTTTATGGCGTTTTTTTAGCAGTAGCTTCTTCCTTGCTGAGTGGCCTTTCAGGTTATGTCGATATATGACTCGTTTTACTGTGGATATAGATACTTTTGTTCCCGTTTCCTCCAGCATCTTCACAGGGTCCTTTGCTGTTGTTCTGGGATTGAATTGCACTTTTTGCACCAAAGTACGTTCATCTCTAGGAGACAGAACCCGCCTCCTTCCTGAGCGATATGACGGCTGCGTGGTCTCATGGTGTTTATACTTGCGTACTATTGTTTGTACAGATGAACGTGGTACCTTCAGGCATTTGGAAATTGCTCCCAAGGATCAACCAGACTTGTGGAGGTCTACAAAAAAGTTTTCTGAAGTCTTGGCTGATTTCTTTTGATTTTCCCATGATGTCAAAATCAAATCAAATCAAATGTATTTGTCACATACACATGGTTAGCAGATGTTAATGCGAGTGTAGCAAAATGCTTGTGCTTCTAGTTCCGACAATGCAGTATTAACCAACGAGTAATCTAACCTAACAATTCCAAAACTACTACCTTATACACACAAGTGTAAAGGGATAAAGAATATGTACATAAAGATAAATGAATGAGTGATGGTACAGAATGGCATAGGCAACATGCAGTAGATGGTATCGAGTACAGTACATACATATGAGATGAGTAATTTAGGGTATGTAAACAAAAGTGGCATGGTTTAAAGTGGCTAGTGATACATGTATTACATAAAGATGCAGTAGATGATATAGAGTACAGTATATACATATACATATGAGATGAGTAATGTAGGGTATGTAAACATTATATTAAGTAGCATTGTTTAAAGTGGCTAGTGATATATTTTACATCAATTTCCATCAATTCCCATTATTAAAGTGGCTGGAGTTGAGTCAGTGTGTTGGCAGCAGCCACTCAATGTTAGTGGTGGCTGTTTGACAGTCTGATGGCCTTGAGATAGAAGCTGTTTTTCAGTCTCTCGGTCCCTGCTTTGATGCACCTATCATCCTCGCCTTCTGGATGATAGCGGGGTGAACAGGCAGTGGCTCGGGTGGTTGATGTCCTTGATGATCTTTATGGCCTTCCTGTAACATCGGGTGGTGTAGGTGTCCTGGAGGGCAGGTTGTTTGCCCCCGGTGATGCGTTGTGCAGACCTCACTGCCCTCTGGAGAGCCTGACGGTTGTGGGCGGAGCAGTTGCTGTACCAGGCGGTGATACAGCCCGACAGGATGCTCTCGATTGTGCATCTGTAGAAGTTTGTGAGTGCTTTTGGTGACAAGCCAAATTTCTTCAGCCTCCTGAGGTTGAAGAGGCGCTGCTGCGCCTTCTTCACGACACTGTCTGTGTGGGTGGACCAATTCAGTTTGTCCGTGATGTGTACGCCGAGGAACTTAAAACTTACTACCCTCTCCACTACTGTCCCATCGATGTGGATAGGGGGGTGCTCCCTCTGCAGTTTCCTGAAGTCCACAATCATCTCCTTTGTTTTGTTGACG
Organism: Oncorhynchus clarkii lewisi; assembly: GCF_045791955.1. Lineage (NCBI taxonomy): Eukaryota > Metazoa > Chordata > Actinopteri > Salmoniformes > Salmonidae > Oncorhynchus > Oncorhynchus clarkii. The sequence continues at coordinate 55,312,907 of NC_092152.1, forward strand.
TTGAGTGTGATGTTATTTTCCTGACACCACACTCCGAGGGCCCTCACCTCCTCCCTGTAGGCCGTCTCGTTGTTGTTGGTAATCAAGCCTACCACTGTAGTGTCGTCCGCAAACTTGATGATTGAGTTGGAGGCGTGCATGGCCATGCAGTCGTGGGTGAACATGGAGTACAGGAGAGGGCTCAGAACGCACCCTTGTGGGGCCCCAGTGTTGAGGATCAGCGGGGTGGAGATGTTGTTACCTACCCTCACCACCTGGGCGCGACCTGTCAGGAAGTCCAGTACCCAGTTGCACAGGGCGGGGTCGAGACCCAGGGTCTCGAGCTTAATGATGAGTTTGGAGGGTACTATGGTGTTAAATACTGAGCTGTAGTCGATGAACAGCATTCTCACATAGGTATTCCTCTTGTCCAGATGGGTTAGGGCAGTGTGCAGTGTGGTTGCGATTGCGTCGTCTGTGGACCTATTGGGGCGGTAAGCAAATTGGAGTGGGTCTAGGGTGTCAGGTAGGGTGGAGGTGATATGGTCCTTGACTAGTCTCTCAAAGCACTTCATGATGACGAAAGTGAGTGCTACGGGGCGGTAGTCGTTTAGCTCAGTTACCTTAGCTTTCTTGGGAACAGGGACAATGGTGGCCCTCTTGAAGCATGTGGGAACAGCAGACTGGGATAAGGATTGATTGATTATGTCCGTAAACACACCAGCCAGCTGGTCTGCGCATGCTCTGAGGGCGCGGCTGGGGATGCTGTCTTGGCCTGCAGCCTTGCGAGGGTTAACACGTTTAAATGTTTTACTCACGTCATACATCCACAGGTACACCTCCAATTGACTCAAATGATGTCAATTAGCCTATCAGTCAATTAGCCTATCAGAAGCTTCTAAAGCCATGACATCATTTTCCAAGCTGTGTAAAAGCAGTCAACTTAGTTTTACGTAAACTTTTGACCTACTGGAATTGTGATACAGTGAATGATAAGTGAAATAATCTGTCTGAAAACAATTGTTGGAAAATTACTTGTGTCATGCACAAAGTAAATGTCCTAACCGACTTTCCAAAACTATAGTTTGTTAATAAGAAGTTTGTGGAGTGGTTGAAAAACAAATTTTAATGACTCTAACCTAAGTGTATGTAAACCTCCGACTTCAACTGTATATATTCCTCCATGAAAAGGAAGTGATGTTTTCATTATTATTTAGGAGTGTGCTAGTCTTAAGGGATTGCATTTATATGGTGTGTGTCACTACCATAGGCCTTAAAACTATTTATACAGGTAGGGGGTATTCCCCTCATCAACCTGTAATTTGAACCGCCCATCTAAGTGGTGCAACGGCAGCCATTTTGCGGCTATCAGAATGCAGAAGTGATTCATTCATTTTGTCATGACAATACAACAGAACTGTTGTTTGTAATACAGTCACCTTCAGAAACATTTACACATTCGAAATGTGACTTATTTAGGTTGGAGTCAGAACTACTATCGCAAAAGAAGTTAAGGTATAGAACACCCCTGTTAATTCTGGAAAGATTGGCATGTTTCTGTCTCCTCCATAGTTAGTATAAAATGTACAGTATGTTCTGTTTACAGCCAACCAAAAGGAATACCTTGAGTTATTAGGAAGAGTATTGTAGTGCTTTTACTTATATGACACAGACTGTAGGTCAAGGATCTCAAACAGACAGATAAACATCCATTCACCTTAAATCGTTGTGAGATGTCTCCTTGTCTAGAGTCAGATGCCAGAACAGCATTGCAATTGTAACTGACATCTTGTATTTAGAAGCAGTGTATGGAATAGCATTTATAAACTGAGTATCAAGATGTGTAAAATCACTTGCCCCCTGAGTGAGCCAATTCAGTGAGGTAGGTGATACCTAATAACTATGGGAAGAAACATTGTCTCAGACTGTACAGAAATCAGAAATTGTTTCATGAATTTAAAAGCCAGTCATATGAAAATAATTGTAGTTATCTTGCTGTTGATGGATCATTAGATGCTCGTTGTTGACACCAGCATCAAAAAAATGTGATCTCAATTTTATTATTGGATGGGATATAACCTTAAAAAGTTCAATGTAGCCATTTCTATCTCAATATCAAATCATTTCTGGGCAACAATTAAGTACTTTACTGTGATTGTTTTCAAATAAAATAGTCAAAAAGAAACAAAAATAGCTTCTTAGCAAGAGCAATTTCTCAAGTAAGAATTTTGCTAGGACTGCCGGGGAGTGGTCTGAGTGGTGAGGGGAAAACCCAAAACTAGCTTCTATTGTTTTTGTCAGAGTGGTTTGGAACTGTTTCTTATTTGTCTGTTAACTCATTTACTGCGCTGGTGATGTCACCAGGCAGGCCAAAACTTTAATCCCACCAAAATAGGCAGATTTTTCAGTCTATTTTCAAACAGCTCTTACACTAAAAGGGCATTATCATAATTTCACAGTATTATTCCAACCTCATAGGGGCTGTTTCGCTGTCAGATTACGCCTCATCCTAGACTAAAATGCACTTTTAAACTAGACTAATTGAAATGGCATTTCTCAGACATGGTTTACAATAGTCTCAGACTTGCCCTAGTCTAGATTTAAAAAGTCTGATTTCCAGAAGGACAATTAGAGTTAATCTAGATCTATGTGAAGGCTTGAAGTTAAACCTGCCTTTGGCCAGGTTTAATTTAAGCCTTCACATAGATCTAGATGAACTAATGGATGTTGAGATTAATGGATGTTGGCCCCCAGGTTGATCTTTGCAATAGAGGAAAATGGATTACCTGGACTATTTCAATGATGATCAAAGAGCACCACCAAGGCCAGACAGAAGGGTGGTTATAAACAGGAGCAACCCACTGAATGACTGTTTCCGTATGTACAAAGAAAATTCAGCTGACATCATTTGTTTGCATGAGCCAAGGCTATCTGACTCTCTTAGGGGAAGGCCCATCCCTTCTTCCCTGCAAGTACTGATCCCCTTGAGGTTTTTGGCATCTGGAAGCTTCCATTGCGAAACATGAGATTTGTGTGATGTAAGTGAACCGACTGTATGCAGAATAGTCCACAAAGTCTGAAATGCTATATGTGAACTGAAAGACAATTACATAAACTTCTAAAATGCAGCTGCCCAAGGTAGATTTCTATGAATATGGGAACTGCTCTGGAGTCATTGGCTATATAGATGGATGTCATATTCCCATCAACTTTCACTCTACAGCAGATGCTGAGGACTACAGGAACCGTAAAACTGGTTCTCAATAAATGTACAAAGTGTGTGCACTCAATTTGCCGTTCTCCAACATTGATGCATGTTGGAAAGGTGCAACTCATGACTCAAGGATTTTCCAAAACTCCTCTTTGTATGCTCAGCTTGAAGGACGACAACATAGTGGAATCATACTTGGTGACAGTAGTTATGCACAGACCAACTACTTGTTCACCCCCTATCTTCATGCAATAAGACCTGAGCAACAATGGCACAACCAATCTAATATATGCACCAGAGGTGTTGTGGAGTGCATGTTAGGTGTATGGAAGAATTGTTTCCAGTGTCTCAGAAACACATTGCAGTTTCAACCAAGAAGATGCTGCATTGTCATAATTCCAACAGCAGTGCTTCACAATTACCTCAAACAGCATGGCTGCCCAGATCCTCTCATTCAAGATGAGGATGACCCAGATGTTCCCATGGTTGAGGCAGACAATGACAGTAATGGACTAGCCTGCAGAGGTGCTTTTACTAGGCACCACTTCTCACAACAGAGATAGCTCAAGTGGTTGAAGCAAACAACAGCCATGAATGAAAGGTTTTTAATTCACAAATGGAAATATCGGTACCCAGAACTAGTGCTGGTTTGAGAACGTTGGTACTGCTGTTGCTTCATGTTGCTCTCCTCCTCCTTCAACTCACCACGAAGGATGTGCATCTTCATATCATGCTCCTCTTGTAAATACATTAGTTGGTGCTCATAAAGTTCCAATGGCTAGTTTCTCATGCATGCTCAGCCTCTTAGTGACACAATCTTCCCTCCTGGCTGCTGCAGATGTAGTGGGCTGACCTTCATCCTGTCTTATGCCCTCCGAGCCACGGTGATCATCTGTCTCTAGAAAATGATGACATTGCTGCATTAGAGAACATTGTTTCTTCAAGAGTTGAGTTCATTACGAAATGTATATTATGGGAGTGCAAGAGATGACTGACAACATGACATATTCCCGGCAGTCCGGGGATGGCACATGTTGAATGAATGTGTCCTACCAAATGAGGATTGGAATGGTGCCTCATCTGAACTGTCCAAATGATCATCATCGGGGATACCTTCCAGGAGTTTCTGGCTATCAATGATCCCAGTCAACAAGTCTCCCAGCTCATCTGTCTCTGGTCTTACTGGGGGTTCACCACCAGTCTTGAAACACTCCCTGTGTGCAACAGCATTTGTCTTCTTTAACTTGTTCTAGATCGATGTCCCATCCACGGGATAGTTGAGCTAATGTAGGCTTATGCGATTAGCATGAGGTTGTTAGTAACAAGAACATTTCCCAGGATGTAGACATATCTGATATTGGCAGAAAGCTTAAATTCTTGTTAATCTAACTGCACTGTCCAATTACAGTAGCTATTACAGTGAAATAATATCATGCTATTGTTTGAGGAGATTGCACAATTTGTAACAAATAAGGCACATTTGGGCAGTCTTGATGCAAAATTTTAAATAGAAATACAATGGTTCATTTGATCATTCTAAAACATTGCACATACACTGCTGCCATCGAGTGGCCAAAATCTAAGTTGCACCTGGGCTGGAATAATACATTATGGCCTTTCTCTTGCATTTCAAAGATGATGGTACAAAAAAAATACAAAAGAACAGTTTTTTTTTCTTTGGATTATCTTTTACCATATCTATTGTGTTATATTCTCCTACATTCCTTTCACATTTCCACAAACTTCAAAGTGTTTCCTTTCAAATGGTACCAATAATTTGCATATCCTTGCTTCAGGGCCTGAGCTACAGACAGTTACATTTGGGTATGTCATTTTAGGTGAATATTTGAAAAAGGGGTGGATCCTAAAGGTTAAGTAGATTTGCATGTTTTTCCACAGGACCTTAGAAAAACAAGACAATATAGGAAATATATTGTTTGTGTTACATTTCTGTTACACAAATACATTTAGGCCCCACTGTGTAGTGTTATACAAGAAAACAAACATTTGAAAGTGACTCTGATTTGTAAATGTGGGCTAACAATAAATACAGTATCTTACCTGAAGTTGTTGTAGCGTCCTTTTGTTTACTTTTTAATTTGAGTTGAATTCATTACAAATGGTAGTCCAGGCATTCTTTTTCTTGTTTTCTGTCGATGAATCATGCTGTTTGTTCTCGATAATTGTTTGGTTTGACACAATTCGCTTCAAGAGGGTCACATTCTTTGAACATTTTCTTTTACCTCTGTCCATTGTTTGGTTTCGGTGACTTGCTCCAATTCCACATTAGACTTACGTATTAGTGTCCCATCCCTGGTTTTTGAAGCATCCTCAGGTCAGCACCAAGTGCACATCGTTATTTTACTTAGGCTTCACAAAGAGTAATTGGTTAGTCCTTACTTAACTTAGTCTGTGACTCCTTAGTCTAGATGGAATTAATCTGAAGTTAAGCAACTTCTCAGAAAGCCATTTTTTAATTATGGATTAATTTGAGTAGAAATAACCTAGTCCTGACTTAAATTGAACTCTGTCCGGGAAACCGCCCCATAGTGTGGAAATGTATGCTATAACGCAGATAAATTACGTATTTACCACTGCACTGGGCCTTTACGTGAGGTTGCTGTGGGATGTGTCATTGGCGCGCATGTTGCACACCCGCTTGTTCTTATGTAGCTACAATAGAACAAATGAAAGATTGGGATGAAACTTGCTCCTTTTTCTTGCTTAGCAATCACTTTAGTAAATACAAGGACCCACCTTCATCTTTGCCTTATCTACTTGAACTCCTTCCTTACACACACACACACACACACACACACACACACACACACACACACACACACACACACACACACACACACACACACACACACACACACACACACACACACACACACACACACACACACACACACACACACATTTACAGTGCCATACCCATGACTTGGGTTTGTCACTGGTTGCACAGATTTAAGAATTCTGCTTCGGGATATATGACTCACTGCCATTATGGAAACATAGGAAGAAAGTTTTACATTTCAAGCTGAACAGAATGTTTCTCATGTAGGGCCACTTTCAAGCAAAGCAATCCTGAAGCAATTACACTATCATTACACTGCAGGAACAGAAAGGGCACAACACAATTACAATATCATTATCCTAAATGGACGTGGAGGGAGTATGTGTAACGGATGTGAAACGGCTAGCTTAGTTAGCGTGGGCGCTAAATAGCGTTTCAATCAGTGACGTCACTTGCTCTGAGACCTTGAAGTAGTAGTTCCCCTTGCTCTGCAAGGGCCGCGGCTTTTGTGGAGCGATGGGTAACGATGCTTCGTGGTTGTCTGTTGTTGATGTGTGCAGAGGGTCCCTGGTTCGCGCCCGGGTATGGGCGGGGGGACGGTTTAAAATTATACTGTTACATATGATTACCTCTCTTACTCTTTGAAAGTGAGTTTGACATTGCTGAGAGGAAGAGAGAGACGGAGAGAAATGGAGAACCTTAGTTTTACCACTTTGCCCCCAAAAGATGACCTCATTAGTGAGACTAGTAAACATGCTGTTTCTTTAGGAGAGCCATAATCATAAAAATCTAATGGTTTGCATATGGCTGTCATTAAAGGATGGCGTCGCTCCGCGATGTGACCTTTTCACAGTCCTTCGATGACGATAACAAGCGAACAAGCGTTGTGGCATAGGAGTTAAAAAGCCAATAAAGGACACAATGACTTCATTCATTCACAGCAGGAGAAAAGGAGAACATTTTTTTTACATAGATCTCTAGAGATTAGAGGCATTTAATCGTGCAGCCGGGTGTTGTTGTTGTGCCAAACTAAAGTATTAGTGCATTTGCGTTTGAGTAATTCACAGTAATTTATTAGCCCATATCAACTACTGATACTACTGGGACATCTGTCTGTCGATGAAAAGACAACCGTTCCCCGTACACAACGTAATATTATATAATAGCAGTGAATGAATGGGTCATACCAGTTCACGTTTCTATTGAATGTCCTCCAACAAATATCCACATGCTTTTAAGAGTTCCTTTTAACAGCCTGTTGGTGTTTTATGAACCTCTGGGGCTGCCATGGCGAGAACCCGAGCCCAACATCCAGTTTTAGCCTCCAACGTGCCATTCAATATTTAGGGGAGAAGCCATATCTCCCTCTTTGAGAGGTAAAGAGAGGAAAAACTGACTTCAGAAAAGATTGTCAGACCCTTTAACAAGGAGCGTTTCCTTTGGACGAGCACCACCAACCACACAATGTGGCTAGAGAGGGAGAGAGTGAATTATCAGACGCCGATTGATGTTTATAATGACGCTAGACACAGCAGACAGGGAGCCAGCACATTTCAGAATGGAAAGAGCAACCAGAAAAACAAGGCATCCATCTTTTTTTTATGAACTGAATTGTTGGAGTAGCTAGAGAAGCAGAATATGATCTCCTTAGAAGAAGCACATTTTACATCCCGACTGAGGCTGAGAGGAATCTTTCTTGCCCATTCATCACTAGTTAACCGAGGGGACGGATTAATCACGAGAACAATTTGTTCTGACTTGTGGATACTGGCTCAATGGTGCACCTGATCTTCTTCTGATCTTTCATTTAAATGAAAGCAGATATCAAGTGGACATCAACAACGCTATAAAAAAGCTATTAATGACTTTGTCTCTCCCATGATCAAGAGGGACATATTTCTACTTAAGTTCCCTAAGGACATAGAACTTGACATGTTTAACGTATAGCATGTTTAAACACTTATTCTACGGCAACATCAATACCCTTTCCTTAATAGTCCCAATTGATGAATGAGAACTAAATGAGTGCATGTGATGATCAATACAGTGGGGTCCGAAATTATTGACCCCCTTGATAAAGATGAACGAAAATGACTGTATAAAATAAAGAATTCAAATACTGAGATATATTGTAACCAAAACAATTGGGAAATTCTATTTTATACTAATATAATTGCTCAGAGAAAGATATTTGTTTTTACAAGTAATGCTTTTTTTCTTAAGGTAGGGGTCAAAGTTATTGACAGCCCTGTTTTCAATACCTTTCAATACCTCGCCTTTGGAGAACACATTGTAAGGGATCTTAGACCATTCCTCCATACAAAATCCTTCCAGATACTTGATATTGTTCGTCTGTTCATCAAACCACATACTTTCAAAAATCAAATCAAATCAAATGTATTTATATAGCCCTTCGTACATCAGCTGATATCTCAAAGTGCTGTACAGAAACCCAGCCTATAACCCCAAACAGCAAGCAATGCAGGTGTAGAAGGTGTAGAATGCAGGTGGGTTTCAAGCCCGGAGACCAAGATGGGCATTGCAAAATGTTGATTTTGTAGCCAATTAACCATTCATTTGTGGATGTTGATGTGTGCTTGGGGTTATTGTCTTGCTGGAAGATCCACTTGTGGCCAAGATTCAGCCTCTTAGCAGAGGCAACAAGGTTTTTGGCTTAAATGTCCTGGTACTGGGTAAAGTTCATGATACCGTTGACTTTAACAAGGACCCCAAGATCAGTGGAAGAAAAATATCCCCATAACATTAAAGATCCACCACTATATTTTACAGTAGGTATGGGGTTCTTTTCTGTTTATGCATTCTAAATTCAACGCCAAACCCACCAATGGTGTGCATGGCCAAAGAGCTCTATCTTCATGTAATCTGTTAGATGACATGAGAATAAAACTCTTTTATACTGTCATTTTTGCTCATCTTTATCAAGGGTGACAATCATTTCAGACCCCACTGTATATTAGGAAATGTCCCCAAAAAAATCCCATCATGTTTGGTTCAATAATTTTTAAATGATCCATATTGTACAATATAGAGGTACACAGAAATCCTTCCGCACATCCTACCCTTCTGCTGAGCATTGCTGCCATTGGCAGGAGCAGCTGTTTCAAAACCAACTTAAGAAAGTCACAATACGAAAGACTTCAACAAACCAGGTTGAAATGACCACTGCTTGCCCCAAGTCTATGGAACAAAACAAATAGATTACTAATCCCCGGGGATGTTGTAAGGAGAACTTGGATGTTCTGCTTGGCTTTCATATTGAAAGTTGTAAATCAAACCAGTTGCCTGCTGGCACAAAGGGATGACTAATGGAGAACAGAGGTTAGAGATGTTTCCAATCGACTAACGGAACATAACAGCGTAATGGTATTCATCTAGTAGAACATGGGTAGAATGTAATCTCGGTTGATGTCTTATTGCTCCGAAAAGCTACATACATTTGTAAAGAAACAAACATTGAGGATGATCACAAGCTTTTTATTTATTGATTTTAATAAATATTTATTACAAAAAAACACAAGGAAGGGGTAACATTAAAGTATTAGAACATGAAGGACAAACAATACAGCATCAAGACACTATCAAACATGTATCTTTCTGCAACAAAGCCAACCTTATGTGTGAGGGTGCGTGTGCATGATAGTGATGTAAAATATATGTCATAGTTTCCTTTCTCATGATCACAATCTTGTGAAACCCGAACTCTCCAAGATCCCCCACAGTTCCCCAATAGCTGTCCCTTAACCATTCGAGACGCCTCCCACAGTCCCCCCCCCCCCCCCCCCCCCCCCGAATAGAAAAAAATAAAAAATACAATTAATTCCATTCCCCACCCCCAAGAACCCCCCAATGCACCAATAACCAAGATAATGAACTAAAGAGAAAAAAGGAAAAGACAGGATGATCCCAAGCTTAATGTATAGATGGAATTCACAGTAGGGGGAAACAGTGCCACTGGCCATTGTTTTTGTTGAGGAGCATCGCACATCATGGTAAAACAAAACTGCTCTTCTATCGCGCATGCAATGATGTTCAAGAGTGAAAAAACTGTGTTCATTGTTTGCAGTAACTTTTTTTTGTAGTTGTAATATTGCAAACGGATGTGTTTGATTCACAATTAAGGATTCCAGATTTAAAAATATTGGGGTAACAACATGAGTCAGTCTGATTCCCCTTCACCAGGAACCAAGTAAGCCAAACAGTCAGGTGAGACCCAGATGACTGCCAGGATCACAGATAAAGGGCTGAATCAGATACGGTTGACAATCAGACAAAACTGTGGAGCGAATCGAACATTCGCCCTCAAGAATCAGTCTGACAAGGTGAGGGATAGATCAAGGTAACCCACAGAATCAGACAGACAAGTAGGGTAATGAATTCATTCACGGAACAAGCTAAATAATGAATCAGAGGAATTCTAGCAAATGTAACTCAGCCTCAAACTGAACACGTGTCTCCACCAATGTCTACTTTTTATTATTTTTTTTACATTTGTGACATCTCCACTTTCCATGGCATATTGGGGCTCCTGAGTGGCGCAGTGGTCTAAGGCAATGCTAGAGGTGTCACTACAAACCCTGGTTTGAAATTCCAGGCTGTATCACAACCAGGCTGTGATTGGGAGTCCCGTAAGGCGGCGCACAATTGGTCCAGCATTGTCTGGGTTGTAAATAAGAATTTGTTCTTAACTGACTTGCCTAGTTAAATAAAGGTTAAGTAATATATTTTACATTTTTATTGGACCTGGCAGATTTGTGAACTCAGTTGGGTAACTCATGTTACATAGCATTTGTTAGAGTGGGGATTAAATGGGTGTAAAGTGTGTGCCACTTTGGATTCAGTCAAGGGAGACTGGGCAAAACTAGCGGGAAGGAAGGATAACAAGAAATGAAGTCAGTGTTGAAAGTCCTCGAAAGACCCATGACTGCCTTTAATGAAGCTTATGCTTTTATTGCTGTGGCAGAGAGGTCCACGACGTGTAATTACATGAGAACACTCCGCCTTGGGAAACGGTCGCAGATGGTGCATGTCTGTTCCAAAAAACAGGCGGTGCTATTTTTCAAGTCATACTGTTACAGCTTGATGTAGGACACCGTGTGTGGAGGATTGTTGCCCTTGTGAACTGACCTAAGGTCAGTTTTGCAATTTACCTCCTCTTGGTATTAGGTTTGAAGTAGATGATTCTAGATCAGAATGTATGTCCAGGTGGTTGAGGGAGATTCATTGTAAACATCAGGTGTGAAGGCACTGCATCTCAGTGCTAGAGGCATCACTACAGACACCCTGGTTCAAATCTAGGCTACATTATATCACAACCGGCCGTGATTTTTAGTCCCATAGGGCAGTGCACAATTGGCCCAGCGTTGTCTGGGTGTGGCCAGTGTAGACTGTCATTGTAAATAAGAATTTGTTCTTAACTGACTTGCCTAGTTAAATAAACATTTTTTTTTTTTGACGCTATAGGGATTTGCTATTAAAAAAAAGAACAGTGTTAACAAATCCTTTCAAAAATCTAAGGAATTTATGGTCAATGGGTGTCAATGGGTGTTCTATTGTTAACAATGTTGAATCTAAGGCATAGAAAGCATCACATTACAAACAAGCATCAAATTGAGAGTGAAATGCAGTTCCTCCATTGGACAGATTTCCACAATAACTAAGAGTATGAGTCGCGTGACTAAACTTCTCTGCTGTTTTGGTCCCATAGCTATCACATTGCAGCAGTGTGAACACCTGTGCACATGCACATACAGTATATTTGTTTTGCAAGTGCAACGTCTTGCATCACTCTCATCTGCAATATCCTGCTGCTCGTGGCATCGTCATATTGTAGGGTCTCAGTTTAAGGATGGGAGATGGCATACACTGATAATGGCATTTATTGATAATAGCACCTAAATACAAACAATCCTTGAAACAGTTATTGCATCTACAGAATGTAACATACGACACACATTGTTCTCTAATTTTACTGTGCTGTTCCCAATTTCATGACAACCCTCAGGAAATTGCAATGCCAATCACGTGGCATGTAATCGGATGAAAGCAGTCATGTCTTTCCACAAATAGACTAATGTTAAAGGCTTGCTGAATGACAACTGAATTCATATGTTAATAATTTAAAGTCACATAAAAGAAGAGCCCTTTCACATTCTGTTACTGTTTTATTCTTCAATCGGTTTGCAAGTTAGGATACTCGTCCTGTGGTAGCCATCCCTCCATGATCCTTGAATCCCAACACCTGCAAATAGGTTGTAATTGCAGACCAAACCGTGTCCTTTAAAAGTGCAATTCAGACACACAATGGAGTTGTTGAGTGTCTTTTGAAACGCAGCCATGTGGCCTGCTTATTTTTGCTCGGTGAGCAGGGAGCACACATGCTTTCCATATGCAGTAAGCATTTTATGTGGTAGTTGGCAACACAGCTGAGCCGGTGCGGTAATCGTTGGACTGTGCTGCTGGTGAATAGTGGCAGTGGTGCTAAACTCTGTGCCGTCTGCCAAAGTGCCCACCACAGGAACGGACTCGTGTCCTCAACATCTGCCGACTGCCAGCACCATTAATGTCTCTATTGTGCCCTGATGCTGGTCCTGGCATCTTTATGGGCACAGAAAGCTCTCCTGGGCAAATGTTACTGAAAAGAATAAGTGCTTTCTGAAATACAGTGGGTAGTTTCCTGATTGGAGAGACCTATTGGAGATCCTTTCATGTTAATAATACCATCTTTGCATTTGATCAATTTCATTTCAGAGTATAAAATAACAGATCCAGATCCTTAGCTTTGAGAAGGAGATTTCTGGAGGGGCGGGAGGGGGGCGGGGTGGTGGCAAAAACTCTGTATTCGCAGCCAGGAGCTTAACAATAAAAGAGCCTACATATCACTTATAAGTAAGTACACACATTTATTTGACACTTCGCAATATAACTACTGACCACATACCTATACTGTGGTCAATTTACCATAATGAAGCTTTAGTTTTTTTTAAAACCACCTTTGTTACATTGACGTTTCTTGGCTGTAGTGCCTTTCACCTTTCTAAGTCCACCCGGCCCAGTTGGATCAACATAATCCAGATTTTTGGCATCAAGACTGTCCTAATCACTACCTGTGAGTTTTGAAAAACGCAAAAGAAATTACATTGAATCCTGATTAAAGGTCAGATTCGATTACCAAATATGAATTCTTATCAGAATAAAAAAATGTAGTTTTGAAAAACCCAATTCTAACATTTAATCCTACCCGGGTGCTGAATTCTGATCAGATAACTTTTGAAAAACTGGGCCCTGGGGCTTGCTAAACTGAACAAATTGCCTGTAATGTCCGAACGGATGTGTCCACAAGCTTCACGGGAGTTGTCTGAAGGTAACCCGACATTTCCACATCAAAGTTATATGGGCCATTCCATGGTAAAAAAAACAAAAACAAATCCTGACCTTCTCTCATAGATATAGGACCAGTGGCAAGTTTAGCATGTAAATCTTGGTGGGGCAAAAAAATAATTGTGGGATGCAAGCCACTACACAACACAACACTAAACAATACGTTAATTGCACTATAACAGTGACAAACGGTGCCCACAAACTGTTAGGGCCTACATAAAGCTGTCCCAACAGCAGAGTCCTAACAGCAGTCCCAACACCTTACCACTGCTACACCTGTCTTTCAGCGGAACAGTTCATTCAGCCTCATTTATTGCCTTTTTACAAAACATAGCTGACATGGCTGACTTGCTTGTTGGTAGAAACAAATGTGGTTTCTACTGACAATTGAGATGTACAAACTATGGCATAAGCAGACAACAAGTGGATAAGAGGCAATCTGTAATTTCGATTAAGACTTTAATGAGCGAGCGACGATGGATGTAGTCATTATAAATATTTGTTCAGCACTTTTGAAATGTACAGCAACATAATTCAGAACATGGGCCGTTCTTACTGTGTACTACTATCAGTAGCACTGTCAAAGATGTACAAAAAAAGTTTGCAAACAAGCACAGACCTGCCATGAATGAAGAGTTTACAATATCGCGTTGGTGAAAATAGACCAAATTATTTGGGTGAGGCACATGGGCTACTAACAGCTTACTACACAACATACACTTAGTATTACTTTCTTAGCTACAGTATACATATCTCTCTGGCATCCTACATCATTTTTGAAGCAGCATAAGACATTTTTGGACTCACGTTGTTGTGATGTGATTGGTCAGGAAAGTGGTGCCGCGGTCCTTCGTGGGCAAATTTTGTCATCAAAGACAAAGATGCCGGATTTCCAATGCTGAGTTGATGACCATTCAAAACTTATTTTCCCAGTCGTATCTCGTTTTTCCAGAGTTTCTAGTTGTCTTGAAATCACAGTTAGCCAAGCATTCCTTCCCAAACCACTCATTTTTTAATTTGCAATTTCCAACTTGTTGTGTAACGTTTATGTCCAGTAGTCGATGAGCACCGATACGTTTTATCTCTAATTTATCTTCATATGACAAGGATTGAAAATGATTTTCCAGTAAATTGTCGACTTGATTCATGGTGATGACTGCTAGCTTGCTAGCTAAGTTTTTGAAAGTATGATGTTGACATGTTGGACATCAGTCCAATCAAAGCTACTGTAGATATAATGTGATTTGATTATATCTGTGGCCAATGACCTTGAGCCTTCTGGGATGGGCACTTCTAATATAACTCTATGGAAAAACCCAAAACCCAAAACATTTTCTAGCTCTAACCTTAGACAATGGGGTGACGTACTGTCCCATGAGTTACAGAAAACTGAGCCAATCGTGACAGAAAACTGAGCCAATAAGATGTAACGCTCTGTATTTTCTGCTGGTCAGCCCCACCACCACAGAAAGCACTGAGCTAGGCTGAAACGCCTGCATTTTGGAGCTGCCTTACTCAAGAAAGCAAAAAAGAGGCCGTGTTTGTATGCGGCTTTGTAAACTCAATTAAAAAAATGTTTTAAACATTGTTTGCAAACTGATATGTGACACCCCCCCAAAAGCATATACTGTATATTTGATTTGATTGATTGATTGATTGATTGATTGATTTATTACCTAAAAGTGTGGGGCTCAAAACAGGTGGGGCTCTGCTCCACCTGCCCTGAATGACATTGCCACTGTATAGGACCATGGTTGGGATGGTTACTTTCTAAAGGTAATCCGTTACAGTTACAAGTTAACTGTCCAAAATTGTAATCAGTAAAGTAACTTTTGGATTACCCAAACTCAGTAATGTAATCTGATTACATTACTTTTAGATTACTTTCCCCTTAAGAGTCTTTAGAAGAAGACAAAAAATGTATGCAGGATAAATCAATGTTAAGGTTTACATAGCTGGCCATTTATGGATGTTAAATGTTACTTTATTGGTTGGTTATGTAGGCTTCTTCTAACCTATTGCTTTCTACTACATATAATAATACGATTAAATTATATATTTACATTAAAAACCAGTCTATCAGAATTCCAGTCATTCCAATAAATGTTATACCCCTTGATCTTCAAGAATAGGACTTGGAAATATGGAAGTATAGATTCGCCAAATTGTTATTTTTATTTATTTATTTTTATTTCACCTTTATTTAACCAGGTAGGTTAGTTGAGAACAAGTTCTCATTTGCAACTGCGACCTGGCCAAGATAAAGCAAAGCAGTTCGACACATACAACAACACAGAGTTACACATGGCATAAACAAACGTACAATCAAAAATACAGTAGAAAAATCTATATACAGCATGTGCAAATGAGGTAGGATAAGAGAGGTAAGGCAATAAATAGGCCATGGTGGCAAAGTAATAATGGTAGGATGTACAGAAGATGAATGTGCAAGTAGAGATACTGGGGTGCAAAGGAGCAAGATAAATAAATAAATACAGTATGGGGATGAGGTATATTGGATGGGCTAATTACAGATGAGCTATGTACAGGTGCAGTGATCTGTGAGCTGCTCTGACAGCTGGTGCTTAAAGCTAGTGAGGGAGGTAAGAGTCACCAGCTTCAGAGATTTTTGCAGTTCGTTCCAGTCGTTGGCAGCAGAGAACTGGAAAGGGAGGCCAAAGGAGGAATTGGCTTTGGGGGTGACCAGTGAGATATAGCTGCTGGAGCGCGTGCTACGGGTGGGAGCTGCTATGGTGACCAGTGAGCTGAGATAAGGTGGGGCTTTACCTAACAGAGACTTGTAGATGACCTGGAGCCAGTGGGTTTGGCGACGAGTATGAAGCGGTGGCCAGCCAATGAGAGCGTACAGGTCGCAGTGGTGGGTAATATATGGGGCTTTGGTGACAAAATGGATGGCACTGTGATAAACTGCATCCAATTTGTTGAGTGTTGGAGGCTATTTTATAGATGACATAGCCGAAGCCGAGGATCTGTAGGATGGTCAGTTTTTTGAGGGTATGTTTGGTTGCATGAGTGAAGGAATGCTTTGTTGCGAAATAGGAAGCAGATTCTAGATTTCATTTTGGATTGGAGATGCTTAATATGAGTCTGGAAGGAGAGTTTACAGTCTAACCAGACACCTAGGTATTTGTAGTTGTCCACATATTCTAAGTCAGAACTGTCCAGAGTAGTTATGCTGGATGGGCGGGCAGGTGCGGGCAGTGATCGGTTGAAGAGCATGCACTTAGTTTTACTTGCGTTTAAGAGCAGTTGGAGGCCACGGAAGGAGAGTTGTATGGCATTGAAGCTCGTCTGGAGGTTAGTTAACACAGTGTCCAAAGAGGGGCCAGAAGTATACGGAATGGTGTAGTCTGCGTAGAGGTGGATCAGAGACTCACCAGCAGCGAGAGCGACATCATTGATGTATACAGAGAAGAGAGTCGGCCTGAGAATTGAACCCTATGGCACCCCCATAGAGACTGCAAGAGGTCCGGACAACAGGCCTTCCGATTTGACACACTAAACTCTATCAGAGAAGTAGTTGGTGAACCAGGCAAGGCAATCATTTGAGAAACCAAGGCTGTTGAGTCTGCCAATAAGAATGTGGTGATTGACAGAGTCGAAAGACTTGGCCAGGTCGATGAATATGGCTGCACAGTAATGTCTCTTATCGATGGCGGTTATGATATTGTTTAGGACCTTGAGCGTGGCTGAGGTGCACCCATGACCAGCTCTGAAACCAGATTGCATAGCGGAGAAGGTAAGGTGGGATTCGGAGTGGTCTGTTTGTTGACTTGGCTTTTGAAGACCTTAGAAAGGCAGTGTAGGATAGATATAGGTCTGTAGCAATTTGGGCCTAGAGTGTCTCCCCCTTTGAAGAGGGGGATGACCGCGGCAGCTTTCCAATCTTTGGGAATCTCAGACGATAGGAAAGAGAGGTTGAACAGGCTAGTAATAGGGGTTGCAACAATTTCAGCAGATCATTTTTAAAATGGCTTGTTACACCTGAGCATGAACCAAAAACTAAGGACTTATTAGACAGCCATACTCTGTTGTTTATGATTTTGTTGTTCATGGAGGACTAATTGGGCTCATTGATTCGAGTTGAAAAATAAATTCTGGCTCTCCAAACAAGAGTGTGCAAAGCTGTAATCAAGGCAAAGGGTGGCTACATTGAAGAATCTAACATCTAAAATCTATTTTGATTTGTTTAACACTTTTTTGGTTACTACATGATTCCTCATGTGTTACTTCATAGTTTTGATGTATTCACTATTATTTTTCAATGTAGAAAATAGTAAAAATAAAGAAAACACCTTGAATGAGTAGGTGTGTCCAAACTTTTGACTGGTACTGTATATAAGTCCAAAAATAGATGTAGTAACTACGGATTGCCCCTTTAAGTCTATCAAAAGTGTGCAAGTTTGAGCATGTGTCCATTAGGCCTGTGGATTTTTTAAATGTATTATCATCAATTAGATTGAGCAATAAAAGCCCCACTTTTATTCCATGGTCTTGGATCCACACTATGCAGCTGTGAAAACAATGATTATTGGCAGCTTAAACTTTTTGAATTCAACCATTGTTAGGGTCAAATACACATTTAGATGTGTGAACAGCCATCCACAACAACCACAATCCGTAAGGCGCAAATAGCTAAATGAGAGAGCAGCAGTGTGATTCACATCAACGCTCTATGTAGATATCAATAATACGTGATATCCGTATCGCTGTAGACTACACCACTACTGTCTGGATAATCTTTGGATGGCGAGAGCAGTCGCACCATTGGAAGACATAGCTTGGATTGTAGCCTACCAAAGCTTATTCCTGCTGTTTCCCGTGATCCGTCAAACACATTTCGTGTGTCATCATAGTGGTCTCTGACTTGTGGTCAGACTCGCTCAGGGGGAACAAACTTAAATTTGCACCTTTTTTCAATGCTGATTTGAATGTCATTGAGAAAACATAATTTGAACATGTGGTGAGGAGTAGAATGGGGAAGCAGTCCCAGAGACCCACTTCCACAACAAGATTAACTGAAATATTGTTCCAATAAATACCTTCACACAAATGAGGAAATTGGGCCACTGAAATCCTTTGTTGGATATTTTGTCATCTTTCCCATCTCTCTCTCTCTCTCCTCTCAAACGGTCTGATCTCTGATAATGGCTAGGCAGTGATGTCATCACAGAGGAATTACTCTCCTTCTCTGTGTCCTCTCTCTCTCTCCAGGCCTCTCTCTCCAGACCTTGCTGCTCCACTCCGCATGTTGTTGCTGCACAGTGGTCTGTTCTAAACATGTTGACAGGCCTGCTCTGTCTGCTAAAGTCCTTCTGGAGAATCCTGGGTTGTATTCATAAGGCACCACATTGAAGAAAATGGACTGAAACACTAATTTTGTTTCCCGTTGCAAAACGTTTCAAAGCGTTTTCCATCGCATGCCCTTATGAATACGACCCAGTTTCAGCTGCTCAAAGATCACCACAAGCTATTATCTGTTTTATGAAGACATCCCAGGAGACACTCCAGAACACAATAAACAGGATATTCATCTAAGATGATCTAACTAAATCAATTACGAATCAGTTATTGCAAGGCTTATGGACCTTAACAATTATGTTTATTTTACAATGATATTTAGATGATTATAATGATCGTAACTCAACATGTTCCTTATGCTATAGTTAATAGCATATTGGGGACTTGTAGAGCTTAATAATTAGCCTATGATGTTTCAATATAATTACCCACAGAAGTTGAATTATGTTATATGAGGATAACAAATGAGTCTTACAGCAACAATAACACTATTGTTTAATAAGAAGACTTAAATGTTAGATGTAACATCAGACTATTTAAGACTGAAATAGGTTTTAAAAGGAATTCACAGCGTGCTTCTACTAGGAATATCAATCCAGTGGGTGTCATTCAACTGAATAAAACATTTGTGCATGATTGACTTAGTAATAGCGCTAGTATTTTACTTCTAGAGAGCCATGAGCAAGCGTATACCACAAGTGAACAGTTCTACTAAAACATATTGGGTGATAAATTCTTTATCTCTCTCAAAGACATGAATCGAACCGAAAAGTGATTTGCTTTCCTTTGAACTGTGAATAGAAAATGAGACGCATAAACGCGTTTGAAAAATGTATACTGACGTCCAGCTTACTGATATTTCCCTTGCCTATTAGTACGTTGGTTAGTGCTGACATCTGGTGGCAGTATAGAATTTCATACTGGTGAGACTTAGGAAAAGTAGGAATTCATACCGCGGAGGACATGGAAAATTATGATGATTATTATTCAAAGTGACTATGTGGAAAGCAGTTAACGCTTAAAAACTGTGCAATAGAGCAAGCCAGTATTTCAGGACACCTTATAATTAAAGGCCCTATCTTAAAAAATTACGATTTCCATCAAAATGAGCATCACCAAAGTGACATTGCCAAGCATCACGATAGAGAGGTTAGATGTAGGATAAGGAGAGAAGGGAATAACTGGAACCTGCACAGTAGGCAATCGTCTGAAATCATGTGGAAACTGAACACAGAGTTAGTGTCCCTTCCATTGACTCATTGACTTTTGTGTGGGTGGGTGGGTGTGTGTGTGCATGGGCGTGTGTGTTCTGTATGTATGTGAAGGCACACCATTTACAGTTGATCTGATGAGTGTTCTTAACCTATTGCAATATTGTTGTATTATATGATTTGTATTATGTGATATATTTAATGTGGAAGCAGCAGCACTAAGATAAAATACCCCTCGGGGACAATACAGTTAATCTTATCTTATCTTTGTCTTTGGGTGAGACAAGGCTGAAAAATCCATCCCTCCAACCTTTTCCCTCCAAGTCTCAAAGTTTTGCTTGCCTGAGGTAGAGTATTGATGCAGGCACTAATACCACACTGAATGAGCTGTATTCCGCAATAAGCAAACAGGAAAACGTTCACCCAGAGGCGGTGCTCCTAGTAGCCGGGGATTTTATTTCAGGGAAACTTAAATCCGTCTTACCAAGTTTCTATCAGCATGTTAAATGTGCAACCAGAGGGGGAAAAAAACTCTGGACCACCTTTACTCCACACACAAAGACGCATTCAAAGCTCTCCCTTCCCCTCCATTTGGCAAATCTGACCATAATTCTATCCTCCTGATTCCTGCTTACAAGCAAAAATTAAAGCAGGAAGCACCAGTGACTCGATCAATAAAAAAGTGTCAGATGAAACATATGCTAAGCTACAGGACTGTTTTGCTAGCACAGACTGGAATATGTTTCGGGATTCCTCCGATGACGTTGAGGAGCACACCACATCAGTCATTGGCTTCATCAAAAATTTGTCGTCCCCACAATTCGTCGTTCCAACAGTAATCTGTCGTGTCTTTACTATCATTGAATTGAAGACATAGTTTTTATCAAAGATTCTCTATAATTAGTATGTTGCGATCAACTGATTAATCATGTAACTAATTAACTAGGAAGTCGGGGCACCAAGGAAAAATATTCAGATTACATAGTTATCATTTCTTAAAATAACTTTTCAGATATATATTCTGATCAATTTAGTCTTTGAATTAATGAATTATTTACTTTACCTCACGTTAGTCTCATTCCAAAAGTAAATTGTTGGTTATCTGCACGAACCCAGTCTTAACTATGAGTCATCCATACATCAATTTCTTAAATAATTTATTTATTGCTAACTAAATAATTCACAGAAATGCATAAACAAACAGAAAATATGGTTACACGAAATGATAGGAGAATGTGTCCTAGTGGGCTATACCGGCATCGCGGCTTGATCGACAAAAGTGAAGTGGGGTCGACTAAGAAGTCACTACAGAGTGATAATTCTAACAATTGAAATGCTAGTCCTTTGTACATGAACGCTCACTCATTTGGGAACAATTGCAATCAATCAATATATTTACGCTCAGTGTGTCGTCGTGATCGCTGGTGAAAAGTTAATTTCTATTGTAGAATTGTCCGTCTCTCTCCCCCTCTCTCTCTGTCGTGGTTATAGTGGGTAGTTCAGAGTGACATTCATTAGTTTCGTTATAGAATGGATGTTTCGACGGTTGTCGTTCTTCGCGTTCAACGATACCGAATTCCTCGCTGCAGACTAGTAATTAATATCAAAGACTTGTTCTTATTCTGTCGGTATCGATAGTCTAAGAGTTTAACCACGTGGTATGGTTAAAAGATTCAGCAATGGTCTACAACCTTTGTCTCCCCTAATGAAGAAAAACAAGGTTTGCAACCTTTAGCCATCTCGTAATTGAGGTAAGCTCGGTCTGCTGATCGAAAACCCGAGTGGGGGTTTTATTCGGGAAGGCAGAAAAGGGCTGTCCCAGGACATCTGACCCTAACTGGGCTCAGGGGCGGTCCTCTGATTTAGTTAACTCCAATCCCCTTTTTGAGTTTTCCTTCATTAAACAGTCCAAAATCACATTGTAAAATTGTGTAAACAGTATCATACTCACTCATTCATCTTATACAACAATTAGATGTAAACCTCATATCTGAGGCTATTATATAAACAGCTTTATGGTAATGTGGTCGTCTCCCATGAGCTTCCCCAAGTTGTGACAAACGGACCAGTTCGTAGCTGGATTCTTCACCGATCTTTTATACTTTCACCGGAACATGAAATTTGTTCGTACCTCAAGTTCTGTGAAAAAAATATTTGTTTTTACTAAAATAATAATTATATTATTGATTGATTGACTATGGCTTTTCAAATCACCCAGTATTGCTATCTGTAGTGTTAGTTCCAGGCAAATGTTGCAATTCTTCAGCCATTCCTGGACCTGTGACCAAAAATGAGCTACATATGGACAATACCAAAATACATGATCTAATGACTCTGTCTCCTCACAGCAGAATCTGCAGAGCTGGGAAGATTGTATCCCCCATACAGTGCCTTGCGAAAGTATTCGGCCCCCTTGAACTTTGCGACCTTTTGCCACATTTCAGGCTTCAAACATAAAGATATAAAACTGTATTTTTTTGTGAAGAATCAACAACAAGTGGGACACAATCATGAAGTGGAACGACATTTATTGGATATTTCAAACTTTTTTAACAAATCAAAAACTGAAAAATTCTGCCGTTCCAAATAAAATGTAATATTTTTTGTTCATATAATTTAAAAAGCAGGTCACTAGGTGTAGGCAAAACCATAAGCAAATAGGTAAACTGTGATATAACTAAGGAGTTAATCAGGGTGATTTGTCCACAAATAGACAGGTATTTTTTTAGTGATCCAATACGTAATATGGTACATTTATCATAATTTGGTTTTAATCCAGAGACTTGTTCTTATTATGCTATCCTCTCCTCTCCTCTCTGGAGGATAGCAGAATAAGAACAAGTATCTGGATCCTCTAAGAGGCCGTGGAGAGACTCCAATTGTGGTTTTAAAAGAAAACATGAATCATCAGCGTACAATGACACCTTAGTTTTTAAGCCACGGATTTCTAATCCCTTAATATTATTGTTTGATCTAATCTTTGCAGCTAACATTTCGATGGCAATAATAAATAGATATGCCGATAGTGGACAACCTTGTTTTACTGCTCTAGATAGTTTAAAACTTTCTGAGATGTAGCCATTATTTACTATTTTACACCTAGTGTTACTATAAATAACCTTAACCCATTTTATAAGAGATTCCCCAAAATTGAAATATTCTAGGCATTTATATATAAACTCCAGTCGTACTTTATCAAAAGCCTTTTCAAAATCAGCTATGAAAACCAGGCCTGGTGTCCCTGATATTTCATAGTATTCTATTGTTTCCAGTACTTGTCTTATATTATCTCCAATGTATCGTCCATGTAAAAAACCTGTCTGATTAGGATGAATAATATCTGACAATACTTTTTAAATTCTATGTGCCAAGCATTTTGCTAGGATTTTTGCATCACAAAAGTGTAAGAGGTCTCCAATGTTTTAAATGGACTGGATCTTTATATATACCACTTGGGTCCTGTTTCAGTAATAATGATATCAGACCTTCTTGTTGCGTGTCTGATAATCTACCATTTATATAGGAGTGGTTAAAACAAGCCAATAATGGTCCTTTGAGTATTCCAAAAAAGGTTTGTATACTTCCACCGGTATGCCATCCAGCCCTGTAGTTTTCCCATCCTTAAAGGCCCCAATTGCCTCAAGCAGTTCCTCCTCTGCAATTTGGCCTTCACATGAGTCTTTCTGTACAGATAGTAATTTTACATTATTATTAGGAAAAAAATCCAAACAATTAGTTTCAGTTAGTGGAGATGGAGGAGTCTGAAATGAAAACATATTTTTAAAGTACTTTACTTCCTCTTTCAAAATATAATTTGGTGAATCATGCGTGACTCCATCATTTGTAACAAGTTTTAATACATTTTTTTTGGTAACATTTCCATATTGAAGATTGAAAAATAATTTGGTGCATTTTTCCCCATATTCCATCCAGTTCGCTTTATTTTTATAATATATTACATTGGATCTTTCTTGAATAAGTTCCTCCATTTCTTTGTTTTTCCTCTAACTTCCTCTATAGTACTGTTTTTATTGCTCTCTAACTGTACTGTTAGTCCTTCAATTTCCTTTGTTAATATGGACTCTTTTGATCTAAATTGCTTTTGTTTTATAGATGAGTACTGAATTGCATTGCCTCTAAAGGCACATTTAAAAGTGTCCCATACAGTAAGGGGATCTGCTGTACCTATGTTATGTCTGAAAAAGTCAGTTATAAATTCTTATGTCCTAGTTCTAAACAATTTATCATCTAGTAGGCTTTGATTACATTTTCAATATCCTCGCCCACGTGGAAATTCTGTAAGAATAATATATATGCCAATTATGTGATAATCCAACCGCATTCTGTCCCCTATGAACACTTTTTAAACTTTTGGTGAGAGAGAGAATGGTATAAGAAAGTAGTCAAGGCGACTAGCTTGATTAAGCCTCCGCCATGTATATCTCACTAGGTCAGGTTATTTAAGTCTCCATATATCCACTAATTCCAACATATCCATTACATTCATGATTTCCTTAAGAGCCCGAGGGTGATAGTTTGTAGTGTGATTTCCTTTCCGGACCATAGAGGTATTTAAGACCGTATTAAAATCTCCCACCATAATAATAGAGTCTAGTGTTGCTTGTAGAGTTGATAGATTCTTATATACAGTGGGGCAAAAAAGTATTTAGTCAGCCACCAATTGTGCAAGTTCTCCCACTTAAAAAGATGAGAGAGGCCTGTCATTTTCATCATAGGTACACTTCAACTATGACAGACAAAATTAGAAAAAAAATCCAGAAAATCACATTGAAGGATTTTTTAAAAATGTATTTGCAAATTATGGTGGAAAGTAACATCTTTTACTTCTTCGCAACAGTTGTGGGATACACACATACACCCACACACACTCAACCCATACCCCCACACAACCATAAGCTCACTTACTCAACAATTGCACCACCCCAGAGCCCAACTCAAGATTGGTCTTGATTTACAAATGTACTTGCAGTGGTAGCTGCACAAGAAGGCCTGCAAGACCGCACAAAAAAATAGGCAAAAATCAAGAGATTTTATTTACCATTGTCACATCCTAGAGGATGGAGGTCAAATGTACACCTTTTCCCTGAAACACCCACAATACGGTCACCCGTATTGACCATATTCCCAAGCATCTCCATGCAGTCCAACTTTGATTCTGTACCACTAGGGTCACAATAATATACCCCCTCTCTGAATGTCCTAGTGTGACCCCCTCCCCAAGGATTACTGCAGCTAGTGTTGCCAGCACTGCCACTGCCTGGGTGAGGGCACCCCACCGGAATCCCCACCGGCTAGGTACAAGGTCATCAAGGTTCTCATTAGCAGCTTTGAGAATTTCCTTGTGTAGTATGCTCTCTCTTTAGGGGGCTTTGGCTTTGCAGGACCAACCCTGCCAAGCAGGCTCAGAATCTTGAGGGGGCAGTGCTGCTAAAGGCTAGAGCTGCTGCTTTCAAGGAGCGGGACTCTAACCTGGAAGCTTATAAGAAATCCCTCCGACGAACCATCAAACAGGCAAAACGTCAATACAGGACTACAAAGGGAAGCACAGCCAAGAGCTGCCCAGTGACACGAGCCAACCAGACGAGCTAAACTACTTCTATGCTTGCTTCGAGGCAAATAGTACTGAAACATGCAGGAGCACACCAGCTGTTCTGGAAGACTGTG
Organism: Oncorhynchus clarkii lewisi; assembly: GCF_045791955.1. Taxonomy (NCBI): domain Eukaryota; kingdom Metazoa; phylum Chordata; class Actinopteri; order Salmoniformes; family Salmonidae; genus Oncorhynchus; species Oncorhynchus clarkii. The sequence continues at coordinate 55,338,513 of NC_092152.1, forward strand.
TGATCATGCTCTCCGCAGCCGATGTGAGTAAGACCTTTAAACAGGTCAACATTTTCAAGGCCGCAGGGCCAGACGGATTACCAGGACATGTACTTCGAGCATACGTTGACCAACTGGTAAGTGTCTTCATTGACATTTTCAACCTCTCCCTGTCCGAGTCTGTAATACCAACATGTTTTAAGCAGACCACAATAGTGCCTGTGCCCAAGAACACTAAGGTATCCTGCCTAAATGACCACCGACCCATAGCGTCTGTAGTCATGAAGTGCTTTGAAATGCTGGTCAGGGCTCACATCAACACCATTATCCCAGAAACCCTAGGCCCACTCCAATTTGCATACCACCTTAACAGATGCACAGGTGATGCAATCTCTATTGCACTCCACACTTCTCTTTCCCACCTGGACAGAAGGAACACCTATGTGAGAATGCTATTCCTTGACTACAGGGCAGCGTTTAACACCATAGTGCCCTCAAAGCTCATCAATAAGCTAAGGACCCTGGGACTAAACCCCTCCCTCTGAAACTAGATCCTGGAATTCCTGACGGGCCACCCCCAGGTGGTAAGGGTAGGTAACAACACATCCGGCACACGGTTCCTCAACACTTGGGCCCCTCCGGGGTGTATGCTCAGTCCCCTCCTGCACTCCCTGTTCACTCATGACTGCACAGCCAGGCACGACTCCAACACCATCATTAAGTTTGCCGATGACACAACAGTGGTAGGCCTGACCACCGACAACGACGAGACAGCTTATAGGGAGGAGGTCAGAGGCCTGGCCATATGGTGCCAGGAGAACAACCTCTCCCTCAATGTGAGCAAGACAAAGGAGATGATTGTGGACTACAGGAAAAAGAGGACCTAGCAGGACCCCATTCTCATTGACAGGGCTGTAGTGGAGCAGGTTGAGAGCTTCAAGTTCCTTGGTGTCCACATCACCAACAAACTAACATGGTCCAAGCACACCGAGACAGTTGTGAAAAGGGCACGACAAAACCTATTCCCCCTCAGGAGAAATATTTGGCCTCTGACCGCAAGGCACTCTGACCGCAAGGCACTACAGAGGGTAGTGCGCACGGCCCAGTACATCACTGGGGCCAAGCTTCCTGCCATCCAGGACCTCTACACCAGGCAGTGTCAGAGGAAGGCTGCTCAGGGTTTTATTTTCTGGCCAGACATTTATTTTAAATCTTGGATTTGGGTAGTTTATGGCCTTTACATATTATATGGACTTTCATGGTCATGCTGCTCTTCTGTGGGCACGATGGCCTTTGTGAACACCAAGCGATGCCAGAGGAAGGCCCAAAAAATTGTCAAAGACTCCAGCCACCCTAGTCATAGACTGTTCTCTCTGCTACCGCTCGACAAGCAGTACCGGAGCTCCAAGTCTAGGTCCAAGAGGTTTCTAAATAGCTTCTACCCCAAGCCATGTGACTCCTGAACAGCTAATCAAATGGCTACACTGCTGCTACTCTGTTGTTATCATCTATGTATAGTCACTTCAATAAGTCTATCTACATGTACATACTACCTCAACTAACCGGGGCCCCCGCACATTGACTCTGTACCAGTACACCCTGTGTATAGTCTCGCTAGTATTATTTTACTGCTGCTCTTTAATTACTTGTTACTTTTATTTCTTATTCTTACTCATATTTTTTTTTAAACTGCATTATTGGTTAGGGGCTCATAAGTAAGCATTTCACTGTAATGTCTACACACCCTTTGTATGCGGCGCATCTGACTAATAACATTTGATTTGATTTGATTTGATGGACGCTGTACTGCCCTTTTGTTGCCATGACGACAGAAGCCATTCCACGATCACAAGGGAGGAATGTTCCCGAGGACCTGGGGGCAGATGCTCCGCCCAAAGGGGGAATTCAGGTGCTGCACACCTGGAAACCAAACTGAACTGAAATAAACTGATGTGTAGTGTACATGTCAGGAACACAGAAGATAAGCCGTAAAACCATGACATGTCTAAATAACCTTAGTTACCCTATAGCCAGTTCCATATGACCATTTAGGGATTGTCTGGATATCAGGGTGTGTTTGTGTCAGGTGTAAAATCAGGTAGAACAGGTTCCTGGTTGTTCTGATCTGAATACCCTGCACTGCACTGCCCTCCCCCTTCCCTAGCCTATTGTTCCCTCTCTCTCATACGCTGGCTGTTTCACTGAGAGATCTCACTGCATTCCGCACACCTGTTAGCTGTAACCACCTGACCAAGCACCAGAAAAAGGTACGTGGTGATCGTGATTTTAGTAATGTAGAGCTATTTCACAATTTCTTCTGTATGGGAGATGTATGGTAGACATTGAATTGTGTGACCAGTATATGTGGCTGGTACAGTTTGATTAGTAAAATGATAACGCCACCAAAACGAATGAGGAAAATCCGTCCGATTACAAATGCCACACCACTTTCAAATGAAACAGAATGATCATATTGAGGTGTTGGTGGGTTAAAGTTGTACTTAGTAGTTGTCCATGAGTCAGGCAAACCAATATACATGTGTCATCTCCTCCAGACTATTGTTTTATGCAGATTAAGGTAATTGTCAAGTGTATATGTTTTTTTTGCATAATTTGCTGAGGGGACTCAAATGGTGTTAAACCAACTTTATTTTTACCAAACCAAATATGTAAAGTTGGAAGAGCACACGAACCTAACACAAAGATACTCAGAGTGATTGAAGGAGGATAACATTTCGGCAAAAAGATGGTCTACAGTGACTGAGTTAATCATGACACTTTCTCTATGCTTAAATGTAAATAAAATAAAGTAAGTAACCCCAACAGACAGAACACATTATTTCAGATATGTTATTTTATTTCTATCATGCTATCAAAACCTAATCAACCCTTGGCTTTATGGATATTTCTGAAGGGGAAATGCTAGGTAGACATTCATGTGTGCTTTGAAAACGCTGCTGAATGTGTATTTAGCATGCCAACAGGCAATATCGCTGTTCATCCCAGATTGACTCAACTAAAGTACATGGGAGTCTCCCCATAGTCACACCCTGAATGATTATTGCATTGGCATTCCTTTAGTCTATTGTCCCCATAACTGAGTTGGCAGACACTCAAAAGTACAAGTTCTGAGAGATTTGATTAGAAAAACATTTGCTTCTATTCAGGGGAAATAATTGTCCCTCTGACCCTGAGTCAGCCTTAACAAAATTGAGATCAAAGCTAAACTGATAGCATCAACATTTTATCTCCTGGATTGGTATGAATAGATAATAATTCTATTAAAAGATAACAATAAAGTCAAATCAATCTACCACCCATAGAGAGCTTGCTTTTTTTGTAGTGTAGGGTGAGCAATTGTTCCAGAACATGGGGAATATGAAATACCATATGGGAATCTTGGGAATTCATAAAGTCCTTATCTGGCCTTAATCAGTTGAACTATTCATACATTTCTTTAATTGTTGGCGACTGGTTGCTTAAGAAAAATGATGTGCATTACTGTATATTCTTTATTCATAATAAATAGTGGCCTGCAGACCATGGGACATTTGGGCCAAAATGGGATAATTAAGAAAACAGATTTGACATTTGTGGAGAACCAACCTTGACTCAATGTATCTAACAAAAATATTTTGTTTACGTGTTGATTGTTGTTCAGAACAGGAACAGGAGACGGGATATGGATCTTTACACAATCATCAGTGCTGTTTTGCTTCTGCAACTGCAAGGTTTTCATGTGGCCTTGCTCCAGGCACCAACAGACTCTCCAGGACAAACGATTGATCAAAGTTGGCTTCGTCAATTGGTCAAATCCAAGCTAAACAAGACAACATCACAAGCTCAGTCCAATGACATTGTTGATATGACCCTGGAGGGTACTGAGTCAACAGATGACTCTGAATGGGTTATCGCAAATGGCTCTGTGTCATTTAGTGGGGAACAGGACAACGTCCAGGACACAAATGAGACTTCAGGTGGTGTGACAATTGGCACCACAATGCCACCAGGGTTGCCAAATGCTACAGCAGAGGAACCTCCAGAAACCACTGTTGCACCAGAACCCCCAGTGAGTGTTGCCTTAAACTCAAGCCAAGTTTCCAATGCAACCGGAGAGGACAGTGGATTCCAAAATGCCACCACTATTGCAATCACAGAAAACTCAAATGGCTCTAATTCCATGTCCAATTACACTGAATTAAATGAGACAACCACAGCTCCAGACACCAATAGCACAGAGCAGATTGGTCCAGATCCTGGTGCTGAGAACAGGGTAACCAACAGTACAGAGGACTTCCATAATGTAACGACTGCAGTACCAGAGCCATCCAGTGAACCATCCACAGCTTCCCCCTCCACAAAGCTTCCCTTGGACTCCCCTGGGACTACAACTGCCAAAATCAACCCAGAAACTACAACAACCACAGGTCCCAGCACAATAACAGCCATGATGGAAACTGGTGCCGCTTCAGGAAGCAACTCTGCAAGAGGTGAGGAGACAGTGCTCCAGTGTCTAAATATCTGGTACATTCTTTGTTTCGAGGGTACTGCTGTGTGCGCCTATAACCTACTTACTTGCTTGGTCAAGTGAGCCTGCAACAACTTTTAGGGAGATTCCAAGAGATCACAACAATTTAAATGGGTGTGTTCACTTCATTGAACCATTGTGATATTGTTCTAAATGTTTTGGGAGAGGCATTAATGCATGAGTCAGCAACCAGACAGAGCAGTCAAAACGTTACAAATAACCACCCAGTATCAGATTTGAACATAGGAGGGACCTAGTTAGAGAGTTACACAATACACAACAACACTCAAAGGGCACTTATGTTATGTTATCATCATCGTCTTTTTTTCACAACGCTTTCTTTCCAGTCTCTCCCTGACCCGCATTTGACGGATCTCTTTTCTTTTTTGTTAAGTCAAAGCACAAACTCCCCTTCCTTAACCGGCTGGGTAGGGTTGACTTTCAGAAAATACTTGCATGCCCACAGTGAGTGGAGGCTTCCATTACAAACACCTTCTTCAGGGGACAAAAGACCCCTATGCTAGCCTGGCTACAGGAAGGAGGGGGTCAGTAGCTGAGGTTCGTTGCTGCCATACAGGGCGTGAGAGTACTGCTCTCCAGTTTCTAGCATATTAAACAAGGGTTTATTTGAGTGGGTGATTGGAGACATTCATTAAAGGAGGATATCCCCAAATTTGACAGGTTATAAATGATGTACGAATAGATCCTCTTCAAACACTTACACATTATTTGCCAGGTCCAGTCATGGATTTGAATATGTAGTAACTACATCTATCAAACTGTAAAAACTTGGAAATGTGTAACGAAAAACAGTGTTACCTTTGAGAAGACCTCATCATACATTTCCAGCCAGTAATTTGTTTAGACTGTGGCTGGTTTGACCTGTTTGTTTACCTCATTTGCATGTTGCTTTACAGATTTTCCATGGTTAGTACAGCTTACTAGTTATGCATCGCAGTCTTTATAGGCAATGTTTATTAATCTATTGACAACCCATACTGGCTAATTACCTTTCCTTTAGGGAACATGGAGTGAAAAGGTGTAGCGTTTCCCACAACCATGTCACACAAAAGTAGACAATATCCGGACCTAGATCATATCTTCTCTATTCATGGATTGACCCGCCGTCACTTGGTAGCATCACGCCATTGTTACACTAAACATAAAAGGTTCCTGGATGATCCTTTAGGGGTTCTTCAAATTGATTCATTGACGAGGCAAACCACTACTAATTGTACATACAAAGACAAACACAAATAACTACGCAGTTCAGTAATCTTTGCCCAATGCTGCTATATCCTTTAACATATTCTTACCTTTTTGTTGATTGATATCCATTGAATTGTGTCCATTTTCTGTCATAGAAAGAATTGTAAAAAAGGACAAAGTGTCAAGCAGCCATTTGCACAAATATGAAAGATAGACAGTATAATCATAAAATAATATCAATTTAGATCATACTAGGGACAAACCTTACCTTAAATTGAGGAGATCTTTCAATTTTTCAGTTAAATGCCTGCACCTGCTGTTGTCTCAAATTCAATTCCAAATGTTTCAATTGGGTAGATAGGTTCCTGCAAGAACCCCCAAGAACTAAAGCGGTTCCTCTATGAACCCAACCTCCTATGTGGTTCTTAGAAGAACCTTTTTGTTGGCATTTTTCAGTGCCAAGAACCATAAGCTTCTTCAATGAACTTTGAGGATCTTAGAAGAACCCTTGATGCACTCCTAATTTTTTGAGTCTACATTCTAAAAAGACCTCAGCCATAGTGGCCCCCAAAAGTCAAGTGGTGCCCAGTCATTCCAAATGGTGACTTTTTAGTCTAAATTACACTACATTCATGTGGAAAAAAATGTGCTATCTAGAACCTAAAAGGATTCTTCGGCTGTCCCCATAGGAGAACCCTTTGAAAAATTACTTTTGGTTCCAGATATAAGTCTTTTGGGCATCCATGTAAAACCCTTTCCACAGAGGGTTCTACCTGGAACCAAAACGGGTTCTTATTTTGTTCTAATTTTCTTATTTCAAAATGTTGTAGTTCAGTCCTTGAGCTGTTATTTTCTATCGATGTTCTGTATTATGTCATGTTTTGTGTGAACACCGGTAAGAGGAGCTGCTACTTCAGCAACAGCTAATGGGGATCCTAATAAAATACCAAAAAATACCAAATACCAAATTTACTTTAGACAGATGGCAATGTTGCCATTAGCTAGCAGTTCATAAAAAATACCTAGCAATTCTAGAGTTAGCTAGATAAAATCAGATGCTCTCCCCTCAATCTAAGCTAGCTAGCTAACGTAATACTACATCTAATCGTCAATCTGAAAACATCACAATGATGACAAAAGTTTTCCCCACTAATTATTTGCCTCCTTTAGAAATGGTAATGTTTTCCCAAGAAACTATAATGCACGTCTTCATCAGTGCCAATCGACATTGCATTTAGTCGGGAGTCAGGCTTAAACAGCCAAAACAATATTTTGACGAAACATGTAACACATGAATATAAATACCCCCCTTTCTTCTAATGTAAATGCAGGGTGTGCTCCTTTTTATAAAATAAAAGGTGTTGTGAGAAAATAGAAACGCAAGTGAGGGTAACAAGCTTGGTTTTCAGATAAGGAGATGTCAGGGAAGTAAACATTTGAATTTCCAAATGTGATGACTGAGATTGTGAAAGCTTTTTCGAAGAGAGGAAACTGTTGTTCAAAGTAAACATGTTGTTAATCTTATTAACATATTGACTAGTCTGGTACTTTTCATTTAGTTGTATAAAGTTGTATCAAAACTGCCATTGGAATAGTTAGATCTCATCTTCGTATACCACAAACCACATTATGCCCAAGAAGACAGTAGTATTATGGTAAACCGGTTTCCATGGGTAACACAAACAATCCATAGTCCTCTTTGCTTTATCTTTTCGTGGTATTTTTATCAATAAAAGTCACAAAATTAATGAGTACAACCTAGGTGCTGGATCCAAGGCATAAGGAACTGAATTGTTATCAATACATTAGCAGAACAAACACAGCCTGTAACTGCATATCAGGCATAATGCTTTTCCTCTTAAAGGGGTTGGTTAACGTAATTCAATCAGAGATTCAGGGAGAGCATAATTTAATAAATCATGTCGGTCAAATGTTTTAAAGTATTCACACACCTTCACTTTTTTACATATTTTGTTATGTTGCAAAGTGGGGGAAAAAATGTATTTAATTGTCAATTTAGTCAACGATCCACACACAATACTCAAGGTGGACGAAAAATGTGGTCCAAAAAATATATATGCAAAATGAAACACTAGTTCAACCCCCCTGATTCAATACGTATTAGAATAACCTTTGGAAGCAATGACAGCTGTGAGTCTTTCTGGGTAAGTCTCTAAGAGCTTTGCACACTTGGATTGTAAAATTCTTCAAGCTCTGTCAAGTTGATCGTTGATCATTGCTAGACTGCTGTTTTCAAGTCTTGCCATAGATTTTCAAGACAATTTAAGTCAAAACTGTAATCAGGCCACTCAGAAAAAAATGACATGTCATCTTGGCAAGCAACTCCAGTGTTTTGGCCTTGTGTTTTAGGTTATTGTCCTGCTGAAAGGTGAATTTGTCTCCCAGTGTCTGGTGGAAAGCAGACTGAAACAGGTTTCTTCTAGGATTTTGTCTGTGTTTAGCTCTATTCCATTTATTTTTATCCTAACTCCCTAGTCATTGCCGATGACAAGCATACCCATAAAATGATGCAGCCACCACATGCTTGAAAATATGAAGAGTGGTACCCAGTGATGTGTTATGTTGGATTTGCCCCAAACATAATGCTTTGTATTCAGGACTAAAGTTAATTTCTTTACCACATTTTTAGCCTTATTGGAAACAGGATGCATGTTTGGATTATTTTTTATTCTGCACAGGCTTCTTACTTTTTGCTTTGTAATTTAAGTTAGTATTGTGGAGTAACTACACTGAACAGAAATCTAAATGCAAAATGCGGCAATTTCTTTATTAGGCTTGCCATAACAGAGGTTGAATATTCACTCAAGACATTTCAGCTTTAAATAAGTTATTCATTTGTAAAAAACGAAATTCTAAAAACGAAATTCCACTTTGACATTATAGGTATTGTGTGTAGATCAGTGAATCAAAATCTCAATGTAATCCAATTTAAATTCAGGCTGTAAGAGGACAAAATGTGGAAAAAGTCAAGGGGTGTGAATACTTTCTGAAAGCACTGTATCACTTCCGTGGTAATTTCACAAATGACATGAAACGCCAATGAAATACTGATACACTTTACACTTCATTTGACTGACATTGGTTAATTATTGGTTTCACGAATTGGTTCAACGTGATTAAATAGATGGAAAACTTTTACTGAATTGCAATAAAACCTGCCTTTTTCACGCATGGTTTTTGCACTGATTGTGGTGGCGTTATTACACGGCTGGGAAATAGTACTATCTATTGAGTTGAGACTACTCATGCAAAAGGGTGCTCTTTATGCACATTTATTTTTAAACACACATTTTGCCCTCAATTACAGGAAGAATGGTACTTTATTTGGATAGTCACAAGTAGATGGTTTGTACTGTATATGATTTGTTGATGTTCAATAACTCTCAACAACAATTCAACTTACTATCCACTAACCCTAACCTTAACTCTTACCCTAACCCTTATTATAAACCTAACCCTAACCCTAAACGTAACCTTAGGAAGTATTTGCTTATCAACAGACACTTTGTTGATAGTTTGACCATCTGTATATAATCAACAGTATATGGAACTATCCAAATAAGGTGTATCTGGGAGAATATTTTGAAATACAGAGATATATCATCCCAGACAACATTTTATTGCACCATATATTAGAATTGCACCGATATTAGAATGTTGTATTTGCAATGTATTTCCCTATTTTTCATGTATTATTTTTGATACATTTTCTAAAGGCTTGGCCTCAGATGCAGTGCAGAACAAGAAGAGGAGTGAGGCATGGGCTGCCATCCTGGGCATAGGAGTGGCAGTGTGCTTCGTGGCGATGGTGGTCTACGTCATCCTGAGAAGGAGAGACCGACGGGATTTCACACACAGGAAGCTTGTTGAGGAAATCCCCTCAGACCCAGGTAGGAAGTTCCCTTAGAGATATTTCCCTTTTAGGATTTCCTGGCATATTTTCTATCTGATAGAACTGGATCAATAATAGGAAAGCTCCTGTTATCCTATCGGCCATGCAAAATGTCACATCTCTGTTTCTCCCTCCTAGTTCAACGACTGAACAACCCTGAGCCCGTGGACTTGAAATATGATGGTTCCGCCTACTACAATCGTGGACTCCAAATGGACAATATCCCAATGGACCACTTTCCACACGGACATCAAAATTGAGAAGGACTCCAAGACTAACCTTAAACACTTTAAAGGAGACTTTCATATACAAAATACTTATTGAGACCCGACATACGCATTAACGTGCATAAGTCTCTATAGCAGAATGTCAAGTCATGGATTTACTGCACCCTAATGCATTGGTTATGTGGGTTTAGAGCCAAATTTGCGGTGTAATTTTTTTGTACATTTTTCCAAATTCCAGGAAACTTTGAGAATTTGGAAATGTGTTAGGAATCTATTATTATTTTGGAACATTTGAATAATATTTTTATATGTTTTTATTTCTAAAATTACATTGGTTTGTAAGTTTTTAAATTTGCTGGAAATATTCCCGTTCTTTGTTAAGCCTAGGACGAATTCTCCCTTTACATAACGTAGACTTCCACATAATTATCGCATTGATCTCAAAGGGAGAAAACATCATGCATGGATCGCAATTTAGGATTCTAGACACTTCAGTACAGTCTATTATAGAAGTACTAAAAGCCAAAAATGAAGTCTTAATTGTCTGCTATATTTCCAAGAGGGTTCGACAAAGGTCATTCAAAATTTCTTAGACATGAAGACCTACACTCAAATAAGGTTATTTTTGTACCGTACTCTAAATGAAAATTTAGCCACAGGTCAACTCAATATAAACATAAATGTTTGATTTTTATTGAACCTTTATTTAACTAGGCAAGTCAGTTAAGATATATACTTCAAGAATCATGTCCATAATTATTGGCACCCTTGATAAAGATGAGCAAAAAAGACTGTATAAAATCAAAATATCAAATACTGAGCTATATTGCATAAATCAATGGGGAAATTAGATTATTTTATACTAATACAATTGCTCAGAGAAAGAGATTTTGTTTAAAAAGTAATAAAAATACATCTAAAAAAGCTAGCAGGGCAGCAGGTAGCCTAGCGGTTAAGAGTGTTGGACCAATAACTGAAAGGTCGTTGGTTTGAATCTCCATGCTGACTAGGTAAAAAAAGGTGTTGATCTGCCCTTGAGCAAGGCCCTTATAGCTCCTATGAGTCACTCTGGATAAAGTGTCTACTAAATGACTAAAATATAGATAGGGTTCAAAATGATTGGCACCCCTGTTTTCAAAACTCTAGCACCCTCCCCCTATGAGTATAATGACACCCTTTTTCCCAGTGGTGTAAAGTACTTAAGTAAAAAATACTTGAAGTACTACTTAAATCATTTTGGGGGGTATCTGTACTTTACTATTTATATTTTTTGAATACTTTTACTTTTACTTCACTATATTCCTAAATAAAACAATGTACTTTTTACTCCATACATTTTCCCTGACACCCAAAAGTACTCGTTACATTTTGAATGCTTAGCAGTACAGGAAAATGGTCCGATACACGCACTTATCAAGAGGACATCCCTGGTCATACTGTCTGTGATCTGACGCATTGTGGCATTGTGTTGTGTGACAAAACTTCACATTTTAGAGTGGGCTTTTATTGTCCCTAGCACAAGGTGCGCCTGTGAAATGATCATGCTGTGTAATCAGCTTCTTGAAATGCCACATCTGTCAGGTGGACGGATTACTTTGGCAAATGAGAAATGCTCACTACAGAGATGTAAACAAATTTGTGCACAAAATTTGAGAGAAATAAGCTTTTTGTGCGTATATGGACATTTCTGGGATATTTTATTTCAGCTCATGATACATGGGACCAGCACTTCATATGTTGTGTTTATATTTTCGTAAAATTCTGCACAAAAGCAATGACAATTTGTGAAAGTGAAAGTAAAACAAAATACAACCAAATCTCTCTCTATCTCTCTCTCTCTCTCTTGCTTCTCCTTAATTTTGAAGAAATTAATTTGTTCAAAACTGCTCAACTATTGTCTTTCTTTCTCTTTGAGTCAATTTCTCATGATATTTTATGCACTGCAGTGCTAGCTAGCTGTAGCTTATGTTTTCAGTACTAGATTAATTCCCTGATATTTTCATTGGGTGGACAACGTGTCAGTTCATGCTGCAAGAGCTCTGATAGGTTGGAGGATGTCCTCCGGAAGTTGTCATAATTACTGTGTAAGTCTATAAAAGTGGGTGAGAACAATGAGCCTCCTAGGTTTTGCTTTGATATCAATGTACCCAGAGGAGGACAGAAGCTAGCTGTCTACACCATGGTGCTAACCTACAGTGTTGCTGAGGATGCTGTAGACCTTCAATGCTAAACAGTGTGTTTTAATCAATTATTTGGTGACGTGAATATACTTAGTATAGTTTTATCTAAAAATGATTTTTTAAATGTTTCACTTTAAAAAAAAATGAAGTTCACTGAGGATGAGCCCTCCCCCTTTCTCCTCCAAGGAGCCTCCACTGACCAGTAGCATATGGCTTTTTAGGTGAGCGCTGATGCCAACCTGTAATTAGCAGTGCCCACTTTGTCAAAGGCAGGGGCACAAAATATTTAAGGTCCACTCCCAGCGCGCATCTCCAGGGTGCTGTTGGAGAGACGCATTGCTGCGGCGCTCCACCAACGTTCCGTCCCCAAAAAATAATCTAACATAAATCATGTAACAGATATAGGCTACGCTAGAAGAGGATGTGACTTTTTCTGTAGCCTACAGGCTGGATATAAAATAAATGACAATGTAATGAGACAAACACTATTTACATCATGCAGGTTTCTTCGATCAAGTAGCCTGTCTTGATTTCCACTTCCACAGATCTTGGTTTTTGGTCTGGTCCGGAACAAATCTGAACCAATCATAGATGTCTATGATTGGCTCAGACCTTGTCCGATCTGGACCAGCCTTGATTTGGCCCAAACATAGACATCTTTGTTTGGTTCAGATTTGGTGCAGTCCGGTCCAAATCTGAACCAATCATAGACATCTATGTTTGGCTCAGATTTTGTCCGGTCTAGTCCAGCCTTGATAGGGCCCAAACATAGATGTCTATAAATGATGTCTTTTCAACGTCCCAGAAAATACGTATTTTAAATGTCCGGAAAGTACATATTTTTACTTTCATCCAGAACCTAAATTGAACTTGACCTCAGTGTGTGGAAAATATGTATTTTAGACATATTTTCAACGGAATTTTGCTTACTGGGACTATTCTAGTTTTGTCTCACCTAGGGTGGTAGAACGGCCAGGACCAGGCCTGGAGGGACCTTAGACCATTCCTCTATACAGAATCTTTCCAGTTCCTTGATATCCTTTTTCTGCACTTATGGACTGCCCTCTTCAATACAAACCACAGGTTTTCAATGGAGTTCAAGTCTGGAGACTGAGATGGCCATTGCAAAATGTTGATTTTGTGGTTAATTAACTATTTCTTTGTGGATTTTGATTAGTGTTTGGGGCTATGTTCTTGCTGGAAGAGCCACTTACGGAGGCAACCAGGTTTTTGGCTAAAATGTCCTGGTACTTGGAAAAGTTCATGATGTCGTTGACTTAACAAGAACCACATGACCAGTGGAAGCAAAATAGCCCCATAACATCAAAGATCCACCACCATATTTTACCATAAGTATGAGGTACTTTTCGGCAAATGCTTCTGTTTTTCAACGCAAAACATATCACTGGTGTGTGTGGCCAAAGAGCTCTATTTTTATTTCATCTGCACCAAACCATATTACCGCCTGGAGTTTATCAATTTACAAAAGACACATTCAGATGTCTTGGTAATAGAGTATCAGATTGGCTACTGTACCTTAAATATGTGTCAGCTCATAATCAGTTACAGTAACCATTACATCAAGACAGTTTGTGTTCTGTTTGTCTTCGTCTAGGTTGTTTTGTCTGTCTAACTTATTTTCCTGAATTTTACAACAGTGCCTGAATTTGTATACCTTTATTCCTAATGGACTGTTCTATGCTTTTCCTCCCAAACAGTAAAGGCCACTTGAAGGAACACTATAAAAGTTTAGTTGCTAATTGTTTATGGGTTGAATGTCGGCTGTATTCAGATCAACATATATTGTTTTCCTCAAATGAAAGAGTTTTGTGCTTTCGTGAGATAAGGAGGAGGATGGCATTCACTTCAGCAGGGATACATTCATGAACTTCTTTGAGGAAAAGATCATGCTCATTAGAAAGCAAATTACGGACTCCTCTTTACATCTGCGTATTCCTCCAAAGTTCAGTTGTCCTGAGTCTGCACAACTCTGAACATTAGATCAAGGGAGACACTCAAGTGTTTTAGTACTATATCTCTTAACATAATGATGAAAAAAATCATGGCCTCTAAACCTTCAAGCTGCATACTGGACCCTAAGTCCAACTAAACTACTGAAAGGGTTGCTTCATGTGCTTCGCCCTCCTATGTTGACCATAATAAACGGCAGTAATATAGCCTCTCTTGAAAAAGCCAAACTTAACCCAGAAAATATAAAAAACTATCGGCCTATATCGAATCTCCCATTCCTTGCGAGAAAAATTGAAAAAGCAGGTTTCTGCCTTCCTGAAGACAAACAATGTATACGAAACGCTTCAGTCTGGTTTTAGACCCCTTCATAGCACTGAGATTCCACTTGTGAATGTGGTAAATTACCTTTTGATACCATCGATCACCACATTCTTTTGGAGAGATTGGAAACTCAAATTGGTCTACATGGACAAGTTCTGGCCTGGTTTAGATCTTATCTGTCGGAAAGATATCAGTTTTTCTCTGTGGATGGTTTGTCCTCTGACAAATCAACTGTAAATTTCGGTGTTCCTCGAGGTTCCGTTTTAGGACCACTATTATTTTCATTATATATTTTACCTCTTGGTGATGTCATTCGGAAACATAATATTAACTTTCACTGCTATGCGGATGACACACAGCTGTACATTTCGATGAAACATGGTGAAGCCCCAAAATTGCCCTCGCTGGAAGCTTGTGTTTCAGACATAAGGAAGTGGATGGCTGTAAATGTTCTACTTTTAAACTCGGACAAAACAGAGATGCATGTTCTAGGTCTGTTGCACCTGACAATTAATCTTGATGGTTGTACACTCGTCTCAAATAAAACTGTGAAGGACCTCGGCGTTACTCTGGATCCTGAATTCTCTTTTGATAAACATATCAATACTGTTTCATGGACAACTTTTTTCCAAGTAACATTGCAAAAATCAGAAACTTTCTGTCCAAAAATGATGCAAAAAAATGTATCCATGCTTTTGTCACTTCTAGGTTAGACTACTGCAATGCTCTACTTCCGTCTACCTGGATAAAGCACTAACTAAACTTCAGTTAATGCTAAATATGGCTGAAAAATGTGATCATATTACTCCAGTGCTAGCCTCTCTACACTGGCTTCCTGTTAAGGCAAGGGCTGATTTGAAGGTTTTACTGCTAACCTACAAAGCATTGCATGGGCTTGCTCCTACCTACAGTATCTTTCCGATTAGGCCCTGCCATACATACCTACACATGGGCTACGGTCACAAGACGCAGGCCTCCTAACTATCCCTAGAATTTCTAAGCAAACAGCTGGAGGCAGGGCTTTCTCATATAGAGCTCCATTTTTATGGAATGGTCTGCCTACCCATGTGAGAGAAGCAGACTCGGTCTCAACCTTTAAGTCTTTATTGAAGACTCATCTCTTCAGTATGATTGGGTGTAGTCTGCCGTGCTGTCTCTGCCTGGCCGGTTCCCCTCTCTCCACTGGGATTCTCTGCCTCTAACCCTATTACAGGGGCTGAGTCACTGGCTTACTGGTGCTCTCTCATGCTCTCTTACTGGTGCTCTCTCCCTAGGAGGGGTGCGTCACTTGAGTGGGTTGAGTCGCTGACGTGGTCTTCCTGTCTGGGTTGGCGCCCCCCCTTGGGTTGTGCCGTGGCGCAGATCTTTGTGGTCTATACTCGGCTTTGTCTCAGGATGGTAAGTTGGTGGTTGAAGACATCCCTCTAGTGGTATGCTCTCTCTAATTCTCTCTCTCTTTCTCTCTTTCTTTCTCATTTTCTCTCCTTTCTTTCTTTCTTTCTTTCTTTCTTTCTTTCTTTCTTTCTATCTTTCTTTCTTTCTCTCTTTCGGAGGACCTGAGCCCTTGGACCATGCCTCGGGACTGCCTTGCCTGATGACGCCTTGCTGTCCCCAGTCCACCTGGCCGTGCTGCTGCTCCGGTTTCAGCTGTTCTGCCTGCGGCTGTGGAACCCTGACCTGTTCACCGAACGTGCTACTTGTCCCAGACCTGCTGTTTTCAACTCTCTAGAGACAGCAGGAGCGGTAGAGATAATCTCAATGATCGGCTATGAAAAGCCAACTGACATTTACTCCTGAGGTGCTGACCTGTTGCACCCTTGACAACCACTGTGATTATTATTATTCGACCCTGCTGGTCATCTATGAACATTTAAACATCTTGGCCATGTTCTGTTATAATCTCCACCCGGCACAGCCAGAAGAGGACTGGCCACCCCTCATAGCCTGGTTCAGCACTTTGAGATATCAGCTGATGTAAGAAGGGCTTTATAAATTTGATTTTATAACAAATTGTTATCTCATGAAAGCACAAAAATCTTTCATTTTAGGCAAACAATATATGGTTTTGCTCATGGGTGTGGGAAGGTGTGACTCTTTATGTCCATTGATGTCATTTCTTGATAATATTTCTGTCCATTTAGGGGACCGCTTTGGCTTAAGAGCACCCATACGGGAAAAAGTTCTGTATAGCTTCTTAAACAAAATTGACTGAACAAGCAGCGAAGGACAGTTGTAATAGGTTTGAATGTATACTCCAGATCCACAGTGATCCAGCTCCTGGATCTCGATGAAACACTGAGAGGAATGGCAAGCATGCCATTACTCTCTAACTGCAATTTGGATCAGTCCTGATAGAGCTGAGAGATTAGAGAGGATCGGTGGCAAAATGGGGCATATGGTGTGTAAGGTGCAGCTGCTGTCACAGAGGGTTTTCAGGAAGCGGCTTTTCTCACATCACCTCCTAACACCCCCACCAACCTGCTCTGTTGTTTTTGATGAAGAGAAAACTGTTTTCTTAAAAACAATAACTGCTTCCTGGCAGTGTATTGCAGCTCCTTTTCAAAAGGGGGCGCCATAGCATAGGTAATACTACAATCCTGCTAGTGCGTAAGAGATTTGTTTTGGCAGCTGCCTACCTGCTTCTTGCAGTTCAGTAGGGGCTCTAGCGTTACAGATTATGTGATAGAAATGTTAAGGTAATTTACAATTGAGCTGATATATTCAGAATTGACCATAAATGCAGTCTCTGCTGTAAAGCTGAACTTCCGCAATGTGGATTGAAAAGAGCCCTAGGTGTTAGACATGCCTGGGTAGCTGCTAGTTGCAGGCCAGACAACACAGGACGGAGGAAAACAAAACACTTGTCAGCATTGATGAGGTCAGCTAAATTCCCTTCGCTTGTAAGGAAACCAAGCAGCCGTCAACAAAAGGCTTGCATGCCTTATTCACCCTGCTGGAGACATATTGCACAAAGGCAGCCTCAAAGCCCATAGCACATCCATTGAGACAGAGTGAAATTAACAATCACGTTCCAGAGGAAAATGGTAGGTTTCCTCTTTGCAAAGACAGATAAATGCAAAACTGGCACACTGGATGTATTTGTTGTTTATCTACTGTGCAGTTTCTACTCCCATGAATACGGGATATTTAATCAATAAGGCCTGGTAGGTGAGGTATATGACCAATATACCATGTCTAAGGGCTGTTCTTACGCATGACGCAAAGCGGAGTGCCTGGATACATTAAATAGTACCCGCAAAACACCAGTCTCAACGTCAACAGTGAAGAGGCGACTACACTGAAGAGGCGACTCCGGGATGCTGGCCTTCTAGGCAGAGTTGCAATAAACAGAAAAGATTAAGATGGGCAAAAGAACACAGACACTGGACAGAGGAAATCTGCCTATAAGGCCAGCATCCCGGAGTCGCCTCTTCACTGTTGACTTTGAGACTGGTGTTTTGCGGGTACTATTTGATGAAGCTGCCATTTGAGGACTTGTGAGGCATCTGTTTCTCAAACAATAAACTTTAACGTACTTGTCCTCTTGCTCAGTTGTGCACCGGGGCCTCCCACTCCTCTTTCTATTCTGGTTGGTGACAGTTTGCGCTGTTCTGTGAAGGGAGTAGTACACAGCGTTGTACCAAATCTTCAGTTTCTTGGCAATTTAACGCATGGAATAGCCTTCATTTCTCAGAACAAGAATAGAGTGGTGAGTTTCAGAATACATTTCTTTGTTTCTGGCCAATTTGAGCCTGTAATCGAACCCACAAATGCTGATGCTCCAGATACTCAACTAGTCTAAAGAAGGCCAGTTTTATTGCTTATTTTATCAGGACAGTTTTCAGTTGTGCTAACATCATTGCAAAAGGGTTTTCTAATGATCTATTAGACTTCTAAAATGACAAACTTGGATTAGCTAACACAACGTGCCATTGGAACACAATAATGATGGTTGCTGATAATGGGCCTCTGTACGCCTGTGTAGATATTCCATAAAAAATCTGCCGTTTCCATCTACAATAGTCATTTACAACATTACCATGTCTACACTGTATTTCTGATCAATTTGATGTTATTTTAATGGACATTCAAAAACAAGGACATTTCTATGTGAACTTTTGATCGGTAGTGTATATATTTTATACAATTTTTATCATATTTATATTTCATACGATATCAAAGTGATGTACTTCTGCACACAAATTGTCCTTTACTAGCCCAATAATCCTTCTAGACCAGAAGTGTCAAACTCATTCCATGGAGGGCCTAGTATCTTCAGGTTCTGGGTTTTTTCCTTTCAATTAAGCCCTAGACAACCAGGTGTGGGGAGTTCCTTACTAATTAGTGACCTTAATTCTGTATCATTCAAGTACAAGGTAGGAGCGAAAACCTGCAGGCCCTCTGTGGAATGAGTTTGACACCTGTCTTCTAGACTTTAGAGGTCCTTTTTGATGTACTGTAGTTATGAAATAAAAATGAGTGTTGTTTTTCCCTATACCTCCGAACTCATGTCGACCAGTGGGGAAATGTTTATGTATAGTTCCTTGAGCAGATTTCCCTCTGAGTACAAAGGCATCCACACAATTAATTAATTTGTTCGTACACTTGGTTAAAAATGAATTTCAATACTAGAGGTAAAAAGACTGATTTGTAAAGAGTTTTTGATTATTTATATTTCTTTGCCAAAAGAAGTGTTGAACTGAACAATTATTGCCCTTCAAAAGTAAGAATACAATGAACAACTGCTATTATGAAATACTAATAATATTGAATCACATGCATCCACACACACAATACACGATCTAGAGAAAATTAGGCCCTATTCACTGTCTGGCAGCATAATCAGAAACCAATGAAAACCAGACTGGTTTTTGGAGAGAATTTCACTGTTTATAAAATTGGATTCCCAAACAAACAAGGCAGTTTAGTGCTGTGTCTGAAATCATTACCAGCTGTCAAATTACTAGCCGTTTTATTCTGATTTTGTCAATTTCTCACCCCTCTCAAAGCACAGTGGAGGAAAAGGAGGTCTTAGGGACGAGACCTTCGACCTTCTCTTCCAATGCGCTTGAAAAGGAGTTGAGGAAATGAAGGTAAACAAGGACGGTGGAAGCAAGGATTCGACGGCTAGTAACATTGAGACAGTCCAGGGCTGTTCATGGCTTCTCTGTTGGGAAGGAGTTCATTCGACTTCATGCTGCTCCCATTGTGGGAGTCCTCATTTCTCCTCTAAGCTCGGTCGCCTTTAGATGTGCAAGGCAGGCAAAATTCTGCCACGGTTTCTCACATCTCACATTGCCCTCTCCTCAGCACCACAGCTGGATGTACTTAGACTATTGTCAGTGTCTCGGACAGTTCTCCTGGAGACGACACCTGAGGCCTTGTCGACAGACAGCTTTTATTTTATAACCACTTCAGGGAAAGAAAGGCCTTCTTAATTCTAGACTGACAGTTGGTTCAGGCAAAAGCTGGCGATAACAAAATAGTTTGAGGACCCCATGAATACCAATATTTCACATCAAAATAAATGTGTGCTGCATTTTAAGCCAGTGGGACCGACACATACATACAGTAGGTATATCTGAAAGTAAGTAAGACTAAATAAATAAATTAAGATTTTGGCCCAATAGGAGGCCTACTGTGTAAGACAAGCCCCACAACAAAATCAACACAGACTTCTCCTAATGTGCATTATATCCTCATATCGCTTCTAACCAAATGCGATGTGTGCAAGGAGCCCACCTCAGCACCTCCGCTCAACAGCTCAGTGAAAAATTAGGGGGTAACGCACCAGCGGAACCACTGGGGAAAATGTAGAGCAAACGTAATCAATTAGCACACCTTTCACTGCATTCCCTTTGCTGTGGCCCCTTGATTATGTAAGGGAATTAGCTATCGATCAGCTAAGTGAGCCAGCAGTATGGCAACCAGCTAGCCACACAACTCAACGCTATCCGCCGAAGCAGAGCGTTCCTAGTTAAGCCTGCCACATTTCACTTGGTTTGAGTTATGACTGAGGAGGAATGAGTGAATTAACACCTGCCTAATTATATATGGGAAGGAGGCTAATACCAAGGTCAGCAAAAGTGAGGAAACAAAGCAAGGTCTCACACCATATGCCATGCTTTGAGATGCACCGTGCATGCTGCAGCTCTCTCGGCGCACTGCTCATTATTACAACTATTATCCACCCGCGAGGACCTCTAGGTTTGTACTGTACGTGAGACGCCGATTTAGAAACAAAATCCAATCTATAAAAGTCCAAACACAAACAAGTAGATTCGATGCGATAATCGATAAGCAGTGACAGAATTCACATAGCAAAATAAAGTGTAGTATTGAACGATTTTGTGCTCCATATGTGAAATGGACTTTCCTGTTCAGGATACCATTGTGCCTATGAAAGCTATTGCTCTAGTAAATCCGCAGAGAGAAGCTACAGTACAGTAATGGTGGCTTAAGAGCAACTGGTCACTTAATTTGTTCATGGTTATGAGAATTAAGGACCCTAGGAGAGGAGATGTCTCTTGCCGAGATAATAAATATGCAGATGCATACAGTCTTATATGTAGCCCATCACTGTACTCTACTCCATTGACAACAACACACACCTACTACTTCAGAACATCACACATGAGATTGAGTCATCCTGTACTGTCAATGTTCTTTTGAACGTTGTTAATAAAAGGTTCAGAAATCTTGTCAGCCCTACGAAATTAGCATGGCGAAGTGAGTGTTCCACGAAAGACGTTTAACTAAATAAAAGCACTTTTGAAATTAAGGAATGATAGCCTCACACTTTTACCACAGCATGCATAAACAGTAAATTAAATTAGTAGCTGTAAATGTAGCTGTGAAAGGCAGCTAACTACTAGCGCTTCTCAGTTGCCATCTTTATTACAGCTGATTAGGTGACTCACTGGAGGGCTACACTGGGTAACCTGTTCTCAGAGTAAAACATATTATATTTTACTAAAGTCTGTGCAACTCCATTTAGTATGACACAGGATGTGACTTTACATTAGGTTACATTACATTGGCCTACCAATATAATTGCGGTTGTACGATGTATAGTACGTTACAAATTACAATTCATATGACATGCCATGAATTGCAATTCGTACAATATGTTACAAATTTGCAATACGTATGATATATTACAAATTCCAACTTGTTGTGGCTAATGTTAGCTAGGTGGCTAGGTGGCTAATGCTACATTAGCTAAATGACTAATGTTAGCTAGGCTAGGGGTTAAGGTTAGGGGTCAGGGTTTTCCCAGTGGCCATGTTTTCCCAGTGGTAGCCATTTTGAATTTACTATTTGTTTTAGCTCTGTCTCTCTATGAGGCCCAGACATATCATGCTACAGTGGTCTGTTCCCACTCATTGATTACTGTCACGCCTGCTTCAAAATTATTTTTGTATAAGCTCAAAAATAAACAAAGTCTAAATGTAAAAATTATTGTTTTTGTGCTCCAGTGAATTATAGTGTCCTGCATGACGGTTGGGCACCAATTAAGTGGCATATTCTGCTGTCAGTAATTTATGTCATGCATTATTAGCCCCTTCCTTTTGCATAAGTGCTCCTCAGTGTCAGCCACTGGTTCCTGTGTGTTTCCAGGTCCCCAATCTCCCATAGTGTGTATCATGCTGTGGCGAAGGCAGGAAGCTGATTAAAATCGGCTACATCTGAGTGCACAGAGGACACTGAAAGCTATTCGGAGCCCTGCAATGCAGAGGATGATACTCTTTCAGATGACATACTGTCATCAAACCAATTGTATCTTCCTTCATGCCATTTTACTCATTCATATCCCCCACAAAGGTGGAAGAAAGACAGACTCTTCACTGACTTCAAAGCAATGTTGAAGGATCTGAATCTGTGTCTCAGAGCAAGGACACACAGTACATAACACACTAAGCTTTTAGAACACAAATCAAAGGGCCTGTTTTTCTTTAGTTGCAGCAACAGCAGCAGCAGCAGTACTATGTAGCTCAGTCGATAGAGCATGGCATTTGCAACGCCAGGATAGTGGGTTTGTTTCACGGGAACACCCGTAAGTAAAATATTTGTACGTCGCTCTGCTAAATGGCTTATAGTTGTAGTAGTAGTAGCCGTAGTATTATCAATCCAAATAATTGTTGTAAGTTCCAGAAATCACAGATAATTCATATTGTGGACACAATTCCATCATTCAATAACTGTGTGGCTGGAAGACTATTAAAACGTTGCTCTCCCAAACCTAAATGCAAACCTAAATAAGTTCAGGAGTCAAAATGTAACAAGTAACATAATAAGTTGTATGGACTCATTATGTGTGCAATAATAGTGTTTAACATGATTTTCTGTTGACTACCTCATCTCTGTACCCAACACATACAATTATTTGTAAGGTCCCTCAGTCGAGCAGTGGATTGATGGCAGCTTTCAAGCAACTAGCCACTGCTTTTAATCAGGGCAAGGCTACCGGGAACATGACCGAATACAAACAGTGTAGCTATTCCCTTCGCAAGGCAATCAAACAAGCTAAGTGTCAGTATAGAGACAAAGTAGAGTCGCATTTCAACGGCTCAGACACGAGAGGTATGTGGCTAGGTCTACAGTCAATCACGGACTACAAAAAGGAAACCAGCCCGGCCGCGGACCACAATGTCTTTCTCCCAGACAAACAACTTCTTTGCTCGCTTTGAGGACAATAGAGTGCCACCAACACGGCCCGCTACCAAAACCCGCGGGCTCTCCTGCAGCCAATGAGTAAAACATTTAAACGTGTTAACCCTCGCAAGGCTGCCGGCCCAGACGGCATCCCTAGCTGCGTCCTCAGAGCATGTGCAGACCAGCTGGCTGGTGTGTTTACGGACATATTCAATAATCCTTATCCCAGTCTGCTGTTCCCACATGCTTCAAGAGGGCATGTGTTCCCAAGAAAGCTAAGGTAACTGAGCTAAATGACTATTGCCCCATAGCACTCACTTCCGTCATCATGAAGTGCTTTGAGAGACTAGTCAAGGACCATATCACCTCCACCCTACCTGACACCCTAGACCCACTCCAATTTGCCTACCGCCCCAATAGGTCCACAGACAACACAATCGCAATCACACTGCACACTTCCCTAACCCACCTGGACAAGAGGAATACCTATGTAAGAATGCTGTTCATAGACTACAGCTTAACATTTAACACCAATGTACCCTCCAAACTCGTCATTAAGCTCGAGACCCTGGGTCTGAACCCCGCCCTGTGAAACTTCCTGACGGGCCGCCCCCAGGTGGTGAGGGTAGGAAACAACATCTCCACCCCGCTGATCCTCAACACTGGGGCCCCACAAGGGTGCGTTCTCAGCCCTCTCCTGTACTCCCTGTTCACCCATGACTGTGTGGCCATGCACGCCTCCAACTCAATGATCAAGTTTGCATGCGACACTACAGTGGTAGGCTTGATTACCAACAATGACGAGATGGCCTACAGGGAGGAGGCGATGGCCCTCGGATTGTGGTGTCAGGAAAATAACCTCACACTCACACTCAACGTCAACAAAACAAAGATGATTGTGGACTTCAGGAAACAGCAGAGGGAGCACCCCCCTATCCACATCGACGGGACAGTAGTGGAGAGGGTAGAAAGTTTTAAGTTCCTCGGCATACACATCACGGACAAACTGAATTGGTCCACCCACACAGACAGCATTGTGAAGAAGGCGCAGCAGCGCCTCTTTAACCTCAGGAGGCTGAAGAAATTCGGCTTGTCACCAAAAGCACTCACAAACTTCTACAGATGCACAATCGAGAGCATCCTGTCGGGCTGTATCACCGCCTGGTACGGCAACTGCTCCGTCCAACTGCTCCGTAAGGCTCTCCAGAGGGTAGTGAGGTCTGCACAACACATCACAGGGGGCAAACTACCTGCCCTCCAGGACACCTACACCACCCGATGTCACAGGAAGGCCATAAAGATCATCAAGGACAACAACCACCCGAGCCACTGCCTGTTCACCCCTCTATTATCCAGAAGACGAGGTCAGTACAGGTGCATCAAAGCTTGGCCCGAGAGACTGAAAAACAGCTTCTATCTCAAGGCCATCAGACTGTTAAACAGCCATCACTAACATAGAGTGGCTGCAGCCAACATACTGACTCAAATCTCTAGCCACTTTAATAATAAAAATGTGGATGTAATCACTTTATCACTAGCCACTTTAAACAATGCCACTTTATATAATGTTTACATACCCTACATTACTCATCGCATATGTATATACTGTACTCTATACCATCTACTGCATTCGGCCTTCGGCCTTCGCCGTTCGGCCTTCGTTTATCCATATATAGTTTTATGTACATATTCTTATCCATTCCTTTACATTTGTGTGTAGTTGTGAAATTGTTTGATTACTTGTCAGATATTATTGCATGGTCGGAACTAGAAGCACAAGCATTTCGCTACGCTCGCATTAACATCTGCTAACTATGTGCATGTGACAAATAACATTTGATTTGATTTGTATTTGTATTTCAAAAACATAGACCAGGGAGGTTTTCTAATGCCTCGCAAAGAAGGGCACCTATTGGTAGATGGCTAAAAATAAAAAGCAGACATTGAATATCCCTTTGAGCATGGGAAGTTATGAATTACACTTTGGATGGTGTATCATTACACCCAGTCACTACAAAGATACTGGCCTCCTTCCTAACTCAGTTGCCAGAGAGGAAGGGAACTGCTCAGG
Source organism: Oncorhynchus clarkii lewisi (assembly GCF_045791955.1). NCBI lineage: Eukaryota > Metazoa > Chordata > Actinopteri > Salmoniformes > Salmonidae > Oncorhynchus > Oncorhynchus clarkii. The sequence goes on from NC_092152.1 coordinate 55,363,567, forward strand.
GATTTCACCATTGGGACAATGGTGACTTTAAACAGTTACAGAGTTTAATGTCAGAGTTTAATGTCTGTGATAGAAAGATGAGGATGGATCAACAACATTGTAGCTACTCCACAATACTAACCTAATTTACAAATTGAAAAGAAGGAAGCCAGTACAGAATAAAAATATTCAAAAAAATGCACCCTGTTTGCAACAAGGCACTAAAGTAATACTGAAAAAATGTGGCAAAGCAATAACTAAGCTACAAAGTGTTATTTTTAAGGCAAATCCAATACCACACATTACTGAGTATCACTTTCCATATTTTCAAGCATAGTGGTGGCTGCATCATGTTATGGTTATGTGTAAGGTTCTGCTTTTATTTTCTTAGTCAACCAACCTCTTTGTGTTCTTGAACGTAGCCCTGTTTCTTTGTGTTCTGGAACGTAGCCCTGTCTTTCATTTTAGTTCATTGAGTTCACCCGTGTTCGTTTCTCACCTGGTCTCATCAGCTCCCTATTAAGTTCAGTTCTTTCTGTTTGTATGGTTTGTTTTTGACGGCCTATCTGTGTTTGACCATTGCCTGCCTCTGATCACGATTCCTGCCTTCTGTGAAGGCTTAAAAAAATCTACAGCGCATGTGAATCTACACCTTTTTCTGCCTGAGTATTCATTACAGAATACCTCACCTAAAAACGGAATGGATTCAGCGGAGCTAAAGTGGCGCCTAACCCAGCAAGAGGAGCTTATGGAGGAAATGTGCCATCTTCTCTGCCAGCCTATCCCTACTCCTCCAATGCCAGGTATCGTAACCCATAGCCCTCCTTCATTCATACCCATGCCTGGAAAATATGACGGTTCGCCTAAGGAAATGTCAAGGATTTCTGATGCAATGCAGCAAACAAATTGAGCACAACCCCACTAACTTCGCCACCGACAACAGCAGGGTGGATTTTGTTGTCTCTACTCACAGGCAAAGCTCTGGATTGGGCCACCAGCATATGGACTGCCAACAGCACAGAACCCGGATCCGATACCCTTTTCAAAGAGGTATTCGATCACTCTTCCTCCGGTCTCCTATAGGAGACCTCCTCATAAAACTTCAACAAGGACGCAATTCAGCTGCCAAGCATGCCCTCGAGTTCCGCACCGTGGCTGCAGGGAGTGGATGGAATGAGGCTGCTTTACTTACCGTCTACCGAAGAGGACTCAACAGGGAACTTCAGGCGAAGCTGGCCTGTAGAGATGAACCTTCAGGATTTAAATCAATACATTCGTATGTCCATCTCCATCGACCACCTCATCGCCGAAGAACTCTGCCACCCAGGAACCAGAAACCTTCTCTTTCCATGATTCCGTCAACCCGTCCGTGTCTTCCAGAGCCCAGGCAGTTGGGTCATGCCCCTCTCCCGTGTATCGAACGTCAAAGCGGATCCAAGAAGGGCTCTGCCTATACTGTGGAGGGAAAGATCATCTACTCAGCCGTTGCCCTGTTCTCCCCCCACGGAGAGATGAGAAGGGTCCCACCGCTGCCATGCAGGTAAGCGTGTCCTTATTGCTAAGTATCGCCCGAAGCAACTCTCCGTCCCAGTATTGATAACCGTGAAGGGGGTTACCAAGTACGCACACGGCTTGATAGATTCAGGAGCAGCAAGTCATTTTATCGATCACCAGCTAGTACAAGAGCTTGACATTGATCTAACACCTGTCACCCCTCCCTTAAGAATGAACACCCTGGACGGGCAGCCAATGGGCACGGGCTTCATCACGCATCTGACAGAGCGTCACCCTCCAGTTTGCAGTCTTCCACACCGAAACCATTCAACTCATGGAACTCTCATCCCCCAAACAGCCACTCATTCTCGGACACCCCCATCCTCGACCCTGCCATCTCGTGGAAACCAGGTGAACTACAGTCCTGGTCTTCTACCTGCTTCTCCAGTTCTCAGCCTACCCTGCAGAGCCACCACCATTGAGGACTCTGCCTCAGCAGTGCCATCCACCATACCATCTGAATAAGCCCAGTACAGCAATGTCTTCACAAAATCAAGGCCTCCACTCTGCCACCACCTCGTCCAGGAGACTGTGCTATTGACTTTCTCCCTGGAGTGTCCCCACCAAAGGGCAGTGTTTACCCCCTATCTATCCCGGAAAATTAGGCAATGAAGAACTACATTGATGAATCAATCAAACGGTTTCATTCGTTTTTCTTCCACGGCTGCGTACAGCTTCTTTGTTGGGTTAAGAAGGACAGTGGTCTCCGACCATGTGTTGACTATTGTTCCCTGAATGACATCACGGTCAAGATTTGTTCCCCTCTTCCTCTGATCCCAGCAACCCTTGAACAAGTGTGCCGCACCAACATCTATACTAAACTCGACCTGCGAAGTGCATATAACCTTGTCCGTATATGTGAAGGCGACAAATGGAAGATGGCCTTTATCACCGCCCGAGGGCATTACGAATACCTGGTTATGCCCTATGGCCTTACAAACGCCCCCGCTGTCTTCCAATCCTTCATGAATGAGGTTTTCCAGGATATGATCAACCGCTTTCTCATCTACATTGATGACATTCTGATTTTCTCTTACTCCCTGAAGGAACACATACAGCATGTGCAAAAGGTTCTTCAACGGCTCCTTGACCATAACCTTTTATTTGAAGACTGAAAACTGTGCCCTCCATGTAACCTCGGTCAGCATAGATGAGAACAAAGTCACAGCCGTCAGTAACTGACCCAAACCCACCACTGTTAAGGAACTCCAATGTTTCATCGGGTTCTCCAACTTCTTTCGCCGGTTCATTTGGAACGTCAGTTCTACGGCCGCTCCCCTCACTGCCCTTACCAGCCAAAAGACCCAAACCCTTCAATGGACTGCTACCGCCCTGACTGCGTTCAACAACTTGAAACGCCTCTTCACCTCAGCTCCTGTCCTTCGCCAACCTGATCCGACCATTCCTTTCACCCTGGAGGTGGATGCCTCCGAAGCAGGCATAGGAGCCATACTCTCTCAGCGGGTGGGAACACCTCCCAAATCACATCCCTGTGCCTTCTTCTCCAGGAAGTTATCCCCCGCTGAGAGAAGTTACGATGTGGGGAACAGGGAACTCCTCGCCATCAAGCTGGCCCTCGAGGAGTGGCGCCACCGGTTGGAGGGCACACAACATTCCTTTCTCATCCTAACAGATCATCATAATCTGGAATATATCAGAGGGGCCAAGAGGTTAAACTCCAGACAAGCCCGCTGGGTTCGCTACTTCACATGCTTCCATCTTCATATTACTTATATCCCTGGAAAGAAAAACATAAAAGCTGATGCTCTCTCCCGCCAGTTTGACCTTCCGACCAGTAACTCAGACCCTACACCCATTCTTCCTTCCTCTTGCATTATGGGACTGGTACATTGGGAGGTTCACTCTGCCATACAATAAGCCCTAACCTCAGTCCTGGCACCTCCTGAGACACCAGCTGGGAAGAGGTATGTACCAGCAGCTGTTAGACCCCAACTGATGCAATGGTATTACGTCCTTGTGGTCAGGACATCCGGACATTACACAAACCACTGAACTTCTAGCCCAGAAGTTCTGGTGGTCCTCACTGGCATCCTACATAAGGAAGTACATAATTACATACACTCCTGTCCTGTCTGTGCCCAAACCAAAGCCCTCATCTCCTTTCCGGGAAGCTTCAACCTTTGCCAATCCCTCACAGACTGTGGTCCCACATAGCTGTTGACTTCATCACAGACCTTCCCGATTCCTCTGGTAACACCATCCTTGTCATAGTAGTCATAATAGTAGACAGTTTTTTCAAAAATGTGTTTGGTTCGTTCCTCTTCCTCATCTACCTAGCACCATGGAATTGGCAGAGTGTGTTCCAGCAGGTGTTCCGTCTGTATGGGATTCCGAAGGATATCGTCTTAGACCGCGGGCCCCAGTTTGTCTCCCGGGTGTGGCGAGCCTTCTGTGACCAACTGGGGGTCGCACTCAGCCTCTCCTCCGGGTACCACCCCCAGACCAATGGGCAGACGGAACACCTGAATGAAGAAATAGGGAAATACCGCCAACAATGCTCTGCCTCTCCACACGACTGGAGTCGGTATATGGCCTGGGCCAAATACGCTCCGAACTCATTCATGCACTCATCCCTCCACCTTACTCCATTTCAGTGTGTCCTTGGTTACCAACCCCCCCCATGTTTCACTGGGAGGCGGAGCCTGGTACTGTCCCAGCTGTTGATGACTGGTTTCGACGTAGTGAGCGGGTATGGGAGACCGCTCACCAGCATCTGCAGGAAGCCTCTAATACTCAGAAATGCTTTGTCGACAGACGCCACCGACCTTGGCATTCTTTCACCCCGGACAGCGTGTGTGGCTCTCTAAAAGAGACATCCGGCTCTGCCTCCCCTACAAAAAGTTCTGTCCTCTCTTCATTGGTCCATTCAAGATAACCCATCGCATCATCCCTGTCACGTACCGCTTCCATTTACCCTGTCAGTATAAAATCTCCTCGTCCTTCCATGTGTCTTTGTTAAAACCGGTCACCTACAGTCCTCTTCATCCTCCAGTCTCTACCCGCAGTGCAGGGGGGGGGGATACTGTAGGTTTCTGCTTTTCTTTTCTAAGTCAACCTTGTGTTCTTGAACGTATCCCTGCTTCTTTGTGTTCTGGAACGTAGCCCTGTTTAATTTTTGTTCATTGATTTCACCTGTGCTTGTTTCTCACCTGGTCTCATCAGCTCCCTATTTAGTTCAGTTCTTTCTGTTTGTATGGTTGAGATATTCTTTCTTTAATAAAGGCTTAATAAACATCTGTTGCGCTCTGAGAGTGATTCTACACCTTTTTCTCCCTGAGTATTCATTACATCTGCAGGGCAATAACCTAAAACACAAGGCCAAATATACACTGGAGTTGCTTACCAAGACAGTGAATGTTCCTGAGTGGGCGAGTTAGTGACTTAAACCTGCTTGAACATCTATGGCAATAACTGTAAATGGTTGCCTAGCAATGATCATCAACCATTTTGACAGAGCTTGAAGAATTTCAAAAACAATGTGCAAATGTTGCACAATTCAGGTGAGGAAAGCTCTTATAGACTTATTACTGTAATCACTGCCAAAGGTGATTCTAAAATGTCTAGAATCAGGGGGTTGAACACTTTAATCAAGATATATTAGTTTTTATTCATACATTTTGACATTACGTAGTATTTTGGTGTAGATTGACAAAAATACAATGACATTTATTTGAACCCCACTTTGTGAGACAACATGTGGATAAAGTCAAGGGGTGTGAATACTTTCTGAAGGCACCGTATGTCACAATGTATGACAATGGCTAGTAGCCTACATCTACCTGTGCAGTCATGAGGAAGTGATTCGTTTCAAGCTGGACACAGGAGCAGCTGTGACAGCCATTCCCGAGAGCTTCTCCAAACGGGAACAAGATGGCAAGCTGGTGAAGCTAACCTAGATTCTGTATGGGCCAGGTTGAGAGAGGCTGACTTGTAAAGTAATTTGAATTTAAACCTGGGCTACTCTGAAGAATTAAGTACCGTCGTTTTAAGTGAATTAAATTCTGAGCATGTTGGGAGCATGTTGGAAGTGCTTTGGTTGAAATTCTCCCGGGAATCTTCTAAATCTTTGAGGTTTATTGGCAGACTACAACCAATAAGGTGTATTGTTGCCAACTATTGTACGGGGTAGTAAACATTGCAGGAAAGGGGGGGGGGGGGAATGAACAACCTCATACAAAATGCAAAAGCAGACACAAAAAAACATCCCACTCCTTCAGTCACAGCAATTTGAATCACATCCCTACAGACAGGGTTCCTTGCAAGGCCTCGGCTGTAAAATCCCTGAGTCCCGAAAAAGTTCAGATGCTCTCACAATGATGCCAATTTTCTCTGATTTCTTCTGTTTACACTGTACAGTTTATGACCAATAAATTATACAAAGTCCACATTTTTAACATGCATTATATCGGGATCCCTCGGTTGCTGAGAAACATACAATGGTAGTAGAGACTGGTGAGAGACCAGTGAGAGACCAGTACTCACTCCTTTGACTCTTCTCACCGCCTGCCAAGGCTCACATATAGTTATATGATTACAAGCAGCAGTAGTTCCTGGTTTTGAGTTTTCGTCATTGAAGATTTGGACAAATCATGTTTGGACGAAGGATGTGCTTAAACTGGGACAGTGATTTTTAAGCCCATGTGCGGATGATAAACGGTTTCCTCTAGATTCCACAACCACAAAGACAACATTGACTACATTGTAAAAATGTATGAAAACAAACATTTAGCGGAAGGGAGTGGTTTGGCTGAGAGTTTCTGTTTGCGAGGGAGGAGACTTCGCTTTCCCTCTTTGCACAAAGGTAATCACAACTGTTAACAGTATTCCGCCCATCCCCCCAAGAAGTAAAACAGGAAATGACAAACTTTTGTGAGATAATTTTATTGCTGGGTAACCAAGATTACTGTCAGATAGCACACACTGGCCCGCCTTTACTCTTGCCACCTCTGTCTCCTTCACCCTAACAGGGCAATCCAGGATTGCGGGTTCAATCTGGGATTTCCATCCACTGGTCTGATATACCGCGGCTGTCAGCCAATCGGCATTCAGGGTTCAAGCCACCCAGTTTCTAATACAAAATATACCATTTACAATCAAACGTACAGTACTACTCATTCAAAGGATTTTCTTTATTTTTACAAATTTTCTACATTCTAGAATAATAGTGAAGACAAAAAACAATTAAATAACCCATATGGAATCATGTAGTAGCCAAAAAAGTGTGAAACAAACCAAAATATATTTTACATTTGAGATTCTTCAAAGTAGCCACCCTTTGCCTTGATGACAGCTTTGCACACTCTTGGCATTCTCTCAACCAGCTTCATGAGGTAGCCACCTGGACTACCACATGAAGCTGGTTGAGAGAATGCCATGACTTGCAAAAATGTCATCAAGGCAAAGGGTGGCTGCTTTGAAGAATCTAAAAAATATTTGAATTTGTTTACGCTCTTTTGGTTACCACATGGTTCCATATGTGTTATTTCATAGTTTTGATGTCTTCATGATTCTACAATGTAGAAAATAGTAAAAATATGGAAAAACCCTTGAATGAGTAGGTGTGTCCAAACTTTTGACTGGTATATATAGAATTAAACATTATTTTATTGTTGGACATAAAAGACTGTAAAAACACAAGCAAATCAGCTCCAAGCTATTTTAATTTTGGAAATCTGTTCCAAAGTATTCCCATACATAATAGAGTAGTATACACTATGAGGACACACTCTGTACTACTCTTTAAACTGGCCCTCTCTGTATACCTGACGCAAGATCCACTGGTTGATGCTTAAAACCCTCCGAGGCCTCACTTCTCCCTATCTGAGATACTGTACCTACTGCAACCATCATCCTCCACATACAGCACCCGTTCTGACATTCCCATTCTGTTAAACATCCCTACAGCACACACCTGGGTCACCCCTCTTTTCAGTTTGCTGCAGCTAGCAACTGGAACTGAAAAACACTTAAACTGGACAGTTTTAGCTCTATCTACATTGAAAGACTCAATCATGGACAATCTTATTGACACTTGTAGCTGCTTTGTGCGATGTGCATTGCCTCTAACATGTTGTCCTTTGTGGTAATGTCTGTGCTTAACAATGTTTGTGCCATGTTTGCATTGCTACCATGCTGTGTTGTTATGTTTCACTATATTGGATCACTCCAATATATTGGTATCACTCCGCGGTGGAGGGATACACTGGACTTGCTGTCTCAGGCCCGGGGGAACTGTTGCGGCCTCAGTCTGTGGGCTTGGCCACTGAACGGCACAAATTATCCATTTTTGGACTACAGGAGGGTGTAATGAACAGCATGCAGAGCGCAAGGTTGCCGGCTACAACCGCGACATACCAGTAATGCTGGTGGTTGTTCTGCTCTTGGTGCACTGGTATTGAGCTTGTGCACGAGTCATGCGGGGTTCTGTATGTCCTCCAATACCTGCAGTCTCACTTGGATGAGGGCTTGGCAGTCTCTACACTGAGCGGGTATTTGGCTGCTATATCTGCCTGTCATGTGGGTTGGATGGACAGGCCAGTCGGGCACCATCGATTGGTCTCCAGGTTTATGAAGGGGGTTTGTCGCCTGCGTCCAGCTAGGACCCGCTCAATGGAGAGCTGGGATCTGGATGTGGTCTTGGCAGCTTTGGCAAAGCCGCCTTTCGAACCTTTGGAGTCTGCCTCCCTGAAACACCTCTCTATGAAGGTGGCTTTCTTGAAAAGGGTGGGTGAGCTCCATGCTCTTTCGGTAAGTTCTAAGTGCTACCGGATGGACCCAGGGGAGAGGAGTATATCTCTCCACCCCAACCCTTCATTCCTCCCGAAGGTTCTGTCAGACAGGCATGTGAACATCCCTTTTATCCTGTCTTCTTACGACCCTCCGGCAGTGGTAGGGGAATCTGGGCCTTCCTCTGGCATGCTGTGCCCTGTGAGGGCACTGGCTGCCTATGTGGTAGGACATGGTCAGTGAGAACAACAGACCAGCTCTTTGTCTGCTATGGTGAGAGAGTCCTCCGTGGCTGGGCTATCAAAGCAGAGGCTCTCTCACTGGATCATGGACACGATTACGACAGCATACCGCCTGGATGATAAACACAAGGTGTGGCTGCATCCTGGGCTCTACTGAGAGGAGTGCCCCTCGCTGAGATCTGTGCTGCGGCCAGCTGGGCTTCCTCTTGCACCTTTGCTAGGTACTATCGGGCAAAAGTGTCACCTCCCTCTGCGGTTGGTTCAGCGGTCCTGGGCGTCACCTCCCATTCCGTGGGACTGTGCCGGGACCCGCTTCCACATTGACGGCCCCTGCGTCTCAGTCCCGCGCTGGTACTTCGCCGCTGGCTGGCCAGGTCCCTCTAGCACTAATCTGGTACGTGTATACCAATATATTGGAGTGATCCAATATAGTGAAACATAACGAAGGTTATGTATGTAACCACGGTTATGTGAGCTTTATGGATCACTCCAATCCTCTACGGTGCTAGAGGCGCCTCAAAAATTATGTAGAGAACGTACTTCGGCCATGGGGTCTATATATAGGGTGTACACAGGTGTACACGGGAGTAAATCTGTAAATCTTCACCTCGGATGTATCCCTCCACCGCGGAGTGATACCAATATATTGGAGTTATCCATATAGCTCTCATAACCATGGTTACATACGTAACCTTCGTTATGCTGTGTTGTTGTCATGTTGTGCTGTTGTCATGTTGTGCTGTTGTCATGTTGTTGTTGCTTCCATGTTGTGCTGTTGTCATGTTGTGTTGCTGTCATGTTGCGTTGTTGTAATAGGTCTCTCTTCATGTAGTGTCTTTTTTCCCACAGGAGGCCTTTTGTCTCTTGCTAGGCCATCATTGTAAATAAGAATGTGTTCCTAATAGACTTGTCTGATTAAATAAAGGTTAAAAAATCAACAGATTCATAGTCCTACTGGGTAGCCTAGTGGTTAGAGCGTTGGACTAGTAACTGGAAGGTTGCAAGTTCAAACCCCTGAGCTGACAAGGTACAAATCTGGCTTTCTTGAAAAGCTGTTCCTAGGCCAACATTGAAAATAAGAATTTGTTCTTAACTGACTTGCCTAGTATAATATTTTTTTTGTTTTTGAAATATGCTAAAAAATGATGTTTTATGCTTAACCACACTTATCCTAAAAAATACAGTTACAACATGCTGAATCCACAGTGTGTTTCCTTTCATCTGTATTTTATTGAATTGGGGCCTACCTAATTATTTGTCATAGTCTCATTATGGCATGCTGGTAAACATTACACCCTCCCGGTCAATTGACAAAGCTTTGTATAATTTCTGCATGCAGCTACACCTTTATTTATTTTCCATTTGACTGCACATTTTCTTTCAATAGGAACCCATTTGGGCAATAAAATTGGGCCTTATCTCCAATTCAGCCAATAGTATTTCATTATTTTCCTCGAGGGATAACCGCAGCCCTTGAGATGTTTTTTGAGAGGGACCATTTTTGTAGTTTCGGAGTCATGTGCCGAGCTCGATATATCCAATCATTGCACACATGCTCTGCTGTGCTGGATTGGAACGTAAAGCAGGAACCGCCTAAAACCTACAGTGGGATTAAAAGCAAGCTTTGCATAGCTAAACAACTAGATCCCTTGAAGCTGACAGTGGTTAGAGACTGCCAGCTTTGTAAATCAATAGCAACATCAAATGTGACAGCTATAGATTTAGCAACTTCTCCCCTCCTTAAAGAGAAAGTTCACTTCAGTAGCCCACTTAGTTTGTTCCAGTGTGGAGCCCTCCACTAAGACACTATTGACTGTGACTGCTAGTGTAAACTGGCTTTTCAATTCTCTTCTAATCCCCCCCCCCCCCCCCCCCCCCCCCCCCCCGGTTGCTTTTTCAAATCATCAGCAGTTCTGACACCTGCAGCTCTTTCCCGGGATATACGACTCTTTGTTAAAATTATAAACACGTAATCTATTGGAAATCTCTCTCCCTCTGTCTCTCTCCAAACCTGAATCATCCCGTAATAAATATGGCGAGAAGAAACACAGTCCAGGGGGAGGAGATCACTGGAGCTGCTTGTGGAATTTTAAAGATCCATTATCTCAAACTGGCCTGATTTAATAAGCACTGGGGGACACGGCAGTATTAAATCTATCCTTTCTCTAATGAGAATCCATCTAAATTATGATGTTTCCAATGGAAAAATCTTCCCCTGCTTCCTAGGGGTGCAGATTAAACAGCAAGGAGTAAATCAGTGTGGGAATTTCTAGATATGAGGAAAATTACCCAGGTTTTCTGCTGATGCAGCGTAGTGTGTGCAGAGATCGTTTTGAAAATGTGTGTTTTTCATGTCATGAAAGATGGAAACTTCCGAATTCAGCATCCCATGGCCTTGTTTGAGTGACTTAAATTAATTTCCACGTTAATAAATTGCATCCTTTGTCATTTTGTAAATCACCTGCAAGACAAGTTTCACCTCAAATCTTATCTGAGAAATAGCCGCAGGTCTACAATCCTTGTGTAGACTGGCATTTCCCTGAATCTAAGGCTATGGTTTTAGAAACAGCATCATTTTGTTTTAAATGTACCTATTGATATTTGCTAATGTAATGGTCCCGAAAATGCTTTTCATGCTAAAATAACAATTTTCTGACAGCCACCAGCTCTGACAGAACACAAAGGACCAACGAAGGTGCATGTTTTTTATGGTCACATTTCCCTTGTAATTTCCTCTGTCTAATCCATCAAAGCAATAACTAATCACGCACTGTTACTGAATTAGTGAAGGGAATATACGTATCACTGAGAAGTATTCTAATTCCTAATTATATTAAGAACAAAAAACAATGTTTTAAGTGAGAAGTAGGCATTGGTCTGAAACCAAACAATTCACGAGCACCACCATGCCTATTCCACCCATGCTCTACCAAGGTTTTCCAGCACACAGCTTTGACCTACTACAGTAGCTATGTTGTTATTGTACTTCAAACTACTGAATGTGTAGGTAGGTTGCTTGGGGTTCAAACCTTCTCAAACAGGCTAACTCATACTCTTAGAGGAGGTGCTTACACAATAATGTGATTTGTACAACACTCCTTCCGTGGCCTCCAACTGCTCTTAAACGCTAGTAAAACCAAATGCATGCTTTTCAACCGTTCGCTGCCTGCACCCGCACGCCCGACTAGCATCACCACCCTGGATGGTTCCGACCTAGAATATGTGGACATCTATAAGTACCTAGGTGTCTGGCTAAACTGTAAACTCTCCTTCCAGACTCATATCAAACATCTCCAATCTAAAATCAAATCTAGAGTTGGCTTTCTATTCCGCAACAAAGCCTCCTTCACTCACGCCGCCAAACTTACCCTAGTAAAACTGACTATCCTATCGATCCTCGACTTTGGCGATGTCATCTACAAAATAGCTTCCAACACTCTACTCAGCAAACTGGATGCAGTTTATCACAGTGCCATCCGTTTTGTTACTAAAGCACCTTATACCACCCACCACTGCGACCTGTATGCTCTAGTCGGCTGGCACTCGCTACATATTCGTCGCCAGACCCACTGGCTCCAGGTCATCTACAAGTCCATGCTAGGTAAAGCTCCGCCTTATCTCAGTTCACTGGTCACGATGGCAACACCCACCCATAGCACGCACTCCAGCAGGTGTATCTCACTGATCATCCCTAAAGCCAACACCTCATTTGGCCGCCTTTCGTTCCAGTTCTCTGCTGCCTGTGACTGGAACGAATTGCAAAAATCGCTGAAGTTGGAGACTTATCTCCCTCACCAACTTCAAACATCTGCTATCTGAGCAGCTAACCGATCGCTGCAGCTGTACATAGTCTATCGGTAAATAGCCCACCCAATTTTACCTACCTCATCCCCATACTGTTTATATTTATTTACTTTTCTGCTCTTTTGCACACCAATATCTCTACCTGGTCATGACCATCTGATCATTTATCACTCCAGTGTTAATCTGCAAAATTGTAATTATTCGCCTACCTCCTCATGCCTTTTGCACACAATGTATATAGACTCTCTTTTTTTTCTACTGTGTTATTGACTTGTTAATTGTTTACTCCATGTGTAACTCTGTGTTGTCTGTTCACACTGCTATGCTTTATCTTGGCCAGGTCGCAGTTGCAAATGAGAACTTGTTCTCAACTAGCCTACCTGGTTAAATAAAGGTGAAATAAAAACATTTAATAAATATAAATAAAAGTACCAGATACAAGGTAAAGTATTGGATTCTTCACGCACCAGAGTAAGACATTAACCCATTACTCTACCTTGCTTTTATACTTACAAGACCATCAGGCTTGACTGAGCTGTTTTGTCTTGTATTAATGTGGTGCATGCCGATATTTCCTTAAACCTTTACTCTCTCTGAATGCTCGGCTATGACATATATTTTTTGAATCATAAAAACATCCTTTTTTGGTCAGTAGGTGCCCAACATAACAACAGGTGGTGTTGCGTTGGACACAACATCTCAGATAGATGTCTGTAACTGTTAGCTTACTTGTGTATTATTGACATAAGATCAGAACCACTTGTGTTTCAAACATGGTCCTGTTTCATCAATTGCTGTGCTGATCAAGCTTATTACCTCTGTCAAAATCATATGTAGCTTAAAGTTATGTTTGTACTTCTATTTATTTTTGCAATTATGTTGAAGATGCAACAATAACACACAATTACAATATAATACTACACAAGATAAGAATACACATTTACTATATCTAAAAATACATATAGCCAAATTATATATATATACACCGGTATACATCATTGTTTTTTATAGCAGGACACTGTAAAGTCCATTATCCTTAAATGAATTAGGCTGTTTGAGAAGGTTTGAATCCTAAGCAACCTGCCTACACATAGGTTGAAGTACAATACCAACCTAGCGACTATAGTAGGTCAAAACTGTGTGCTGGAAAACCTTGGTAGAGCATGGATGGAATAAGCATTGTAGTGCTCATGTGAATTTCCTTTCTTTTTCGGCTTCAGACCAATACCTAGTTCTCACTTAAAACATATGTTTTTGTTTTTAATTGTCATGGTTTGTACGCACACACACACGCGCACGCACACGCACACACACACACACACACACACACTTCCCCCAAAAACAACCGCAAGTACAGATGTTCAACAGTTGTTCCACCCCAGAGCCCAACTCAAGAGAAGACTTAATGTGCGAATGCATATACAGTTGTAGCTGTTTGAGAAGGCATGCACAATTTTGCAAGAATGGGGAGATTTGATTAACCAATGTCAAGTCCTAGCTGATAGAACTCAGATACACCCCTTTCCCCTGAAACACGCTGGTCCCCCATTGTGAGCCTTTACCCAAGCATCTCTGTGCAGTTGGACCTTTTGATTTTTTTGTGCCACCAGGGCAGGGCCACAATAATTTGCCCCCTCTCTGATTGTCCGAGTGTGACCACCTCCCCATGGGTTACTACAGCTAGTGTTGCCAGCACTGCCACTACCTGAGTGGGGGCACCCCACCGGAATTCCCTAGGTACAAGGTCGTCAAGGTTCTCATTAGCAGCTTTGAGAAATGTCTTGCATATTATGCTCACCCAACCGTGGGCTTTGGCTTTGTTGGACCAACCCTGCCAGGCAGGCTCAAACTCTTGAGGGGGCGGTGTTTCTTTAGTGGATATCTTATTACATTTATCTTTCTGTCTTGGCTGCGTGTAGGATACTTGAAGTAGGCCTATAAAACAGATAAGGACTTCTCCTTAGTGTGTGGGTCGCTCAGGCGGGTGTCAGGGGTACAGGTGTGGGGACTGTTCCATCATGATAGGACAATAAATAAATAAACTATATGTGACCGACTGCCTTGATTTGGTCTTATGTAGCAAAATTTTAAATTGTGTTTTTTACGTTGGATAAAAGCAGAGACACAGAGCTACAAAATGAGATATCATACACTGCATCTGAGGAACAATGGGAAAGTAATTCTGCTTTGAAAGTTGATAAACTTGTATCTCACTTTTGGAAAATGGCCTTTGAATGTTTTGGTACTTTCTGGAGAGCTCTCCTTTGTCTATACCCATCCAGCATTGTTCACACCCTTTTAAGCCAGCCCCACCCATCTCTTTAAGAATTCATACGTGAGGTCATGTGCTAAACAATTAGTAGTGTAGTAAAGATTAAGAATAAAAGTAGTAGCCTACAGTGGTTCTTACTGTAAAAGGTGTCATACTGCAGTACACCTTGCTTGCTGCCGCAGAATTATATGGCAAATTATAGTGTCAGCCATTGTTACCATTAACGCTAGTTAGTGCTAGTTTGACTACCAGAGGGCATCTTTGAGAAGCATTTGACTTTTTGTAATATTGGCTGTACTAGAGAATTTAAAACCTTTTTTGTAAGAACCTAGTATATGGGATTGATTTTAAGAAATGTAGTTTAATTAATTTGATTTAATATTATGGTGTTTCTATTACACGGAAAACAAAACCCTCAGGTTTACTCATGACCGGTCGGGAATAGGTTAGTAAGAGCAAAATAATCCTAACATTTTTACACCCTAATTGTAGGCTAACCAATACCCAAACGGAGACAGTTAAAATAAGAAATCGAATTGATCTACCAAGACCAGTCCCCATGCTTGTCTCAGAGTAGTGCGAAACAGTGCTGAAATAGTTGACCACACGCCGGTAGGCTATTGCTTCAAATCCTATTGCTTCTATCTTCAATACCCTTTAAATGCAACAATGTTACAAATAATTGAACACACACAATTCGTATAACTTTGAGAAGGGTAATAGGAGGTGATCTGCATATTAAACTGCCATTCTTATTGCTATATTCCACACGTTACTGTGTGTGTTTTGATCCTCTCTCTCGCACATGCGCACGCACTAGATGTCTTGACCTCTGAATGCTCGGCTATGAAAAGCCAACTGGCATTTACTCCTAAGGTGCTGAACGGTTGCACCCTCTATAACCACTGTTTATATTATTTGACCCTGTTGGTCATCTATGAATGTTTTAACAGCTTGAAAAATGATCTAGCCTTTATGGCCATGTACTCTTATTGTCTCCAACCAGTTCGGATATAAGTATAACTTTTGCACGATTGACGCCTTTAGTGAGAGGTCTAATACTTTAATATTTATGTCACGTCTGCTCCTGGACTCCATTACCATCATAATTTCCTCCACTTTATATGTCACTCTCCCATGTTCACTCACCAGTTGGCATTGTTCTTGTGTATCAGTGTTCTGGGTTATGTCAGTGTCGTGTTCTTGGTTTTGTTGTTTTATTAAAACGTTTCACCTGTACCTGCTTCCGACTCACCACCCCATCATTACAGAATACCAACTCAAAATATGGAAGCAGCAGGACAACCGGACATCTCCCAGACGATCGATGAACAACACCATGATCAGCTGGCTCAACTGGGGACGGCCATGGAAGACGTTCTCCGCAGTCTACAGCGTCTCAACAGTGGAGGATATTCTAGAGCCAGTCTACCCAACGAGTTAGCACACCAGCCCATCCAGCAACCCGCTCAGGTCAGCAATGCCCGTCTATCCCTCCCGGAGAAATATGACGCAACATCATCCAAATGCCGTGGCTTCCTCCTTCAGTGCTCCCTCTATTTCGCACATCAGATGGGAGCCCCCACCACCGAGAAGTCTGACTGTCCCTCATGCCCTGTATCTACAGCTTTAGTGGATTCCGGCACCGTGGGAAACTTTATGGATCAGACCCTTGCCTCTTCTCTCAATATTACTACCTACCTGCTCTCCTCTCCTTTTCCGTTTCAAGATCTCGACTAGGATCCAGAACCATCACACACATCGGGTCGCAGTTGTAAATGAGAACTAGTTCTCAACTGGCCTACCTGGTTAAATAAAGGTGAAATAAAAATAAACTGGCCAACATTGGCTTCAGCGCCATAACCCTACCATCTCAAGGTCTAGGATGAGAATCACCGACTGGTCACCTGAATGCCGGATGACCTGCTTCCTTGTTCCCTGGGGTTCCACGTTGGTTGAGAGTCCTGTGGTTGCACTCCAGCCCAACATCCCGGAGGAATATCAGGATCTAAGGGAGGTATTCTCCAAGACCCGCGCTACCTCTCCCTCCTCATCGCCCCTGAGACTGTGCCATTGACCTGTTTTCTGGTGCTACACCTCCGCACAGACACATCTACTCTCTGTCAGTGGCTGAGACCCAGGTCATGGAGGACTACATTCAAGAGGCACTCCAACAGGGTTTCATCAGCAGGTTCACATCCCCTGCTTCCGCTGGTTTCCTCTTCGTGGCCATGAAGGAGGGAGGATTACGCACTTGTATTGATTACCTGCGGAGTGCCTACAATCTAATTTGCATCCGGGAGGGGGATGAGTGGAAGACGGCGTTCAGCACGATGTCTGGTCACCACAAGTACTTGGTTATGTTGATTTAGCCAATGCTCCGTCAGTGTTCCAGGTATTCGTCAACACGGTGTTCGGGGACATGCTCGGATGTCAGGTGATTGTGTACATCGATGACATCCTGATCTTCTCGACCAACCTGGAAGATCACATCACTCACGTTGGAGCAGTCCTAGAATGCCTCTTGTCTAACCACCTGTTCGTCAAGGCAGAGAAGTGCCAATTCCACCAGAGGGCTGTCTCCTTCCTGGACTACCAAATCAGCCTGCAGGGGGTGAGGATGGAGGACAAGAAGGTAGATGTGGTAAGGTCATGGCCAGTCCCAACCACCAGTTTTCCAACTCTTACTGCCGCTTCATCAGGAACTTCTGCGGCGTCGCCGCCCCTCTCACCTCCCTCCTCAAGGGTGGGCCTCGTCGGTTGGGCTGGCCTCCAGCAGCCGACTAGGGCTTTCATCTCCTCAAGGGGGGTGTTCACCTTCTCCCCCTTGCTCAAACACCAGGATCCCATGCCACATTTGTGGTTGAGGTAGACGCATTGGAGGTGGGTGTGGGGGAAGTTTTGTCACAAAGACAGGGGAACCCATTCAAATTGTATCCTTGTGCTTCCTTCTCCAAGAAACTGTCCCCCGCAGAGAGGAATTACGACGTCGGCAATCGGGAGCTCTTGGCGGTAAAGTTGGCACTAGAGGAGTGGAGACAATGGCTGGAGGGCACCAAGGAACCATTCGTCATCCTCACCAACCATCGGAACCTTGAGTACATATGGAGAGCGAGGAGAATGAATCCGTGCCAAGCCAGGTGGGCCCTCTTCTTCACCAGGTTCGACTTCACGCTGACCTATCGCCCAGGTTCTAAGAACATCAAGGCTGTTGCCCTGTCCTGTATCTACAGTTCGGGAGAGGGTCCTATCCAGAGGGCACCCATAATCCCATCCTCCCAAGTCATGGGTCCAGTGGTTTGGGATGTAGATGTGGACATTCACCAGGCTCTAGAGAGGGAGCCTGCACCCTGGAATTGTCCTCCCGTGCGCATCTACATTCTCACAGGGATAAGGGATCAGCTGCTGACCTGGGCACACACAGCTGGCGTCGCTGGCCATCCAGGTATTTCACGCACCATCCATTCCCTCACTGAGAAATACTGGTGGCCCACCTTGGTGCAGGATGTTACGCAGTATGTCAACTCCTGTTCCATGTGTGCTCAAACCAAGTCCCTGCGGAATGCTCTAGCAGGGAAGCTCCTGCTGCTTCCCGTGCCTCAGCCACCTTGGTCCCATCTATCCGTTGACTTTGTTACTGATCTTCCCCCTTCTGATGGTCTCACCACCATTCTGGTGGTAGTGGATAGATTTTCCAGGTCATTTTGTTTACACCCTCTTCCTGGTCTCCCCACTGCTCTCCAGGTCGCTGAGGCACTTTTCCAGCATGTCTTCCGGCATTATGGCCTTACGGTGGACATCGTCTTGGACCGTGGCCCCCAATTCACATCCTGAGTATGGAGGGCCTTCTTGGAGAAACTCGGGGTCACAGTTAGCCTCACATCCGGGTATCGGCCTCAGTCTAACGGGCAGATGGAGAGGATGAATCAGAAGCTGGGGAGGTTCCTGAGGAGTCACTGTCAGGACCGGTAGGATGAGTGGGCACGTTTCCTTCCTTGGGCAGAGTACGCCCAGAACTCTCTACGTCACTCCTCCACTGGATTGACCCCCTGCCAGTGTGTTTTGCGTTTTCAGCCGGCCCTGGCCCCATGGACCCCGGCCCAGACCACGGCTCCTGCGGTAGATGAGTGGTTCTGGCATGCTGAGGAAGTGTGGAACAATGCGCACGTGAGACTCCAGTCCTAACCCTGCAATGGGTAGCACCATAGAAAGAAGCTGGCTTGATGAAAACTGTATGTAAAGGGTCTGCTCGGACCGAAACACACTGCCGCCCGGGTTTGCATTACAAATGAGGGCATTAACTGGGTCAAGACGCCAGCAGAGTAAGTAGACCTTTATGTAGTAAAATAAAGGTTAAATAAAAATAAATAAATTAAAGACCTACAGCCCCTATGGTAGACCTACAGTATATCTAAAAACATTTTTTTCATCTCTACATGCAGGTCTCCTGATTTTAACCCGATCAAACTTGTTTGGCATCAACTGAAAACTGGAAATGTTGTTTGCAGAGTTCACGATCTCATTTTCAAATCCTTGTTTAAAAAATAACTATATTTTGGAGATGATTTCATTTTAAAATAACCGAAAGTGAGTGGTTGTAATCTTAATAAAGGCAAAAAGGCAATTCTTGAAGATGGGGTGAGACAATAGGCCCTTTTAATTTTGTCTGGCTTGCCATTCCAAATAAAATAGAATATTTTTTGCTCATATAATTTAAATAGGTCGCTCTCCACCTAACTCTCC
Organism: Oncorhynchus clarkii lewisi; assembly: GCF_045791955.1. NCBI lineage: Eukaryota > Metazoa > Chordata > Actinopteri > Salmoniformes > Salmonidae > Oncorhynchus > Oncorhynchus clarkii. The sequence goes on from NC_092152.1 coordinate 55,382,908, forward strand.
GCCAATGCCGCCTGGCAATCAAACAGGGCAAATCTGGAAAATGACATGCGTAAGTGATGGTGGTAATATTTTTCCTTTTAGAGACTATAATACATGGCATCCCGGTCAGGATAACCAAAACATTTTTTTATTAAAGACTTTCAGAAAGAATGTTGGTACTTATTTATTTTGATCCAAAGCCATGAGTGAGTCACTCAGAGTTATGTAGGTGCCGAGGCTATATAACTGTGCCATCAACTTGATTATTTAGCCAGCATCACTTGCTTTTTTAGTCAACACATATATCTTAAGAATATCATGGAATATAATTGAACATTTCCATTTCTAAATTCAATCACCTTCTTCATCCTCCTCATTCTGTTAATTGAAATTCAATTTTGAAGTCGTGCACAATTATCAGTTTCTATTTGGTTTATATCGCCCATTCATTGTCAGGTAGAGAGACACATTAGGCCTTTGAACCCAAAAACATAATCAGTGCTCTATCGCCCCCTTGCTGTGGTCTGGAGCAATGAAGCAGTGACTTGGGGTAACGTACTAAACCACAAATTACTTCTAAATTACTTCATAATCTCAACACTTTTAATTGAGGAAGCATTGTACAATAAGGAAAGATTCCAGGTAAACTGAAAGTATGCAGATAAAAAATATGTTCTAAATATTAGATGATGCTTACCCAGACACACTTGTCTAAATTGATGGGTCATGTGAAAGAAATGCTATAACCCCAAGCCACATCTTGCTAAGTGGTTGGGTCTCTACAGAAGGTGTAAACAGTACAGTGAAATGGTTACTTGCATAGTAGCAATATGAAAAATAGAGAGTGTCAATATAAAGAATACAACATACAGTATGTACAAGAACCATATCAATAACGATATCAGTGATAGATGAGGTAGTTATATGCATACAATCATGGGTAAAGTGGCTGAGCAGCAGGATGAAAAAAAATAGTAGTAGCAACGTATGACGTGTGTGTTAGGAGAGAGTCATTCGAATAGAGGCACTGCAGATAGTGCTGATGACTGGGAACTAGCCCGCAGTGATGAACTAGTCCATCCGAACCATGAATGAACAAAGGAATCTATATTCGCAGAGTCTGTTTCTGTCCTTGACTTTGGTGCAGGGCATGTGATGTCCATAGCCTCTTCGTCGCAAAACTCCCTGATCTTCTCAAAAATATAAGTTTGTCTAGCTGTGTCCAGTTCAGGTGGTGCTTGTACAGGCAGACCATCTATGGGAGGAAGGAGGTCAGCGTTGCGCAGCAGCTGAAACCTGGTCTTGGCTGAGTCAGAACACTCCTTGGCAACAACAACACCAGGCTCCAGAGCAATGAACCTGTAAAACAGGAAATATCAAAAATAAATATGTGAGATCAATAAAAGTAGTGCCAATCATGTTGGAGCTAAATTAAATAATCAAAACGTGTTGTTTATGCTTTACATACCAAGTGTTGTCACCGATTCCTTGTAGAGATGCCACACCGCTACTTTTGTCACATGGGATGGCAGCAACTTTCCACAAAGTGTTTGTGTCCTGGTAATACTATTGCATTATCCTCTGCGTAGTTGTTGATGAAGTTCACAACTCGCTGCAACTCGCTGTGTCCTCTTCTTGTTTGGGCCAGCTCTATTTTTGATGGGAGGCATTTGACCATCATCCTTGTATGACTGGTGGAGGAGAGTCAAGCCTGTTCTACAGATGCTGAAAGACAAATTCCAGATACCAACATTTTGGCATTATTATGAAATAGATAGCCGTAATCACTGTCAGACACACCTGGCCAACTTGATGGGTCATGTAATCATCTGGCAAAGTGGAGTCTTTTGTTTAGACATATTAGCTAAACAATGAACCATAATCCTAATCCATAACCAAATAGGTTCAATGTTAGCTAGTTAGCTAGTTAACATCAGGCTATAACTAGCAATGCGAAATGACATTCTGAGATAATATTCTACACACAGATCATAAACATAATGTTAGCTAGCGAGCCAGCCATCTAAAGTCAGATAGCTAGTTAACAGTAAGCTTTAATTTGCAATGAAAACAACATTCTGACAAAATTAGAAACGTAAAATATCTGAAACTGTAGCTAGACTCTTACCTGTATACATGGATGAACGCTTCACTGCAGACTGCAGCCCCTTTCATTAAATAAGACGTCCTGTGTAATTTCTGTTTTGTTTGTACAGCTTGCTTGGCCCAGCGTTGTGTCAAGTCACTCTGGTTCACACTAACCGTGTGCAATGCTATTAGAGTCATCTTAAGCTTTAGCCCCCACCCAAACTCTGACCATTTTACTCGCCCTAGCAGAGCTGGTTAGGCTGTTTTCATGATATCCAGAGCGTTGGTGACTGTAACTGTGCTCCTGGCAACAACTTAATTAAACTTTTTTTTGCCTACGTTTACTGACACCGGCCATATTCAACGGGTGTTGAGCATTCATAAATTCATCAGTTATTCTGCACTCTGACACACTCAGATGAGAGTGCTCTGAAACAGTTCTTGCAGTGAAATTCTATTGAAATGGATACTTGCATAGTGGACAATTTTGTTAAGTTTTACTACGCAATACATTTAAAAAAGCCCCGTTAGACAAGATAACCTGCACATACTGACCAGCTCAAATAGACAGAAGCATGCTATATGGCAGACCAATCCAAACTCATCTCATGGCATGTCCAGCCCACTCACTATCTCAGCCAATCATGGCTAGCGGGAAGGTGGCTCCCTTTTTATGTGGCTAAACAAACTAGGCTCGTAATTTAACACATTTATTTGTATTTACAGACGGCATACAAGTTTGTTATTAAGGCACATGAAAGTTTACATGTTCGAGAAGGCATTTCTGCCAAAAAATGCATTTTGATAAAAAGTTTATGTTCCCTCATGTGAACATAAACCCGCTACCTGCGACATACGCCTAGTTTTTGAAACGGGTCACATATTTATTATTTATTTTAAAATGTATATCCCACATCTGCAAAAAATTGAAAGCTCTGTCTGTCATAACTCCTACTCGCAGACACACATGGGCTCTGGCATTTGCAACCATTTTCCATTTTCACTCACTTAACTCCACAATTTTCGAAACACAAAAAACACCCCATCTTCCATTACAATACACCCTCACATACCCACATACTGTGTCTTCTATTGTCCTCTGTTTGCTGTGTTTTTATGCCTACCGTGTTGATTCCTACCTAACTTGGGGATTTTGAGTACTTTTGTGTTCCAGTTCCATATATTTGAAGATGTATTATTTAAATAATGATCCTTTCTTCTAATGCTGTCTTTTATCTATTTACAATTACTATAAATACAAAGTCAGATACTGATTATTTTACAACATTCCCTATTGTGAATGGTATAGCGTATTTGTAGATTATTTCTTCATTAATTGTTGTATTTAAATGTTTTCCTGTTTTTTTATTACAATCCCTACCATGGATAGTATTGGGAGTTTCGTTATTCAACTCCTCTATGGGAAACTTTGTACTATTTAGAATAGTCATGGAGTAGTATTGGGGTCTCGAAACAGTTGGTTATCAAGGTACAGTTTACCGACTACGGGAGTTACAAGAACTTCTGCAATTTCCTTCGGGAACTGATCATTCATACCAATTTTCGTGCAAGCGAGTCTTTTGCCCAGGCTTTTTATCATTATTTTATCTTTAAAGAATGCACATTTGGCAATGATTGGGCGCTCGTATCGCTGTCCGCTCTGTCCAAAACGGTGTACATGTTTGAGTTTGATTTTGTCGACAGTATAGCCTGGGATCTGCTAGAAGGAATTCTTTCACCACTCTCTCAGGATCTTCACCCTAAATTTCTTTAATACCAGTAAATACCAGATTTTCTTCTCGCATATATCTAGTATGTATATCAAGTAAGACCTCTCAGAAACATGTTCTCCTTTTTAAGTTCTTTAACATCTGTTTTAATAGTATTGACTGTACCTTTTAGCTTGTTTGTTTCTTTCTCCATTGTCACAACTTTTTCGTCTCTCATCTCGAGGCTCGCTTTCAACTCCTTTATGTCTTTCCTGACTAGTTCAAGTATGACAAATTGATAATTTATTGACTTCAGCAAGTCGGTTTCTCCACTTACCATTCCCGGTGGCGAAAAGCATAAGTCGTCTGTGTCCGTCGAGGAATCTTATTTTCTTTTGGGGATTGGTTATCCATGCTTACTCTCTGGTGTTGATTGTATTGGTGATATTGATCGATACCTTTCTCTAGCCTTGTAATTCGTTTTGTGTTGTTATCCAGAATGAAGGTTATTGCCCATGAGTATGTGGAGTGAAGTGCTAAAATTTAGTCACATTTACAGATATTGAATATTACGTTTTAACTTGATGCATTCTTGCGGCATTCTGCATCGCCTGTCTTCAATAAGTCATTTTCTGCAGCTGGTTTGTTTGTGGTGCACACTTTGTGCAAATTTGTTTGTGCTCTGATTACATGCAAGTGTCTAGGTCAGCAGTTTACACATGATGTCTTTGGCCTTATATGAAAAACCTTACTTGGCTAAATATAGCTAGCTATATAGCTAGCTTTCCTTGCTTGTTGGTTAACTACCTAGCCAACGTTAGTTCTCATCTGACTGGTATAACATCATGTTAGCTAGCTAATCAAAACAAAACCACATTAATTGGCTAGCTACTTTTCTTTGCCTGTTTGTTAGCTAGCTAGCTTTCAGCTGACTGGTGTCAGTTTGTTTGCATTCATTTAATAAACTCGGCTAGAATACCACCATATAGCTAGCTATCTACAACAGCCTAGGTTTGTTCCCATACACTTCTTATGACTGGCAGCCTGGTGCAAGCAGCTGTGTTGTTGCTGAGCAACCGACCCGGTGTCAGAACTCTGAGCTTTGGCAAAAAATGTGTTAACATTGTCAAAAATGCTACAAAAAGGTACCACATCGTTGGTTCTTAATGAACAGAAACAAGAATGTGAGAGCAATAAATTATACAAACGTTTTCAGTTCGAAAGGGGGCCAGTCTAACGGTCACACAAGTCTAAAAGGTCTCGTTCTTATCCAATGCCTAAATATTGAGCTAGTTCTGGGAGAGAGAAAAAAAAACTGTTAAAAATCAGGTAATGGTTCTCGGTAACGGACATACAGCTCATGACGAGAGGCGGGGAGTGTGCTGTGTACCTCCAATTAAGTTGATTTTTAATCGAGATTGGTATCATATTGGCTTAGATATGATGGTATCGCCCCCATAATAATGTGTATTAGCACCAAATCCCCAAATTCTGTTTTGGTTGCTATGGAGATAAAAGCCAAAGAAAAAACTACTATAAGCTGTCAAGCTGTTAATTAAAATCCATGAATGTGAATGAAGACATCAAGACAATAGATAAAGTAGTTACTGCAACCTGGCTACCTCCAAACCAGTCCTGAGCTACATAACCCAAAATCATAATTATAAAAGGGGTGGTTCGAGTCCTGAATGCTGATTGGCTGAAGGCCATGGTATATGAGAAAATCATAAATTGTCTCCACCAACACTGTGTATAGACAGCTGAGCCAGAACAATACCTACTTATCTAGTCACTACCTTGCCACCACCCGCTGAGTTCCTCCTGTGTCCTCTCCTCTCTCTCTCATTGCCAGTACAGTAGACTGCTTTCCACATTGCTAAAGACTGATTTGTCATTAATAATGGATTGGTGGACTCCCTGACAAAAGTGCTGGAATTAAGAACTATAACTGCATAGTGGAAGGGATACACATCCAATCTACAACCCTTCAAAGAAACACACAGCATCTTTAACCCAGATTCCTGGTCAGATGAATTGTGGGGGCTGCTGCATGGCTCTGAGTTCCAGACTTACACTGAGAGTTTATCCTCTGAATATGAAATGGGTTAACTTCTCCCCGGTAATTGCAAGCCGTTCTCATGAGGAAACACAACGCAACAATTAACCCAGAGAGTCAACCATGCTGGCCCCCTCTCGCAAAAGGCCCCTTGGATAGGCCTGTCTTCCACTCTACACAAGCTAGCAGGCCACGATGCAACCAGCCAGCAGAATACTAATGTGACTTTATGTGAAATAGGGCTTCCACAAAGCAGGACACTTCATCTCCCACAACATTACTCCGGTACCTTCGTGACCTACACTTCACAATGTGTCACAACATCTTGGTTCCTCTACTTTAAGGGAATAAAACAATAAAGAGTGACTCTTCACAACAGCAATCTTTAATTTTCTTTGTTTCATGCAAAAGAGAATACAAGGCCGGGTATGGTTCTCAATCAGGGACAGCTGTCTCTCGTTGTCTCTGATTGGGAACCATACTTAGGTAGCACTTTTCCCTCCTTTCACCAATGTGTCGGAGGAAACACTGTTCAACTGACGTCCGAAGTCAGCCTGCAGACACCCGGCCTGCCACAATGAGTCGCTAGAGTGCGATGAACCAAGTAAAGCCTCCCCGACCAAACCTTCATCTAACCCGGATGACGCTAGGCCAATTGTGTGCTGTGCTATGGGACTCATGGCTGGTAATGACACAGCCTGTGATCAAACCCCAGGCTGTAGTGATGACACAACACTCCAATGCAGTGCCTTAGACTGCTGTGCCACTCGGGAGGCCTAAGGGTTAGTTTTTATTCATTAGTCTCATTGTTCACCTGTCTTGAGGAAATATTTTTTAACTCTTCACATGGTATCCATTGAGTTTATTGAATGTAGTTTACCTGTTAAAACACACCAGTAAGGCAAAATATTATAATTACTATTACCCTACAACTGGGAACAAGGCTAAATAAAAACCATAAAGCCCACCAATACAGAGTACCTATTACAGCAGCATTATATAACTGATATAGTGAATGTTTGATGTAAAAAACGGTTTATATCAGGTTGCCAATGGTTGACATTGGTTACCCAGGTACAATAAACGTAATGACATATTTTTGTTTAATCTGGTGATGGGAAGCATGGTTGTCTTCAGCATGAGCTGCTTGTTAAACTGTTTTTGTTCAACGTTTTGTTGATGCTCAGTGAAATTAGGTGAAAAAATGATTTGTAATGACAAGCATTTAAACAAAAATAATTACTTATTTTCAAGTAAAACACAAGTGAACCAAAACGCGTGTGGATAGTGGGATAACTTTTGGAGGAACACATCTTTGCCATACAAACAAGTTGCAAAAAATATACATAACTAAATGTACATTAGTATAACAATTATTTCATTGTAAAACCCCATATGAGATTTTTCCTACATTATGATCAAAGAACCCATTTAAGTATTAAGAACGATTAAAGTATTAAATTCATATATTTTTAATTGTGTGATCATCTAATGTACATATTAATAGGGAGCTTAGTTAAGCACCAACATTTGCATTTTTCCATCTCTCTGGGTTGCCTGTTTGCTTATCTGCCAGTCTGCTCCATTCCTTCATTAATTTAGCAATTTACTCTGCTCTACTGCAGATTAAAAAAATCAGAAAATCCATAGTTAACTGTCATATTATTTGTTTCCTCGCCAGAGACCTGGCTAGAGCCTCCTGAGTCCCATTCTTACTGGCAAGCGCAACATTCCTCATCATTATGGGTTAAGATCACTTGAAAATATATTTATCTTCTTTATATATTAACTTTGATGGCATCAGGGTTTTCATTTCTATCATTTTTGTTCCGGCATGGTAGAGCATCTGTTGCCCCACAAAAATGGACATAAAGAATGCCCTCATTTAAATAAAGGGCATTTTTTCCAAGCTACACTTTGGAAAAGGGCAGGGAGTTAGAAGCTACACTAAATAACTAGTGAACTAACAAACTGTTAACATACAAACTAATTAACTAACAAATGAAATAACTAACTAACTAGCGACTAACTAACTAACTAACTGACTGGCTGACTTACTATTTTCAGCACTATGGTATTTTGCTGGCTTTAATTCATCCAGGTTTACTATGTTTGTTTAAACTTCATGCAGTATGAGTTACTGCTTATGAGATGGAACTCAAAGCCAACGAAAAACATGACACAATAATATTTGTAAAAGAGGATTAGATGGCTGAAGGCCTGGGAAAAGGGCTCTGTAGGTACAACAACCACTAGAACAGTCCCCCCCAACATTACAAATATTTTCACATGACCCTCCCCTTGGACTGTAAAATACATTGAACACCCTCCCCCCGTTTATAAACACAGCGACCCTGTGTTTATAAACGTCGATATCTACTTTTCTTTTGTGGCACAGTCGATGCCACGCAGGGCTATGGGCCAGGAGGTTGAGGGTTCGCCGACCACCACAGAGGAGCTCACTCACGCTCCCTGCCTGCTTTATTAGCCTACTTCAAATCAAATCAAATCAAATAAATTTTATATAGCCCTTCGTACATCAGCTGATATCTCAATGTGCTGTACAGAAACCCAGCCTAAAACCCCAAACAGCAAGCAATGCAGGTGTAGAAGCACGGTGGCTAGGAAAAACTCCCTAGAAAGGCCAAAACCTAGGAAGAAACCTAGAGAGGAACCAGGCTATGTGGGGTGGCCAGTCCTCTTCTGGCTGTGCCGGGTGGAGATTATAACAGAACATGGCCAAGATGTTCAAATGTTCATAAATGACCAGCATGGTCGAATAATAATAAGGCAGAACAGTTGAAACTGGAGCAGCAGCACGGCCAGGTGGACTGGGGACAGCAAGGAGTCATCCTGTCAGGTAGTCCTGAGGCATGGTCCTAGGGCTCAGGTCCTCCGAGAGAGAGAAAGAGAGAATTAGAGAGAGCACACTTAAATTTACACAGGACACCGAATAGGACAGGAGAAGTACTCCAGAGATAACAAACTGACCCTAGCCCCCCGACACATAAACTACTGCAGCATAAATACTGGAGGCTGAGACAGGAGGGGTCAGGAGACACTGTGGCCCCATCCGAGGACACCCCCGGACAGGGCCAAACAGGAAGGATATAACCCCACCCACTTTGCCAAAGCACAGCCCCCACACCACTAGAGGGATATCTTCAACCACCAACTTACCATCCTGAGACAAGCCTGAGTATAGCCCACAAAGATCTCCACCACGGCACAACCCAAGGGGGGGGGGGACACAGACAGGATGACCACATCAGTGAATCAACCCACTCAGGTGACGCACCCCCTCCAGGGACAGTATGAGAGAGCCCCAGTAATTCAGTGACTCAGCCCCTGTAATAGGGTTAGAGGCAGAGAATCCCAGTGGAAAGAGGGGAACCGGCCAGGCAGAGACAGCAAGGGCGGTTCGTTGCTCCAGAGCCTTTCCGTTCACCTTCCCACTCCTGGGCCAGACTACACTCAATCATATGACCCACTGAAGAGATGAGTCTTCAGTAAGGACTTAAAGGTTGAGACCGAGTTTGCGTCTCTGACATGGGTAGGCAGACCGTTCCATAAAAATGGAGCTCTATAGGAGAAAGCCTTGCCTCCAGCTGTTTGCTTAGAAATTCTAGGGACAATTAGGAGGCCTGCGTCTTGTGACCGTAGCGTACGTGTAGGTATGTACGGCAGGACCAAATCAGAGAGATAGGTAGGAGCAAGCCCATGTAATGCTTTGTAGGTTAGCAGTAAAACCTTGAAATCAGCCCTTGCTTTGACAGGAAGCCAGTGTAGGGAGGCTAGCACTGGAGTAATATGATCAATTTTTTTGGTTCTAGTCAGGATTCTAGCAGCCGTATTTAGCACTAACTGAAGTTTATTTAGTGCTTTATCCGGGTAGCCGGAAAGTAGAGCATTGCAGTAGTCTAACCTAGAAGTGACAAAAGCATGGATTAATTTTTCTGCATCCTTTTTGGATAGAAAGTTTCTGATTTTTGCAATGTTACGTAGATGGAAAAAGGCGGTCCTTGAAATGGTCTTGATATGTTCTTCAAAAGAGAGATCAGGGTCCAGAGTAACGCCGAGGTCCTTCACAGTTTTATTTGAGACGACTGTACAACCATTAAGATTAATTGTCAGATTCAACAGAAGATCTCTTTGTTTCTTGGGACATAGAACAAGCATCTCTGTTTTGTCCGAGTTTAGAAGTAGAAAGTTTACAGCCATCCACTTCCTTATGTCTGAAACACATGCTTCTAGCGAGGGCAATTTTGGGGCTTCACCATGTTTCATTGAAATGAACAGCTGTGTGTCATCCGCATAGCAGTGAAAGTTAACATTATGTTTTCTAATGACGTCCCCAAGAGGTAAAATATATAGTGAAAACAATAGTGGTCCTAAAACGGAACCTTGAGGAACACCGAAATTTACAGTTGATTTGTCAGAGGACAAACCATTCACAGAGACTGATATCTTTCCGACAGATAAGATCTAAACCAGGCCAGAACTTGTCCGTGTAGACCAATTTGGGTTTCCAATCTCCAAAAGAATGTGGTGATCGATGGTATCAAAAGCAGCACTAAGGTCTAGGAGCACGAGGACAGATGCAGAGCCTCGGTCTGATGCCATTAAAAGGTAATTTACCACCTTCACAAGTGCATTCTCAGTGCTATGATGGGTCTAAAACCAGACTGAAGCATTACTTCACATCAGAGCCAGTTGCAGACAATGATGAGCTAGGAGGACGTCTGATTTTTAACATTTTGATGCCATATTTAGAGTTATATAACATACATGCAACAAATTATTCAGCAACAGGTTTCAGTGCCAATGCACCACACAACAAATAAACAAAACATACCGACTTTGGGTACTTCATTATCATGGTTTGTATTTTCAACACCACAATGAATATACTGTGTCAATCTCGACAAACAGAAAACGCATCCCTCCCTACCTTGTAGGCTTACCCAGTATTGAAGGCTTGGCTTGACATTCTCTGAATGTCATTAAATGTTTTGGTATTTGTAACAGATGTCTCTTTCCATTCATCAAATTGCTGATGCAGCTTGGATTGATTAATTCTATTTGTCCGGGGGGAAAAATACATACATGGCCTTCAGAAAGTATTCAGTCCCCTTGACTTTTTCCACATTTTGTTATGAAACAGCCTTATTCTAAAATGGATTAAAAAAAGAAAATGTTGCACATTTAGTAAAAATAAAAACAGAAATACCTTATTTACGTAAGTATTAAGACCCTTCGCTCTGACACTCGAAATTGAGCTCAGGTGCATCCTGTTTCCATTGATCATCCTTGAGATGTTTCTACAACTTGACTGGCGTCCTGTGGTAAATTCAATTGATTGGAGATAATTTGGAAAGGCACACACCTGTCTATATAAGGGCCCACAGTTGACAGTGCATGTCAGAGCAAAAACCAATCCATGAGGTCAAAGGAATTGTCCGTAGAGACAGGATTGTGTCGAGGCACAGATCTGGGGAAGGGTACTGAGAATAGATAGTGCACATAAAAACAACTTTTAAGGTTCAATTCCCAAATAAAAGTTAAATGGGTTTCCATCCCATTTAGTTAAATGGGTTTCCATCCCATTTTCAAGTCGAGGCCTACTGAAGGTTTTGTCACAAACATTTTTGCGAAGGTATAGTGAATGTGCAAACTCTGGTATTGGCACGGGCTGTCACACCAACCTTCGCTTTGGCTCCCCCCAGCTCAGGCATTCGACGTCACCGGACTTCTAGCTGCTGCCGAACCTGCTGCTGGCAGACGCCCTTCGCCCATCAACCCCGGACTTGTCTCGTCATCATTACACACACCTGGTCCTAATCCCCACTCTATCACTGTATATATACTCCCTCTGTCATTTGTCTTTGTCGTCATTGTTGATGTTGCTTGTTTTCCAGAGAGGAATCTCTCCTACTATTTCCTGAGTGCTTTATTATTTTGCACTTTGGGATTCGTCCCGCTTTTATATATGGTGCTTTAATAAATTCAGTAGTTCTAAACCTGTGACTGCCTCCTGCCTACTCCTCTCTACACTTGTGACTGAATGACCGAGCCAAGAGAACAAGAAGTAGCAGGACATCCCGACCTCTCCGTTTTAGAATGTTCCTATACTACGACTCGAGCTTGGAGCACCTTGGGACTGCCATGGAGGAGGTGCTCCCGACTGCACGCCAGCTGCTGGCTACACCATCACCTTCCCAGCTCCCCACGGTCGTTCCAGCCACCCCACCACCATCTACATCACCGGTCCAATCAGCAACGTCCACCTGCCCCTCCCGGAGCGGTTATACTGCACCCCAGCTAACTGTAGGGGGTTTCTCCTGCAGTGTGACCTCTACCTTGCCCGACATGCCGGGACGGCCTGCGAAAGGGACAAGGTGGCCTTGGTGATCTCGGTGCTGACAGGCGGGGCTCTGGAGTGGGTGCACGCCGTCTGTGAGAGGGACAGTCCAAAGTGCAGTCCTATGAGCACTTCACCCAACTCTTCCGTGCCGTATTCGACCACCCTACAGAGGGCCGAGAGGGAGGTGAGCGTCTCCTCCATCTATGCCAGAGGTCCAGGACAGTGTCTGAGTACGCTCTGGATTTCCATAAGGTGGCTGCGCCCACTGGCTGGAACAACTAGGCCCTGTTGACGGTTTTCCGAAGCGGGCTACAGGCGGACGTCCAGAGCAAGCTGGCCTGTCACGATGAGGACCTCACGCTGGACCAGCTCATCGCCTTGGTCATCTGCCTGGATAATCTCCTGAATGCCCGTCGTCGCCCATCGCGGGGGTTCGGGTCTCTCCCAGGAACCTCCAGCGAGACTGAGCCCATGGAGGTAGGCACAACGCACCTTCCCTCAAAGGAACGTCAATGTCGTCGTCAACAGGGTCTCTGATCCTACTGCGGGGAGTCGGACCACCCCTGGAACACCTGTCCCAGAAGCAGAACCAGGCGACAAGCCGAGCAGCGCACCTGCACCTTCTCAGGTAGGCGAGGACTTGCCTTGCTCCTCTCTGTCCACCCAGCCCGTCCTCCTTCCTGTCACCTTCCTGGACTATCCTGGCCCTCCACTGAGTCCTGCCCTAGTGGACTCAGGTTCTGCAGGCAATTTCCTAGACCGGTCAGTAGCCTAATCATTACGCATTCCTCTAGTCGCTTTACAACCCCCTATCCCAGTCCATGCCCTTGATAACTGTCCCCTAGGAACAGGACTGGTATGCCAGAACATGATTCCCATTTCCCTCACAGTTGCTCAAAACCACAATGAACGCAAGTATTCCTCCATGCGTCCACCTCTCTGGCCTCCTCCAGCTTATTTTTCGTGAAGAAGAAGGACGGAGGTCTCCGCCTCTGTATCGATTACCAGACACTGAATAAGGCAACTGTTAAATTCAGTTATCCCCTGCCTCTCATATCCACTGTTATCGAACAGATGCACGGTGCTCAGTACTTTACCAAATTGGATTTACGCAATGCCTACAACCTGGTGCGTACCAGGCACTACGAATACAGTGTAATGCCCTACTGCATGACAAATGCACCCTCTGTGTTTAAATCCTTCATTAACAAGGTGTTTAGAGACATGTTGGGTCGCTGTGTAGTGATGTACATAACCAACACCTTGGTGTACTCCACTACACGCATGTCTTACAACATGTCTTTCATGTCAGGTCCATTTTGAGAGGCTGTACGCCAAGGCGGAGAAAGGCCTTTTCTTCCAGCAGGTGTCTCCTTCCTGGGCTATAGGATATCCACCGTGGGAGTGGAGATGGAAGAGCAGAGGGTCAGCGCAGTATGGTCGTGGCCTGTTCCATCCAACATAAAGGCGGTGCAGCGCTTACTACGTTTTGCCAATTATTTCAGGCGCTTCATTAGGGGTTTCAGCACAGCGGTGGCCCCTCTCACCTCCCTCCTGAAGGGAGGTCCTCGACAGCTGTGCTCGACTCAGGAGGCCAAATAAGCCTTCCGTGCGCTCAAGGAACGTTTTACAAACGCACCTGTTCTGGCTCATCCTGACCCGTCTCTGCCCTTCATCGCGGAGGTGGATGTCTCCGAGGTTGGAGTAGGGGCTGTTCTCTCCCAACGCACTAGATCACCGCCTAAACTCCATCCATGCGCCTTCTACTCACAGAAACTGTCTCCTGTGGAGCGGAATTACGACGTGGGGGATCTTGAGTTGCTGGCCGTCAAGAAGGTGCTGAAAACATGGCGGCACTGGCTGGAGGGTGCTCAACACCTGTTCCTGAACCTAGAGTATATTCGAGCAGCAAATTGGCTGAACCCGAGTTCTTTGCCAGGTTTGACTTTACCCTCTCCTACCTGCCGGGATCTAAGAACGCCAAGGCCGATGCGTTGTCCCGGGTGCATGACACAGTGCATTGGAGGGAGAAAGTGACACCCATTAATCCCTTGTCCCGGCTCCTGTTGTGTGGAATGTGGACGATGACATCCATTGAGCCCTGAGACAGGAGCCCTCACCTGCCCACTGTCCCGAGGGACATACCTACATGCCCTCTGATGTGCGGGCTATACCCGGGTGCCCAGACACAGGTGCTGGATGTGACCTTACCTGGGCACACACAGCACCTGTGTCGGGGCACCCGGGTATAGCCTGTACTATCAACTGTTTCTCCGCCAAGTACTGGTGGCCCACCTTGACCCAGGATGTCTGGGTTTAAGTCTCTTCCTGCTCCAGCTGTGCACAGAGCAAGACACCGAGACACCTCCCCTATGGCAAACGCCACCCGCTGTCGGTTCCACAACGACCCTGGTCCCATTTCTCCGTGGACTTTGTCACAGACCTTCCCCCTCGCAGGGGCACATGACCATCCTGGTTGTTGTGGACCGCTTTTCCAAAGCCTGTTGTTTGATTCCTCTGCCTGGTCTCCCTAAGGCCGTGGTCCTCAGTTCACCTCCCGTTTCTGGAAGGCCTTCATGGAATGCCTGGGGGTCACGGTCAGCCTCACCTCCGGGTACCGTCCCCAATCTAATGGGCAGGTGGAAATGGTAAATCAGGAACTGGGTAGGTACCTTCGTAATTACTGTCAGGACCGGCCAGGGGAGTGGGCTGGATTTCTGCCTTGGGCAGAATATGCACAAAACTCTCTCCGTCACTCTTCCACTAACTTAACACCTTTTTAGTGTGTTCTAGGCTATCAGCCAGCCCTGGCACCCTGGCACCGGTGTGAGATTGAGGCTCCTGCGGTGGACAATTGGTTCCGGTGTGCCAAGGAGGTATGGAACACAACGCACACCCGTCTCCAGCGCGTCGTCCTCCGGCAGAAGGTGTAGGCCTATCGTCACCGCAGTGTGGCCCCGGTATTTCACCCCGGTGACAGGGTCTGGCTTTCTACGATGGACCTGCCCCTCCACCTGCCATGCCGGTAGCTGAGTCCGTGGTTTGTGGGGCCGTTCAAAGGAGGAGAGTAGTGTCTATAAGATGATGTACAGATTACAGCTCCCCGTCAATTACTGTATCTCACCCTCATTTCATGTATCTCTCCTCAGGCTGGTAGCATCTGGTCCCTTGGCTAGTGCTGGACCCCACAATGCATCTCTCCTCCCTTGGACGTTGAGGGGGCCTCGGCGTACTCCATCATCAGCCTGTTGGACTCACGGTGTCGTGGGGGGTCTCTCCAGTACCTGTTTGCCTGCGAGGGGCACGGTCCCGAAGAGTGGTGCTGGGTACTGGCGCGGAACGTCCTGGACCGTTCTCTCATTCGGGACATCCACAGGAGTCGTCCCAACCGACCCGCACAGCATCTCCGGGGTCCTTCCCAAGGTCGGTGGCGCCCTGCTGCTGGAGCAGCGCTTCGGCGTGTACTGTCACATAAGCTTTCGCTTTGGCTCCCCCTTCTGTCCAGTTCAGGTGTTCGGGCGCAGCCGACCTTCTAGCTGCTGCCAAACCTGCTGCTGGCAAACGCTGTTCACTCATCAACCGATTCTTTATATTTGTGAAATGGCAGCCAAGCATGGATCATCATGTCTCCAGAATATGACCCTTGAAATTTATTGAAAGGAGCATCAACCTTATCACTGTGCACTTTCACCACCCTGTGAAATTCATCGTAATTTATTTAATCTGTAGTCTAATAAACTGTATGCTTTCCCATGATGTGGTGCCATTTTTTTATCAGACATGTAGGCTACTTTAATCACATAAAAAGGTTGGATGGAAACTTGGTTAATGTCAAGCCATTTTGAGGATACTGGAATTATACAACGTGTGCACGCCTACAGGAGACTTTTGAAGTAGCCTAATCAGATTAAAACATTGTCACTAGTTGTGGTTATGCCCCATATAAAAGGAAATACATTTTAAAAGTTAAATTGTAAATATTTACGCTATATTGAAGCGATAGGTTCTATGTGCGAGAGGAATAGGCACTCAGATTGGTGAAGAGGCAGAGCATGTCTTAAGCTTTCCTGAATAACCGGGCCTGCTGGGAGCATATGTGGCAACGTTATTATAGGACGATTTGGGAGAATGATGATCTGCAACAGACAGCCCTCTGTCAGAAGTAAAAAATACATCCAGACTGGCCTGCTACTGTGCCTTTCTAGACATTATAAACTGTATAGAGTAGACCCACAACTGAATCAAATGAAACATTCAAATGTTTTGCATTGTTATTCAAATGACATTTCCACTGCAGCCTAGAGTAGAATGTTGTACTCACTTGAAAACAATAATGCAATTATTCATTGCATTGTGGTGTTGTAGGTAGTCCTAGGTAGGATAATTGTATTGTCCCCAAACAAGATCAATAAGGGACATTTTTTAGCTGTGTGTCTCATGTCTTCACTGTTCTTTCATGCGCAATGATGAACCTGGCCTCTCCACTGCCTATCAGCTATTCCTATTTGTTCTTGTCAATTCAAATTCAAAATGAATGCAGCTTTGAACGTTTTTATGTGTGGTGTGATTGCTAGTTAGCGTATTGCAGATCTGGACAAACGATCCACCTCCCACTGTTGTCACTGAAAGGTGGAAATTGGGCAGGATAAACTGTTAGACTGGTAGACTATACTGACCTGTGATATATTAAATATGGAAAAGCCTAGTGCAAAAGGGAAATACCAAAACACCTTGATATAGGGGAGGTGCATGCAAGCACATGAGGAAATTTGGTTAGGATGGAAGAAATGTTATAGCCTAGTAAAACCTGAAAAAGAGCTACTATAAACCAGGGAAAAAACTCACTACCCTCCCTGTGCCAAATAAACAAAACACAACCCTCCACAAAGCAATAAAAAAAAATGACAACCCTCGCATATTTCGGACCCCCAAACAATTTTTATTTGTGGAGGGCAGAAACAAATACAGGCTGTGATTCAATCCAACACAGATTAACGCGCAGTAGACTTTTAAAGGCAATTTCCCACATGTTTGTAGAGATTACACTCAATGTAAACATTGCGGTTGCTGGCTCAAGCAGAAATCACCTTCAGCAATTGCAGTGCACAGGTGCTTTATCTGCGTTTGTTTAAATATTGGTGTGCGATCTATCTAGGGAATCGTATTTAAATAATTCATTTATAATCAGAATACCTGCTTTCAGTGTAGATAGTAAATAGTTATATGCATTATGGGGATTTTATCATGGCTGTGCTGGTCAACAGTATTATTTTAGCTTCACCCTGTGCCTTTGACTGCATCACAACCGTGCTTAAGTCCCCCACAACGCACACCTTCTCGTGTCCCATTGCATTGTCAAACTTTAACTATACACTGAACATATTTTCAAGGAGAGTCGTTGCACAATTTTGAGCGAGAGGTTCTCTGTGTCCATAGCCCCCACAACATGGAAGGAGGCGAGACATTCATTGCTATGCGCCATGGAGAGGCTTTTGGAAAGGCTTTTGGTTGACTACTGTGCTGGTTTTCATCTGAATGCATGTAATCCCTGCAGCTCACAGTCCTTTCCATTGAGTATGGTACATCTCTTGAATGAATGATGGCTCCCTGCACCCCTGATCCAAACCTCTTGATCCCTAATTAAACCTCCCCTACTTGCCACTCACTCTGAAAACTCCACTACTGACTACATACGCGGCTGTGACATTATCAAGTTAAGGAATAGTTTAATGGAAAAACACTTAGGGTTCGGTTTCCCGAACCCAGATTGAGCCTGCTCCTGAGATGGCAGCATACACAATGGAGAATCTCCACTGAAAGGGCTTTATCTGGGTGCTCTGAATTTCAGGGTACAGGAGCTTTAGGGTTGGGCACAAATGCTTAACCACACCTGAATGCCCTGCTGTGTTGTAGGATGCAGGCTTCCAGGAAGAATATGGAAGTGCTGAGGCTAGATTTCTGCTACTGCTGATACACTCCCTTTGTGTTGGCTGGGCAATGAATTGTGACTTGGATGCAGGCTAATTATATCATCAGAAATGTTCCCAGAATCAGTTTACACTGTGCTCTTGGGAATATGGACGATCTATTACAGCAGGTTTTGCAAGTGATCAATAAAGGCTTGTTTTTTTTTACACACTCCCTTTTCAATGTTAGATCAATTTCTGATTGATGCGTCTGTAAATGTACACCACTATCAAAGCACTATCAACATGCCTAGATTATGATATGCTGGCTCCAGGGTTGAGCAAGTACCTAGACATGTGCTTTTTGCTACTGAAGCATTGAGGCCGATTAAAGGTAATTGGACAACAGAGGGGAAAGAAAATGACTCAAAAAAGGAGACGTTGTGGTGTCTTCCACCCTATGGACTATTTGTGAGGTGAGAACATAATGGACATTTCACTACTGCATGTCTTTAATTGAAGCACTTATTCTAAGGTATTGAAATACATTAAGTTCTACCTGGTCTCATGTCTTGTAATCAGTCATATATTGACCTCAAATTCATACTCTTCTCCAGATAATTACTTTTTGGTAAAACATCACAAAGGCACATTTCTGACGAAAGACAAGTAAATAATACGTTATTATTGTGAAATTACCATTTTGCTTTGTAAATTTTAAGCAAATACATGGACAATCTTTGAAGCATAAATCCCTATCGTCCACTGTACATTTAGCTTCTTTAGAAACACGGCGCAGTGGACGGTTCCTTCCAATTTCACCAACCAATACTTTGTCACGCACTGGCTGACCATGGCATACTGGTGTTATCAGGGGTGAAAGTATATTTAATTTATTACGCGTACGGGACACCCAAGTGCGCGCACGCATTTGTTTGAATACTGCAAAAATTACAGGCTAGCCTACTCTGCTGACACTGACAAACAGATCAATAAAAACGATGTTGTCTGAGACATATAATCGGCCTACGAAAAGGGGAGACACAAATAAAATATGACGTCCATCTAACCTAAAGAAGGGAATTATTGTCCAAAAACAAACACAAGTGGCACTGACCCAATGATGAAGACAGTGAATATGCACACTCACCGGGGATATGGCAGATGTTCTCCGCTGGTGCCAATAGGACAGGCTTCTGTTTGCTCAAATAAGTTATGAATTTTGATAGGCTAGTAGCTAAAAGACAGATAAGAGTATTTTCATTGTCATCTCTTCACAGCAATAGCCATTTGCTTTCCCAACAGTTCTTCCGTAATTGCACTGTATTTTTTGTATTATTGCCGTATGCCTGTGTGTTGGACAGGCCAACAATTTTACACTCAAGCCTGTCTCTGATTGCAGTTGCAACTCAACAATCATCTATTTGCGCGCTGCCCAAATTGCGGGCCCTTCTGACCAATCACATTTTTTTTAAAGCTAATGATCCTCTGTGGACAAATCATGCTTTCTGGTGTAGTAGCCTATTTTGAATGATTGTATTTATTTCTGTAAAGCTAATTAGGCTATATCATTTTGCCAATTGAATTACATTTACTTTAGGGAAAGCTTCCCCTAGCCTTAAGCACACGCCGCCTAAGCCTTTCAATGTGGCATAAACCCAACCATTCATGATGTTTTCATCTGATTGTCAAACAATCACTTAACAAAGGCGCTCCTGTAGGCTACCCGCGCACATTCTGTATTAATTGTGATAATCTCACGTTTTACAGGTATGGAGTAGCCCCACTATTTATTTTGCCAGGACGCTGTACCAGACATTACCGCCTTACTTTCACCCCTGGGTGTTATCATTAATTGACAACTGATGGGCCAAAATGATTGGCAGTACTGTAAAATCAGCACCATTACACTCAGATACTAGTGGATTTCTCTTTAGTGTTAGTAGGCAAACAGGGCCCATCTTATCATGGATGCTGTTTCAGCGTTCAAATCTCTCTCTCTTTCCCGCTTTCTCTGTGGCTGTCATTAAACATGCTCTTTCTCAGCCATCTTTTCTTCTCCGTGTTCACTGTCAAGCAGGCATGACATTGTCTTGTGCGACGCCTTTCAAATATACATGTTCATCTGCATCAGAGGTTCAAATAACGTATGTGGCACGAAAGCCCTACGACAGGGAATGAGGGGTTGAAAGGGTCCTGTTGATGTGAATAACCAAGAACTGCCCATTCCCTCCCCTCACGAATAATTCCAAAAGAAACCAGCCCATGTATCTGCTTTCCTAAAGGGCTTGGGTACAGTTGCAGGACTACTTAATCTTGTTCTGGGATCAACAACTTCTCTGACTTCTTCCTTGACCTTTGTATTTTTGATCAGAGGGCAGGTTTTTCGATATGTCTCAGCATAATCTACGGCACCTCAACAGTTAGGAATAGCAATGAGGCAGATTTCATGGTCATGTCTGACGGCACGTTGACTCAGCTCGTCTTTGAAATCCATTCAGCCCTTCGAGTTTGACATTTAATAAGCCAGGTCTTAAATTAAAAGCCTGTTAATGCCACTTAATCGGCCTTCTTCCCGTTCTCTCACAGCCATCTCTCTCCTTCCACAGCGGATTTAGCCGGACTGGGAGTCAGTGGTTGCACGTCTTATTAAAGGTATTCACACAGAAAACTATTTAATTAATGGCCAGCCATTTACGCTGTCTGGCCTTACCTTGAACAGTAGTCTGGCTTCAATGCAGCCAAATATTTTCAAGACATGCTGGGCCAGAATCATTTTGTACGGAAGTGTTTTCTACTGTGGGTAGTTTGTCTCAAGAATGACAAAGTGTCTCTCTGCCCATTGTTTCAAAAGACATCAGAGGATGATAATACATCGTGGCAGATCCAATTTGTCAATGTGCCGCAAACTTTTCAACAACTGCAATAGCTGTGCTTCCGCCCAGTGTTTCGAGATATGATTCCAAATAAAACAAAGTATATAATGCGTGGGAAGAAAAATGGATCCTGTTTTGAATTATGTCCATTGGTCAGAAATTGACAGGTATACCAGGCCCACTTTACTGAGTTTAGTGTGGACATCTTATTTTCTCTGTATGATAACAAATACTGATAAACTCAGAAAAAAAAGAAACGTCCCTTTTTCAGGATCCTGCCTTTCAAAGATAATTTGTAAAAATCAAAATAACTTCACAGATCTGCATTGTAAAGGGTTTAAACACTGTTTCCCATGCTTGTTCAATGAACCATAAACAATTAATGAGCATGCACCTGTGGAACAGTCGTTAAGACACTAACAGCTTACAGACGGTGGGCAATTAAGGTCACAGTTATGAAAACTTAGGACACGAAAGAGGCCTTTCTACTGACTCTGAAAAACACCAAAAGAAAGATGCCCAGGGTCCCTGCTCGTCTGCGTGAACATGCCTTAGGCATGCTGCAAGGAGGCATGAGGACTGCAGATGTGGCCAGAGCAATAAATTGCAATATCCGTACTGTGAGACGCCTAAGACAGCGCTACAGGGAGACAGGACGGACAGCTGATCGTCCTCGCAGTGGCAGACCCCCTGTAACAACACCTGCACAGGATCGTTACATCCGAACATCACACCTGCGGGACAGGTACAGGATGGCAACAACAACTGCCCGAGTTACACCAGGAATGCACAATCCCTCCATCAGTGCTCAGACTGTCCGCAATTGGCTGAGATAAGCTGGTCTGAGGGCTTGTAGGCCTGTTGTAAGGCAGGTCCTCACCAGACATCACCTGCAACAACTTCGCCTATGGGCACAAACCCACCATCGCTAGACCAGACAGGACTGGCAAAAAGTGCTCTTCACTGACAAGTCTCGGTTTTTTCTCACCAGGGATGATGGTCGAATTTGCGTTTATTGTCGAAGGAATGAGCGTTACACCGAGGCCTGTACTCTGGAGCGGGATTGATTTGGAGGTGGAGGGTCCATCATGGTCTGGTGCGGTGTGTCACAGCATCATCAGACTGAGCTTGTTGTCATTGCAGGTAATCTCAACGCTGTGCGTTACAGGGAAGACATCCTCCTCCCTCATGTGGTACCCTTCCTACAGGCTCATCCTTACATGACCCTCCAGCATGACAATGCCACCAGCCATACTGCTCGTTCTGTGCATGATTTCCTGCAAAACAGGAATGTCAGTGTTCTGCCATGGCCAGCGAAGAGCCCAGATCTCAATCCCATTGAGCATGTCTGAGACCTGTTGGATCGGAGGGCGAGGGCTAGGGCCATTCCCCCCAGAAATGTCAAGGAACTTGCAGGTGCCTTGGTGGAAGAGTGGGGTAACATCTCACAGCAAGAACTGGCAAATCTGGTGCAGAGATGCACTACAGTACCTAATGCAGCTGGTGGCCACACCAGATACTGACTGTTACTTTGGATTTTGACCCCCCCCCCCCCCCCCCCCTTTGTTCAGGGACACATTATTCAATTTCTGTTAGTCACATGTCTGTGGAACTTGTTCAGTTTATGTCTCAGTTGTTGAATCTTGTTATGTTCATACAAATATTTACACATGTTAAGTTTGAGTGCTTGACTGCTGTTGTTAGGTCAGAACGCTCAGATTAACACCTACTCCTCGGACAGAGCGTCCAGTGTGCGCTATGAACTACAAACTGACAATCTGACAGCCGTTTGAGTTTACTAATTCCCAAAGCACACTCTGTTACACCAGATTACATTTACAAGGGGGGATAAATGTTCGGGACAAGTCTCTGAATGTCCTTGAGTGGCCCAGCCAGAGCCAGGACTTGAACCCGATCGAACATCTCTGGAGAGACCTGAAAATAGCTGTGTAGTGATGCTACCGGGGTCTCCCACTACTCTTTCTATTCTGGTTAGAGCCAGTTTGCGCTGTTCTGTGAAGGGAGTAGTACACAGCGTTGTATGAGATCTTCAGTTTCTTGGCCACTTCTTGCATGGAATAGCCTTCATTTCTCAGAACTAGAATAGACTGACGAGTTTCAGAAGAAAGTTCTTTGTTTCTGGCCATTTTGTGCCTGTAATCGAACCCACAAATGCTGATGTTCCAGATACTCAACTAGTAAAAAAGCCCAGTTTTATTGCTTCTTTAATCAGGCCAAACAGCTTTCGGCTGTGCTAACATAATTGCAAAAGGGTTTTCTAATAATCAATTAGCATTTTAAAATGATAAACTTGGATTAGCTAATACAACGTGCTGTTGGAACAGGAGTGATGGTTGCTGATAATGGGCCTCTGTACGCCTATGTAGATATTCCATTAAAAATCAGCTGCCATCAGCTACAATAGTCATTTACAACATTATAATGTCTACACTGTATTTCTGATCAATTTGATGTAATTTTAATGGACCAAAAAATTGAATTTCTTTAAAAAACAAGGACATTTCTAAGTGACCCCAAACTTTTGAACGGTAGTGTATGTAAATGTTTTTTTATACTTTTACAGAATATTCTAAAAACCTGTTTTTGCATTGTCATTATTGGGTATTGTGTGTAGATTGATAAGGGAATGTATTTTTAAATCCATTTTAGAATAAGGCTGTAATGTACCAAAATGTGGAAAAAGTCAAGGGTTCTAAATACTTTCTGAATGAACTGTATATGGGTTAAGATTTTTGAGAATTTCTTCAGCTGAATAGAATACTAGTGCGGGCGTGCGTGTGTGTGTGTGTGTGTGTGTGTGTGTCACTTTCCATTCATTCAAATTTCTACTATTTTCTCCATCTGTAGTTAAAACACCTGTTATGAGGGCAGGTTGATAACATAGTAATTGATCAAATTCTTAAGGTACAAAAGGGGGACTAACTGTTCTCACCGTGTAAAAGTAAGAATTAGAATAAAAGAGAACGTCAGCGCTAATAGCCTTAGCACATGTTTTAAGCCATTCAACTTCTTGTTGTCAGAAAAATTCAGTCCGAGTAACCCCTCTCAGTTTAGACACTAAGGGAAATCATTTGAATAGAAGAGAGTTGGGGGATTCTCCCAGTACTTTCACAGCACATTTCACAGCATCAGCACTGCCTCAGGGTATGATATTGAAAATGGCAGACTAGCAAAGCTCTCGTGGAGCAGATAGGGTGAACCTGAGTCTGGTTAAGTGCATATAATGACTCTCTTTTGACACACTGTGAATACGAGATCACATCAGGGCGAGGCAACCACTTCCTGAGTGCCATGATTCCTAGTCATATACTATAGATCTCATCTATAGGGCCCTTTGTTTTTGGCATATACAGTTTCAGTTGTGCAAGGCAGGTCATTACACTCTTAGAAAAAAAAGGTGCTATCTATGAGTTCCAAAAGGGTTCTCCTATGGGGACAGCTGAAGAACCCTTTTGGAACCCTTTTTTCTAAGAGTGTAGTGATCCGTGTCTCATTCCCCACTGCACCTGAACAGGACGGTAAAGCGTATTTAGGCTCTTGGGAATACTTAATCTCCATCAGAGCTCAGCAACTTGCACTTGCCGATATTGAGCAACCTGCTCAGCCAATAAAATGGGTGTTGTTCAGCTATTTGCTTTGATTTATGCCCTGCAAAGTCATCCACCCTCCCTTTGGCAACAGCTTTGTCATGAGTTCAATAAAAGCTTAATTTCTTTTCACGAGATCTATGGACATCAACCTTGAAAACACCAAAATACTAAATTTGGATCAGGAATTTATCTCTTAGTTTCCAATTACATGAATTTGCTCATCAACAAGCATGGTATCATCAACCTCAATAGAGCTGAAGGGAGTGGTTTTACCGATGTAACAACATCGGTAAAACAATCTTTAGTGGTCGTCTATTGATTTTGACTAAAGGCTCTGAGTGACACACATGATTGAAATATATCAGATACCATTTTAAAAGGTAACGAACAAAACCGAAAATATTACCTTTATCGAATTTCCGCTTTTATTAATCGTCCTTGTGAATCAAAAAGCTGACATGAATAAACTTGAGAGCATATGTCTCAATCTAGTTGCTCATGACAGTTTCCACTAAAGATCATGATTTGGATAATGAGTTTGATTTGTAATGTTGCAATTGAAACTTTGCTACGATTTAACTAATCAAAAGTGCTTTGTTTTGATTTGATAGGGCTTTGTTTTGGAATAAATGACCAGCTGTGGGCTGATGAGTTTTGCAGTAATGGTGATGTCAGTGCAACAGGGGAATTAACTATACTAACTCGTGACACTACTACCCTTGTTTCTACTCTTGCATAGTATACAACTACAACAACATGGAGAGCTATCCCGAAATGGGTTGCATATCTTAGTGATGATAATGAGTAATGAGTAATCTTAGTAATGATAATGAGGAATGATCATTGTTCTTCAGTACTGTATTGAACCTTGCCTAGGCAGACCTGCTAATCACTGCTCGGGGGCGGAAGGTAGCCTAGTGGTTAGAGCCAGTAAATCGAAAGGTTGCTAGATCGAATCACCACGCCGACAAGGTAAAAATCTGTCATTCTGCCCCTGAGCAAGGCAGTGTTCCCTGGGTGCTGTGGGTGTTGATTTAGGCTCTCTGATTCAGAGGGGTTGGGTTAAATGCGGAAGACACTTTTCAGTTTGGGGTGATTGTAACATTCCTACCTAGGCAGTCGTTGCAGTACTACTTATCTTGCCAGTATCTTTATATTGCCAATTCCATATGAAATGGTATCCCCCTTTGGTATCCCCCAATGGTATCCCCCTTTCCAATAAGGGTTAAACCTTTTGGGGGTGGTTGTAACATTCCTTCCTAGGCAGTCGTTGCAGGACTACTGTATCCTTATCTTGCCTGTATCTTTATTTTGATTTATAAGTCCCATCAATGCCTTTTAATGTTGCAGCAGTAATAATATATATTTTTTAATATTAATATTACTAAAGCATTTGAAGCCAATTATCAGCCATTCATACATAATTTGATTTCCTCTCATTACAATGTAATGAAATAAATTATATATACAGTATATACTGTACATTTCTGTTCTGTGGGCTGAGTTAACAGGGAACTTTTGAGATCCTCCCGAAGAAAATGCATTGGCTGGAGGTAATACCTAGCTCTAGTTAGAACATCAGTGAAGCATGGCCATTAATAATATGCTACCCTCTTCTGTTACTTTCTCAGCATTTTCAGTAACTTCTGCTGTTGCATGTGGTATTACAAATAAATGGGGCTTATAATAACTTCTGTGAAGAATAACGATCTCTACAGTATGAAATCACGATAAACAACAGCAATGAACGAACACTGGCAAGAGACAATTATCACCCTATAAAAAGCCTATTCATTCACCCTTGTAATTGTACAAACAAAAGGTGTGGCTTTATATTCCAACTTTGAAAACACTGCAATTAAACGATGCTTTTGAAATTAGGAAGTCAGTATTAGTTATAAAATCAATTAAGGGGAATTCAGTTGGAAAATGAGAAGGCAGCTCTGTTCTAAGGGGTAAAACCATTGATCTGTGGTATTTGTATTTTTGCCACACATAATGGGACGCACTCTGCACAGACCATATAACGGTGGTGTCAGAGCTAGTGCTTATGGATAATTTAAAACACTGAGTCAAATGACTATCTCATGTTTAATGTTATAAATCAACTAAAACGTACAGCCTCTAAGACAACTGATATTGCTGATGACAGGCTGCTCATGGGTTATGGTAAGCTTGTTATGAAGCCAAGAGTGCTTTATTGTGTTTCAGAAAATGTTGGCAACTCAGTACTTTCCAGGACATCACCGTTATCTTATGAATCTTACTTGTCAAAACGTATTTGTCATCCCATCCCCAGAAACGATCTATCTGAAAGTACAATTCTCCCGTGCTACATGCATATTTAACAAGGAAGCAAAACATTTAAGAAATTGGTCTACCTGTCCGGTGAAATGTTTATTCTATCTATGCAGGCCTAATACTTACTTGCGATATGCATGTGTGACTAACTAGAATTTCCATGCAAATCTCCCATTGGCATCTATGCACGATTTATGTGAAACAGTGAAAGTGAGAGTTGCACGCATGAATCTCAAGTTAGGATTTTGTCCCTGTACGATCTAAGAGAAAGTTGAGATGTGTGCATGCGTCGCAAGTTAAGATAAGGGAGAGTAAAGCTTTAGCCTGCCATAAAGTATTTGGGGTATGCTTGATGTTTAGTTTCACTGGATGTTAGAGTTTCAAACAAAATATTGGACTTAGCAAGCTTCGGGGAAGAATAGCCACAGGTCACTGAAGTCCACTGTATCCCGGAAAAATATCAATACCTTCATTTTACAACTGAATTCCTCCTAATATTTTTTTTAATACTTTTATTACGGAGAGGCATTAACCTAGGAAGAGCATTTTATTTCACAATTACAGCGTCAATTGTCATTAAAATAGTTAATTAAATCAATGAAGCTGCCTATCTTTTACTTGGGCTTATAAGGGTGGACTCTGGTATTGTGTTTTATCCATGCAGTCACATATTAACACTTTAAACCCCATTGGACAATTAAACAACTACATTTTAATAACAAATGTTTTAATTGTTAAAATGTAATGCAGTTTTGCGAGTAACTTTGATTCACTAGGCTTTTGCTAATATGAAAATACTGACGTTGAAGTTTTCATTTGGACGTTACCATTATAGTCTGTGTAAAGTTATCATTTGGAATGCATTCTGATTAAGTTCATTTTTGAAATCAGACCACCTCTGTTCTGCTTCACCCCCAAGTTTAAATTATTAATGTTTCTAGCTTACAAAACTTTTTAGGGGACAGCACATACTCATGAGTAATTCACACACACACTCACTGGCTCACAAGTAACAGCTTGTCTGTATTAAATTGTTAAGAACTTGGCGCATAATGTACTGTTTGAGAAAATCAAAAGTTTCCATCAGGTATGGGTTTTTGTAAAGTGTTTTTGCTGCAAAGCTTGTCAATTTCTTATTTTGTAGGTTTAATATTTAAGAAGAATGTCATTTAATTGTCTGTATATTTCTTTTGTATACTGAACAAAAATATAAAACGTAACATTCAACAATTTCATTGATTTTACTGAGTTACAGTTCATATGAGGAAATCAGTCAATTTAAATAAGTTCCTTAGGACTTAATCTATGGATTTCACATGACTGTTGGTCACAGATACCTTTTTTAAAAATGGGCCTCACAATGGGCCTCAGGATCTCGTCACTGTATTTTTATGCATTCAAATTGCCATCAATAAAATGCAATTGTGTTCGTTCACCGTAGCGTATGCCTGCCCATTCCATAACCCCACCGCCACCATGGGCCACTCTGTTCACAATGTTAACATCAGCAAACCGGTCGCCCACATGATGCCATACACGTGTTCTGCGGTTGTAAGGCCGGTTGGAAGTATTGCCAGATTCTTAACAACAACATTGGAGGTGGCTTATGGTAGAGAAATTAACATGAATTTATCTGGCAACAGCTCTGGTGGACATGACTGGAGTCAGCATGCCAATTGCATGCTCCCTCATAACTTGAGATATCTGTGGCATGGCATGGTAGCCTTTTATGTCCCCAGCACAAGTGCACCTGTGTAATGATCATGCTGTTTAATCAGCTTCTTGATATGCCACACCTGTCAGGTGGATGGATTATTTTGGCAAGGGAGAAATGCTCACTAACAGGGATGTAAACAAATTTGTGCACAGCATTTGAGAGAAATAAGCTTTTTGTGATCTTTTATTTCAGCTCATGAAACATGGGACCAACACTTTACATTATCATTTTGTTCAGTGTAGAATGGCAGCAGAAGTCACAATGCTGTTGTGTTTTAATAGTGATTGTAGCTCTAAAGTGCATGGAAATACAATATAGATCATAAGCCATATAGCATTTAGAGATATGTGTGAAATTCCACGTTTCTAGGCAACATGAGTGTTATTTGAATTAATTGCTCAATTATTACTGTGGAGTTGATATAATTACAAATACAACAATATGTACTACACATTTCTATGTTGTTTTCTATGCAATTTATTCCCCCTTTATTCTGAGCAGCGAAGTGCTACTCCCTGCTTCTTACTGTACGTGAGTCCCTTGATATCAATGGTGTTCTTGTTGACATGGCTTAATTCATCATCTGCTTCTATAATAATTGCTTGTGCCAGTGGAAACGTGTCATCTGTGATTTGAGAAGACATGTACAAAACCTTGCATATTTTATTCACGATAGCCTCACACAAGACAATTAAATTGTCAAGTGATACAATTGAGCAAGTAGCCATCGCTGTCATTCTTAACACCTGCCCATAATTAAAACAAAGTGTGTTGTTTCAAAAACAGCCCCATGGAGCATTATTTCCATGTCATCAGCATGCTCAGTGTTTTTGAAATAATGTGACAGCAGTTCATTTTTCGCTTACTGGTTGAGAGCCTTGTCCAACAACAAACCCAGCACAATAAAACCACTTTAAGGCCTGACAGAAAGCAGTACACACATGCTGTGGCAAAATGTGGCGCACAAACACAACAAATTGACTACATCTGATTCATACCGAAATACAATATAATTCAATAGTATAAAAAGTCAAAGTCAAAAGTCAATTTAACCAATTGCTTAATCTGAGTTATTTTGTGAGTTGAGTGGACTTCAAATAGATGAAAATTTGAGCTAATGTGTTAGTTTGTTTACTTCATTTTATTGCAGTGGGTTGAATCAGGGTCACACAGAGTGTTTCTTGGTAGTCTTCAACAAATCTACTTTGAAACAAAAGTATATACCTCTCACACATGGTTATGGGGACCTGTACCATGTCAGATATAGAGTTGAAATGTATACAATTTTGAGTTTGCATCCCATTATTGCACTTTATATACATCACAGCACCCAGCTGTTGTTAGGTGGGAAGAATTTGTTAATTTAATATTTGGCCCCTATTCAATTAAACATGGTATAACAAAACCATTTGACATAGAAACACCAGTTTTTCTGAGTTTAATTTCTATTAATGTTTATTAATAATAATTATGAAATTATGAAAAATATTATCAACATTCGACCCATGAGGCCGCTAAAGGGCCTTTGGAAGGGCCTTTGAAAGGGCTACCAAACTCCGATTACAAATTCATGTGTATCTTTGGAAGGCAAAAAAAAAATCTAAACTAATCCTATCTATTAGTAGTTGGATTTTTTGCATCCGTTACTGAGATGACTGTTCCAGTTTACATGATTTAGGCGGTCTCAATAATCAATCTTCCCTACCCTGGCAGTCATTCTCAATGCAGGTTGTGTGTGATTGAAGGTTCAAATTGTTGGATATCCTCACTCCAATGGGAATTACATATCACCTTGCAAGCCAGCATAATGTGACTTGCAGGCTTGATGTGGCCTGTAAACCAGGAGTTTCAGACCATTGCGTTAGGGTTTAACTAGGCCCTTAAAGAAAGGCTTTATGCTATGTAATGTATTGTCATAAAGAGTTTAATTTTACACTGGGAAATATGCAAATAAGGTGGAATAAATTATCATGCTGAATTCTGTGTTCACTCAACCAAAAATTAAAAGTTGAGTGAACACACGATTAAACTTGAAAATGTAGGTTGGTTCAGTTATATGCCCAAATGTTGATATTGCAGCTGGTTGCCTTACAATTGTACATTGAATCAACTTTCATGCTATTTTTTGAGCAAACACACAATCCTACTGCAGCTTATTGCCTTACAATTGTATGTTGAATCAAAAATCATTATTTTTAATAAAATGTGTGCCAATGTAACAGCTAGGTGTGGAGTGAGCTTAACTCCGTTACACCAAGCCGATGTAGAGTAATTACACATTGGTGGGGAACATGTCAGCCTGCTCAACTCCTTACTTGGAAGCTATCATTCACCCTGTGTAGTAATTGTGCTAACTCCCAAAGTGAACCTGATGCTGAACCATTGGAGTAGATACGAGTAGGTTAGATTCTGTTCTACTTAGAATAAGCAGGTCGTTCATGGGAGAATCCATTTTCCACCAGGTACTAGATTACGGGTCATATTTCGGTCACAAACAAGATCAGGGAGGATGTTTGGGACACAAACACTGGAGCAGGAGGGGAATCTATTTGTTCAACCATCCGTCAGAGTGGCACTATCACAGTGCGGGCCGTCTGGCATTCTCTAATTTGTCACTTGGCTTTTCGACGACGGAGGAGAGCAAACCAGGGCGTTACAGAGTCGACAGAAATAAATCTGACAGTGAAGTTAAATGTTCCAGATGTTACGTTTTGGATCCATGAATAAGTAAAGGGATTCAGGGCTTTTGACACGGATCTCCACATGTTTTGATGGCCTCATTGGAATAGGCCAAGCAGTGTGTCATCATGTCTGTCTTGAGAGTTTGGACTAAAAATAGTGACACACCGAAAAAACATTTCAAACAAAGACCTGAAGAGTGTCCTCATACAAGGTCACAGATATTAAGGATTGGCTCAGGTGTTCAGAACTTCCACAAACTGACTTCTCACACTGCAGAACTAGCAGGCCAATAATTTACTGGTTCCTTTTTTCCCGCCAACACATTCCAAGATCACAAGTGAAAAAATTGTGCTGGCATTGCAGCAATTCATCAAGAGTCCCGTAAAGAATATTGGTTTGGAAGAAGTTGGTCAACTGCAGCATATGCACAGCTGTAAATCCAAGCTGTTATTTTATGTGGGGAAATGTAACAAATGGGCAGTGGTACGATAGCCAGTGGGGTGCCAATATTCATGACATTGAAATATAGTCGTTATGCATGCATCTACTGGGGCCACACAGTTAGTGAAAAATGCACCCAGCTGTTGTTAGGTGGGAAGAATTTGTTAATTCAATGTTTGGCCCTTATTCAATTAAACATGGTCTCCAATTTAATCCCAAAACATGATTCCTCTAGCACAGGCAGCAGTAATAAATGTGTAGATACATGTAGACAAACAGAACATCATTTACAGTCATTACGGGAAACCCAGCCGTGAGCTGCCCAGTGACGCGAGCCTACCAGACGAGCCAAATCCCTTCTATGCTCGCTTCAAGGCAAGCAATACTGAACCATGCATGAGAGCACCAGCTGTTCCGGATGACTGTGTGATCAGGCTCTCCATAGCCAATGTGAGTAAGACGTTTAAGCGGGTTAATGTTCACAAGGCCACAGGGCCAGACGGATTACCAGGACGTGTACCCAGAGCATACGTTAACCAGCTGGCAAGTGTTTTCAATTACATTTTCAACCTCTCCCTGACCAAGTCTATAATACTTACATGTTTCAAGCAGACAACCATAGTCCCTGTGCCCAAGACCGACAAAGTAACCTGCCTAAATGACTATCTCCACATAGCATTCACATACACTACTGTTCAATAATTTTGGGGTCACTTACAAATGTCCTTGTTTTGCAAGAAAAACACTATTTTTGAGTTGCAAAGATAAAGACATATCTCAGACTGGTCAATAAAAATAAAAGATTAAGATGGGCAAAAGAACACAGACACTGGACATAGGAACTCTGCCTAGAAGGACAGCATCCCGGAGTCGCCTCTTCACTGTTGACATTGAGACTGGTGTTTGCGGGTACTATTAATTGAAGCTGCCAATTGAGGACTTCTGAGGCGTCTGAGATGTCTGTTTCTCAAACTAGACGCTCTAATGTACTTGTCCTCTTGCTCAGCTGTGCACCGCAGCCTCACACTACTCTTTCTATTCTGGTTAGAGCCAGTTTGCGCTGTTCTGTGAAGGGAGTAGTACACAGCATTGTACGAGATCTTCAGTTTCTTGGCCATTTCTCGCATGGAATAGCCTTCCTTTCTCAGAACAAGAACAGACTGACGAGTTTCAGAAGAAAGTTATTTGTTTCTGGCCATTTTAAGCCTGTAATCGAACCCACAAATTCTCATGCTCCAGCTACTCAACTAGTCAAAAGAAGGCGAGTTTTATTGCTTCTTTAATCAGGACAACAGTTTTCGGCTGTTCTAACATAATTGCAAAAGGGGTTTCTAATGATCAATTAGCCTTTTAAAAGTATAAACTTGGATTAGCTAACACAACGTGCCATTGGAACACAGGAGTGAGAATGGGCCTCTGTACGCCTATGTAGATATAGGCGTACAGAGGCGTACAGAGGCCCATTCTCACTCCTGTGTTCCAATATCCATTAAAAATCAGCCGTTTCCAGCTAAAATAGTCATTTACCACATTAACAATGTCTACACTGTATTTCTAATCAATTTTATGTTTTTTTAATGGGAAAAATGTGTTTTTCTTTTGAAAACAAGGACATTTCTAAGTGACCCCAAACTTTTGAACGGTAGTGTATGTAGCAATTAAATGCTTTGAAAGGCTCACATCAACATCATCAACCCAGATACCTTGGACCCACTCCAATTCGCATACCACCCCAAGAGATCCAAAGATGACGTAATCTCTATTGCACTCCACACTGCCCTTTCCCACCTGGACAAAAGGAACACCTACGTGAGAATGCTGTTCATTGAGTACAGCTAAGCATTCAACAACATAGTGTCCTCCAAGCTCATCACTCAGGACCCTGGGACTACACACCTCTGCAACTGGATCCTGGACTTCCTGACGGATCACCCCAGGTAGTGAGGGTAGGCAACAACACATCCACAACGGTGATCCTCAACACAGTGGCCCCTCAGGGGTGTGTGCTTAGTCCTTTACTGTACTCCCTTTTCACCAACGACTGTGTGACTGCGCACGACTCCAACATCATCATTAAGTTTGTCAACAACAGTAGTAGGCCTGATCACTGACGACAATGAGACAGCCTACAGGGAGAAGGTCAGAGACCTGGCAGTGTGGTGTCAGGACAACAACCTCTCCCTCAACGTCAGCAAGACAAAGGAGCTGATCGTGGACTACAAGAAATGGAGGGCCAAGCACGCCCCCATTCACATTGACAGGGCTGTAGTGGAGCAGGTCAACATCATTAGGGACCTATCATGGTCCAAACACACGACAACACCTCTTCCCCCTCAGGAGGCAGAAAATATTTGACATGTGCCCTCTGATCCTCCAAAATTCTACAGCTGCACCATTGAGAGCATCTTGACTGGCTGCATCACCGCTTGGTATGGCAACTGCTTGGCATCCGACCGTAAGGCTCTACAAAAGGGGGTGCGTATGGCCCAGTACATCACTGGGGCCAAGCTCTCTGACATCCAGGACCTCTATACTACTAGGTCAGAGGACGACCCTTAAAATGATCAAAGACTCCAGCCACCCAAGACATAGACTTTTCTCTCCGCTACCGCACTCACACATATTACACTGCCACTCGAACACACACACACACACACACACACACACACACACACACACACACACACACACACACACACACACACACACACACACACACACACACACACACACACACACACACACACACACACACACACACTACATACGCTCACAGACACAAAACACACACACACACACATGCATATTGATGCCACACACACAAACACACACTCACTTATAGACACACTTTCACACTCTTCACATACACTGCTGCTGCTCTGTTTATTATCTATCTTGATTTCCAAGTCACTTTTAACCCTAGCTACATGTACATATTACCTCATTTACCTCACTACCTCATAGCCCTGCACATTAACTCGGTACCGGTACTCCTTGTGTATAGTCTCGTTATTGTTATTTTATTGTGTTGCCATTTCATTTTTCATTTTTTGCCATTTTTTTTTTTTAACTCTGCATTTCATGGTTAAGGCTACACCTGTTGTATTTGGCGCATGTAACAAATACAAATGTATTGCATTTGATCTATGGGCATATTGGCTTTGTTCCAATGCGCTTTGATACAGTAACTGTAGTAGCTGTCATTCCTTGTCTCCTCTCCTTTGATACTTGATCTCCTGACGTTTGATCTTTTGATAGCAATATGGTGGAGACCTATCCATGACAAGGAGGCAAATTTTGCATCATTGTACTGTCTCATGTACTGTCTACTGGTTGAAAATTGAGCACCTTCAGGCCTTTATTAGTCTTTAAAATAGTAAATGCCATTGCAGACCTCCTGCCTGACTTCTCCATGGATGAGAGATGTACACGATCATAGGCCGTTTAGATGGTCAGAAATATCTTAGACTTTGTGTTAATGTGTAGTATTTCTCAGTTTCGTAATGACTTGCATAAAGCCAATGTGTGAAGCACTTTAGG
This sequence comes from Oncorhynchus clarkii lewisi, assembly GCF_045791955.1. Lineage (NCBI taxonomy): Eukaryota > Metazoa > Chordata > Actinopteri > Salmoniformes > Salmonidae > Oncorhynchus > Oncorhynchus clarkii. The sequence continues at coordinate 55,418,178 of NC_092152.1, forward strand.
CGTAGTGGGTGCGGAGTCAGGCGCAGGAGGCAGAAGGTACCGAACAATGCCTTTTATTCTGGCACAGAGAAAATAGTACACGCCAATACCGGGCGCACATAAACGACCAGCCCAAAACCAGGACCTAACCAGTCCGGAGAACAAACTAAATGAAACGCACTACCACACACAAACACAGAGGAAAAATAAGCCCGCACAAAGAGCAGGCGGGCCTTACCGGCTTAAATAGCCCAACTTAAAACCGAAACAAGAAACAGGTGTAACCAATAAGACAAAACCAACAGAAAAGGGAAAAGGGATCGGTGGCAGCTAGTAGACCGGTGACGCCGAGCGCCGAGCGCCGAGCGCCGAGCGCCGAGCGCCGCCCGAACAGGAAGATGAGCCACTATCGGTGGGAGTCGTGACAGTACCCCCCCCCCCCCCCCCCCCAACGGTACCCAGCACCTCTCCTCCGGACGGAACCCCTCCCAGTCCACAAGGTACTGTAGGCCCCTCACCCGGCATCTAGAGTCCAGAACAGCACGTGCTGTGTACGCCAGGGACCCCTCGATGTCCGGAGGGGGCGGAGGGGGCGGAGGGTCCTCCGGCACTTCACCTTTCTGCATTGGACTAGCTACCACCGGCCTGAGGAGAGACATATGAAACGAGGGGTTAATACGATAATAGGAAGGGAGTTGTAATCTATAACACACCTTGTTAATCCTCCTCAGGACTTTGAAGGGCCCCACACACTGCGGCCCCAGCTTCCGGCAGGGCAAGCGGAGGGGCAGGTTTCGGGTCGAGAGCCAGACCCTGTCCCTCGGTGCGAACACGGGGGCCTCACTGCGGTGGCGGTCAGCGCTCCTATTCTGCCATCCACCGGCTTGCATGAGGGATTCCTGGACGGCCCTCCAGGTCTCCTTAGAGCGCTGCACCCACTCCTCCACCGCAGGAGCCTCGGTCTGACTCTGATGCCATGGTGCCAGGACCGGCTGGTAGCCCAACACGCATTGAAATGGTGACATGTTCGTGGAGGAGTGGAGGAGTGAGTTCTGGGCCAACTCCGCCCATGGGACGTACCTCGCCCATTCTCCTGGCCGGTCCTGGCAATATGACCGTAGAAACCTACCCACCTCCTGGTTCGCTCTCTCCACCTGCCCATTACTCTCGGGGTGACCAGAGGTCAAGCTGACCGAGACCCCCAGAAGCTCCATAAATGCCCTCCACACTCGGGATGTGAACTAGGTACCCGATCAGAGATGATGTCCTCCGGCACCCCGTAGACGTGGGTAAATAATAGAAAACTGATCCACAACAACCAGTATCGTGGTGTTCCCCTGAGACGGGGGAAGATCGGTAAGGAAGTCCACTGACAGGTGAGACCACGGCCGTTGTGGAACGGGGAGGGGCTGTAACTTCCCTCTAGGCAGGTGCCTAGGAGCCTTACTCTGAGCGCACACCGAACTGGAAGAGACATAGAACCTCACGTCCCTAACTAAGGTGGGCCACCAGTACTTCCCCCTAAGACCCCGCGCTGTCCTCGCCACACCAGGATGACCCGAAGAGGTTGCGTGTGAGCCCACCGAATCAATTGATCAGAACACCAAGCGGCATGTACTTATGACCTGTAGGTCACTGTGGAGGTGCAGGTTCCAACCGTAACGCCCGCTCAATGTCCGTGTCCACCTCCTATACCACCGGTGCCACCAGCCTAGAAGCTGGAAGCATGGGAGTAGATTCGATGGGCCGATCCTCCGTGTCATAGAGACGGGACAGCGTGTCGGCCTTTGTGTTCAGGGAACCTGGTCTGTACGAGATCGTAAACCTAAATCTGGTGAAAAACATGGCCCACCTTGCCTGACGCGGATTCAGTCTCCTTGCTGCCCGAATATACTCCAGACGGTGGTCAGTCCAGATGAGGAAAGGGTGCTTCGGCCCCTCAAGCCAGTGTCTCCACACCTTCAGGGCCTTTACCACAGCTAACAACTCACGGTCACCCACATCATAGTTTCGCTCCGCCGGACCGAGCTTCTTCGAAAAGAAAGAGAGCTGTAATGGGAGCCGCCACCTGGCCAAAACCCCGGATAAACCTCTGGTAGTAATTGGCAAACCCTAAAAACCGCTGCACCTCCTTTACTGTGGTTGGAGTCGGCCAATTATGCACGGCCTTAACGCGGTCACACTCCATCACCACCCCCGAGGTGGAAATGCGATAACCCAGGAAGGAGACGGCTCGTTTGGAGAACACACACTTCTCAGCCTTAACGTATAGGTTATGCTCCAGCAGTCGACCAGGCACCTTGCGCACCATAGACACATATCCGGCGCGTGTGGCGGAATAGATCAGGATATCATCGATATATACCACCACGCCCTGCCCATGCAGGTCCCTAAGAATCTTGTCTACAAAGGGTTGAAAGACAGCTGGAGCATTCTTTAACCCATACAAGGTACTCATAATGGCCAGATGTGGTACTAAACGCGGTTTTCCACTCGTCTCCCTCCCGAATATGCACCAGATTATACGCTCTCCTGAGGTCCAGTTTCGTGAAAAAACGCGCTCCGTGAAATGATTCCACCGCCGTAGCGATGAGAGGTAGCGGGTAACTAAACCCCACTGTGATGGAATTGAGACCTCGATAATCAATGCACGGACGCAGACCGCCCTCCTTTTTTTTCACAATAAAGAAACTCGAGGAGACGGGTGATGTGGAGGGCCGAATGTACCCCTGTCCCAGAGATTCCGTGACATATGTCTCCATAGCCAACGTCTCATCCTGTGACAATGGGCACACGTGACTCCTGGGAAGCGCAGCGCTTACCTGGAGGTATATCGCACAATCCCCCTGTCGATAAGGTGGTAATTTGGTCGCCCTCCTCTTACAGAAGGCGATAGCCAAATCCGCATACTCAGAGGGAATGCGCACAGTGGTAACCTGGTCTGGACTCTCCACCGACGTGAAATCCTGGGATTGTGACTGGCCAGCCAGGGAACCCCCAGCACCACTGGAAACGCAGGTGAATCGATCTGGAAGAGATTAATCCGCTCCTTATGATCCCCCTGCGTTACCATGTCCAGTGGAACCGTGGCCTCCCTGACCAGCCCTGACCCTAATGGTCGGCTATCTAAGGAGTGCACGGGGAAGGGGAGTCTATCGGCACCAGTGGAAACCCCAGCTTACGGACGAGTCCGCGATCCATAAAGTTCCCAGCGACTATTGCCTTATGCTGGAGAGAGGGAAAAAATTCAAGAAAAAAAAAAATACAAACATGTGACCAACAGGGGGCTCTGGCTGAGTTTGATGCTGACTCACCTGGGGTGACCGAGAAGTGTTCTGCCTGCCCTCTCGACTCCCAGACGGGCTCCTCCAGCACCGGTCGGAAGTGTGTCCTCTCTGATCACAGATGGTGCAGGAGGAGCCTCCTCGTCCGGTACCCCTCGATACGGCCCCCCCTAACTCCATAGGTATGGGAGCGGGAGGGCTAGGAGGTGGAACTGACAGGACCCTTTCTGAACGCCCGCGGGCAGCTAGCAGATTGTCCAGCCGGATTGACATCTTTATGAGTTCGTCGAAGGAGAGAGTGGCGTCCTGACAAGCTAGCTCCCTGCGGACGTCCTCCCGGAGGCTGCACCGGTAGTGGTCCATCAGGGCCCTGTCATTCCGGAACTCCAACGCAAAGTCCTGCGCGCTCCTTGTCTCCTGCCTAAGGTGGAATAGCCGCTCACCCGCCGCTCCGCCATCCGGAGGGTGGTCGAACACGGCCCGGAAACGGCGGGGGAACTTTGGATAGTGATCCCTCGCCGAGTCTGGACCATTCCAAACAGCGTTGGCCCACTCCAGGGCTCGGCCCGTCAGGCAGGAGACGAGGATGCTCACACTCTCCTCGCCCGAGGGAGTCGGCCTCACGGTAACCAGGTACAACTCCAGCTGGAGTAAAAACCCCTGGCACCCAGCCGCCGCTCCATCGTACTCCCTCGGGGGCGCAAGACGAAGTGCGCTGGAGCCGGACGCCGACGGAGGAGTGGGTTGACTCGTCGGAGGAGCTGGAGGTGATGTGGGGAGACCACTCCTCTCCCATCGGTCCATTCGCTCCATCATCTGGTCCTTCGCCGATCCAATCCGATGGAGGATGGTCGTATGATGGAGGACACGCTCCCCCATCAATGGAAGGGGGATGGCCGCTGCTCCTGCTGACTCCATTCTTGGTGCGGGCTTCTGTGACGCACTTTAGGAGTAGTGGGTGCGGAGTCAGGCGCAGGAGGCAGAAGGTACAATGCCTTTTATTCTGGCACAGAGAAAATAGTACACGCCAATACCGGGCGCACATAAACGACCAGCCCAAAACCAGGACCTAACCAGTCCGGAGAACAAACTAAATGAAACGCACTACCACACACAAACCAAGAGGAAAAATAAGCCCGCACAATGAGCAGGCGGGCCTTACCGGCTTAAATAGCCCAACTAAAAACCTAAACAAGAAACAGGTGTAACCAATAAGACAAAACCAACAGAAAAGGGAAAAGGGATCGGTGGCAGCTAGTAGACCGGTGACGATGACCGCAGAGCGCCGCCCGAACACGAAGAGGAGCCACCTTCGGTGGGAGTCGTGACACAATGATCATATGGATCCCACTGTTGGCTATTTTATATGAATGTGAAAGTGATCACATGCCTTTCTTTTCTCTCTCTTACATACAAGTGCACGCAAGCGCACACACACACACTGCCATGGTACATCCTGCATGCAACCACTTCTGTCATGGGGGCGCTCCACACACTCCTCTCGCCAAGAAAACTCAAAAACAACATAAACACAGGAAATGATGCAATCTCACTGACACATTCACCGATAGATGTTGAGATTGGAGAAGGCAGCCGCCTATTTTCTTGCTCAACAGAACCACGCCTCCTCTCCTTCTTCTCCCAGCTTGGGATGATGATGGAGCAAACTATAAAGGTTGCTTTGAATAAAAAGGAATATGAAAAGGAATTGGATATAAGGCCCCGTGAATAGAGGAACGTGGAGATGGAGAGCCTCGAAGCTGTTGTATAATTAGATTAAGGTAGACACTGCGATGCCTGTCCAGTCCTGTCGAGAATTCCTGTGACCCCGCAGGTCAGCCTGGAGATTGTGCGATTCCCCACAGCTCTATGTTGCTTGATTTTTGTCAAGGTGACATCACCTCACAACAATTAGGGGGAGAGAAATAAGTGCCTTGAAAATTCCCTTTGAGTAATCGACCGCTGTGTTCTATCATGAAAGATACATCTTTGCGGTATGGTTGTTAAAACATACACGTTCCTAGCTACTCTCTTCACACCTTCCTGCTAGCAGCCTAGCTACATGTCCCAGTTTGCTTAAAGCCATGTTGGGAATAGCGGAGTATATGTTAACTCATTTGACAGGGAAGTGCATATGCTTTAATCTGGTACTTTTATGAATACCTTTGTTCCAGTGCTGTAGGTAGTGATAACAAAGTGAATCAAATCATTTGTGCTTTTTATATGAAATAACAACTAAATTAAGTGAGGAAATACCGTGATATTTGTTTCCACATGACACTGCTATCTAAAACGGTTCTTCGACCCAATCACTGAAGCTTTGTAATGGCATAAAAATCAACCATTTGAGCTATTCAGTATTTGTCACATAAGTTTTCATACTGTGGTCTTTTCCAAGTTTCATCAAACCATTGTTGTGTTATAGGATTGAATTCCACTCTTGATTCCTGATCATTTACCCCACTTAACTAAAGCCCAAATTTCACATTTGACATTATATGAACATAGTACCGTATACATATTATTTTAGAAAAACCCTTTGAAGAAACCTTTTTGGTTCTGGGTAGAACCCTTTTTGTTCCCTTTTAGGTTCCATGTAAAACCTTTTTCCACAGAGGGTTCTACATGAAAACCAAAATAGTTTTTCTACCTGGAACCAAAAAAGATTTTCCTATGGTGACAGCCGAAGAACCCTTATGGAACCATTTTTTCTAAGAGTGTAGATACTTTTAGTTGATGGAATTGTTGTTCTGGACTTTGTTGTTGTATTTGGACATTAAGGCTGGAATTCAATCCGAGCCGTGTTAAGAGACGGGAGAACAAATTGGGAGGGATCTTAGACCATTCCTCCATACATGATATTTCTAGATCCTTGATATCCTTCATGTACGCTTATGTACTGCCCTCTTCAATTCAAACCACAGGTTTTCAAAGGGGTTCAAGTTCGGAGACTGAGATGGCCATTGCAAAATTCAGATTTTGTGGTCAATTAACCATTTCTTTGTAGATATTTTTTATTTTTGTTGCTAGCTTTTTATTTAGTTTATACATTTTTCATTAGGGGGTTACAGGTACAGGTATAACATTCAACATAATATTCATTCTGATAAATTCATACATTCAGTTATTTGCTTTTCTTATTTCATACTTTCCTGTACCTGTGGACTGACACTCGAAAGAGTCCCCCCAATCGCCCCAATCTCACCCACAACGACGAGCAAACTCTTCAAACCCTGCTGGCGAGAAGCATACCCATAACATGATGCCACCACAATACTTGAAAATACAAAGGGATCAACAACATTGCATTCACTTGACATTACTGGCCTGTATGTGAAAAGAAGGAAGCCTGTGACAAAAAATCCACTCCAAATCATCCATTCTGTTTTCAACAAGGCTGTTAAGTAATACTGCAAGACAACACGGCAAAGACATTCACTTTTTGGGCTAAATTAAAAACCACAGGTTTGGGTCAAATCTAAAACAACACAGAGTGAAACCCTCTGTATTTTCAAGTATTGTGGTGACAGCATCATGTTATGGTTATGCTTGTTATCATCAGGGACTAGGGATTTGTCAGGATCAAAAGAAATATGAGAGGAGCAAAGCCCAGTTAAAAAGTTAAAGGAAAGCTTGCCTCAGTCTTTTGAAAACCTAACCCTAGTATAGAGTTTTTTTAAATTTTTCAGCGAGACAATTAAACACATTTTTATGCCAAAGGAACACCAGAATGGCTTTCCATGAGGTGTTGAGTGTTCCTAAATGGTCGAGTCTGAGTCCTGACTTAATAAAGGTTTGAATATTGCTGTCCCCATCAATAATTCTCAAACAAATATAAATAAACAATGGACATAGGTTACCCTAAGAGTTGTGCAAAATTGGTAGAATATTATTCTAAATGATTTATCTATATAAGTGATACCAAAAATGCGTCCACATAGTATTAACTTTGGAGTGTGAAGACATACACATTCAAAACATATTTGTTTTTTAATTCATTTTGAAAATGTTCTATAGGCGTCCTGAGTGGCGTAGCGATCTTAGGCACTGCATCACAGTGCTAGAGGTGTTACTACAGACCAGGGCTGTGCCACAACTGGCCGTGGCCGGGAGTCCCATAGGACGGCGTACAATTGGCCCAGCGTCGTCCGGGTTAGGGGAGGGTTTGGCCAAGGGGGCTTTACTTGACTCATCACGCTCTAGCAACTCCTTGTGGCAGGCCGGGTGCCTGCAGGCTGACCCCGGTCGCCAGGTGAACTGTGTTTCCTCCAACACATTGGTGTGGCTGGCTTCCGGGTTAAGCTGGCGGGTGTTAAGAAGCTAGATTAGGCGGGTCATGTTTTGGATGACGCATAACTACACCTTCGTCTCTCCTGATCCCGTTGGGGAGTTGCAGCTATGAGATAAGATCGAAATTGGGGAGCCAAATACAATAATAATAATAAATAAACATGTGGAGTAGGTTGTGTAAATCTCTGCAGCTATGAGATAAGATCGAAATTGGGAAGCCCAATAACAATAATAATAATAAATAAACATGTGGAGTAGGATGTGTAAATCTGTAGGATATTTTTTTTAATTAAAATTAAAGATATGAAGACTGTGCAAAGGGTATATCGACTTCCACTAAGCACTGTACCTCAAATAATTGAACACAGTAGGTAGTGGTAGGCAGCAGATTCAAGTTTAGCTTATTCCATCTTGTTCTAAGGGCAGCTCAACCTCAAGGCCAGAAATGAATGTAATTGTTTAAGTAAGCAATTTCAGCACATCACAGTGGTGAGAGAAGGCACGAGGCCAAAGGCCCAAAATAAAATCTTACAGATTTTTTGGGCGGCGAGAGTGCGGTTAACTTCTGACAATTACGTATCCCCCACCACTCTGACTGTTACCGTGTCACTACGCCACAGAACAAGTTGTCCTATTATGCAGATGATGACAAAACGATAATATTAGTGTTAGTCTTCTTTAGTAGCTAGTAATGCCATAAATGCTACATACCCACCTGGCTTGCCAGTTATAGTAGTAGGAAAAATGTGCTACAATTGCATGGCTTCTCCTTGTCCCCACTGTGTTGTTTGCTATGAAAACTGGTTAAAGCTTTTGTCACTTTTCTTGCTAGTTTGTTAAGTTACTACTACTACTACAAAAAACATTTACAACAAACAAACTCCGTCTGCCTAGTAATGCAATGACTGCTACACCTACGTGGTTAGCTAGCTACAATAGCGGGACAAATTGTCTGCAGTTTGAATAATCCAGTGCTTCTTGGGCTGATCGCACAATCACGATTAGTTGACTCACTTGAGTCATTGAGCCAGCATCCTTCTAATGCAGAGCCCAGTGGGTAAACTAGCTATGAGTTGAACATACAATATTTGTATGAACTAGTCGGCAGTTGTTGCTTCCCATGGCGTGTAAATATACAGTTGAAGTCGGAAGTTTACATATACTTAGGTTGGAGTCATTAAAACTCGTTTTTCAACCACTCCACAAATTTATTAATTTTTGGAGAAAAAAACGTTCCCGTTTTAAACAAGATATTTTGTCACGAAAAGATGCTCGACTATGCATATAATTGACAGCTTTGTAAAGAAAACACTCTGACGATTCCAAAACTGCAAAGATATTGACTGTGAGTGCCACAGAACTAATGCTACAGGCGAAACCAAGATGAAATTTCATACAGGAAGTGAGCCAGATTTTGAATGCGCTGTGTTCCAATGTCTCCTTATATGGCTGTGAATGCGCAAGGAATGAGCCTACACTTTCTGTCGTTTCCCCAATGTGTCTACAGCATTGTGACGTATTTGTAGGCATATCATTGGAGAATTGACCATAAGAGACTACATTTACCAGGTGTCCGCTCGGTGTCCTCCGTCGAAACTATTGCGTAATCTCCAGGTGCGTGCATTTTTCCATTTGGTTCAGAGGAGAAACCAAACTGCCACGAGTGATTTATCATCGAATAGATATGTGAAAAACACCTTGAGGATTGATTCTAAACAACGTTTGCCATTATTTCTGTCGATATTATGGAGTTAATTTGGAAAAAAGTTTGGCGTTGTAATTTCGGTTTTTTTTCTTAGCCAAACGTGATTAACAAAACGGAGCGATTTCTCCTACACAAATAATATTTTTGGAAAAACTGAACATTTGCTATCTAACTGAGAGTCTCCTCATTGAAAACATCCGAAGTTCTTCAAAGGTAAATGATTTTATTTGAATGCTTTTCTTGTTTTTGTGAAAATGTTGCCTTCTGAATGCTAGGCTTAATGCTATGCTAGCTATCAATACTCTTACACAAATGCTTGTGTAGCTATGGTTGAAAAGCATTTTTTGAAAATCTGAGATGACAGTGTTGTTAACAAAAGGCTAAGCTTGTGAGCCAATATATTTATTTCATTTAATTTGCGATTTTCATGAATAGTTAACATTGCGTTATGCTAATGAGCTTGAGGCTATAATTACGCTCCCCGATACGGGATTGCTCGTCGCAACAGGTTTAACAAACTATAGTTTTGGCAAGTCGGTTAGGACATCTATCTAGTGAATGACACAAGTCAATTTTCTAACAATTGTTTACAGACAGATTATTTCACTTATCATTCACTGTATCACAATTCCAGTGGGTCAGAAGTTGACATACACTAAGTTGACTGTGCCTTTAAACAGCTTGGAAAATTTCTGAAAATTATGTTATGGCTTTAGAAGTTTCTAATAGGCTAATTTACATCATTTGAGTTAATTGGAGGTGTGTCTGTGGATGTGTGGATTTCAGGCCTACCTTCAAACTCAGTTCCTCTTTGCTTGACATCATGGGAAAATCTAAAGAAATCAGCCAAGACCTCAGAAAAAATGCAGACCTCCACAAGTCTGGTTCACCCTTGGGAGCAATTTCTAAACACCTGAAGGTACCACATACATCTGTACAAACAATAGTACACAAGTATGAACACCCTGGGACCACGCAGCCGTCATACCGCTCAGGAAGGACACGCGTTCTGTCTCCTAGAGATGAACGTACTTTGGTGCGAAAAGTGCATATCAATCCCAGAACAACAGCAAAGGACCTTGTGAAGATGATGGAGTAAACAGGTACAAAAGTATCGATATCCGCAGTAAAAATGAGTCCTATATCGACATAACCTGAAAGGCCGCTTAGCAAGGAAGAAGCCACTGCTCCAAAACAGCCATAAACAAGCCAGACTATGGTTTGCAAATGCACATGGGGACTAAGATCGTACTTTTTGAGAAATATCCTCTGACCATTATTATGTTTGGAGGAAATAGGGGGAGGCTTGCAAGCTGAAGAACACCATCCCAACCGTGAAGCACGGGGGTGGCAGCATCATGTTGTGCGGGTGCTTTGCTGCAGGAGGGACTGGTGCACTTCACAAAATAGATGCCATCATGAGGGAGGAAACTTATCTGGATATATTGAAGCAACATCTCAAGACATCAGTCAGGAAGTTAAAGCTTGGTCGCAAATGGGTCTTCCAAATGGACAATGACCCCAAGCATACTTCCAAAGTTGTGGCAAAATGGCTTAAGGACAACAAAGTCAAGGTATTGGAGTGGCCATCACAAGCCCTGACCTCAATCCTACTGAAAATGTGTGGGGCAGAACTGAAAAAGCATGTGTGAGCAAGGAAGCCTACAAACCTCACTCAGTTACACCAGCTCTGTCAGGAGGAATGGGCCAAAATTCACCCAACTGGGAACTTTGTGGGAAGCTTGTGGAAGGCTACCCAAAACGTTTGACCCAAGTTTAAATTGTTTAAGGCAATGCTACCAAATACTAATTGAGTGTATGTAAACTTCTAACCCACTGGGAATGTGATGAAAGAAATAAAAGCTGAAATAAATCATTATCTCTACTATTATTCTGACATTTCACATTCTTAAAATAAAGTAGTGATCCTAACTGACCTAAGACAGGGAATTTTTACTATGATTAAATGTCAGGAATCGTGAAAAACTGAGTTTAAATGTATTTGGCTAAGGTGTATGTAAACTTCAGACTTCAACTGTAGCTAATCAGCTGGCTGTAGCCCATGTACCCAACAACAGCATAAACTCAAAGTCCAGCTAAATTAGCTTGCTAGCGTTGCAAATTAACCAACAATAACCACTGCACCATGCAGACCTTACTTGCTACGAAGTTACAGAAAACTGAACCAACAATCAAACAAACCAAAATTGGATACATTCTAAATGCAGGACCAACAAGGGAAATTTAGCTAGCTAGCATTCCTTTGTTTATGCAGAGACACCTTTGTTGCAACATCTTATGGTGAGTGATAAGTTTGTGGTTACTACTGGTTATGGATCCAAGACAAGATACATTTTCCGCCATGTTTTTTTGTTTTAGTCAGGGCTCTGAGTTGGAATATTGATATTATGAAACCTGGCACTACTTCCATAGTGCGGTTAACATGGAATTGTCAATGGCTTGGAACCCCATTTTAGGCAAAATGTTTAGGCAAGTTATTCCAGTTGGTTAAGGTTAGGGTAATGGGTTGGGTTAAATTGACTTGCAACCAGACTTTCAGATAATATTATATTTATATTTATAGATTCTTGAATTGAATCCCAAAGGAAAACAAAAAAACTTTATTTCATGATACTGGATATACTATTTTTCCATGTCATTTCAAAAATACATATCACTTTAAAAATGTAATCAGGAAAATGATGTTAGATGTTGCAATCATGTGTTGTGTGTAGACAATGCAGCAATCTGGAAACTTGTTATAAGGACAGGGTTTGTCTGCTGAAGGGTTGCAGCACTTTGTGGGGAGGCTAGAACTGTGGGTTCCTGTTTCCATGGCAACCATGTGAGTGAGGGAGAGAGTGTGTGTGTGTGTGTGTGTGTGTGTGTGTGTGTGTGTGTGTGTGTGTGTGTGTGTGTGTGTGTGTGTGTGTGTGTGTGTGTGTGTGTGTGTGTGTGTCGTTCAGCGGATGCCTGAGGTGAGTTCAGGATGCAGAATCATTTGAACCATGCAAGATTTTCTATGAAATAATCTGCACTGTTTATGCCATTTTAGTACTGTGCCAAATCCCTCTATGGTATCTTATTCAGAACATCATGGCTTGCGTGGGACCCACCCCCTGAACTGTTCACTAACCACTAGGTACAGTAAATGTGGATGGATACAGTGATGAAGGCAGACAGACTTCATCTACTTTTTTGGTATATCCTTATTTTGGCCAGCAGGCCATGAAGCATTCTGTACTGTCGCCTTAAATTAAACATTTGATCGCAAATACAAAATGCTGGAGTATAGAGCAAAGTTGAAAAAATTTGCTTCGGTGTCCAAATACAAATGGAGGGGAGGGGAGTGTAACCTACTGTATGAACACAGATAGAAACGGTATGAATGTGGTAACTAGTATTTAAATATTCATGGTAAATTGAAAGCATAATATATGTTGCACCTTGACGAGTCCAACACTAAATCTTCACCCAGTAAGGCCTTAAGGAACAAATGTCAGTTTTAATTGTGAGTGTGCATAATAAGATGTGTTTTAGTGACGTACTTTTGCGCCTTGATCACGTTTTATTGGGTAATTAGTTTGCAGTGCCAGTGCCTTTTAACCTTTGGTTAGTGTTACTCTGTAACCATGTAATTTCAAGTCTGGTTCCACCGTTGTTTTTGTTCATGCATACAGCAAACAGCCCACACAACAAAACACCACTGAATAGAAGAGGCGAGGAGGGCACAGGCTCTCGCAGGCCTGAGGGAACATGTGGAAAGATATGGCAACCACAGTCTCGCCTCCAACTAAGTACTTGTGCTTTTCTATTATTGACACCTCATGTTCTTGACAAAAACTGATCTTCCCGAAATGAACCACAAAAAAACATATAATGGATTTCCCTTCTCTGGTGGCCATTATAACCTAGAATAGCCTTTTGGCTAGAGGTGGAAAAACAAATATTTCCTCTACCACTACTCCTTCTTGGCCTCATTATAGGCGGATCTCAACTTTATGGTTTCGGAGGTAATAACACTGCATGTCAAACAGGACCTGAGGTTGGGAAGATGCTCAAGGCATGTTTTGAAAATTCCATACATTTCTAAGGCCTCTATTAAAACAAAACCTGATAAGGGATGAGCTTGCAATGTAAACAAACAATAGTTTTCAAAATAATTGGTTATATTCCATGTGATGTATTCCAAGGTCTCTTCTCACGGATCGATTTGATTTAGGCAGTGGTTGCCCAGCAAATATGAACTTGACATAGTGTCACGACTTCCACTGAAGTCGGTTCCTCTCCTTGTTCGGGCGGCGGTCGGCGTCACCGGTCTTCTAGCCATCATCGATCCACTTTTCATTTTCCATTTGTTTTGTCTTGTTTTCTTACACACCTGGTTCTCATTTCCCTCATGAAGTGTTGTGTATTTAACCCTCTGTTCCCCCCCATGTCTTTGTGTGGAATTGTTTGTTGTAAGTGCTAGTGCACATGTTTACTGGTGCGCGACGGGTTTTGTACCCATGTTTGTTATTCTTTATGCCGTTGGATTTGCAATTAAACTGCTCCGGCTATTACCTAGTTCTGCTCTCCTGCGCCTGACTTCCCTGCCACCAGTTACGCACCCCTTACACATAGGCCTATGTCTAGTGACATATTTTGATTTCCTAAATAAAGACATATTGTCACGTCCTGACCTTAGTTCCTTTTTTATGTCTCTATTTTGGTTTGGTCAGGGCGTGAGTTGGGGTGGGCATTCTATGTTGTTCATTCTATGTTTTGTTCTGTGTGTTGTATTTCTATGTGTTTATCCTGATATGGTTCCCAATCAGAGGCAGCTGTCAATCGTTGTTTCTGATTGAGAACCATACTTAGGTAGCCTGTTCCCACCTGTGTTTGTGGGTAGTTGTTTCCTGTTTTGTGTCGTTCACTCTCTTTGTTGTTGTTGTTTTTTTTTTGGTCATTCAGTGGTCAGTTTATTTAATTAAATTGACAATGAACACTTCACATACCACTCTGCGTGTTGGTCCGATGATTCCTATTCCTCATCATCAGACGAAGAGGAAAGTCGTTACACATATGTGGAACAATGTTAATTATTCATTTTTCATTCTCAGAATTCTTAAAAGAAGACAAGGAAGATCAGAAGTGTTCCTGGCTAAGCAATTAAACTAATAATGACACTTCTCTTAAAATGGCCCACTTTTCTTTTCACTAGTTCACCAATTAAAATGTTTCTACGCAAGTCTACTTTTCGCCACATATCTGTCATTTTGGGGGGAAAAAACAGAGATTCTCCTCATTATCTTTTAAAAATGAAACATTATTTGGGCACAAATAGTGTCAGTAGTTGGTGTGTCAAACACAAGGTTCAGTTTTCTTCCATCAATTAGCAGTTCTGCTGTGCACTATCAATACCTCTGAGGCTGTATTGTCATGTGGCTTAGTTGACAGGCAACTTTTTCTTCCCCACACAATAATGCTCTTGATATGTGATAGGATCTATGTTTTGTGATGCTCTGCTGTTTTTCTTGTTGTAATTCATCTTCCATACATTAAGGTCACAAGACCTTCAACATAGACTTTTGACTTTTCAATGGTGCAATTTTCCACAAGCAATAGCAGTACATGACTGTTAATGGCGTTTCCACTTTCGAGGCCAAGACACCCAAAATAAGCCTTGTGCAAAATTCAGTTGGCCAGAAATAATCATGCTATGCTTTCTACAGGAACACACATGGTAAATGGCAAAAACAGCAAAAATTGCCCAACATGACAAAACTAAATGGTTCATGTTTATTATTTTGATTTTGCACATCACTCATTTCTATTTTTGCATATCACTTATTTCTGTCCTGCTTAGATTCAGGGGGATAAGGGTAAGGATGTATGCTTATTTGATGTGCTGTTGTGATCCATAAACAAGAAATTATCAGCTCTTGATAAAACCTAATGGTCATATTGTAACCCCAAAATATCCAATATACTAAAGTGCCAATATACTAAAAGAAGCAAGAAAATTTATCGGATTTCAATGCTGGCCCTACCTGGTCCAAACAAGAACGACAGAACAAGCTTCTGCTGTTAAACATGGATTGTCACTCACACCTCTCATGAGAAATCAGTATGCAGCGGAGTGAGCGGACTGTGTCTCTAAAGCAAGTTCAGCAGAGGACTCTCTTTTCACCAAGCCTATAGGGGAGGTAGAGTGTTTGACATTCATTTTTGCCTGAAGCTTCCACCGAGAGTGACTCGCAATTACTGAACGCAATTGAGAGTTCAAGGAACGCGTGAGTGCTCAGTTGATAGTTTCATCAGGGATTTTGCAAGCAGGTGGAAAAGGAACAGCCAAAAATGCCTTCTAAAGTAAGACTTCAGTGGGGGCCGCTCACTAACTAGGCCTAACCAGTATTCAGGCTATGCAGATTTTGAATCTAATCTCAGGAAAGTGGGGAATGTTTTTCTTCTTCTTCTTCAGGTTTTCAAGTTTGTTGATAACTAGGTGAAAGCAAACAGCAGCTTGCTCCTTCCAAAACAAGTGATAACTAATTCACTTTTAACATGATATGACAAGCCTTTAACGGCGTACTTACATAACCATAACTCTTAATTAGTGTAAAGTGGTTGAAATGCCCTATAGTCATGAGAAATTCAAGCCATGACAAATTATGTAAATGCTGAAGATCTGTAAACACTGAAAGTACAAATGCTTTCTTACATTGTTGGTGATTGTTTGATATCTGTTCATATTTGATCAACGTATGACCAAATTACAGACCTGGAACGGAAGTCACTAATAATATTCTTCCCACACAGTGAGAATGTTGAAATTAATATGCAGTCAGGTTTCTATTTGTTTTTCACTGTAAACATTGATTCTTTGAGTCACGACGGACATTAGTGCAGCACAGGGGGACTGATGCTTTGATTCTGTCTGAGAGCCTAGTTTACTTTCTCCTGATGGATCATGCTCTCTGTCTGTGGTACAGGCATTTTTGTGTTGGTTTGTCATGGGGTTTGTGACATGCGTTATTTTGCATGATGTGTACAGCATGATCAGAACGTGAGCTGAGGTAATGGCCAAGTGTTCTGAATACACTCATTACACATGAACGTAATGTAACCGAATACAATTTGGTTCTTCCCCGAGGGGGGCTTGACCTCAGAACCTTCTGCACTTCACATAATCAAATTTCAAGCCAAATATCTTAGCCAACAGAGCAAGAAACATATCTGTCATTCTGTGTGCTACAGTTGGCTTTCGGATCTCAGGGAGGGTGACGTCACAGATGTACTCCAGTCAACATGCTATGGGTAAGATTGCAGTTAGTGAATGCAATTGAAGGTTTGTCCAGAAGTTGGAAGACAATACAGTGTGTTCTGATTGTATAAGATTGGGCTTGGATACATTTCCTAAAAGTTTTGTGAATAAGCTGTAAAAATGTAGTTTTGGTGTCTTTTTGGTGTCCATCCAGTCTGTTCAAGTGTACTGTACTTCATTCAGAGTATTTTTGTTCTGAAACATGATGCTTCGGCAAGGTTAAATACTGAGGATGCAACATTTAAAAGAAAATGTTGAGGATGTGACTTTTCAAAACAAGGTTTGAACAAGCTTTTCAGGTGCAAGTCCCAAGAAATGTTTATTCAGCATTGCCAAATGTATGCTGAATTCAGCTACAGGATGACAAAATCTGTCTCAAAGAGATCTGAAATATATTCCCTCTCTGCATAAGCAGTGGAAAACACTGTCACAAAGTCTTATTTCTCGTGAGACGATGAAGAGAAACCCCTTCTCTGAGGGAGCTTATTGATGTCTCCCCGCATCTTTAATGTGCTATTCTAAAAAGGCCTGTCTTGTTCCTGGAGTGACATTTCTGCTGTCGCTAGTCATAATGTGCACATACACAGACTAATATCGAAAAATATGAATGTACAGTAGAGAGGAAGGCCAGCTGCAATTCCCATGTGTTCCTCCTCATTTGACTTGAATACCAGAGAAAAAAAATAATTACTATTCTACAGTTGCTGAATACTGTCCAATAGTAATAGCCTAGTAAGTGATAGATTGCAATGCAGGAGCATACTTAACATTGTAAGTGTGTAAACTGCTGAGACTACAATGAAAATAAGGCAATCTATTAGCATTCTACAGTAAAAAAAAAAAAAAAAAAAACGTTATTTTGTCTCCTAAGCAATTTTTTTTGTGACAAATCGGTGTTTTGCGATCTGGAAAGTAACTTGTATGCAGTGGAATGGAGAGGAAGGTTCACAGAAGGCACACAGCATGTGGGCTACTGATTAATAAAACATGTCAGTTTCACTGATTATCACATTGGGCCACAATAATGAAATATTAACAGGAAACTTGTATCTTGTTATGAAATGTTTCTTCAGTTACATTGTAGGCTACTTATGAGTTAGACGTGCCACACAGCAATAATTTTGCGGAAAAAGGAAAACTGCTTACTAAAGTGTCGATTGCTTTTGTTTTTAGACAAACTACGTTTCTTGCTCTATAAGGAATATGAAATGCAGCTCAATGCTTTTGGTAACATTCAGTACTACTATTTTCTTTGTCACCCACACAGTGAAATAGACTCATTTTCATGTAGTGTGGGGAAACAATTATTAAATACCAGTGGAAGTGGGACTGTTAAAAAGAATTACCAGCAGACAGGGAGCCAATGTTTTCAGTGTCAACTCTTTTTATACATTTACATTTGAGTCATTTCGCTACAGAAGAGTATCAGGGCCAAGTGAAGAGAAAATCAAAATGGTGATGGATAGTACTTCAAAACTCGAAATACTTTGAGAATAAACAGGACATTTTGAGAAAAAAAGTAGACATTTAATTTAGAGAATAGTCACAATTTTGAGAATAATGTCATCATATTGACAAAGTTGTAATTATATTTCTAAATTAAAGTAGGGGATTTGGTTTATAACTGTAATTATAAACTGGGTGTTATGAGCCCTGAATTTGCATATATTTTTTATCATACCAGTGCTATACGGTCTGACTTACCATGGCTGTAGGTAAATCAGCATTCAGAGCCCTGAATGCTGATTTGCTGACAGCCATGGTATATCAGACCATAAACCACTGGAATGACTAAACATTTCTTTTTTCTTTGCCACCCACTCATTTTCTTTCCAATTTTCAGAAGGAGGAACCAAACGGACTTGGATGAGGTATTTCATCCAAGTTCGTGTGGTTACATACATAGCTATAAACGGTTGGGATTTCTGTGTATGCAGGTGTGTGGAGGTAAAAATTAGGGGGGAAAAACCATACTTAGTATACTGAAAAAATGATAAATGCATCATGCAACAATTTCATTAATTTTACTAAGTTACTGTTCATATGAAGAAATCAGAAGAAATCAGACAATCCAGCAGGTGAAGAAGTTGGATGTGGAGGTCTTGGGCTGGCGTGGTTACACGTGGTATGCGGTTGTGAGGCCGGTTGGACGTACTGCTTATGGTAGATAAATTAACATTTAATTATTTGGCAACAGCTCTGATGGACATTCCTGCAGTCAGCATGCCAATTGCACGCTCCCTCAAAACTTGAGACATCTGTGGCATTGTGTTGTGTGACAAAACTGTACATTTTAGAGTGTCCTTTTATTGTTCCCAGCACAAGGTGCACCTGTGTAATGATCATGCCGTTTAATCATCTTCTTTATATACCACACCAGTCAGGTGGTTGGATTATCTTGGCAAAGGAGAAATGGTCACTAACAGGGATGCAAACAAATTTGAGAAATAGCTTTTTGTGTGTATGGAAAATGCCTGGGCTCTTTTATTTCAGCTCATGAAACATGGGACCAACACTTTACATGTTGCGTTTATATTTTTGTTCAGTATACTTTACATATAGTGTTTGTAGACCCCCTCAGGTTGCGCCTATTATAGTGCGCGTATTGATCTATTTGTGTGTCATTGAAGCAAGAATTACATGCCTACATCATAATACAGCTGACTCAGTCATGTTTTATTTAGTTGTGTTTATATGGCTACAAACACGACAAATTGGCGACGAGATTGAATTTGCGTTTTACCGTTGTGCCACCCCAGTCTGCGATTACAGCAAAATTTGGAGGAGAGGACAGAAAAATCGAGAGGAGTGAAAGGATGCATGCAGAATGCGCCGTCTATGTTAGTTAGAGGGATGCGTGAGTGAATTGAAAAGGCACAGAATGACTTTGCATGAAAGTTAGCTAAGGAATGTGAAAACACTTACATTAATACAAATGTTGGGATATATTGGAACTATTGGGTAACCTACATTGAAAGAGTGGAACTTAATGTGACGTTAACGATGTGGATGATGGGAAGAAAGTTTCCGTTGTGCTTTAACGCAGCTTGTTAACACCAGAAAAGCCAGCCGAAAGACATTGTTGACACATTACAAAACAATTTAAACCCAAAACCTTTTGTAATACAGCAGCAGAGAGATTCTTCTTCCATAAACGGAGCCAGTCAAAAAATGAGACCATATCAGAATACATTGCAGAGCTGAGGAAATTATCAGAATAATGCCAATTTAGCGCAGGCCTGTCAGATGCATCGAGGGACACGCTTGTATGTGGGATGCAGCGGCTACCCGTCATTCAGGGCAGGTGGGGCAGATCCCACTGTTTTGAGCCTCACAATTTTAGCAAAAAAAACAACGGTTTTTGTGGGTGGGGGGGCTTGTTTGTTTTGCATGTTGTTTTGGCATTAATACGTGTCACATATCAGTTTGCGAACAATGTAAATATATATATATATATATATATATATCATTGAGTTAATAAAGCCACATACAAAAATTGTCTCTTTTTTGTTTTCTTGAGTAAAGCAGCTCCAAAATGCAGGTATTTCAGCCTAGATCAGTGCTTTCTGTGGTGGTGGGGCAAGCCAGCAGAAAATAACTCAGAACTTTGAAAACTTGACTTCAGTATGTTCAAGACAACTGGGAAGTTGGGAATAAACGTGCTCCGACTGGGAACATGTGCTTTGAGCGGTTATCCAACTCAGAATTGGATAACGACCTGAAGTTCAATGACGTCATGATTCAACCTTGTTTTTTTCCGAGATCCAAGTTGTTTTGAAGGCACCATAAATCCAGAGAATGCCAGACTTTGATGACAAAATTAGCCCAGGAAATACTGCCACTTGAACCTTCCTGTTCAAGTGAGCACAGCACAACAAGGTGAGTCCAAAAATGTATTGTATGCTGCTGCATAAATTATGTAATATACCAGGGAGATATGTATACTGTAGCTAAGAAAGTAATACTAAGTGTATGTTGTGTAGTAAGACGTTAGTAGCCCATGTGCATCAACCTAATAATGTGGTCTATTTACCCCTCTTAATTTCGCCTACTGTTCTGACTTGGTGGTGCACATGTAGCCTATAACCTGTTTTAGAGAAATGTAATCATCAAACATTGTAAGCGCTTTCATTGTCTGCTTATATGCCCCCTTTATTTATCGTACGGTTCTGACATGGTGTACAGGGAGAACACTGTAAGAACGGCCCATGTTCTGAATTCTGTCGCTGTACATTTCAAAAGTGCTAAACAAATAGTTATATTGACTACGTCCGTACTAGCTCGCTCATTAATGTCTTAATCGAAATTACGGATGGCCTCTTATCCGCTTGTCGTCCTCTTATGTCATAGTTTGTACATCTCAATTGTCATTAAAAAACACATTTGTTTAAGCAAGTCAGTCATAACAGTTATGTTTTTTTTAAAGGCAGTAAATGAGGCTGAATGAACTGTTTCGCTGCCAAACAAGGCTCTGCTGATAGCCAGGTGTAGCAGTGGTAAGATTTTGGGACTACTGTTGGGACAGCTTTATGTAGGCCCTAACAGTTTGTGGGTACTGTTTGTCACCATTATAGAGCAATTCATGTATTGTTTAGTGTTGTGTAGTGGCTTTGCTGGCATGCATCCCAGTTTCATTATTTTTTACCCCACCAAGATTTACATGCTAAAATCACCACTGGTGGCATGCATAGAGAAAGCACACAAAAGAGGTTGCTAACAGAAAAGGACTTGACATAGAACGTGCACTGATCATTACAATTTCAATGGCGAGTGCAGCAAACGATGCATCTGAATTGCAAAGAAAGTGATTGAATGTGCAAAAAATAAAATGTAATTTAAAATATAAAGAGAGAAACATGTTTTCGCTGTGCCAATGTTTTCGCTGTTGGCTTAAAGCAGTGGTCAACAACCGGTAGATCGCACTCGACTGGTTGAACTCCAAGGCTTTCCTAGTTGATCGCCAAACATTCCTGTAAAAAGCGTTTATTTGGAGCTGTTAGCAGTAGATGCACTCGATTTAGCTGCCCTGTGCCCTGGGTAGTCGAAGTTCCCCCATTTTTAACCATTTCATGTGTCTGAATGTACAAACTCCGCCTACCTGGCCGGAGAGCAAATCAAGTGCATCTATTGGCCTACCGCTGACCAATCAGATAGCTTATTGCACCATGTCTGCAGCTTCCACGAGCCCACAGCAAAGTTAATAGTGGACTACTGTGTGACTAAAAATATGAATAGAGACGAATGGACTACAGCAAAGAGCTGCTGTTTTTATTAATTAGTTCATGTTTAAGATTTTATTCAGCACTGACAACACTTTATTCAACACTTATAAGCCATCATTTTAAACTGGTCTGAGAAGAACAACTGTGGCAGGGCAATTCAAGAATAACCAATATGCAGTGATAATGTATGTATTGAACTATAGCCTACCGCACAAACCTCATTGTTACAAAACTGGTTTTAATAGGTTAATGTTGCATAGGCTTACATTTTTTTTAAAGTCACGTGAGTTCTCTGCCTGCATTTTGACTAAAAGTGATCTTGGTTGGTGACCACTGGTTTAAAGAAAAATACTGTATCAAATGCCACAAGCAAGAGAGATTGTGTGAAGCAGACAAACAGCACACACATAGCAAACAGAAATCGCATAGAGAGAAACGCAAAACTACAAATGTACACAAAGTGACTGAGAGTCAGACATAACTGGAAACATCACAAACTCATAGAAATATGCTCGGTCATGCCTTGAACTGCATAGCATTACAGAAACAGACCGCAGAATAATATGGATTAGTCCAGAGAGCTGACAGGAATCAACTTGAAAATGGAGTTAGACACCGGGTCAGCATTATCAGTAATGTCAGCAACAGATTACAACAGACTCTTTGCATAAATACCATTACAGAAGAGAACAGTGATGCTCAAAACACACACTGTGGAAAAGGTTTTTCATTTGGGCAAAATATATTTTAATTTTACAAAGGCAAAACACAGCAGCTAGACATGTATGCACTACAAAATGGAGGACCAGAACAGCTTGGATGTGAATGGCCATGAATGAAAAATTCAACAGGACTGGAACACTATCAAAGCACTGCACTGAATGTGTCATCACTAGGCAGCAGCAGCAGGGCCACTGCTAAGAGACTATCCAACTGCTCACAAATTCCCGGGAAGTTTTAGAAAAGGGAATTAGAAAACAGAAAGGAATGAAGGCCAGGATTGAGATAGATTAAAAGGCTACTCCAAAATTTCACAAGGCCCGTCCTGTGCCATATACAATCCGACCTAAAGTGATTCTGGGATTCTGTCCAAGGTGGACTGGAGTGAGTGGGCGACGTCCATTGTTACTGTTTTAAAGAAAGGGAAAGCTGGAAACGTACGCATCTGTGGGGACTTTAAAGTGACAGTCAACCCTGTACTCCACACTGTTCAGTATCCACTGTCTCGCTTTGAGGACATATTTGCTTCCCTATCAGGAGCGGGACGCTTCACGAAGATAGACCTAGTGCAAGCTTACTTACAAATGGAAATAGAGGAATCGTCAAAGTATTTTTTGACAATCAACACACAAAGGCTTATTCTAGTACAACCATCTTGTTTTCGGGATAGCCTCGGTTCCAGCCATCTGACAAAGAGCAATGGGCCAAGTGCTTCGGGGGATACCAGGTACCCAGTACTACCTCGAAAACACAATAGTTACAGGAACAGATGACGAAGATCACCTAAACAACCTACAGAGGATGCTATGTGAGTATGGACCAAGGTTATTATAGTTTGTGATTTTATTTGATATTCAGTTTAGTTTCAGTTAGTTTTCAGATTTGATTTACTCGTTTTTATGTTCTTTCAGTTTCATAAAATGAATCCATAGAATTTTTATATGTTAAAGTTTCAGTTTTAATGTTAGGAACAGAACAGTGGAGGCTGCTGAGGGAATGACGGCTCATAATAATTGCTGGAACAGAGCGAATGAAATGGCATCTCCATATGTTTGATACTATTCCGCAACAGCCATTACTGCAAGCTTGTCCTCCCCAATTAAGGTGCCACCAACCTCCTGTGGGACAGAAGGTAGTGTATGCGTGGGAGAATAGGAGCCGTTTATGTGTTGTAGGCTTATAGTTTGTGTTTTTTTGGGATGTCACTTCATGCCACTGGGGAAAAGTAATAAGGTGATCAAATCAAATCAAATTTTATTTGTCACATACACATGGTTAGCAGATGTTAATGCGAGTGTAGCGAAATGCTTGTGCTTCTAGTTCCGACAATGCAGTAATAACCAACAAGTAATCTAGCTAACAATTCCAAAACTACTACCTTATAGACACAAGTGTAAGGGGATAAAGAATATGTACATAAAGATATATGAATGAGTGATGGTACAGAGCGGCATAGGCAAGATACAGTAGATGGTATTGAGTGCAGTATATACATATGAGATGAGTATGTAAACAAAGTGGCATAGTTAAAGTGGTTCGTTATACATGTATTACATAAAGATGCAGTAGATGATATAGAGTACAGTATATACGTATACATATGAGATGAATAATGTAGGGTATGTAAACATTATATTAGGTAGCATTGTTTAAAGTGGCTAGTGATATATTTGACATAATTTCCCATCAATTCTCATTATTAAAGTGGCTGGAGTTGAGTCAGTGTGTTGGCAGCAGCCACTCAATGTTAGTGGTGGCTGTTTAACAGTCTGATGGCCTTGAGATAGAAGCTGTTTTTCAGTCTCTCGGTCCCAGCTTTGATGCACCTGTACTGACCTCGCCTTCTGGATGATAGCGGGGTGAACAGGCAGTGGCTCAGGTGGTTGTTGTCCTTGATGATCTTTATGGCCTTCCTGTGACATCGGGTGGTGTAGGTGTCCTGGAGGGCAGGTAGTTTGCCCCCGGTGATGCGTTGTGCAGACCTCACTACCCTCTGGAGAGCCTTACGGTTGTGGGCGGAGCAGTTGCCGTACCAGGCGGTGATACAGCCCGACAGGATGCTCTCGATTGTGCATCTGTAGAAGTTTGTGAGTGCTTTTGGTGACAAGCCAAATTTCTTCAGCATCCTGAGGTTGAAGAGGCGCTGCTGAGCCTTCTTCACGATGCTGTCTGTGTGGGTGGACCAATTCAGTTTATCTGTGATGTGTACGCCGAGGAACTTAAAACTTACTACCCTCTCCACTACTGTTCCATCGATGTGGATAGGGGGGTGTTCCCTCTGCTGTTTCCTGAAGTCCACAATCATCTCCTTAGTTTTGTTGACGTTGAGTGTGAGGTTATTTTCCTGACACCACACTCCGAGGGCCCTCACCTCCTCCCTGTAGGCCGTCTCGTCGTTGTTGGTAATCAAGCCTACCACTGTTGTGTCGTCTGCAAACTTGATGATTGAGTTGGAGGCGTGGTCATAGGTTTGGTTAGGTTTAAATTGTAAATCAATCTCAGGCCGTGTTCCAGAGCTTGGGTGTTGCTGACGCCTTACAGATCTTACAATGCCTGGATAAGTAGTTTCAGTATCAGCTAACCACATATGTTATAACATTTTGTCAGTCTATGACACAGACGATGACGAGGCGCGCAACCATTGGTTGTTGCGTGGCCTTACCTTAGCTGTGGAACGCACCCATGTGACTTGGGAAGCATTCCTCTGCTCAGACTTTGTTGGTGCCTGACAGATCTTACAACGCCTAGATAAGTATTTTAAGTATCAGCTAACCACATCATATGTTATAGCAATCTGTCAGTTGATGACACGGTCGATGACATGGCACGCAACCATTGGTTGATGCATGTAACGTCTGAGCAGGGGACCAGTGTTTGCTTATGGCTCCTGTCCCGCAGAGGGTGTGCCCCAGAGCGAAACATGCCAGTGAGATGTTTCGCTCTGGGGCACCCCCTTCGCGGCCAGGGGCAGTAAGCAGACTAGAGTGGCCCCACCCTGACCAGAAAGAAATTAAGGGGTGTCTCGGTTTCTCTACCTTCTCTAGATCGTATTTCTTCCCTGTTGTTTGCTAGCGATAGCAAAGATTATCTATTATATTGACAAGATATATTGACAATACATGTCCTCAGAGATTGAAGCCCGGGAAGGAGGAGACGACATCAGGTGGGACCATTCTAACCAACGAGAGGGCAGATATGCGTGTGAACCACAGGCACAACTAAGTTGTTTTTCTCAAAGTTACCGAATGCCACGTGCATCCACATATATCAGTATATTTGTAACAACCTAGACATGACTTTATTTGGTCAAATAAGCCTCGTGTAATTTGACACACTCTCATAGACCTCCTTGCAAAATGGTCTGCTTATCTCGTGGGGACCGATTTTGGGTGGAGATAATCCTCTTGCTTGCCTCTGTCTCTGGTGGTAGCCAGTCATAGCGATGCACAAGCTAGGTCTATTTTAAACATTGCCATCTATAAAATGATGCCAGCTGATTTATATTTTTCGACTGGCTGAGAAACGCTGTCTGTCTCGCCCCGACTCCCGACACGTTCATTGCTATGGCACAGCTGGAGATCGAATTTGAAACAATGTTGCAAATGTTAGAGAAACAGACCGCAAGGTTTATACAAAAAACTAAATGTCAGTCTAAAAGAAATGTGAGATAATGTCTAGATGCTTTTTACAGTGGAGATCAAGTTTATAAATGCCTGGCTTGGCTGATAAGACAGTGGATTGCGCAGTCAGATGGAGCAGAGTAAATAGGCATTTTAATGTCATAGATTTAGCCGATGGTAACTGTGGAATATACACTAGCTGGAATGCGGTTTTAACCAATCAGCATTCAGGATTAGACTTACCCATTGTATAAAAGGGTACAAACACAACGCCACCATTTAAATCCCTGCGAGGATACTGACGAGTTCATTTTCATTTAGTTTTTGTTGCTGTTTAAATGTAATAAAAACGTGCGAATGGGTAAACTGTAGTCTTTGTAAACCTGTCAAATGTTTTGGACTAAACTACAGTATGATTCTCAAAGTACAATAACTATTCCTCTCTAGCAAAACACATGGAGAGAAAAAAATACAAATGGACAAATTGAAGGGAAAAGTTCTACATGCTTCAGTACCTTTCACAGCCTTTGTTTTGCCATGCCTAGGGCAATGGACAACACCAATCCACACACATACAATTTGAACTGCTGTTAATGTGAACAAGTGGGAGTTGATAGTGATTGTATGGTACACCCACCTAACTATCCCCCAATTGAATCACTTGCCCTCTCAGTGCATTAAGCTTAGCTTTAAAAAACTGTGGATAAATAGTGGATGAAGTGGGCAATCTCAACACACTCTCCTGCACACTCTGTTTAAAGATTTTGCAATTGCTTATGCATGCCTAGTTTGAGTATCACTGTCAGCTGAAGTACAAAAAAAGAAGCTGGGGGAAGCTGTGTAATTAATGTGAGTGTTTAATTAGGTTGTGTGTCTAGTGTACCAAATGCTATTCACATGGATAATGACTCTGGCCTTCAATATCTAATGCGGGCATCCCTTCAATTTTATATTGCGTAAGGCTCTTGAAAACTTCACAATTGGTCGATAGATTCTTTAACAGTGTTTGTCATTTTTACAGTTGGCTGTCTGTCAGCTAGAAGTGCCCTCAATACTGCCACACATTGTGGGGACTCTTATCTTGAAGTGGCACCGTAAAGCCTCCTTAATACAAATGTATTTAATTACAAAAGTAGTTATGGTGTAATTAGCACATAGCGCACACAACAGTCATACCTGTTTGCAGTTTGTTTAGTTACACTTTGTATGAACATTTGCATTGCATTTCATTTATTATATCCTATGCATGAAAAGCGTTTTATTTGTTTTACAATTGTGTCTAAGCAACCTTCTAAAATGCTAAGCCTTGTTTATATGTCCATTGTCCTGATCTTGTCCTCATTCTGATTGTACCCACAGTTTAAGAAATATGTCGACACGTGGCTCATATCCGTCCACTGGGTCTGTATTGTGACCACATTTCCTGTTCCCTTCCTGTATGCTAATTATTTGACATCTATTCTTTCAAAATAATATTATTTATTTGTTTGAAGACACATATTGATGCCATAAGGCAATGGTGCCACCTGTCAAAGATTTATGCAGGTGGGATAAAGATGATTTTAAAAGATTTCACTGTCCAGATCCGTCTACACTTGTAAAATACACAATGCGTGCCTGACTTCCTCCTGGGGGTGGTCAAGACCTGATCACAATCAGACCACAAAGGGTCTTTTAATTGTCTACACCTGTCTGAAAATGTGGTCACAATCAGAATGTGGACAAATTCAGGACAAAATATGTTAGAACCAGAACGGGGCATTTTAGATCACTCAATGTTCAATCTCAATGGTGAGCTTTTTTGAAAATCACTCTTATTGTGGATGCTGGAAACAGGAACAACATGTACTATGGTACAGTATGTAACAATCTTATGTAACTACCACGTTAGTGCATAGGTATTGGACGACCCAAAGTAAAATCTGAATGTGCTACTTTTGTTTAGCATCTCATTGCATGACGTATGGGTTGCAACTATTGTTTCCTTAGAAGCTACATAGTTACACCAGCACTGCCTTTGCCCTAAGCACTCATGGAATCCATCATTGTCCAGTCAAATCATTGGGAAAGGACCTTGTTGCTTTGTTGGAAAGCTCTCCACTAGACTAGTAGGATATGCTATAACTTGCCACAAAGAAGGATTAGAGGGCCAAAAAGACACATGACACCTGTCTTCCCATATTTTCCTCCTTGGAAACCCTCAGATCCTGCTGACTGTACCAAATGTCACAGGGAAGGGATTAAAAAAACAAATATTAAAAAAAGATATCCATGTGATACAGTAGGCCTACTGTGTCCAGTACCACAATTACTTACAACTAACTAACTATATACTTACTTACATACATACTGTTACGAACTAACCAATAAGTTACTGATAACCAAAATTAAACAGGGGGTTCCGAAACAAATGGGTTCCGAAAGGCATCCATGGGGGGGGGTCTACTGAGTGCTGGCAAAGCAACTCCAGTTGGGTCTTAAAAGATCCACAGGTTAGGGCAGGGGGCCCTCCCTGGGTGTCTTGGGGCCCTCCCTGGGTGCACGTTTAGTTTTTCTGCACTAGCACTACACAGCTGATTCAAATAACTCATCATCAAGCTTTGATTATTTGAATCAGCTGTGTAGTGCTAGGGCAATACCGAGTTTGGGAAACCCTGGGTTAGGGAGTAAAAATAAACGTGAAACAAACCCAAGCAGGAGAAAACACAGAAGCAAAGGCTTTGTTCAATAACCTAAAGTGGAAGATCCAACGTGAAGTGATTGCTCTCCCAACATCTTTTGCCAATTTATGCACTGGCCCAGCAGGTCTTAAATATCAGCTGGGCCAGCACATATGAAACACCTGACTAACGAGATGACAGGTGAACCATATCCTGACTAAAGAGGATAATTCTAATTAATGCGCGCGCCACACCCAAACAGAACCAACCTCAAAATCAAGAAAAAAAAAGCAAAGCCTGTAACACATACATACTTATGTATCATAATTGTTAATGTCATTGCCATTTGAATGATTCGTATATTTTCTTTATTACCTTTGACAGTCCTCATCATCTTCAATTGACAGTCCTCATCAGCAGTAAGCCGATTTAAAATGTCTTCGGGACCCACCCCTAAATTACACAGTGGTTCATGACACCGATATTGAAATATATAGGTTGCTTTATAAAGGTGTGTAATATAGAAAAAGCTAAGCTTTGCTATCATTTAAAATTACACACCTGTTGACATTCGTAACACATCTGTTGTGTATCATTCTACTTCCTTTAAAGTGACACACATACATTCATAACAGACTGTGACTGCTGTTGTATCATGTCAACAAGAGACTCCCCACAATTTGTTCACTTTGTTTTAAAATTAGCCCCCCAAAAGTATATTTAAATGGGTCCCTAATGATTAACAGCTCTAGATTCCTTGCTGTCTTGTTTGTATTAATTTGAGAAAGTAAAATAGGGTATCTGGCGCATGTTGTTGCTAATGTCATTGGTCATGGATATGCTAAAAAAGGCGATGATGGTAGCCCTATAATGGTAGAGGTATTAGCATATTATAAGCAATATTTTTATGAATCATTACGTTCCAGTTATATTAACCAGCCAAACATAGCCTTGCTAAAAAATAAATAAAAAATCACCCCAAGACTGATTTGATACTTGACTTTTCTTTTTAACTCTGCTCCTTTATAAAGTCTGGAATAATTATTTTCTGTCCTCCTTTGAGATTTCTTCCATATTGAATTAGTATGCAATTGTCAATGTTGGAATGAACAAAACGTGAATAAATGGCGTTTATTTGATGTTCAGCAACAAAAGAGTAAGTATTTGCTTTAATGGCTAAGTTTTTTTGTTTGTATGAACCTCACACAAAACACAAAAAAAATATCAGTTGCAGTATTTTCTTCAGGTCCTATTTTACATTTCATTGACTTTATGCCATAACATCATAAATACCCTTGGCCTAAAAAACATGATATAGTAACTACTGTGATGGCTAGTTGAATTTTATGTAATTAACACATGTAATTTGTACACATAATAGATTGGCTAGCGAACTGAAATATATTGCTTGATTCTCCCCTTACACTTCAGGCTACCTGCGCTGCAATTACATTGTACTTACAAGGGTGTGATACATTTTTACTAACCATTTTGTAAATAGTTCTTCTTCCTTCTATAGGTTAAAAATAGACCAGTCAATTCATTTTCTCCACAAATATCCATTTAATCTTCACACATTTACTGAAAATCACAGTTTATTGAAAGAACACAGAAAGGTCAAATAACACAAGTAAATGTAGCTAGGAGTAACTACTCAGTGCATGGCACATTCTCAGGGAGACGACTCATTGTGAGTCTTTGGCTCTTCACCTCTAGCATGTTAAAGGCAGAAAGAGCTCTGAAATATTAAATGTTGAAAGAAGTTGGCCAGCCAACTTGAGAGCCTATATAGTTCAAAATATGGAGGAGAGAGTAAATTAACCTTGCTACAATGACTGACAAACCATATTTGTAAGTTTGGTGTTACAGCAGTTTTTGATAATGGGAGTACTTATATACCAGAATATCATGACCTTACCAGTGCAAAGGGATTTATTTAGAAATAACACACATTTACTGTAGAAAGTAGTGTCCTCGCTCTGAAAAAAAAACTATGAACAATCTTAAAACAAGTTACCAGTGCCATTGCTACCTTTAAAATAAGTCTAGAATGCATGCCATTTTATTATGCAGGTTTTCAATCGAGAAAGTTCAAAATTTCACGGTTGAGAAGTTTGTTTTCATCCAACAATTCCTGTGTCTCGTCTGCAAACTGTGTGTGTGTGTGTGTGTGTGTGTGTGTGTGTGTGTGTGTGTGTGTGTGTGTGTGTGTGTGTGTATATGTGTGTGTGTGTATATGTGTGTGTGCGCGCACAAGTATGTGCTCTGAAAAAGATCTCCAGATTTTATGCATCTCCATTGATATCCCATCCATTCAGTTGTTTTTGTGTAGTTTTGTGTTTTTGCTGCCTCCCTCTACATCCTCCCTGTCATCGGAAGGCATTGCATTAGATTTTCCAATCTGCGCTGCGGTCCTTTGCTGTTGACAATACAAAAGACAAGAATGTATAGCTCATTAACAACAGTGGCAGAGTAACAGTGAAACAACGGGCTACTGTGCAGAAACAATACAGGTTTAATGACAGCAGTACAAACAATACAGCAGTATTACTTAACAAATACTGCAATCAACATTTTTTGGGGGAAAACTTGAAGATGAAAGCTGCTGTAAGTAAATTATTGTGTGATTTATAACTACGTTTCCATCCACAGTTTTTATGCAAGGATAGTCAAACCATATAAAAAAAATCATGACAGCTGTGATAGAAACAGGATACAATTTTATAAATGCCGACCAATAATTTGTTAGTTTGACATGGTGGGATCTTTTTGCGTCGGTTCAATTAATTATGTGAGAAATGGTGGTGGAAACTCTTTAATTCGCAAATATTGATATAATGACTAGAGCTGAGCATTAACCAAAATGTATTTGAAAAAAAATACGAATTGACCAACATCAGTTCAATTTGAATTCCATTTCATTATGTTTTTTTTCTGAGCTGAATGAGCAGTTTCTCTAGAGATTAATTAGATCAAGCCTAAAGTATGCAATGTAGTAGGGGGTTGTAGTTTCCAACAGGCCTATATTCAACATAGTTTAAGCGTAGAAAATGTGGTAATTAACTACAATGACCATAATCTATTGCGCTCCTACTTGCCCGGTCTCTGTGGGCACGGAGACAGAGAGAAGAATGCATGATGTAGAGGGATAGAGAGCAGTTCCTTTGCGAGGTATCTGTACCTGAAAATACATGATCTAAGTATTCCTTATTTACTTTGGGAACTAATAACATTTTGATTTTGTCAGACCGCATAGGCAGCAGCTCTATAAAGATGATATGATGAATTGGAATGAAATAAAGTCAGCTAGCACCTGTTTAGTGTTAACCAATGTCACATTGCTGGATGCCTTGAGGCTTGCCGAGTTCTGCATGGCGTTGGGCCTATATCGAATGCCCGAGCTGACAAGGTAAAAATCTGTCGTTCTGCCCCTGAACAAGGCAGTTAACCAACTGTTCCTAGGCCCTCATTGTAAAAATTATTTATTCTTAACTGACTTGCCTAGTTAAAGAAAGGTTAAAAGGTTAAATATCACACTGTCAGTGGCCTAGCCTTTCATTGCCTGAAGTAAAGCCAATACAAACAAACAACAGATACTAGTTAAAGGTTAAAATAAAACAATCACACTCTCTGTCAGTGGCCAAGCCTTTCATTGCCTGAAGTAAAGCTGATACAAACAATCAACAGATACCTGTACAGATGTAGGATCTTAATTTGATCACCCTGTTGCAGTGTATTTGAGGTTTAAAAAAGGTTCTGAAGTTTGTAATTTACTATTTGAAATTTCAGGCTTGATTTTCCCTTACGAAACATGCATCAACCACTACAAAATGATATTTGTCTCATGCTTTGTAAACAACAAGTGTAGACTAACAGTGAAATGTTTACTTCCCAACAATGCGAGAGAAAAATCTATAAAAACAATAACACAAAGAATAAATAAGGAGTAAAGATAACTTAGCTATATACACAGGGTACCAGAACCGAGTCGATGTACAGTGTTACAAAGTAATTGAGGTAGATAGGTCCATATAGGTAGGTGTAAAATGACTAGGCAACAGGATAGATAATAAACAGTAGCAGCAGCGTACTGTATGTGATGAGTCTAAAGAGTTAGTGCAAAGAGGGTCAATGTAGATATGGGTAGTCTGTGTAGCTATTTGGTTGACTATTTAGTAGTCTCATGGCTTGGGGGTAGAAACTGTTCAGGGTCCTGATGGTTCCAGACTTGGCGATTCGGTACCACTTGCTGTGCGGTAGCAGAGAGAACAGTCTGACTTGGGTGGCTGGAGTCTTTGACAATTTTTAGGGCTTTCCTCTGACACTGACTGGTATAGAGGTCCTGGATGGCAGGAAGCTCGGCCCCAGTGATGTACTGGGCCGTACGCGCTACCTTCTATAACACCTTGCGGTCGGATGCCAAGCAGCTGCAATACCAATCCATGATACAGCCAGTCAAGATTCTCTTAATGGTGCACTGTAGAACCTTTTGAGGATCTGAAGGCCGATGACACATCTTTTCAGCCTCCTGTGGGGGAAGAGGCATTTACATGCCTTCTTTATGACTGTGTTGGTGTGTGTGGACCATGTTAATTCCTTAGTGATGTGGACACCGAGGAACTTGGGCTCCACTACATCCTTGCCGATGTAGATGGGGTGGGGGGGGGCGTGCTTGGACCTCCATTTCCTGTAGTCCACGATCAGTTCCTTTGTCTTGCTGACCACACTGCCAGGCCTCTGACCTCCTCTCTATAGGCGGTCTCATCGTTGTTGATGATCAGGCCTACCAACGTCATGCCATCAGCACCCCTGACGGGCCGCCGTGTTAAGGATCAGCATGGCGGATGTGTTGTTGCCTACACTACACCTGAGGTGTGGCCCGTCAGTATTCAGTCCCAGGGTCCTGAGCTTAGTGATGAGCTTAGAGGGCACTATGGTGTTGAACGCTGTGCTGTAGTCAATGAACAGCATTCTCACATAAATGTTCCTCTTGTTAAGGTTGGAGAGGGCAGTGTGGAGTGCAATAAAGATTGCGTCATCTGTGGATCTGTTGGGGCGGTATGCGAATTGGAGTGGAATGATGGTGTTGACGTGAGCTATGACCAGCCTTTCAAAGCATTTCATGACTACATATGTGAGTGCTACGGGTTACCTTGGCATTCTTGGGCACCTGGACTATGGTGTTCTGCTTGAAACATGTACTGTAGGTATTACAGAACTGGTCAGGGAGATGTTGAAAATGTCAGTGAAGACACCTGCCAGCTGGTCAGTGTATGCTCAGAGTATGTGTCCTGGTAATCTGTCTGGTCCCGCAGCCTTGGTGATTGTTAACCTGTTTAACACACATTGGCTACGGTGAGCGAGATCAGAGAGTCATCTGGAACTGCTGTTGCTCTCATGCATGGTTCAGTGTTGCTTACCTCAAAGCGAGCATAGAAGGCATTTTGCTCATCTGGTATGCTCAAGTCACTGGGCAGCTCATGGCTGGGTTTCTTTTTGTAATCTGTGGTAGTTTGCAAGCCCTGCCACATCCGATGAGCATCAGATCCGGCGTAGTAGAATTAGATCTTAGTCCTTTATTGACAATTTGCCTGTTTGATGGCTCGTCAGTGATTGTAGCAGGATTTCTTATAAGCGTCCTGATTAGTGTCCCGCTCCTTGAAAGTGGCAGCTCTAGCCTTTAGCTCAGTGAGGATGTTGCCTGTAATCCATGGCTTTTGGTTGGGATATGTACGTATGGTCACTGTGGGGACGAATTCGTCGATGCACTTATTAATGAAGCTGGTGACTGATGTGGTAAATTCCTCAATGTTATCGGAGGAATCCCGGAACTGTCACGGCTGGCTGAAGGACTGGACCAAGGTGCAGCATGGTAAGCGTACATTTTTTCTTTATTAAAAAATGACGCCTAAAAAACGAAGAACAAAAACCAAACCGTGAAGCTTTGGGCTATGTGCCCTGAACAAAGACAAAGTTAACTTCCCACAAAACAGGTGGGGGAAAAGGGTACCTAAGTATGGTTCTCAATCAGAGACAACAATAGACAGCTGTCCCTGATTGAGAACCATACCAGGCCAAGACAGAAATATAACATAGAAAAAAGAACATAGACTACCCACCTCAACTCACCAACCTAACACAAAGACATAAAAATAAACTAAGGTCAGAACGTGACAGTACCACCCCCCCCCCCCCCCCCCCCAAGGTGCGGACTCCGGCCGCAAAACCTGAACCTATGGGGGAGGGTCTGGGTGGGCGTCTGTCCGCGGTGGCGGTGGCGGCGCAGGACGAGGACCCCACTCCACCATAGTCTTGGCCCACTTAAGTGGCAACCTCTGCGCGGCGACCCTCACCGCCGACCTCGGACTGGGGACCCCTGCAGCGGGCCCCAAATGGACGGGAGATTCCGGAAGCACTGGACAGGCGGGAGAATCCGGCAGCGCCGGAGCGAAGGACAATTCCGGCAGCGCCGGAGTGAAGGGCGGCTCCTGACTGACGGGCGGCTCTGGCAGCTCCTGACTGATGGGTGGCTCTGGCAGCTCCTGACTGACGGGCGGCTCTGGCAGCTCCTGACTGACGGGCGGCTCTGGCAGCGCCTGACTGACGGGCGGCTCTGGTAGCTCCTGACTGACGGCTCTTGCAGCTCCTGACTGACGGACGGCTCTGGCAGCTCCTGACAGACGGGCGGCTCTGTCAGCTCAGGACAGACGGGCGGCTCTGGCAGCTCAGGACAGACGGGCGGCTCGTCAGCTCCTGACTGACGGACGGCTCTGGCAGCTCCTGACAGACGGGCGGCTCTGTCAGCTCAGGACAGACGGGCGGCTCTGTCAGCTCAGGACAGACGGGCGGCTCTGGCAGCTCAGGACAGACGTGCGGCTCTGGCAGCTCAGGACAGACGGGCGGCTCTGTCAGCTCAGGACAGACGGGTGGCTCTGGCCTGCCGAGGCGCACTGTAGGCCTGGTGCGTGGTGCCGGCACTGGTGGCACCGGGCTGGGGACACGCACCTCAGGGCGAGTGCGGGGAGGAGGCACAGGATACAATGGGCCGTGGTGCACTGGCAGTCTCGAGCGCAGAGCAGGCCCCACCCGTTCTGGCTGGATGCCAGATTCCCCCCGGCAAATGCGGGACACTGACACCGAGCATACCGGCCTGTGAATACTCAGCCTCGGTAACGTGCGCATCACCCCATAGCATGGGGCCTGACCAGTCCCATGCTCGTCACGGTAAGCACAGGGAGTTAGCTAAGGTCTGCTTCCTGACTCTGCCACACTCCCTGTGTGCCCCCCAAAAAATGTTTTTGGGGCTGCCTCTCGGGCTTCCTTGCCAGCCGTGTTCCCACATACCGCTGGTTCCTTTCTCCGGCTGCCTCTGCTCTCCTAGCTGCCTCCACCTGTTCCCATGGAAGGTGATCCTTCCCGCCAGGATCTCCTCCCATGTGTAGACTCCCTTGCCGTCCAAAACGTCCTCCCATGGCCAGGAGTCCACCTTACCATGCTGCTTGGTCCGTTGGTGGTGGGAAGTTCTGTCACGGCTGGCTGAAGGACTGGACCATGGTGCAGCATGGTAAGCGTACATTTTTTCTTTATTAAAAAATTACGCCGACAAAACGAAGAACAAAAAACAAACCGTGAAGCTTTGGGCTATGTGCCCTGAACAAAGACAAAGTTAACTTCCTACAAAACAGGTGGGGGAAAAGGGTACCTAAGTATGGTTCTCAATCAGAGGCAACGATAGACAGTTGTCCCTGATTGAGAACCATACCAGGCCAAGACATAGAAATATAACATAGAAAAAAGAACATAGACTACCCACCCCAACTCACGCCCTGACCAGCCTAACACAAAGACATAAAAAGAAACTAAGGTCAGAACGTGACAGGAACATATTCAAGTTTGTGTGTGCGAAACAGTCCTGTAGCTTAGCATCCTCTTCATCGGACCACTTCCGTATTGAGCGTGCCACTGGTACTTCCGGTTACAGTTCTTGCTGGTAAGCAGGAATCAGGAGGATAGCTGTATCGTCAGATTTGCTGCGTTTATCGTCAGTGCGTTTCTGTGTGTGTAGTAAAGGTGATTTCGAGTTTTGTTGCCTCTAGTTGCACAGGTGACATGCTGGTAAAAAACTAGGTAAGACGGATTTCAGTTTCCCTGCATTAAAATCATTGGCCATGAGAAACGCCGCCTCTGGATGTGTCCTTGTTCAGACACGACTCTGAGAAACATAGGATAGGATAGTCTTGAATGGAGCTCTTCCAGTTTGGTCTCTAGTGATTGTACATTGGCCAACAAAACAGGGGGCATGGCAGTCTAGATGCTCGCCGAGGTAGTTTAATTATGATGCCACCTCGCTTACCTCTCTTTCGCCTCCGCTTCCTCTTTTCAAGACCTGGATGATCAGGGCCTGGTCCGGGATAAACATAACGTCCAGAGCTGCTGACTTATTGAATTCGAGCAGGTTAGTAACTGCTGTTCTGTTTCCAGAAGCTGTTTTCAGTCATAGGAAATTATGGCAAAGAAATTTAAGATCAGCATTAAAAAACACATAAAATAGCAGAATTAGTCAGGAGCTCATAAGACGGCAGCTATCCACTGCAGCGCCATCTCAGCCATCTCAGCCAAATTAAGATCTTTAGGCTACATTTATCCTGTCAGCTTTAGTGACGAACAAACTAAAATCAGTCTATCAAGCAAAACACACCCTGAAAGAAATATACATTTAAGAAAAAAATACAAAATTGTTGTTATTCTCAGTCTTTTTGAATGGTGACTACCCAACATGGCAGTGGAATTTAGGGTGACTTAAGTCTCTTTCGTCTCCCTCAGTCAGGCTGTTTAGTATCACATGTTCTGGGTGGCTGGCTACCACATGGCCCTATCAGTGAGGGATCAGCCCCTTTGTGAGTACCTCTCCATTTGTATTAGTCAATCTGACAATGACCACAGGAGGGAGAAAGCACTGGGCCTTCGCTTTTCCAAAGCTTGCCAGTGACCTAATAATATTGTCACGTTCATTCTATTTAACCTTTTCTCGTCCCAGGTTAGTCTCTATTGTAACATAATCTCTTTTACCAGGGACCTTGGTAAAAGACGCATAAGGTTAAGAATGAGGTTAAGAATAAACACTAGTTTGAATGTGGGTGGTTTAACAGAGATCATACTGTAGGTAAGGTATAGGTATAGCCATTTCCCCTGAAAACGGTTACAGAATCGATGGTAGCAGATCCTATTTAAGCATGACAGAGATGGAGAAATCCCACTTAAAATGCATGGCAGCAGCTCAGTTACACAGTGTTACACTACATTGCAATCGGATCTGTGTAGCTATACCATCTGCCACATCCAAACAGGGTTGACACTGCTTCCTTATGATTGAGCGAGCCAGGCTACGGATTAGTTTGGCAGAGTGCAATGCAATCAATATCAAGGTTCAGTAGATTGTGGTGGCATTTGCTGTAACAATATGTATGTACATGCAATGTATTAATTTCACCATAATATCCCACACAGTGCCATTGTCACAAGAGAAATTAGAAAATTCACATGGGGAGAAATGCAAGAGGCACCTTGTAGAATGGGTATTATGTTATGTACATAAAGATTTAAACGCTAACCTGCTGTTCAAGCAGCTTTTTACTGTCGGGAGAGGATTCTGTCTCCGTCTGGTTTTGGAAGCAATCCCCGCCAATCTGTTGTGAGACAAAGAAACACAAACTTCAATGTATTTATTTATGTGACTGGGACAGTGCACATGAATTAAAATGTCAGTGTACATCTATGTAAATGTGCCAGAGTTAGCTAAACAGCTCATTTTCATCCTAACTTCATAAGGCCTGAACAAACAAGCTGGTCTAATGAAAATGCATGAGATGAAAATAACTATTTTGCTATAGATTAAAACAATTTTCACTGTGCGTGTCCATGCATTCACGCGTAAAAGTCATACAAGGACAGCATTAGAGCCAGCGTGATCATTTCAAAGACAAATATTCAATATACAGAGGTCTCTCACAACTTGTATCCTTTCATTGTTGGATGAAAGTAGAATCCAACATTTCCCTTTGAACAGATCTACTTTACTTGTTACACCTACAGTGCTGTACTTTGGCTCAACTACCACAGATAATATAAAGACATACACCTCAATCTCTGTTTCTACCCTCCAGTGTGGGTCCTGGCAAATAGTATTTAATTTCGTTGTGACTGCCACATCGTCTTTGCTTTCGTGGACAGCTACCACAGAATTCATATAGCTCAGTGGCAGTTACAGTTGAAGACGGAAGTTTACATACACTTAGGTTGGAGTCATTAAAACTTGTTTTTCAACCACTCCACAAATTTCTTGTTAACAAACTATATTTTTGGCAAGCAGTTTAGGACATCTACTTTGTGCATGACACAAGAACATTTTCCAATAATTGTTTACAGACATATTATTTCACTTATAATTCAGTGTATCCCAATTCCAGAAGTTTACATACACTAAGTTGACTGTGCCTTTAAACAGCTTGGAAAATTCCAGAAAATTATGTCATGGCTTTAGAAGCTTCTGATAGGCTAATTGACATCATTTGAGTCAATTGGAGGTGTGCCTGGGGATGTATTTCAAGACCTACCTTCAAACTCAGTGCCTCTTTGCTTGACATCATGAGAAAATCTAAAGAAATCAGCCAAGACCTCAGAAATAAAATTGTAGACCTCCACAAGTCTAGTTCATCCTTGGGAGCAATTTCGAAATGCCTGAAGGTACCACGTACATCAGTACAAAAAATAGTACGCAAGTATAAACACCATTTGACCATGCGGCCGTCATACCGCTCAGGAAGGAGACGTGTTCTGTCTCCTAGAGATGAACGTACTTTGGTACAAAAAGTGCAAATCAATCCCAGAACAACTGCAAAGAACCTTGTGAAGATACCGGAGGAAAGAGGTACAAAAGTATCTGTATCCACAGTAAAATGAGTCCTATATCGACATAACCTGAAACAAGGAAGAAGCCACTGCTCCAAAACCGCCATAAAAAAGCCAGACTATCCCGATGTGCAGTAGCAAACCGTAAAGATCGTACTTTTTGGAAAAATGTCCTCTGGTCTGATGAAACAAAAATAGAACTGTTTGGACATAATGACCATCATTATGTTTGGAGGAAAAAGGGGGAGGCTTGCCGAAGAACACCATCCCAACCGTGAATCACGGGGGTGGCAGCATCATGTTGTGGGGGTCCTTTGCTGCAGAAGGGACTGGTGCACTTCACAAAATATATGGCATCGTGAGGGAGGAAAATGATGTGGATATATTGAAGCAACATCTCAAGACATCAGACAGGAAGTTAAAGCTTGGCCGCAAATGGTTTTCCAAATGGACAAAATGGCTTAAGAACAACAAAGTCAAGGTATTGTAGTGGCCATCACAAAGCCCTGACCTCAATCCTATAGAACATTTGTGGAACTGAAAAGGCGTGGGCGAGCAACGAGGCCTACAAACCTGACTCAGTTACACTAGTTCTGTCAGGACGAATGGGCCAAAATTCACCCAACTTATTGTGGGAAGCTTGTGGAAGGCTACCTGAAATGCTTGACCCAAGTTAAGTCATTTAAACATTCTTAAAATAAAGTGGTGATCCTAACTGACCTAAGACAGGGAATTTTTACAAGGATTAAATGTCAGGAATTGTCAGGAGGAATTGTAAACTTACGACTTCAACTGTACATTTCCTAAGAGTCACTCAGTTTACAAACACAAATGTTTCAGCAACATTTAGCCAGGCCTCTATCATTTTGGGGGCCATAAGCGAGATTTGGTTGGGGGCCTCCTGACCTTGCAGGAGAAACATGTTAATGGCCTACCTCTTGGTGATGGAGAGAAAAAAAATATTTTTTTATGTTAATGTCCTGCAATTATTCACATTTTACCATGGGGCGTAGAGATAATGTTGCATTGTTACATTAGCCAGAGAGAATATTTAGTTGTTTTAAAATACATTGAATGCAATTTTACATATTTTTGCCATGGGCGGAGAGAAAACGTTGCAATTTTAAAGCAAAATTGCTGAAATTCTACACATTTTGCAAAGGGGTGGAGAGAAAACATTGCAGTTTTAAGCAAATTTAATGCAGTTTTACACATTTGCCATGGGATGAAGATAGAATGTTACAGTTTTAAAGCAAATTTACTGCAATTCTACCCATTTTGCCATGACTTATGCCATGTTAATATGCTACACGTATCTGAGTATGCATGCCTTGCATGCCCAGTCAGTAATTTGGCCATGATTACTACAAGGTTTAGATACCTAGCTAGATTAATTTACCTAGAAATCTATAAAATGTTAGTTGACATGGGCTAATTGTTATGTCAGTCACTCACAGTGACAGACATAACAAGAGGAAAACTGTTGATGCACTACCAAATGTCAAAATTGCACCTTCTAGAACTTGGGACCAATGTTCCCTCAAATGTTTTCTGTCACTGAGCAAATTTCAGGTCTGCAGAGTGCAAAGTTGAACCTTGTGAAAGTTCCGTGCAACTTCCGGCGCGACTTTACTGTGAACACTGACGCTGTACCTGCTTTAATTTACTGTTTTAACAGCAGCCAAGTAGGCTACTCTGGCAAATTGATCATAAGGTAGGCCTACCAGAGTGGCCTACCATAAATAACTATGGAGAAAATGCATCACATTACATTTTATGTTATGAAAGATCAGCCTACAGCCAATGTGTGGTGTCCCATGAGACTTTTGAAACAAACATGCAGGGCTTGACATTAACCTGTTAATCCACAAGGAGGTGACTGAACATTTTGTTGTGTTGATAGATGCACTTTACAAAATCAAATGAATTATTATTCTCATATCATTATTCTAGAGAATTAGACAAATTATGCTACCCTCTGCCGATTGGCTACTTAGCTTATTCAAGCCTGTCTCAAAATACAACACTGCACCCTTTGTGTCACATCCGGTTGTGACACAAATGTGCGCACGTGGCTACATGCAGCTCTCGCTTTAGGGGGGTGCATTTGCAGATACAGTACAACTTTATGACTCTGAAATGTCAGTCTGGGTTCAGAATGTACAGATCATTTCAATTTCAATAGAAAAGTACAGACATTTATTATTACATAAAGATAATACGCTTCCTTCTTTCTAATCACATCATCAAATATGTTAATTAATGTTCATCACACATTTGTTAACGAGATAGTTGCCTAAAATGACAAATGCTCTATCTATATCCTATGGATGGATAACTGGCAACATTGCTAAAGCTTGTGTCTGTAAAATGTATATCGGTTCAGAACTTTTGTGATGCAGCGCAGTTCAAAATATATGGCAAATAAAAATCTAACTGGATCATCTTTAGAGATACCGTAAGAGGGAAGGGTTGAGGGTAGCTGAAGGACGGGATTAAAAACAAAGAAAATAGAACTATTGTAAAATACATTGTGTCCGTAAAATGAATATAGTATGTATAAGATGGAAGTAGAAGCCTAAGTGTTGTTGTCTATTAGTTTACTCCAATTAGGGGAGGGGTGGTAAGGTTAAGATAAAATAATAAAGGAAAACATATATTTTTTTAAATATACAGTGCCAGCCAAATGTTTGGACAGACCTACTCATTCCAGGGTTTGTGGAATTTCTTTCTTAATGCATTTGAGCCAATCAGGTGTGTTGTGACAAGCTAGGGGTGGTATACAGAAGATATCCCTATTTTTTAACAGACAAGTCCATATTATGGCAAGAACAGCTCAAATAAGCAAAGGGAAACGAGTCAATCATTACTTTAAGACATGAAGGTTAGTCAGTCCGGATAATTTCAATAACTTTAAATGTTTCTTCAAGTGCAGTCGGAAAAACCATCAAGCGCTATAATGAAACTGGCTCTCATGAGGGCCGCCACAGGAAAGGAATACCTCTGCTGCATAAGATAAGTTCAGGAGAGTTACCAGCCTCAGAAATTGCAGCCCAAATAAATGCTTCAGAGTTCAAGTAACAGACCCACCTCAAAATCAACTGTGGCCTCCATCATTCTTAAATGGATGAAGTTTGGAACCACCAAGACTCTTTCTAGAGCTGGCCACCCGGACAAACTGAGCAATTGGTGGAGAAGGGCCTTGGTCAGGGAGGTGACCAAGAACCCGATGGTCACTCTGAAGGAGAGTTCCTTTATGGAGATGGGAGAATCTTCCAGAAGGACAACCATCTCTGCAGCACTCCACCAATCAGGTCTTTATACTAGAGTGGCCAGACGGAAGCCACTCCTCAGTAAAAGGCACATGAC
The DNA here is from genome assembly GCF_045791955.1 of Oncorhynchus clarkii lewisi. Classification (NCBI taxonomy): domain Eukaryota; kingdom Metazoa; phylum Chordata; class Actinopteri; order Salmoniformes; family Salmonidae; genus Oncorhynchus; species Oncorhynchus clarkii. The sequence continues at coordinate 55,461,241 of NC_092152.1, forward strand.
AGCCCGCTTGGAGTTTGCCAAAAGGCACCTAAAGACTCTCAGACCATGACCACCAGATTCTCTGGTCTGATGAAACCAAGATTGAACTCTTTGGCCTGAATGCAAGCGTCACGTCTGGAGGAAACCTGGCACCATCCCTACGGTGAAGCATGGTGGTGGCAGCATCATGCTGTGAGGATGTTTTTCAGCGGCAGGGACTTACAGACCAGTCAAAATCGAGAGAAAGATGAACGGGAGAAAGTACAGAGAGATCCTTGATGAGAGCGCTCAGGACCTCAGACTGGGGCGAAGGTTGACATTCCAACAGGACAGCGACCCTTAGCATACAGCCAAGACAACACAAGAGTGGCTTCGGGACAAGACTCTGAATGTCCTTGAGTGGCCCAGCCAGAGCTCAGACTTGAACCCAATCTAACATCTCTGGAGAGACCTGAAAATAGCTGTGCAGCATTGCTCCCCATCCAACCTGACAGAGCTTGAGAGGATCTGCAGAGAAGAATGGGAGAAACTCCCCAAATACAGGTGTGCCAAGCTTGTAGCGTCCTACCCAAGAAGACTGTAATCACTGCCAAAGGTGCTTCAACAAAGTACTGAGTAAATGGTCTGAATACTTATGCAAATGTGATATTTCAGATTATTACTTTTAATAACATGTTTTTGTTTTGTCATGATGGGTTATTGTGTGCAGATTGATGAGGGATTTGTTTTTAATCCATTTTAGAATAAGGCTGTCACATAACAAAATTACTACTTTCCGAATGCACTTTAGGACCAAATCCAGGTGGTCGGTCACAAATGAGATCCCCAGAAAAGACACAAGGGGATAGAAGGTTATGTGACATTGAATTTCACCTATATATATATATATATATATATATATATATATATATATATATATATATATATATACACACACCTCTAGGAACTATACTGCATATGCCTATTTATTCACAGTAAATAACCTTAAATAAGACCTAATAACATAACACCTACAGAACATGTTTTGGCTGAAGCCGGTCAGTAAAACCAATTATTCTAGTCTTCTGGTCTTTTTTTCAATTCTCAAATATCTGATATGTCTCTAACACTAGCCTGACCGACAATACCAGCCAACACAACTGTCCACTGAAGCTGATTAGGTTAGTACAAATACATCTTACGACATTACCTGTGTGCAGAGCTTTGAGCACTCTGGAAAGCACTCATCGCTTCACTGAAATCATCACATCATTTGGTGAATTAATTGTCTGTTTGGATAAACATGATGTGCAAAAATGTTTATTGCTCTAGGCATCTTATGCTGTTAAACTATGTTGGAATGCATGTTCTTAAACTCAAACTTTGACTGGCTAGAAGGATCCTAAAAAGAGATCATAGTTGTTTCACAACACCCCAAGCTCATTAATTGTGTATGATACAGGACTATTAAAAGTGCTACGGGTGGTTGGTGAAGCTGCCTATAAAGAGGAGATTTAAGGATTGCAGTAAAACAATTTCTAAATGTGCACATTGTAAGAGAACACATGGTAACACTTTCTATGAGGCGCGCGCGCCCACACACACACACAATGCCTTACGAATGCATTTATCATGCCTTGATGTATACTTATAGCGCATTATAACAGTTGTTGTCAACTGTCATAACTCATTTCTAATCTCTCGCCATCTCATCTAATCATGCAGTGGAAGACACGTAGAACTTGACGGTGTCCTTGGGGGACACGTCTCTTTGCAGCAGGATTTCCCCTTTTACGGCGCTGCCAAAATGATATCATCAATAACACGACAGGAGCGAACATTGTTTTTGGCACGGATTCATTACGGGACTATCTTTTTGACACGTTTCTCCATAGAGGGTAATTTTCTGTCTGGAAAGGATCCCTCTGGACAGTGCACTGTCTCTCCCCAGCGTCCCCCCCGCCTCATTTCTGTCATGGTTATTGATAACCACAAGTCAAGAAGAACCTTCCTCCCTGGAACTGTCCCTTCCCCGCCGCCCAATCCAATGGAGTTGGGCAGTCATATTCGGCTTCCTTGTCCAGGCATCATAACCATACATACAATGGAGAGCGTGAGATCCCATTCGTCTAATAAAAGTGGCTTGAGTTTGTTTGTTTGTATCCTCAGCGAAACGTGCAAGTGGCCGGCAGTGTATTTCTGACTTCTTGAATATACAAAATGTTACAACATATGATTAGTCACAGACTAGTCTTTGATTGATCCAGATCCTGTGATCTGAAATGAGCCGCAGTGGCGGTGTAACGCTGTGAAACGGAAAGACGTTTTGGCGTAAAAGACTGAAGGATTAAAATGAATTTAATGAACAGATGAAGCTGCTGGATTGGGGCCTGAGGGTCACAAATAGGCTATTACAATTTAATTAGTCCAAAGGCTCACCTTTTCCATCTGGCAGTCCTTGACTCCGGGATTACTTTCTCTCCTCATTACCCCAATGTTCGCAGGCGATTTACTGGCCATGATGATTCTCTGAACCTTCGGGATATCCTGCGAGAAAGAAGTGCGGGAGAGAAAAAGGAGTTGTTTAGGAATTCTAAATATGGAAGGTGGAACATGACAGGTATGGGTAAGGTTTGTGTAAGCCATGACACATAGTGCAGCTCTGTAGAAATAGACCATGACAAGAGATTTGGTCCTGAGGTGCAATTTATAGCGGTTTGTTTTTCATTGAACTGGACAGCCCGGTGTATTTTCATTTTGCTTATACCACAGCCACTGTCCATAGAGAAAAATACAGATTTTTTCAAATTAGATATGCGTTCACTTCATAAAAAGCTATGGGGGCCTGATGAAATGGCTTTCTGCACCCAACGGTCCTGCTACTCTAGGAACACAAGAGATGCTATGTCTTTCGAAATTCATGCACGGATGGTTCTGTTCTCTGAACAGGTCTCACAGCACAGAGATCTGACCTGAAATATGAACCAAAACAACGATAACATTTCAAATAGACAGAAATATGCAAATTGCAGAGATCCTACCCAAATCAACCAAAACTTTTGACATAGTTTTCTTGAATACTTCACTCTGTGCACACTTCCCTTTCAATCTGCATGAATTATTCCTGTCCATTTCATGGACTTCGTTAAAAGAGAGATTTAAACTCATTCAAATGAATGTTGCATATTTTTAGAGAACCAATGTGTTCTGGCCATAGCAATACTTCTCTACACTGTAAAAAAAAAAAATACCAAAAATAAACTCTGTTTACCCCTGCAACTGATTTCATCTGGAGAAGCCATCAACAAGTCAAAAGGGATGTTCAGAGAGGAAGCCAGCAAATAAAGATCCCGATTTTTCCTCCGGCAGTAAATTACTGCCCCAAGCATTCCACAGAATCCACATTCCACACATCATCTCCAATTACTTTGATGAAAATTGCATGCTATCACCACCACAAGACTTGGCTTCCTCCCTAGGCCTGTTAAATAGGAAGAGACTTCCACCCTGATCTTGCTGATCCCGGCAACCTCTCACTAATGAATCTTTCACCGGCAGGGGATTGTGTCTGCAGCCAAAGACTGGAGTCTTATCTGGTAATGGTTGTTTAGTGGAGCTTAAGGCCCATTATGTTTAGGAACTCAAATACCAAACATAATGCTGAGAGGGTAGCTGGTACACACAAATATCCCAGATCTTAACCACTTTGGAATCCAAAGACAGCAAGAGGGCGTTAGCATCAGAGTGCTTGCATAAGCGTTATATTTTGTGAAGCTGTAGAGGAAATAATGGTAGGCTTTTAAACCTTTCTCATTTCAATGATGTAACATTATATTGTTTTCTGTGCAAAATAATTGCCCTTTGATCACAGACAATAACGGCCCTCGTCGGGCTAGTCGGGCATACTAACAAATATCAGCATGTCCAACAGAATGTGTTTAGTAGCTATTCATTTATATTAAATACCTAATAGATAACCAAATATGCAACGGAGACTGGGCCATGAAAGGGCTGATGGAATACATTTGGTTACATTTGTAAGAGGCCCGGCTTGCCTTAGCATATCGAGTCCATTCGAGTTGTCCTCACAAGAAAAGGAGGAAACACCGCATGGCAAATCGACAAGCGAAATGTGGGGTGGTGTTACGGTTGTCAGTGGTCCCCATTTTTTGGCCATCTTTGACAGTGATTTATATTAGACGTGGGCCCCTTCACATTGAACAGACAGCGACAACAGATGGGGAGGACTAGTCATCTTTACAGGGAGGAGAACCATCTTTGATTCACGCCGCAGACAGTATCCGTGGATATAGCAGTGGATGGCCAAAGGGGATGCACAGGATGGAGTGGAGCTACGTGGATGCTAATCAAGTGAGAGGTAAAATCTTGATTTGCATAAGCAGGTCCCTGGCACCTCTACTTATGTTTTCCCCTGTCGTCTTTCCTTTTGTCAGACCCGCTACCCTCCTTCACACCCCACCCTCAACCCCCGCTTGGAATATGAGACGAGGCCCAGCACAATTCACTCACATCGGCTGTAATGGAGTCATCTTCTGCCGTTGTGAACATTGACTATAGTTTATATCTTTGGAAATAAAGTGGCCATTACATTTCTTGTTTTATGTGGTGCTTCCGTGTGGAGGGGTATTGGAGCGTTCTCTGAAAGAGCTGTAGAGTCCTCTGGGTGGCACATAGCTAATGTCAAGGCTCTTAGCTTGACACCCAACACACCGAGAGGCAGAATGACTTCTGACTGCATCAGGGAGAAAAGCCTCTTAGAAACAGGATTGCTCACTAGGATCAGGGCCGATAAGAAACTACAACACAGCTATGATTGACTTCGATATTCTGATTTTGATATGACTGCAGTGGTTGACTGATATAACCTGTGATTAGGTCCAACATGACTTTGCACAGCGTATAAATAACGTGAATGAGGTGTAGTTCAGAACAGATTAATGTGATGGAAGAATTGAGCTCAATTTCGGGTTTCATGTGAAAAAGACACATCTTTTTTTTTCTTTTTTCTTCTCTTTAAAAAAAAATCTGTGCCCTCAAAGGGTTCATCCTCTTTGCAACGCTGCTGACAATCTTTGCTACATATGATTGGGCAGAGTATTTATTTATTTATATTCTTTATAAAGGTAAATCACTTTTCTATTTACTGTGGAAAGCTACTAATGATAAGCTACCAATGATCTAGAAACCTACTCCATTACAATTCATATTTATTTTTCGTATCATCCATTTTTGGGTGGGTGGAGGATGTTAGGCCTATCTCTTGTGACAGTACTTACCCAACTAATCTTAGTGACAGCCAGGTGTCAGTATAACAAATCAGCTGTCAATCCTGTACGCTAGTTACTAATAGCGCCCCTCAAAATAAATGCTTACCGCTCGTATCTATACAATCCCTCACAACATATCCAACCTTGAGTTATTGTGGCTAGTTGGTGTTTCACTGTGCACTCTATCATAGTGACCGTTTTTGTTAATGAAAACGTGCATATAGAGGTTCCCCAGGTTAGTCCTCCATAGTTCTAATCCTGTTTTCACTAGATAACTTTTCCCTTACCGCTGTCACCCTTGGTTTGCTCTCATGGGATTAAGTCCTTGGCCTTTTGTTAACTGCTGTATGAAGAGGACTTTGAAAGACATTCAACAAAAGAAAGTGTCACATTTAATTATAATTTTTTTTGTTGAAAACACGAGCCCGATCGCACACCCTTACAGTGAAAAATAATTGGGTCTTATTTTCCTGGCAATAGAGTGTGAAGAGTAACATAAGTTACACAAATGCCTGTTGTATTTGGACATGTTATTATTTTGAGCAATTTCTGCAATTCTATTTGCCCGACTATTGTCTTTAGTTGTAATTATGTTCGGAACGTCTCCTCTCCAGGGAGTGTCACTAGGGGCATTTGGTTGAGAAATCGGTACTTGGCTCTGATTGTCACCCCGAAAATCTAAATTGATCATCTGCTGCAAAGTTTATGCCCATTGCTGTTCCTCTTAACTGGCGGGGAGTTGCATGGGGTCAGAGTGTGCATTACCTTGGCGTGTGGCTGCTGAAAGGTGACTCTGGAGCTGTTGACGAGTGAGGAGTATCTGAACAAGTGGGTGGGGGTGGCGGGGAACCTGTGGCTGCTGGTGTGCTGGTTGTGCAGAACAGCAGAGAAGCAGATGTGCACTGTGTCCTTCAGTGCCTTCAACTGAGACTCCTGTTCCAAGCAACAGAGGCAAACAGATATGAGTCTTTGACCATCCATCCATGGTAACAGTAAATAACAATCACTGGGGCTTCCCTTTCTACATTCATTTGACAATTCCCTCAATTACACACCAATTATTGTAAATGATAAAATGTAACCGTTATCAAATCAAATTTTATTGGTAACATGCGCCGAATACAAGGTAAAGACTTCACCGTGAAATGTTTACTTATGAGCCCATTCCCAAAAATGTGGTTAAAGCAAGACAAATATTTGCTAAATAAAAAAGGAAATAGTAACACAATAAAATAACAATAACGAGGCTATATACAAGGAGTATGAGCACTGAGTCAATGTGCAGAGGTGCGGGGTAGTTGAGGTAATTGAGGTAATACAGTGTGTATATGTAGGTAGGGGTAAAAGTGACTAGACAAACAGGATAGATCCTAAAAGTGTGTCTATGTGTGAGTGTGTGGCTTCAATACGCATGTGTGTGTTAGCGTATGTAGTGTGCGTTTGGAGTGTCAGTGTAGTATGTGTGAGTAGAGTCTAGTGAGTGTGCATAGAGCCAGTGCAAGAGAGTCAGTGCAATAATAAAGGGGATCAATAGAAACATTGTCCAGATAGCCATTTGATTAACTGTTCAGCAGTCTTAAGACTTGGGAGTAGAAGCTGTTCAGGAGCCTTTTGGTCACCAGCCATTCCACAATTATGCATCCATCCCTACACCTACTGTAGAATGGCACAATGAAGCTCCTTCTCCGAAGCATCCATAAATATAAATAAAGCCGAGAAAACTGTAGGGCATAAGTGTACTCTCCCTGGTCTAAGGCACAGCATCGAAGTGCTAGCTGTGCCACTAGAGATTCTGGGTTCAAGTCCAGGCTCTGTCGCAGCCGGCCGCGACCGGGAGACCCATGGGGCAGCGTACAATTGGTTCTGCGTCGTCCAGGTAATGGGGAGGGTTTGGCTGGCAGGGATGTCCTTGTCCCATCGACTCCTGTGGCGGGCCGGCGCAGTGCACGCTGACTCGGTCGCCAGAAGTGTACCGTGTATCCTCAGACACATTGGTGCGGCTGGCTTCCGGGTTAAGCGGGCATTGTGTCAAGAAGCAGTGCGGCTCGGCTGGGTTGTGTTTCAGAGGACGCACGGCTCTCGACCTTCGCCTCTCCCGAGTCCGTACGGGAGTTGCAGCAATGAGACAAGACTAACTACCAATTGGATATCGCAAAATTGGGGAGAAAAAGGGGTAAATAAATAAATAAAATGCAATATAAATACATAAAAGCACCTCTCAAAATTGTTTGCCATCGCAAAGCACTTCAACAGGTCAGACCGAGAACATTACCCCCGAGAAGAAATGAAGAGGAGAAACTCAATACAAACAAGAAACGGCAACATATCAAAGTGAAAGACTAAAAAGTGATGATTTACGATGAAGTAAAAGTTTAATGACATCCACCTTGTCCAGTGCGGCCTTTTCCAACTCTTCTTTGGCAATGGTCAACTTGTGCTCCAGATCCATTAGCTGCTGTCCCTGTGGAAAGACAAGATACTTGAGCTGAAACAATTGAACTGTTGTACTCTTGCAAACACAGCAATTTCCTAACCTACCGTGTCTTGACTACTGAATATAGATTAGGCGGTCACTTCAGTCAGAGGCACTTACTAAGGCTAAGTGTAAGACTTGCTCTGCGTGGGTCTTCACTTTTGGCTGAAATCGAAGTGATTGTGTTCTTCTCAAAGGTATTAACCCAAAAGCCTATGTGAAAAAACACGACAGAATCAAGAAGATTTGATTGCACATGGCTCAAACTGTTTGAGCAATAAGGTGAATTGGGATAATGAATGGTATTTTAATCGACTGATATATCACAAAACAACCTTTTTTACATTCCATGAAAAAGGCAGAATATTTGTGCAATTTCAAGTTCCAGTATTCCAACAGTTTGAGTCCAACAGACTGAAGATGTAGACTACAGTCTGGCTTTTAGGAATACCAATACCCTTCTGCGTTTAACTAAATATAAAACATATCCACCACTTATCCCTGTATGATGTGGTAACTGTAAGCCAAGCTATAGACTGCTAGACACTTTATCCTCAAAAGCAGGTCAATGTGTAGACCAGTACATTTCATGGTGCAAACTTTAGGGTTACATGCTATAGGAGGATAAGGTGGAGTAAAGGGATCAAACCTGGATGTATTCAGGACCGTCTCGACTAAAACAAGATGGCTCCTCACCAACGGTTTGATCTTGTCAATGAAAGAAATGGCACCAGTAAAACCATCAAGCGTGGTTGAGAGCAGGATGAGGTCAACTCTATCTCAACTCAATTAAAATTCCATCCTTAAATTGGACATTTCAAAAAGGCTTGTTTTTATTCGCCCTGTGAGCAAATGTAAGCTGATTCATTATGTGAATTGACTGAGTTCAAATGAATTGACTCGCGATTCTAGAAGGACTCATTACAATACCGAGGAACTCATCAGGGTGGGAGGACACGCTTAATAGGAGGGGATTTACAGAGAGGGTGTGTAAAACGGCCCGGGTGATGGACTTCACATTGTGAAAGTTTATGGTGCGCTTTTTATAGGGCTCTCCGAATGATATACTGTACAGGCATACGTTCGCAAATTACAAGGTCAACGTCTTCTGGCACGAACAGTGTCAAGACCCATGGAAAAAGCTCAGGTCTAAATGTTTGTTCATGAATATGTGTAGGAGACTATATGTGGGGGTGTCTGTTCACGTTAGACCTATGGCTATTATGGCGATGTGGAGTGTATTCTGGCTTGTTGCTTGGTGTACATAATATACATGCTACATCAGACTACAATCGAAAATGTACTAAAATATGTCCAGGGGCGGCGTCAAGATTTTTTCATAGGGGTTCAGGATTTAAAAAAAGTTTACATAGATATGTTTCTTCTTATCATTTCAGAGATTTGGGAGGCTACTTATTACTCAATGTTTAGGGACCAGGGAGAAAATCATAGAACAGGGGAATGAATATTCCCATGCTAAAGGACATCGGTTTTACTGATTTTAAGGAAATGAAGGCTGTGAAAACGTGTTTCTGATAAGATTGCAGTTTGTCTTGGATGCATAATGTTATGTGATGTATCTTCCCCTCCCCCTTCCCCTCAGGAGACTGAAAGATTTGGCATGGGTCCCCAGATCCTCAAAAAGTTCTACAGCTGCACCATCGAGAACATCCTGACCGGTCGCATCACCGCCTGGTATGTCAACTGCTCAGCATTGGACCGTAAGGCACTACAGAGGGTAGTGCGTACGGCCCAGTACATCACTGGGGCCAAGCTTCCTGCCATCCAGGTCCTCTATACTAGGCGGTGTCAGAGGAAGGCCACAAAAATTGTCAAAGACTCCAGTCACACAAGTCACAAACTGTTCTCTCTGCTACCGCACAGCAAGCGGTACCGGAGCGCCAAGTCTAGGTCCAAAAGGCTCCGATTCTACCCCCAATCCATAAGACTGCTGATTAATTGATCAAATGGCCACCCGGACTATTTGCATTGACTCCCCCCCCCCCCCCCCCCCCTTTGTTTTTACACTGCTGCTACTTACTGTTTATAATCTTTACCCCTACCTACATGTAAAACTTACGTCAATTAACTCGACTAACCTGTACCCCCGCACATTAACTCAGTAACGGTACCCCTTGTATATAGACTCGTTATTGTTATTTTATTGTTTTACTTTTTTTTTTTACTTCAGTTTATTTCGTAAAATATATTCTTAACTCTATTTTCTTAAAACTGTATTGTTGGTTAAGGGCTTGTAAGCATTTCACGGTAAGGTCTACCTACACCTGTTGTATTCGATTTGATTAAATATGTCTCCACTCCTGTTCCCGAGACAAAATTAACTTTTGCAAGAAATACTTAATTTTGCACAAGTTCATTTTATATTTGGCTACATGTGAGAGGTTGGCCTACAGTCATTGTACAGTTGAGTTTCTATTCCATTTAACCCATATTCCAGGTATAACTCTTTTGGATTCCAACTCTCTGTGGAAAAGGTTCTACATGGAAACCAAAAGAGTTCTACCTGGGACCAAAAATGTTATTTAAAGGGTTCTCCTATGGGGACAGCCAAAGAACTCTTTAAGGTTCCATATAGCACCTTTTTCTTCTAAGAGTGTGTAACCTTTCTGAGTTGTCTAGTGTCTGAATGTATCCTGTAGTTTCCTGCTCTTGCCTAGATCATACAAGGATGCTTACACCTGATTTCATGTTTCAACTGTCATTGGCATTGTAAAGGCGCTTTGAACTGTCATAGTGGCTGGTTTTCATTTGAATAGGAATGCACCTGTGTTGTGTTGATTATGTGACAAGGTTGGTTTACACCCTCCTTTGTAGTACATTTACATGTTGGGTGTTGCATTAGCAACATTGTGTAAAAGTGAAATACTCAAATGCAGAGTGCTGCCGAGAACACTCAATTGATCCGATCAAATAGAAGAAATAGTCCTATTTATTATTTGTCTTCACATGGTAAAAAAAAAAAACTGAGAAAGTACACTCACAGAGACGTATAAGAAACACATACGCATTCCTCATTGTCCGATTTTGTTAGTCAAAATCTCAACTCAACTCAAATTTTTTTAGTGCAAGTTGCAAACGTACAAAGGCAGACATCTTGGCCGTTTTTTTTGACAGGCAATCATCTCTGTTGTCCAGCATCCGTCAATAGAAAAACTATTGGCTAAATACATTTTGGTATAAAAGATAATCTCTATGTGGCTGTACTATTGTCAAATTGTTTCCAGGTGTCAGTGAGCAAGCAAGGTCATTAACTGCTGTGCCATCGAAGGCATCACTGAGATGTAGCAAGTCAGTCTTTTGAACGAGGCATTGCAGTAGTTTTGCTTTGTTATTGCAGTGTGCTGCTTTGCAGAGCACAGTCATGGACGGAACTGTAACTCAGAACGAACCGTTTGCACGGAAACCAAGGAATCAATTTACTCCGCTGAGGTATTTCTATATTATGGGGAAGTGAGACTATCCCACAAAGCCATTTGTAGCTGTCCGACTGTGTTTGAGAGGGAAAGCAAAGTAATAAAACTTTCAGAAGCAGTTCTTTAATCACAGGTATAAAGGCTAGTATATCATTTCCCCATATCAAATGACGATTAAAAAGGCAGAGGTATTCATTGCTCCCTACACTAAATTGCTCTGAAGAAGATAGAGGGGAAAGTGGATACTGAAGTGCTTACAAATGGTTCAAAGCGGTCCTTTTCAAGGTAATTGGACAGAACATATAGAGGAATTCTAAAAGCTCTCATTTCAAATGGACAGTCTTATTATTATTAAACATCGCTGGTCAATGTTCAGCCAGGGAAGAAATGAGATGCTGGTAATGGTTCTTTCAGCAATGGTATGTAGCCTACAGTTAAAGAACACGTGGGGTTATTGTAATGCTGTAAACATATCAGCTGTAGATGCAATGAAGGCTGTTTTCTTTTTACGTGGGCTATACAGACGCAATTTGAAAATGTCAATATACATTACCAGTCTAAAGTTTTAGAACACCTACTCATTCATGGGTTTTTCTTTTTTTTACACATTGTAGAATAATAGGGAAGACATCGAAACTATCAATTAACTTTTTATGGCTGCAGGGGCAGTATTGAGTAGCTTGGATGAAAAGGTGCCCATTGTAAACGGCCAGCTCCCCAGTCTCAGTTGCTAATATATGCATATTATTATTGGATAGAAAACACTCTAAAGTTTTGAAAACTGTCAAAATATTGTCTGTGAGTATAACAGAACTGATATTGCAGGCGAAACCCTGAGGAAAATCAAAACAAGAAGTGGCTTCTATTTTGAAAACTCCATGTTCCATAGCCTCCCTTTGCTGGATTTAAAGGGATATGAACCAGATGCCTTTTCCTATCGCTTCCTCAAGGTGTCAACAGTCTTCAGACATAGTTTCAGGCTTTTATTTTGAAAAATGATACAGAACGATAACTTCGCGTCAAGTGGTCACATGAGTTTTGCTCGCGCAACAGAATTTGGACAGCCATTGTTTTCCCCTCTCCTACAGTGAAAGACATTTGCGGTTGATATATTATCGATTATATATTTTTAAAACAACCTGAGGATTGATTATAAAAAACGTTTGACATGTTTCTGTGGACATTATGGAAACTATTTGGAATTTTCGTCTGCGTTGTCGTGACCGCTCTTTCCTGTGGATTTTTGAAAATAACGCGACAATCAAATGGAGGTATTTTGGATCTAAAAATAATCTTTATGGAACAAAAGGAACATTTGTTGTGTAACTGGGAGTCTCGTGAGTGAAAACATCCGAAGATCATCAAAGGTAAACGATTAATTTGATTGCTTTTCTGATTTTCGTGACCGAGCTACCTGATGCTATGTGTACTTAATGTTTTATCGTGCAATCGATAAACTTACACAAACGCTTGGATTGCTTTCGCTGTAAAGCATAATTTCAAAATCTGACACGACAGGTGGATTAACAAAAGGCTAAACTGTGTTTTCCTATATTGCACTTGTGATTTTATGAATATAAATATTTATAGTAATATTTATTGTAAGTAGCGCTATGCTATTCAGCGGTTGTTGATGACACCTATCCCGATATCGGGATTGCAGCCATAGTTAACACATATGGAATAATGTACTGTAGTAACCAAAAAAAGTGTTAAAAAAAATCTAAATATATTTTATATTCGAGATTCTTCAAATAGCCACGCTTTGCCTTGATGACAGCTTTGCACACTCTTGGCATTCTCTCAACCAGCATCATGGAATGCATTTCAATTAACAGGTGTGCCTACATAAAAGTTCATTTGTGGCATTTTTTTCTCTCTTTATGCGTTTGAGCCAAACAGCTGTGTTGGGACAAGGTAGAGGGGTACACAGAAGATTGCCCTATTTGGTAAAAGACTACGTCCATGTTATGGCAAGAACAGATCAAATAAGCAAAGAGAAACAACAGTCCAACATTACTTTAAGACATGAAGTTCAGTTAATTCGGAAAAATTCTAAAACTTTAAAAGTTACTTCAAGTGCAGTCACAAAAACCATCAAGAGCTGATGATGAAACTGGCTCTCATGAGGACCACCACAGAAATGGAAGACCCAGTTCATTATAGTTACCAGAAATTGCAGCCCAAAATAAATGCTTCACAAAGTTCAAGTAACAGACACATCTCACCATCAACTGTTCAGAGGAGACTGTGTGAATCAGACCTTCATGGTCAATTTGCTGCAAAGACATCACTACTAAAGGACACCAATAATAAGAAGAGACTTGCTTGGGCCAAGAAAGACGACCTAAAGTATGTTCTGGGAACTTTCACAGAACCAATTTTGGTTTGCTGGGAAGGCTCTCCCATTGAAACCTGTCACGCCCTGATCTGTTTCACCTGTCCTTGTGATAATCTCCATCCTCTCCAGGTGTCGCTTAATTTCCCCAGTGCATTTATCCCTGTGTTTCCTGTCTCTCTGTGCCAGTTCGTCTTATATGTTCCAGTCAACCAGTGTGTTTTCCGCCATGCGCCTGCTTTTCGATTATCTTTTACAAGTCCTCCCGGTTTTGACCTTTGCCTGTTTTTCTGGACTCCATTCCTGCCTGCCATAACCTCGAGCCTGCCTGCCATTCTGTACCTTTGGAACTCTGAACTGGTTTTGACCTTTTGCCTGTCCACGACCATTCTCTTGCCTACCCCTTTTGGATTGTTAATAAACATCTTGGACTCTAACCATCTGCCTCCTGTGTCTGCATCTGGGTCTCGCCGTGTGGCCTAACAGAAACCCTGCAGGTATCATCAAATTAAAATTGTGTGTCCTGAAGATGCCAGGTTTTTTTCTGCCTGGATATACTGTAACTTTTATTTTAATGCTTAGATAAATATGCACACTCTTCTAATCCTGGCAGGGAAGCCATGACCTTATAGCTCTCTATAATACACTCAGTTGTGGCATGTAGAAGATTCTCCCTTTTGTGACATCTTTAATATACACAACTCAACATGTATACAGTTGAAGTCGGAATTTTACATACACCTTAGCCAAATACATTTAAACTCAGTTTTTCACATTTCCTGACATTTAATCTGAGTAAAAATGCCCCGTCTTAGGTCAGTTAGGATCACCACTTTATTTTAAGAATGTGAAATGTCAGAATAATAGCAGAGAATATTTTATTTCCTTCATCACATTCCCAGTGGGTCAGAAGTTTACATACACTCAATTAGTATTTGGTAGCATTGTCTTTAAATTATTTAACTTGGGTCAAACATTTCGGGTAGCTTTCCACAAGCTTCCCACAATAAGTTGGGTGAATTTTGGCCCATTCCTCCTGACAGAGTTGGTGTAACTGAGTCATGTTTGTAGGCCTCCTTGCTCACACACACTTCTTCTGTTCTGCCCACAAATGTTCTATAGGATTGAGGTCAGGGCTTTGTGATGGCTACTCCAATACCTTGACTTTGTTGTCCTTAAGCAAATTTTGCCACGACTTTGGAAGTATGCTCGGGGTTATTGTCCATTTGGAAGACCCATTTGCAACCAAGCTTTAACTTCCTGACTGATGTCTTGAGATGTTGCTTCAATATGTCCACATAATTTTCCTCCCTCATGACGCCATCTATTTTGTGAAGTGCACCAGTCCCTCCTGCAGCAAAGCACCCCCACAACATGATGCTGCCACTCCCGTGCTTCATGGTTGTGATGGTGTTCGTCGGCTTGCAAGCCTCCCCCTTTTTCCGCCGAACATAACGATGGTCATCATGGCCAAACAGTTTTATTTTTGTTTCATCAGACCACAGGACATTTCTCCAAAAAGTACAATCTTTGTCCCCATGTGCAGTTGCAAACCGTAGTCTGGCTTTTTTTGTGGCGGTTTTGGAGCAGTGGCTTCTTCCTTGCTGAGCAGCCTTTCAGGTTATGTCGATATAAAACTCGTTTTACTGTGGATATAGATACTTTGTACCTGTTTCCTCCAGCATCGTCACAAGGTCCTTTGCTGTTGTTCTGGGATTGATTTGCACTTTTCGCACCAAAGTACGTTCATCTCTAGGAGACAGAACACGTCTCCTTCCTGAGCAGTATAATGTGTGGTCCCATGGTGTTTATGCTTGCATACTATTGTTTGTACAGATGAATGTGGTACCTTCAGGCATTTGGAAATTGCTCCCAAGGATCAACCAGACTTGTGGAGGTCTACAACATTTTTTCTAAGGTCTTGGCTGATTTCTTTGGATTTTCCCATGATGTCAAGCAAAGAGGCACTGAGTTGGATGGTAGGTCTTGAAATACATCCACAGGTACATCTCCAATTGACTCAAATTATGTCAATTAGCCTATCAGAAGCTTCTAAAGCCATGACATCATTTTCTGGAATTTTCCAAGCTGTTTAAAGGCACAGTCAACTTACTGTATGTTAACTTCTGACCCACTGGAATTGTGATACAGTGAATTATAAGTGAAATAATCTGTCTGTAAACAAATTGTTGGAAAAATTACTTGTGTCATGCACAAAGTAGATGTCCGAACCGAAAACTATAATTTGTGGAGTGGTTGAAAAACGAGTTTTAATGACTCCAATCTAAGTGTATGTAAACTTCCGACTTCAACTGTAGTTTGTTGATAGTATGACCATCTGCAGAGCATCTACAGATGGAAAATCTGGACTATCCAAATAAAGTGTGTCCCGTTCTTGTAACATCAGGTGAATGTTTTTTGCACCCATATGAAACATTGTAGGATCATCCAGACAATTAGACAGTTTTTGTATTTTGGGAACATATCTTTTGTGATGTCCCCACAATGTTCCCACCAGACTGTTCCCACAACCTAATGAAACGTCCTGGCAACCTTTAAAGAGCAGGTTAAATGTCTTATAGGAACGTTCTTGAAACCTCAGGCAAATGTTTTACACAAACATTCTATAAACATCACCACGAATTGACAGTTTTTGTGTTATGAGAACATTTGCCACGACACAACGAATGTTCTGGGAACTTTCACTGAACCAATGTTGGTTTGCTGGAAAAACGTTAGTGGTACATTGTGTTATTACATTACTTGGAAACCTAATAAATGTTACTCTCTGAATGTTTTGAATTTATTTTTAGATGTTATCATCCTAATGTTAGATAAAACCCTAACTAGAACTTATGGGAATCTTAGCTAATGTTCAGGGAATGTTCCCGGTTTGTTGGGTTACTCTTGGAAACAAACCATGAAAATGAGCCACACAATCAGAATGGTGTCTTCTCATCAGTTAGAATAAAATGCTATCATATATGAATCAAGTGAAGTATTAGCAATAAAAGTATTTTTAGATTTGTACATAAAAATTCCTTTTACCTTTTACGAGGTGGAAAATAATGGTTGGTCATGTTTGTTGAGAAGAAATAGAGGTTTATATGTTTACTGCAAAAATCGCTGCAGTTATATAACAGTCACATCCAGTAGCTTATTGGTAAAGTCATCCATACCTACATTGAATGATTATGACCAATAGCTGACCTCAGCATCACCACTGCAAAGCTGAAAAAATATAAAGTCCGTGTCTACCTCTTACTTTCCGTTGAAGTGAATACATTTGGTCAGGTCTTACACATTACTGCCAGTTCCGATTGCTCACTGTGCCTCATTTGACTAAACAGGAACTGAAAACGGGAATTAAATCAAATTAGCCTCTTTTGCCTACTATATCACCTGCATTTAATCTTCTAAAACCCATTTTTTTAGGATGTAGAGTTGAAAAATTCAGGGAGCTTGAAAAATAAGGTTGTTCTGGATGAGCAACCCTGAGAGATTTGGTGACAACAATTTACAACCTGTGACACGATCCGCAAAAAAAAGTCCATGCATCCTTGAGATTGAAATGTTGAGAGGTACAACTGGACAATATATTCAGACAATTTGCTATAGGAAGCATTAAACCCAGTGGGGAGGATTGAGCCCTTTTCTAGCCACTGTCATTATTCCATCTGACAGAGCTTAAAAAATGACAGATCTGAGGGATCATATCTTGCATTTATTAAATGGTATTAGGAGGCACTGTGGCAGCACTGAGACACTGTGGCAGAAACTGACATTTCTCGACCCAGCCCTCCAAACAAGAACCGAAAGGTCAGTCTATGTCCCTGTATACATGCCAATGATTATTACATGAATTCTTAGATACAAAACAACACTTATTAAAAAGGACAATTCTTCCAATTAGAATGGGATTATAATGTGTAGTTGTGTGTAACCATATAATTTACTTTATGTGATAGACTTATGGATGTTCTTCACTGCTGGGGGTTACATTTTATTGTAGTTGGTTTATCGTCTTCATGGATTGCTTAAGGATTCAATTATATATTTAACACCATATATTGATTTATGCATAATACTTTCAAGGAATTTGTGGTAATTCAGCATAGATCTGACTTCACTTTCAACAATATCTCAGAAAAGGTTTGGCATTGGGTAATGTACTTATCGGTAATGGTTGTTGCAGCTATAACATCCTTCATGCTGCAAGTGTGGAAACAGATGCAACAATTAGATGTATTTCTGGAAAGGGGCTTGTTCACTTTGGGATGTGACAACAGTGTAAGCAATGTGTGGCATGTCAGTGACCATAGGAGTTGACGAGACAGCACAAACAGATCTAGAAACTGCACGCTATCTGTCCAAAGCTGTAAATAATCATGAAACCAAAGGAAACCTTCCAGGGTGGTAATAGAATAATGCACGTTGCACTGACTACAGGATAAGAGGGACAAGCAATGGTGCAAAAGCCTGTGAGCCCTCTGTGTACTGGCCATCCCTTCCAATGGGGACTTACTAATTAAGCCAAGTGCCCCCGGTTAGGATCATCTTTTCAAGGTGGGCTGGAGCACCTGTTTACTCCTGGTCTGGAACCATAATAAAGCAGCCCCCTTCACTTTGCGCTTACCTTGAAAATTAAATCCTTTTTCCCGTACCGCAGCTCTTTCAGTTGAGCCTGGATTTTTTTGGACTGCAAGGAGAAGATAAGAAAATAAGTGTTAGCTTATTCAAATAGTGAAATTGGTTTTAGATCACGTAGCAGGATTTTGCCGGCTGCAGCAGAGCACTCCTTTGTGCGTGTTCTTTGGGCAAAGCTCCAGCTCAAAGGAGGGACCTACAGAGAGCAAGAAAATGTAAAATCTCCCATTCAGTGAACTGCAAAGCCCACACAATGATTCAGTCCTGCACTGGCTACTTGCCCACTGTCTAAAGCCCTATTCTCACTCCCACTTCACTTCACTCCACACAACCACTGCCACACATACAGTTCCCTGGTAGCACCCCTCTCGTCTCGATGGCCACACACACTCACACATACAGACACAAACACACAGAGCTCAGACAGTCTGCAAAATGCATGTCTTTCCCTAGCCTCCGATCATAACTGCAGCACACGTGTGCACAAACACACACAGTGACCAGCTCTCCCTGACATTACTATGGTTACACATCAGTAAGCTCATGGAAGCACATGGGGGTTGGCTCCCTGATGCTGGAGATACAGTCAGTCCTCTCAGTCCTCTTGGAACCTTTGCACCAATGAGAGTTTAACAGCTGTTTACATCCCCCCGGGGAAGTAACTTCTTTAAACAAAAGGTGGATAACATGAAAGGTAGAAATGCCTATTTCAAAAGAATACATAAAAAGCCCAAGTTTAAAAGAATACATAAAAAGGTGAGAGTGAAATTAGGTTATGGACAGATCAAAATTTACTAGGGGGAGGTGTGGTCAAAAATAGGGGAGAATTGTCAAACTTTTCTTTTTGCTTTAGGGAGTGTTGTGTGCTTTTTTGGGGTTCAGGGGGAGGGTATTGTGTTTTATCCTAGCTTTACTTTTGCTCTTCTGCTTGTATTTTCCCTATAAACAATGGCTTGACTTACTTTCGATATTACCCTAATAAAGTTTAGAAACATTTGTGAAGGTTTGGTATGGTGTGGCTATTATTAAGCTTAAGCTACTGCAGGCCTATGATATGAAGGCAGTACGTCCCAGCACTCCAACTGACAGATGAACTGTTTCAGGACTATCAGAGTTACTCCGATAATCTAACAATATAATGCTTATCCTTTTACAAAATATTTGGATACAAAATGTACAAATTACCCTCTATCTATAGGTCTATATCTGAATAGTAGCCATCTGACATAAAGAAATGCATGTCGGTGTCGTAGCATGCCAACGGCATATCTCTATCTCTCCGGGGATAGGCTTAAGCTTCTCTTCCTTTATATAGGCCATATACGTACGTAGCAGTCAAAAGTTTGGACACACCTACTCATTCAAATGTTTTTCTTAAAAAATAAAAATAAACTATTTTCTACATTGTAGAATAAGAGTGAAGACATCAAAATTATGAAATAACACATGGAATCATGGAGTAACCAAAAAAGTGTTAAACAAATACTAGATTTTAGCTTCTTCAAATTAGCCACCCTTTGTCTTGATGACAGCTTTGTACACTCTTGGCTTTCTCTCAACCATCTTCATTTGGAATGCTTTTACAACAGTCTTGAAGGAGTTCCCACATATGCTGAGCACTTGTTGGCTGCTTTTCCTTCACTCTGTGGTCCAACTCATCCCAAACCATCTCAATTGGGTTGAGGTCGGGTGATTGTGGAGGCCAGGTCATCTGATGCAGCACCTCATCACTCTCCATCTTGGTCAAATAGCCCTTACACAGCCTAGAGGTGTGTTTGGTCATTGTCCTGTTGACAAACAAATGAAAGTCCCACGAAGCGCAAATCAGAAGTGATAGCGTATTAAGGCAAAGGGTGGCTACTTTGAAGAATCTTTGAAAAATGAAAGGAAAGCTGCACACTCTAGGAGCTCAGATGCAATAATTTAATAAACTAATATCCAACGTTTCAACAGACAAGCTGTCTTCATCAAGGTATAATGACAAACACTGCGGGGTGACTGGTTTATATAGTGTCAAAGGACACACACCAGTGTCTGTAATCATGGCTGGGTGTGGCCTGATATCATTGGTTAATTCTCATATATTAAAATTGCATACAAAAAACATAAATGGATAGCATACGATCATAGATACAATTTGGCTACATAGGCATACAAACATTTACAACAGCAAAATCACAATAATCACAAGAAAGGCTTCAGATCAAAGTCTACATTGAGACCGAAGGGAGCAAGTGTCTTTAAATTAAAGATCCAGGCAGCCTATCGTTTTAACAATAAATTGTCAAGGTCACCCCCTCCCCTAGGGAGGGTGACATGTTTGATGCCAATATAACGTAGGGACAAAATCGAGTGGTTTGCGTCCAAAAAGTGGGCCGCAACTGGGTAAGTCGAGTTTCTGCACCTAATGGTGCTACGATGCGCCGAGATTTGTACTTTTAATTCGCCCTTTGTTTTACCCAACATAATTTGTACTTTGAAGAATCTAAAATCTATTTAGATTTTTTTCCCACACTTTTTTTGGTTCATACATGATTCCATATGTGTTATTTATTCCCAGTCACTTTTGTATATACTGTATGCATTCTTTTAACTGACAAATAAAATCAATCACTCAATCAATCCAAACTGTACAGTGGCCAGTTGATTAATGGAAAAATACATTGGTTACAAAACATTAGTTTTGTGCCCAAAATCGGTATGCTTTGTTTATTGGTTGGCACAGAAACCTGTTGGTGGAAAATTTGTTACCTATATTTTATAGAATTATAAATATGGCATCAAAATATTGAAAATCTGATTTCCCCCTAGCTGATCATTCTCTGCAGCCGGCTCTGATCATACTGTAATGAAACAGGCAGGGAGAGTGAGCTTGTCTGTGGCGGTCGGCAAACCTTCAACCTTCTGGCCAGTAGCCCTCCATAGCATCGACTGTGCCACAAAATATTGTGCCACAAAAAGTGGCAAACTCGATATCCCCTTCATTAACACAGGGTCGCTACAGCTACTGTTATTTGAGGTCATAAACATTATTTTGAGTTTATTCTATGAGGGGGGAGGGTGTTACATGTATTTGACAGTACAAGGAGAGGGAAGTGTGAAAATATTAGAAAATAATATGTATCTTTTTGATTGAGCACTGTTGAAATGGTAACCCAAGCACAGTTAACTTGTCACTGGTCTTAGATGTTATATCACTTGCGTGATCGTTATTAACAACCAATGTTGTTAATCCATTTTGTAACATGTCGAAATGCATGAGCTCACTCAACCCATGGCAACGAAACAGCTATATGGTTTATGAGTACTATAAAACAAATTATGAGTTTCTTTATCTTATTATCCCTATTCCCACAGCAGTTGGGACATCCCAAGACAGCCATGTCGCATCCATTTAACGCTCATATATACTGATATCTCCCATAAAATATAGAGGTTAAATAAATATCTGAGCAACTTTCAAACAAATCCATTCTGGCAAGCTCTATTTTCTATCACAGGTTGATGTTTATTGTCATGAATCTTCCCCTGGAGGCAGAACTGAGCGATTTCTGCTAGATGGGCCAACTGCAAAGTCAAAATTGGCTATATCGTAAAAATTAATGAAAAAAAAAAATGTAAGGTTAGGCTTAGGCATTAGGGTTAGCAGTGTGGTTAAGATTAGGGTTAGGTTTAGATTGTATGACTTTGTGGCTGTGCCAGCCAGTGACCACTATGCAGGGCTGCCTCCAGGACAACATTCATGGCAATAAATGCCCACCTGCATTTTCTATCAGGGTTCATTAAACTTGTTTAGGTGCGAGCTGATCATAAAGTTAAATGTGCCTGAAACGAATGAATTTGGATCAAGAAAGTGGAATGGAGCAAAAAGTGGAGCAATATTAACTGGTGCATTTTGTTATCCTAACAAAATACTCAAGCGTTGGCTCACTAACTGCTGTATTCAAATCTAAAGTCAAGGTTGGGATTCACTTGCTTTGAGAGGGACAAGTAAGCTATGAATGGGTCATGCCAATATGCAGATGAGGAAATCATGACCACTATGGGTAAGCAAAGAGAGAATCAGAAGCACTTTTATTCGCCAAGTACATTTACACATACACAGAATTTGCCTTGGTGAGAAGGTGCTGCCGGCCATAGACAATTTACAAACAGAATAAAGACAACATAGACATTGTACAGAATATAGGATATCGGAACATTAACCATAAAACTCTGGGGTTTAGGCTGATTAGTGGGAATGTACAATTTACAGAGGGGATATATCTAAGGTACATTCAGAAAGTATTCAGACCCCTTGACATTGTCCACATTTTGTTACGTTACAGCCTTTTTCTAAAACGGATATAATATTATAATATTATATTATATATAATATATATTGTTATTATGGGGTATTGAGTGTAGATTGATGAGGATTTTTTTTTATTTAATCTATTTTAGAATAAGGCTGTAACAAAATGTGGAAAAAGTCAATGGGGTCTGAATACTTTCCGAATGCACTGTAAATAAGCAGAGGAAAGGATGCTACCATGGTAAATATATACAGTGCATATACAGTGTTGTGCGGCGGTGTACATAGTGCAAATGCACTATAGTAGTATAGTGCAGAGTTCTATTTGAGGTCATTGATGACAAGGCGCAGTAAATCGGCCCAATGCAAAGTCACTTAATCCCTATGAGCCCGATGGCTAGTTGATGAGGGCCACAGCATGGGGAAAGAAACTGTTCAGGTGGCAGGCGGTTTTGGTCTTGATTGACCTAAGCCGTCCGCCAGAGCGGAGTCTTTGAAATATGGGGTGTCCGGGGTGAGTGATGATCTTACCTGTACGCTTCCTTGTCCTGTAGGCAGTGGTGGAAAAAGTACTACATTGTCATACTTGAGTAAAAGTAAAGATACCTTAATAGAAAATGATTCAAGTAAAAGTGAAAGTCACCCAGTAAAATACTACTTGAGTAAAGGTATTTGGTTTTAAATATGCTTAAGTATCAAAAGTAAATGTAATTGCTAAAATATACTTAAGTATCAAAAGGAAAAGTATAAATAATTTCAAATTACTTAAATTAAGCAAAGCAGATGGCACCATTTTTTAGTTTTTAAAATGTACAGATAGCCAAGGGCACACTCCAACACTGAGACATTATTTATAAAAGATGCATTTTTGTTTAGTGAGTCCACCAGAACATAGGCAGTAGGGATGACCACGTGTTCTCTTGATAAGTGCGTGAATTTCACAATTTTCCTGTTCTGCTAAGCATTCAAAATTTAACGAGTACTTTGGGTTGTCAGGGAAAATGTATGAAGTAAAAATAACAATATTTTCTTTAGGAATGTGGTGAAGTAAAAGTACTCAAAAATATGAATAGTAAAGTAAAGTACAGATACCCCAAAAAACGACTTAAGTAGTACTTTCAAGTATTTTTAGTTAAGTACTTTACACCACTGCCTGTAGACGTGCAGGTCCTTGATGGAGGGCAGGTGACACCCGATGACTTCCGAAAACCGGACGATGCACTGCAGGTTGCCCTTGCAGCTGGCAGACACAAATCCAAACCAGAAGGTGATAGAAGAGGTGAGGATGGACTTAATGATGGACGTAGAACCAAACCAGAATTGTCTGAGAGAGTTTTGGTATTCTCAGCTGGTGCAGATAGTACATCCTATGTCGAGCCTTCTTGGTCATTACTGTGATGTTGTATTCCTACTTGAGGTTGTGGGGATAATGGTTTCCAGGAATTTGAATGACTTGGCCGTGCTGACAGCTGAGCCATCAATCTAGAGGGGGGAGACCCTCATTGTACCTGCCTGTATTATACTTATAATACAATATTTATTCTATTCTACTGAGCCATTTACTTTATGTATTCTTATCTTCTATTATTTCTTATTGTCGTGAAGGAACCTGCAAGTAAGCACTTCGTTGGACGGTGTATACCATCTGTATCCCGTACAAACGACTAATTAAACTTGAGAGATGGTGGGGGTCATTTCCTGTAGTCAACCACCATCTCCATGGTTTTGACTGTTGAGTTCCATGTTGTTGCGACTGAACAAGGTCACTTGACGGTCAACCTCTCCATGGTACTTGGACTCATCGCCGTCGGAGTTGAGATTGACCAGGGTGCTGTCATCAGCAAACTTGAGTAGTTTGACAGTGCGTTGTTGGAGGTATTCTTTTTGTTATTTGATTAGGATCCCCATTAGCTGTTGCAAAAGCAGCAGCTACTCTTCCTGGGGTCCACACATAACATGAAACATAATACAGAATGACATCATACAGAACCGCAATGGACAAGAAAAGCTCAAGGACAGAAAGGGGCAGTCATTGGTGTAGAGTGAGTTGAGGAGTGGGGAGTGCATGCAATCCTGCGGCACCCCCGTATGTGGACACCGCTTGAAATTTGTGGAATCAGCTATTTCAGCCACACCAGGAGAATGCTATCTGCCCACAATGCATAGTGCCAACTGTAAAGTTTGGTGAAGGAGGAATAATGGTCTGGGGACGTTTTTCATGGTTCGAGCTAGGCCCCCTTAGTTCCAAAATCAAATCAAATGATATTTGTCACATGATCCGAATACAACATGTGTAGACTTTACCATGCCGTGAAATGATAACCTACAAGCCTTAACCAACAATGCAGTTTTAAGAAAATAAAAGTTAAGAAAATATTAACAAAATAAAATAAAGTAAAAAGTAACACAATAAAATAACAATAACGAGGCTATATAATAACGAGGGTACCGGTACTGAGTCAATGTGCTGGGGTACAGGTTAGTCGAGGTAATTGAGGTAATATGTAAATGTAGGTAGGGGTAAAGTGACTATGCAGATAATAAACAGCATGTAGCAGTGGGGGGGATCAAATAGTCAAACTATGCAAATAGTCTGGGTGGCCATCTGATTGATTGTTCAGCAGTCTGGAGTAAAAGCTGTTAAAGAGACTTTTGGACCAAGAATTGGCGCTCCGGTACCGCTTGCCGTGCGGTAGCAGTGAGAACAGTCTATGACTTGGGTGGCTGGAGTCTTTGACCATTTTTGGGGCCTCCCTCTGACACCTCCCAGTATAGAGGTCCTGGATGGCAGGAAGCTTGGCCTCAGTGATATACTGGGCCGTACGCACTACCCTCTGTAGCGCCTTACGTCTGATGACGAGCAGTTGCCATACCAGGTGGGATGCAACCGGTCAGGATGCTCTCGATGGTGCAGCTGTGGAACGTTTTGATGATCTGGGGACCCATGCCAAATCTGTTCAGCCTCCTGAGGGGAATAGGCATTGTCGTTCCCTCTTCACAACTGTCTTTGTGTGTTTGGACCATGATAGTTCGTTGGTGATGTGGACACCAAGGAACTTGAAGCTCTCGACCTGCTCCACTACAGCCGCATCGAAGTGAAAGAGGGTGTGTTTGGCCCTCCTTTTCCTGTTGTCCAAGATCAGCTCCTTTGTCTTGCTCACGTTGAGCGAGAGGTTGTTGTCCTGGCACCACACTGCCAGGTCTCTGACCTCCTCTCTATGGGCTGTCTATTAATTGTCAGTGATCAGGCCTACCACCGTTGTGTCGTGCTTGGCCACACAGTCATGGTAGTACAGGGAGTACAGGAGGGAACTAAGCACGCACCCCTGAGGAGCCCCCGTGTTGAGGATCAGCGTGGGAGATGTGTTGATGCTTACCCATTCCAACTGGGGGCGGCCAGTCAGGAAGCCCAGTCAGGAAGTCCAGTTGCAGAGTCCCAGGGTCCTTAGCTTTGTGATGAGCTTTGTGGGCACTATGGTGTTGAACGCTGAGCTTCAGTCTATGAACAGAATTCTCACATAGGTGAGGTAAGTAAGGGCAGTGTGGAGTGCAATTGAGATTGTGTCATCTGTGGATCTGTTGGGGCGGTATGTGAATTGGAGTGGGTCTAGGGTTTCTGGGACAGTGTTGATGTCAGTGAAAGCACTTTCCAGTTAGTCTGCGCATGCTCTGAGTACACGTCCTGGTAATGCTCTCGTGCATGCTTCAGTGTTGCTTGCCTCGAAGCGAGAATAAAAAGCATTTAGCGTGTCTGGTAGGCTCACGTCACTGGTCAGCTCCTGGCTGTGTTTCCTTTTGTTGTCCGTAATAGTTTGCAAGCCCTGCCACATGTGAAGGGAAATCTTAACGCTACAGCATACAATAACATTCTAGACAATTACGTGTTTCCAACTTTGTGGCCACAGTTTGGGGAAGGCCCTTTCCTGTTTAAGCATGACAATGCCCTTGTGCACAAAGCGAGGTCCATTCAGAAATGGTTTGTCGAGATCAATGTGGAAGAACTTGACTGGCCTGCAAAGAGCCATGACGTCAACCCTATCAAACAGCTTAGGGATGAATTGGAACGCTGTGCCCGACCTCACTAATGCTCTTGTGGCTGAATGGACGTAAGTCCCTGAAGCAGTGTTCCAACATCCAGTGGAAAGCTTTCCCAGAAAAGTGGAGGCTGTTATAGCAGCAAAGGGGGGACCAACTCCATACAAATGCTCATAATTTTGGAATGAGAAGTTCGAAAAAAGCAGGTGTCCACATACTTTTGGTCATGTAGTGTACGTTCAGCTGAGTGGCCATTGAAAGTGGCCAATGACCAGCAGGATCAAGATGATAGAACGTGTATTCGTCAAGCTCTGAAGGGTTTTGGTTTCTCTTCAGTGAACATGTCACTGAGGGAAAAGGTATTTGTGTTACACCTCCATCAAATGACTAGAGAAAGAGCTGCTGGTACTTGAAAAATCATTGCCTTTTTTTTTAATAGACAAAAATATACAAATTTAGAGCAGGGAAAAGCCAAATTGCACAGAACATAAAGTCTTGTGTTTTTCATCGTCAGCATCCTCGAAAAACCTTGTATGTCCATATTTGGCAATTTATTTCCTTTTTACATAGATTGAAATTAATCATTCCCCCTCCATGTACTGTGAAAACTATATGACTCTAGGACCAATCAAAGTCATTCAAAATATCTTGGAAACCTACATGACTACACCACTGCTTTATTTTTAAAACTGTTTTGGAGTACAAAGTTATCCAAGGCACCAACAGTTGTTTTTGCTGGGTGGGTTGTTCTAAGGGGAGCTTGTGTGCAGGAGAAATTCAGCCACATGGGGTACAATTAAAGTTCAACGAAAAGTGATTATTTGTTATTAAAGCCAACCGTTTTCGTCAGCCATCATGACAAGCACTCTTATGAAGGCTGCAATGCCAAGATTGGTTTGAATAATATATGCATGAGTAGAGCAACTTCATGTAAAGTGAGGCCCAGTCTAATCAATAAAGACGGGCCCCAATGCAATCCAACTGAATTATGACCATATTCCCCCCCCCCCCCCAAGGCCCACTGTTCATCAGTGTGATTCAAAAAGGCTTACCTCTTCTGCATGGACATCACACAGCTTGTTGCCAGATAGAAGTTTATTTTTCAAGCTCTTGTTCTGCAAATAAAAAAAAATATTTGAAAAAGGTGGTATTAGTTCAGCGTTGATATCGTGTAGTTATGAAGCCTGCACTGCTTTTCTGTTTAATCTGCAGTGACAAATGCAATTATATTAGACGATCATACAAGCCAGTTTCGACTCATCAGGCCTAAGTATTGACTCCAGAACACATTTTACAACAGTACATGAGTTAATCAATGATATAATTAGCTAATCCAAAGCCTATTATTCAACCACTCTCTGTTTAACACAAGCAGTATGAGAATAACACGGCTAAGCATTGAATAATCACTAATGAACATGAATCAATAGAAACCGCTGATAGCATGAGAGAGACATATACAGGTGCACTATTGTACATCTATAGCTTAATTGTTTCTTCACTCACGCAGATGCATCAAAACAACATGTGCAGGGACACAACACAGAGCAGTGGTGCCGACTGACTGGCATGCAGTAAGATCTGAGAGGTGGCCTTACAAAGCACAGGTTTTCTGTACCAGCGAAGAGCCCTTTTCCTGAGAATTGCTACATTGGAGGCTTTCTATGTTGGTCATATAAATATAAAAAATGCTGGTTTCATGCACTTTATCATAACTGTTCCTATGCATAACTATGCATGTACATGGTACTGTAGTTACATAGGTAGCAACATATTTGCATGTAATTACAGTGTAGGCAAGCACAGCTCAAGTGTAATTTAGTAAGGACCAATAGCATACCAAAAGACAGCATTCATTTATTTTTATTTTTTTACTCTTTCTCTCCCTCTTTTCTCTTTCGCTCTCACACACAGAGTTAATGAGGTGGAATGACAGCACTATGTGAGCTAGAATTGGCCGGGCATCCATTCCAGACACTTAAGAAAGAAGAAAAATGGCAGCTGTCATACAAGGTGATGTGTGCCTGCCAGAGAACAGACCCACAGTGAAATTTAGATCCAGTAGAGCTCATATGTCATGGTGTATTATGCTAAATGAGATCCAGTGAACCGCAAATGTCATAATATGTTATGCACCAAGTGTTGCCATATTGGGAGGTTCTTATTTTTCAGAGTAAATAACTCACATACACTAGAGAAGCTTAACCAAGTTTAATTCTACCCAAAGGGTCTTTACAGCTGTAATTCAGACAGCCAAACATTTCTCACTGTCACATGTATATATATCCCACTTAAGACACTCCTCATTCTCTCCAATCATTACATCTTATGGTTTCACAGGAAGAGGGTAACAAGATACCTCACCTCCTGACCTCAACCCCTCCTTTACCCTAGTCCACAGATGTCCATCTACCTCCCCTATAGCAATCATTTGATCTCCTCACGTCCACCTAGCACATTCCACAGCCACTCTGTCTTCCAACAGATCTCACTCCTTAGTATACTATGCCTCTGATCTATCAGATCTTTAATATCTCAATGTTCAAAATTTCAAATCCAACAGAGCCATGCGAGAGCTTCATAATACAACAGTGTGTGAGACATTACTCATTATGATCATACTTTCCTCTATATTTATTGCTGCACTTACGCCGCTATATATAGGTCTGCACAGGACTGATTGCTCCCACAGCATTTCATAACCCAGCCTGTTTCTGTCCGACTCCCGACCGCTACCGCAAGAACTGGTCCCAAACCCAACCGCAGTCCTGCAATGTTATTGTTCTCCCTGATTGGAAGTTACAGTCTTGTCCCATCGCTGCAACTCCCGTACGGACTTGGAAGAGGCAAAGGTCGAGAGCCGTGCGTCCTCCGAAACACGACCCTGCCAAGCCGCACTGCTTCTTGACACAATGCCCGCTTAACCCGAAAGCCAGCTGCACCAATGTGTCAGAGGAAACACCATACACCTGGCAACTGTGTCAGCGTGCATGCCCAACCCTCCCCTAACCCGGACGATGCCGGGCCAATTGTGCGCCATGTCACTACACAGCAAGGAATTGAACTGGCATCTGTATTGACATAGCTAGCACAGTGATGCAGTGACTTACAAGCTGAGCCCCTCGGGAGGCCCCGAGATGTTATTTTTAGGAGTATAGTGCATTCAGAATGTATTCAGACCCCTTCCCTTTTTTCACATTTGTTACGTTACAGCCGTATTCTAAAATGTATTAAATACAACAACAAAATTCTCAAATGTATTAAAAAGGTAAAACAGAAAGACCTTATTTACATACAGTACCAGTCAAGGGATTTTCTTTATTTTCTACAATGTAGAATAATAGTGAAGACATAACAACTATGAAATGACACATATGGAATCATGTAGCAACCAAAAGAAATCAAAATATATTTTATATTTGAGATTCTTCAAAGGAGCCACCTTTGACCTTTACCTTGATGACAGCTTTGCACACTCTTGGCATTCTCTCAACCAGCTTCACCTGGAATGCTTTTCCAACAGTCTTGAAGGAGTCCCACATATGCTGAGCACTTGTTGGTTGCTTTCCTTCACTCTGTGGTACAACTCATCCCAAACCATCTAAATTGACTTGAGATCAAGTAATTGTGGAGGCTAGGTCACCTGATGCAGCACTCCATCACTGACCTTCTTGGTCAAATAGCCCTTACACAGCCTGGAGGTGTGTTGGGTCATTGTCCTGTTGAAAAACAATGACAGTCCCACTAAGCTCAAACCAGATGGGTCAGCGTATTGTAGCAGAATGCTGTGGTAGCCATGCTGGTTAAGTGTTCCTTGAATTCTAAATAAATCACATCAGTGTCACGAGAAAAGCACCCCCACACCATCACACGTCCTCCTTCATGCTTCACTGTGGGAACCACACATGCAGAGATCATCCGTTCATAAAGACACGACGGTGGGAACCATAAATCTCAAATTTGGGCTCATCAGAAAAAAGAACAGATTTCTACCGCTCTTTGTCCATTGGTCGTGTTTCTTGGCCCAAGCAAGTCTCTTCTTCTTATTGGTGTAGTGGTTTCTTCACAGCAATTCGACTATGAAGGCCTGATTCACGCAGTCTCCTCTAAACAGTTTATGTTGAGAAGTGTCAGTTTTATTTGGGCTGCGATTTCTGAGGCTGGTAACGAACTTCCCTCTGCAGCAGAGGTAACTCTGGGTCTTCATTTCTGTGGTTGTCCTCTTGAGAGCCAGTTTCATCATAGCGGTTGATGGTTCTTGCGACTGCACTTGAAGAAACATAATATTGCCATAATATTGACTTATCCATTTACCAAATAGGGCTATCTTCTGTATACAACCCCTACCTTGTCACAACACAACTGATTGGCTCAAACGCATTAAGAAGGAAAGAAATTCCACAAATAAACTTTTAACAAGGCATACCTGTTCATTGAAATGCATTCCAGGTGACTACCTCATGAAGCTGGTTGAGAGAATGCCAAGAGTGTACAAAGCTGTCATCAAGGCAAAGTGTGGCTACTTTGAAGAATCTCAAATATAAAATATATTTTGATTTGTTTAACACTTTTTTGGTTATTACATGATTCCATATGTGTTATTTCATTGTTTTGATGTCTTCACTGTTATTCATCTACCCAAGATGGCATAGCAGTCAGACATCCTTTGTCCTCGTATATATTTCCACCTTTCTTCGCATATCTTTTATATATTTTCATTTCCAAAAACTCAACTTCAAAACACTCTCCTGCAACCCGCCTCACCAATTAAAAAAAATAAGTATTATTTACCTCAAATCTGAAATCCACAATAGAAGCTAGCCAGAAGCTAACCAGAAGCTAACAAGAAGCTAGCCAGAAGCTAACCAGAAGCTAAACACGGTTTGTGGTCATCAGCTATCCTTTAGCTCGAAATTCTATCGCCAGTTTTGTACAACGCGACCTATTTTTCTCTCCATATCCCCGGATTTCAACCGCAAGCTCTGGACATTTACACCTGGATCTCGCAGCTAGCTAGCTGCTATCCGTGTGACTATTGGCTTACGTCTATCCCGGAGCAAACATAAATTATTCCGGAGCTAGCCAGCTGAAGAGTTCCATCAGCCACTCCTGGGCTACAAATACCTATCCGGACCCGTTTTACTGCCAATGCAGAGCCCCACCTGGCCTTCACAACTGGACTACTGACGTTATCAGCCCGAGGGAGTTATCCAACTGGCCCCTCCGTCGCGACGTTACCTGAACGCCCACCTGCGGCCCGATAATCATTAGCTGTCTTATCGGCTGCTATCTGAATAGATCTATCGGACAATTTTTCTTGGGTCACTATAACTATATCGATTTTGCCAATTGGATTGATTCCCTCTACCACAAGGAACCCCACTAATCTACCGATGGAAACGCACGAGGTGGCTAAAAACAGACCTCCATCCTATGCTAGCTTGCTACCGATGGCCCGGCTAGCTGTCTGAATCGCTGTGACCCCAACCAACCTCACTACTCACTGGACCCTTATGATCACTCGACTAAGCATGCCTCTCCTTAATGTCAATATGCCTTGTCCATTGCTGTTCTGGTTAGTGTTTATTGGCTTATCTCACTGTAGAGTCTCTAGAGTCTCTAGCCCTGCTCAATATTCCTTATCCAACCTTTCAGTTCCACCACCCACACATGCGATGACATCACCTGGTTTCAATGATGTTTCTAGAGACAATATCTCTCTCATCATCACTCAATACCTCGGTTTACCTCCAGAGACTGAATTATTCCCCATTCCTCCTTGCAAAACAGCTCGAGCTCAGTGAGGTTGGATGGAGAACATTTGTGAACAGCAGTTTTCAGTTCTTTCCACAGATTCTCGATTGGATTCAGGTCTGGACTTTGACTTGGCCATTCTAACACCTGGATATGTTTATTTTTGAACCATTCCATTGTAGATTTTGCTTTATGTTTTGGATCATTGTCTTGTTGGAAGACAAATCTCCGTCCCAGTCTCAGGTCTTTTGCAGACTCCATCAGGTTTTCTTCCAGAATGGTCCTGTATTTGGCTCCATCCATCTTCCCATCAATTTTAACCATCTTCCCTGTCCCTGCTGAAGAAAAGCAGGCCCAAACCATGATGCTGCCACCACCATGTTTGACAGTGGGGATGGTGTATTCAGGGTGATGAGCTGTGTTGCTTTTACGCCAAACATAACGTTTTGCATTGTTGCCAAAAAGTTCAATTTTGGTTTCATCTGACCAGAGCACCTTCTTCCACATGTTTGGTGTGTCTCCCAGGTGGCTTGTGGCAAACTTTAAACAACACTTTTTATGGATATCTTTAAGAAATGGCTTTCTTGCCACTCTTCCATAAAGGCCAGATTTGTGCAATATACGACTGATTGTTGTCCTATGGACAGAGTCTCCCACCTCAGCTGTAGATCTCTGCAGTTCATCCAGAGTGATCATGGGCCTCTTGGCTGCATCTCTGATCAGTCTTCTCCTTGTATAAGCTGAAAGTTTAGAGGGACGGCCAGGTCTTGGTAGATTTGCAGTGGTCTGATAATCCTTCCATTTCAATATTATTGCTTGCACAGTGCTCCTTGGGATGTTTAAATCTTGGGAAATCTTTTTGTATCCAAATCCAGCATTAAACTTCTTCACAACAGTATCTCGGACCTGCCTGGTGTGTTCCTTCACAGTGCAGGTGCATTTATACGGAGACTTGATTACACACAGGTGGATTGTATTTATCATCATTAGTCATTTAGGTCAACATTGGATCATTCAGAGATCCTCACTGAACTTCTGGAGAGAGTTTGCTGCACTGAAAGTAAAGGGGCTGAATAATTTTGCACGCCCAATTTTTCAGTTTTTGATTTGTTAAAAAAGTTTGAAATATCCAATAAATGTCGTTCCACTTCATGATTGTGTCCCACTTGTTGTTGATTCTTCACAAAAAAATACAGTTTTATATCTTTATGTTTGAATCCTGAAATGTGGCAAAAGGTCGCAAAGTTCAAGGGGGCCGAATACTTTCGCAAGGCACTGTAGATATCATCCTAACCAACTTGCCCTCTAAATACACCTCTGCTGTTTTCAACCAAGATCTCAGCGATCACTGCCTCATTGCCTGCATCCGTAATGGGTCAGCGGTCAAACGACCTCCACTCACCACTGTCAAACGCTCCCTGAACACTTCAGCGAGCAGGCCTTTCTAATCGACCTGGCCGGGGTATCCTGGAAGGATATCGATCTCATCCCGTCAGTAGAGGATGCCTGTTTTTTTTTTAAATGCCTTCCTCACCATCTGAAATAAGCATGCCCCATTCAAGAAATGTAGAACCAGGAACAGATATAGCCCTTGGTTCTCTCCAGACTGCCCTTAACCAACACAAAAACATCCTGTGGCATTCTGCATTAGCATTGAACAGCCCCCGTGATTTGCAACTTTTCAGGGAAGCTAGAAACCAATATACACAGGCAGTTAGAAAGGCCAAGGCTAGCTTTTTCAAGCAGAAATTTGCTTCCTGCAACACAAACTCTAAAAGGTTCTGGGACACTCTAAAGTCCATGTAGAATAAGAACACCTCCTCCCAGCTGCCCACTGCACTGAAGATAGGAAACACTGTCATCACCGATAAATCCACTATAATTGAGAATTTCAATAAGCATTTTTCTACGGCTGGCCATGCTTTCCACCTGGCTACCCCTACCCCGGTCAACAGCACTGCACCCCCCCACAGCAACTCGCCCAAGCCTTCCCCATTTCTCCTTCTCCCAAATACAGTCAGCTGATGTTCTGAAAGAGCGGCAAAATCTGGACACCTACAAATCAGCCGGGCTAGACAATCTGGACCCTTTCTTTCTAAAGTTATCGGCCAAAATTGTTGCCACCCCTCTTACTAGCCTGTTCCCCCTCTCTTTCGTGTCGTCTGAGATTCCCAAAGATTGTAAAGCAGCTGTGGTCATCCCCCTCTTCAAAGGTGGGGACACTCTTGAGCCAAAATGCTACAAACCTATATCTATCCTATACCGCCTTTCTAAGGTCTTCGAAAGCCAAGTCAACAAACAGATTACCGACCATTACGAATCCCACCATACCTTCTCCGCTATGCAATCTGGTTTCAGAGCTGGTTATGGGTGCACCTCAGCCACGCTCAAGGTCCTAAATGATATCTTAACCGCCATCGATAAGAAACAATACTGTGCAGCCGTATTCATTGACCTGGCCAAGGTTTTTGACTCTGTCAATCACCACCTCCTCATCGGCAGACTCGACAGTCTTGGTTTCTCAAATGATTGCCTCACCTGGTTCACCAACTACTTCTCTGATAGAGTTCAGTGTGTCAAATCGGAGGGTCTGTTGTGCGGGCCTCAGGCAGTCTCTATGGGGGTGCCACAGGATTCAATTCTTGGACCGACTCTCTTCTCTGTATACATCAATGATGTCGCTCTTGCTGCTGGTGAGTCTCTGATCCACCTCTACGCAAACGACACCATTCTGTATACTTCTGGCCCTTCTTTGGGCACTGTGTTAACAACGCTCCAGGCGAGCTTCAATGCCATACAACTCTCCTTCCGTGGCCTCCAATTGCTCTTAAATACAAGTAAAACTAAATGCATTCTCTTCAACCGATCGCTGCCTGCACCTGCCCGCCTGTCCAACATCACTACTCTGGACGGCTCTGACTTAGAATATGTGGACAACTACAAATACCTAGGTCTGGTTAGACTGTAAACTCTCCTTCCAGACTCACATCAAACATCTCCAATCCAAAGTTAAATCTAGAATTGGCTTCCTATTTCGCAAACAAAGCATCCTTCACTCATGCTGCCAAACATACCCTTGTAAAACTGACCATCCTACCAATCCTCGACTTCAGAGATGTCATTTACAAAATAGCCCCCAATACCCTACTCAAATTAGATGCAGTCTATCACAGTGTCATCCATTTTGTTACCAAAGCCCCATATACTACCCACCACTGTGTCCTGTACGCTCTCGTTGGCTGGCCCTCGCTTCATACTCGTCGCCAAACCCACTGGATCCAGGTCATCTATAAGACCCTGCTAGGTAAAGTCCCCCTTATCTCAGCTCGCTGGTCACCATAGCAGCACCCACCTGTAGCACGCGCTCCAGCAGCTATATCTCTTCCTTTGGCTGCCTCTCCTTCCAGTTCTCTGCTGCCAATGACTGGAACAAACTACAAAAATCTCTGAAACTGGAAACACTTATCTCCCTCACTAGCTTTAAGCACCAGCTGTCAGAGCAGCTCACAGATTACTGCACCTGTACATAGCCCATCTATAATTTAGCCCAAACAACTACCTCTTTCCCTACTGTATTTATTTATTTTGCTCCTTTGCACCCCATTATTTCTATCTCTACTTTGCACATTATTCCACTGCAAATCAGCCATTCCAGTGTTTTACTTGCTATATTGTATTTACTTCGCCACCATGGCCTTTTTTTGCCTTTACCTCCCTTATCTCACCTCACTTGCTCACATTGTATATAGACTTATTTTCCTACTGTATTATTGACTGTATGTTTGTTTTACTCCATGTGTAACTCTGTGTTGTTGTATGTGTCAAACTGCTTTGCTTTATCTTGGCCAGGTCGCAATTGTAAATGAGAACTTGTTCTCAACTTTTCTACCTGGTTAAATAAAGGTGAAATTAAAAAATTAAAAAAATTCTACAATGTAAAAAATAGTTAAAATAAAGAAAACCCTGAAATGAGTAGGTGTGTCCAAACTTTTGACGCGTACTGTAAGTATTCAGATTTTTTGTTATGAGTCTCAAAATTGAGCTCAGGTGAATCCTGTTTCCATTTATCATCCTTGAGATGTTTCTACAAATTGATTGGACATGATTTGGAAAGGCACACACCTGTATATACAAAGTTCCACAGTTGAAAGTGCATGTCAGAGCAAAAACCAAGCCGTGATTTCGAAGGAATTGTCCAGACGAAAGCCACTCCTCGGTAAAAGGCACATGACAGCCCGCTTGGAGTTTGCCAAAAGGCACCTAAAGGACTCTCAGAACATGAGAAACAAGATTCTCTGGTATGATGAAACCAAGATTGAACTATTTGGCCTGAATGCCTTCTTTGGAGGAAACCTGGAACCATCCCTATAGTGAAGCATGGCGGTGGCAGCATCATGCTGTGGGGATGTTTTTCAGAGGCAGGGACTGGGAGACGAGTCAGGATCGAGAGAAAGATGAATGGAGAAAGATACAGAGATCCTAGATGAAAACCTGCCCAGAGCACTCAGGATCTCAGACTGGGGCAAAGTTTCACCTTCCAACAGGACAACAACCCTAAGCACACAGTCAAGACAACGCAGGAGTGGCTTCGGGACAAGTCTCTGAATGTCCTTGAGTGGCCCAGCCAAACACCGGACTTTAACCCGATCGAACATCTTTAGGGGGCCTTGAAAATAACTGTCAGTGACGCCCCCTATCCAACCTGACAGAGCTTGAGAGGATCTGCACAGAAAAATGGGAGAAACTCCCCAAAAAGCGTCAAACCAAAGAAGACTCGAGGCTGACAAATGTGTTTCAACAAAGTACTGAGTAAAGGGTCTGAATATTTATGTAAATGTGATATTTCCGTTTATTTTTTTTTATACATTTGCAGAAAATGTATAAAAAACTGTTTTTGCTTTGCCATTATGGGGTATTGTGTCTAGCTTGATGAGGGAAAAAAACGATTTAATACATTTTAGAATAAGGCTGTAACGAAACAAAATTTGGAAAAAGTCAAGGGGTCTGAATACTTTCCGAATGCACTGTATGTGACGCAGCTAACTTGCCAGATATGGTCCCAACAATTTTGCGCCCTATGGATAATATCAAAGTGCAAAAATGCAGTGCAGAAATAGGTTAAATTACCAGAGATTCTCACATGGCCCATTATATTAGGCTATCTGTATTACTGGGGTATATCAGCCAATATGATAGATGTAGTTTGAAGAGAGCAGAGTTGGAGACTTTTTTCTCTTGAGCTATTTTTATAGCCTACCTTTTAGAAGTGGGATGATTTTCAGACAGAGAAATATAGGTGATCAATACTTATTTCTAGGTAATGTAGTAAACTATAGCCTAATCATATTTAGGAAGTACATTTCCTTGGAAAGAATACTGCCCCGTGCTTTTCCGCCCATGCATAGGCTATAGCCCACTTTATTTAATTGAGAACACACCGCACCGGATCTCGCAGGAATGGCTACTGAACTTGAAGCAGCCAGAATGATGACAGCAACACTTGCTATGTTTTGCATTTAGGATGTAGCCTACCTTTTAGGAGGAAGATTTGCAGGCAGAGACAAATAAATGGGTAATCAATACAGGGCTTGAACACTATTACAGACTACAAAGGGAAGCACAGCCGAGAGCTGCCCAGTGACACGAGTCTACCAGACAAGTTAATTACTTCTATGCTTGCTTCGAGACAAGCAACACTGAAGCATGCATGAGAGCATCAGCTGTTCTGGACGACTGTGTAATCATGCTCTCCGTATCCGATGTGAGTAAGACCTTTAAACAGGTCAACATTCACAATGCCACGGGCCCAGACGGATTACCTGGATGTGTAGTCCGAGCATGCGCTGACCAACTGGCAAGTGTCTTCACTGACATTTTCAACTTCTCCCTGTCAGAGTCTGTAATACCAACATGTTTCAAGCAGACCACCATAGGCCCTGTGCCCAATAACACTAAGGTAACCTGCATAAATGACTACCGACCTATAGCACTCACTTCTGTAGCCATGAAGGCTGGTCATGGCTCACATCAACAGCATTATCCCAGAAATTCTAGACCCACTCCAATTTGCATACTGCCTCAACAGATCTACAGATGATGTAATCTCTATTGCACTCCACACTGTCCTTACCCACCTGGACAAAAGGAACTATATGAGAATGCTATTCATCGACTACAGCTCAGCGTTCAACACCATAGTGCCCTCAAAAGCTCATCACTAAGCTAAGGACCCTGAGACTAAACACCTCCCTCTGCAACTGGATCCTGGACAACAACACATCTGCCACGCTGTTCCTCAACCCTCAAGGGTGCATGCTCAGTTCCCTCCTGTACTCCCTGTTCACCCATGACTGCATGGCCAGGCACGCCTCCAACACCATCATTAAGTTTGCCAACGACACAACATCGGTAGGCCTGATCACCGATAACGATGATAACAAA
The DNA here is from genome assembly GCF_045791955.1 of Oncorhynchus clarkii lewisi. Lineage (NCBI taxonomy): Eukaryota > Metazoa > Chordata > Actinopteri > Salmoniformes > Salmonidae > Oncorhynchus > Oncorhynchus clarkii. The sequence continues at coordinate 55,499,903 of NC_092152.1, forward strand.
GACAGCCTATAGGGAGGTTGTCAGAGACCTGGCCATGTGGTGCCAAGATAACAAGCTCTCCCTCAAAGTGATCAAGACAAAGGAGCTGATTGTGGACTACAGGAAAAGGAGGACCGAGCGCGCCCTCATTCTTATCGACAGGGCTGTAGTGGAGCAGGTGGAGAGCTGCAAGTTCCTTGGTGTCCACATCACCAACAAACTATCAAAGGTGGCCATGTATGCTGATGACTCAAGTTTTATATTAAGCCTGCAAGCTTGACCCTGCAATGTCTCATTGAAGATCTAGATACCTTTTATGGAATCTCTGGACTAAATCCTAATTATGATAAGTGTACAATATTACGTATTGGATCTTTAAAAAAATACAACTTTTACATTACCCTGCAGTTTACCTATAAAATGGACTGACGGTAAAGTAGACATACTTGGTATTCATATCACAAAAGATACAAATAAACTTAATCATATCTCAGTTTATTCACTAATTTATGGCGCTGCCTACTCCTGATGATTCATTTTTCAAATCATATGAGCAAAAGTATTTTGCTTTATCTGGGACGCTAAACCAAACAAAATAAAGGGTGCCCATCTATATAATGAATAGGGTGGGTTGAGATGATTAAATATAAAATCACTAAACCTCTCTCTAAAGGTGTCACTTATTCAGAAGTTTTACTTGAACCCTAAATGGTTCTCAAGTAGATTAATAAGAAAAGCTCATCCATTGTTAAAAATTGCCTTTTTGCCTTTGTGCAGATTGCCATGTCTCATTTTTGCTTAATTGAAAATGACCCTTTTTTCAAAGTATCTCTATTTTTCAAACAAGCATTTAGCAGCTGCCTACAATTTCAATTTCACCCCCTGAAAAAATAGAACAAATATTACAACAAATATTATGGCTATACTCAAATGTGCTGGTTGATAACAGACCTGTATTTATGGGAAAGATTTTTGAAAAGGGTACTTTGTTTTTAAATGATATTGTCAATTGGAATGGTAGGGTTGTCTTTCATGGAGTTATCAGAATTGTACGAGAAGGTCTGCTCAATCCAAGATTACAGCATTACCCCAAAAATGGAGGAGGCAGGTGGCAGCGGGAGGAGGTAGGGAACTGGTTTGTCTGCCCAATATAAATGATCAAAATTGGCGGAGGAAAAAAAATTGCATAAATAGGAAAAAAGTATACCAGTGTCATTTGAGGATCAGGATGTTGAAAGCTGTGCCATACAGATTGCAAAATAGTTGGGAAGAGATTTTTGATGTACCGATCCCATGGTTGATATATATATATATAAAACAACACGGGATTAGACTGTGCTTTTCGGCTACCAACAAAAATATATATATTTGGGGCGTACAATCATCGAAGCTCTGCAGATTGTGTTGCGAGGATACAGAATCAATAGACCATTTATTTTGGTATTGCCCTCAGGTAGCCTGTTTCTGATCTCGGGTTCAGGAATGGCTGAAAATGCATAACATTGATTTAAAATTGACCCTAGAAATAGTACTGTTGGGAGATCTGGAGTGACCGGGTCAGTCAATTACTAATATACTAATACTCTTAGTAAAAGTATTTATCTTCAACTCGCAATCTGTGGATTCTATTCGATTAGATAGATTGAAATTGTATGTTAAACATCACAGCATAGTTGAAAGATATATGGTGCGTAGATATCCGAAGAGGGTGGCCATGTTGGGATGTGGAATTGGAGACGAGTGGGAGTGGAGTTGCTGGGCGGGGGATAGAATGACGGTCAAAGATAAAAGTAGAAAAATAAAGCCAAAATAAAACAACAATCTTTGAGGGCTGGTGGCCTGGCAGTTGGGAGCTGGTGGCTGATGGATTGCTTGTTCGGTTCCCCGTTTTTGACCTTGTGGGAGATCTGTCAACGTGCCCTTGAGAAGGGTGTTGACCCTGGTTGCTTCTGTGTGTCGCTCTGGATGGGAGTCCGTTAGATGACTAATGTAATGTAGTTGTTGCTTCACTGCAAGTATATTGCATGTTTTAAATATTCAATAAAAAATAAACTATAAAAAATGTAAAACTATCATGGTCCAAACACACCTAGACAGTCGTGTAGAGGACATGACAAAGCCTATTCCCCCTCAGGAGACTGAAAAGATTTGGAATGGGTCCTGAGAACCTCAAAATGTTATACAGCTGAACCACCGAGAGCATTCTGACTGGTTGCATCACTGCTTGCTATGGCAACTGCTCGACCTCAGACCACAAGGCACTAAAGAGGGTAGTGCGTACGTCCCAGTACATCACTGGGGCTAAACTTCCAGCCATCCAGGACCTGCATTGCCCCCCTCTTTTACACTGCTGCTACTCTCTGGTTATTATCAATGCATAGTCACTTTAACTCCACCTACATGTACATATTACCTCAATTACCTTGACTAACCTGTGCCCCCGCACATTGACTCCGTACCAGTACCCCTGTATATAGCCTCGCTACTGTTATTTTACTGCTGCTCTTTAACGATTTGCTATTTTTATATTTACTTTTTACTTATCTATTTTTTTACTTCACTTATTTTTCTTAAAACTGCATTGTTGGTTAATGGCTTGTAAGTAAGCGTTTCACTGTAATACCTGTTGTATTCGGTGCATGTGACAAATACAATTTGATTTGATTTGATAGTTATTTTCCCCGGATTCTACTCTCCTCTGTAGGACAGGGACCCTCTAAAATCAGTATGTCTACTGAGAAGGGCTCAAGTTATTTTAACTGCCAGTTTATCGTTTTTCACTGTACACTTGGCATTTTAAATGATTTTCTCCTTGTATGAATAAATTAAAACATTTTGGTTTGACCTTTTAAGCTGTTCAGTGTGCTTATGTACTGATCATCAAGCTAGCAATGCAGCATGATAATTGCAAAGCACAACTAAGACATGCCATTAGTAAGTGCTTAAGGGGTGTCTGTCCAAATTATTCTGACAATTTAGTGAATGGGAGGGTAGATAAAGGACCACATTATTTTCTACCTCTTCAGTGAATTAAAGGAATACTTACGGATTTTTGCAATAAAACCCTTTAGCTACTTCCCCAGAGTAAGATTAACTCACTGATACCATTTTTATGTCTCTGCATGCAGTTTGAAGGAAGTTGCTTACTAGCGTTAGTGCAATGACTCGATGTCTATAGTAAATGATAGCATGCTAGTAGATACCATAGACTTCCAGGAATTGCTAGTTAGCATTGGCTTGCAAAACTACCTGCAACTTCCTTCTGCAGAGACAGAAAAATTGTATCCATGAGTTCATCTGACTCTGGGAAGGTAGATAAAGGGCTTTATTGCCAAAATCTCTAAGTATCCCTTTAAGGTTTCATACACAATATGACAAATGACAAATCCTGGGATCAGATTTGACATTTGGTCCTTTCATTTTTATTTATTATCATTCGCTACAATGACAAAGTTTGACGGTCAGGGAATCCAGGCTAATCAGCAAAAGATGGCTGCTTAAATGCCTCATCATATCTCTCTTCAACTTGTTAAAGTTACAGGTGCAGATGTTCGCTAGAGGATGATTGGAAGAGACACGTGTCACCCTCATCTAAATGGTCATCAATGAAAGCATCATATAAAACGTCCATTGATCCTCAGAACTTTTCATACCCCATTTCCACCTGTCAGAGGGATCTCCTTCACACTCACTGCAAAGAGATTGAGTAGCTCATGGATCAGCTGTCTCCTACAGAAGTTCCCCTCTCATAGTCATATCACAGCAGAAACGGTGTCTGTGTCGATCGCTCAAACCTTTTCTAGCTTTAATCCCAAAATGCACATCCTCAGCCTTAAAAATAAATTATAGAAGATGAGTTTACAGCAAAGTGCAGTCAAAGATTTTCTGGTGACATGATCGGTTGAAACTGATACTTGGAAGGGCTGATGTGAAAGGAGCATGGTTTGTAAATGATTGTAACCAAGAGGTATCTGCACATGCAAATGACACATTCACACCCACCGACAACATATTTTAATTCTGTTTCAGTGAACAATCAATCCAAACTCGAGTCAAAGTCTTAAAAAGTTGTTAAAGTTGAAGAAGAAGACTAAGAAGAACAAGAATAAGATCAAGAACAAGACCTCTATGCGCTAATATTTTATTCAAAAAGGAAAAACATGTAGCTTAGCTAAGGTCTGATTCTAATTGGAAAAGAAAGCTTCTATGTATGTAAAGGAATTGGCGGAGTCAAGGTCTTTACAAAGAGCTCATCAGAGCACCGGATCAAGTGGAAACCCAGAGGTCTGAGTGTCCTGTCTTCATGGCAGACATGGCAATAATCTTACCAGGTCACTTAACAAATCAGGCAGTTTCAGAGAGAAATATAAAATGGTCCCACTTTACACTAAGGGGTGGTTTCCCGGACACAGATCAAGCCTAATCCTCAACTAAAACGCACATTTATTGGAGAATCTGTTGACGCTTTTTAGTGCATGCTTAATCTGCATCCTGGTAACCACCTCCTTGTGCGCAAAAAAATATGTAAATACAGTGTAGTTACACAGGTAGGTACAGTGTACCAATTACTATTACTATTACCAATTCAAATGTATATAGCGATACATAGTTTGCCACAAAAATCATTAGTAAAATGAAAAGCTGATGGCCTTCAATGCCAGACCTTTCTAGCTACAGTATCCACAGAGGCCCTGCCTACAAAGTTTAACTAAGGAAGTGTCCCTGATATTGAAGAAAAACAAGGTTCAATATGAATCAGCATCTGCAAGGCCCCATATTACTTATTAATGTGCCCAGGGAGATTCTATCCAGAATGGTTGGCAAACAGAATGGCGATGTAAACAGTTAATTCCATCCCCATTCAGATGTGTTTCATTGCGAGGGGTACTCTCTTTCAATAGTGATAACATGTTCTATGTGTAAGTTTATACAATGTGGACGAAGAGTTACTTGTCTAACAGAACACAGAAGATGTTCTTTAATGGAAGCCTCTCAAATATAATCCAGTTAGAATCAGGAATTCCCCAGGGTAGCTGTTTAGGCCCCTTGCTTTTTAAAATGTTTACTAACGACATGCCACTAACTTTGAGTAAAGCCAGAGTGTCTATGTATGGGGATGACTCAACACTATACACGTCAGCAACTACACCGACTGAAATGACTGCAACACTCAACAAAGAGCTGCAGTTAGTTTCAGAGTGGGTGGCAAGGAATAATTTAGCCCTAAATATTTCTAAAACTAAAAGCATTGTGTTTGGAACAAAACACTCACTAAACCCCAAACCTCAACTAAATCTTGTAGTAAATAATGTGGAAATTGAGCAAGTTGAGATGACTAAACTGCTTGGAGTAACACTAGATTGTAAACTGTCATGGTCAAAACATATTGATGCAGTAGTAGCTAAGATGGGGAGAAGTCTGTCTATAATAAAGCGGTGCTCTGCCTTCTTAACAACACTATCAACAAGGCAGGTCCTATAGGCCCTAGTTTTGTCGCACCTTGACTACTGTTCAGTCATGTGGTCATGTGCCACAAAAAAGGACAGGAAAATTGCAATTGGCTCAGAACAGGACCGCACGGCTGGCCCTTGGATGTACACAGAGAGCTAATATTAATAATGTGCTTGTCAATCTCTCCTGGCTGAAAGTAAAGGAGAGATTGACTTCATCGCTACTTTTATTTATGAGAGGTATTGACAGGTTGAATGCACCGAGCTGTCTGTCTAAACTACTGGCACACCCAACTACTGGCACACCCAAATACTGGTACACCCAGCTCGGACACCCATGCATACCCCCCAAGACATGCCACAAGAGTTCTCGTCACGGTCCCCAAGTCCAGACTATGGGAGGCACGCAGTACGCAGTACTACATAGAACCATGACTACATGGAACTCTATTCTCATATAGGCAGTAAAATTAGATTTAAAAAACAGATAAAAAAAAAACGTATGGAACAGCGGGGACTGTGAAGCAACACAAACATTGGCACACACACACACACACACAAATTTAGTACTGTAGATATGTGGTAGTGGTGGAGTAGGGTCCTGAGGGCACACAGTGTGATGTGAAATCGGTGAATGTATTGTAATGTTTTTAAAATGGTATAAACTGCCTTTATTTTGCTGGACCCCAGGAAGAGTATCTGCTGCTTTTGCAGCAGCTAATGGGGACCCATAATAAATACAAATATTGACTCCAAACTCAACTGAGAGGCCTTATTATATCTGCTGATGACATTGAATGGAAGTATTTACTTATTGCCTAGTGTCGCTTTGGGCTTTGTGATAACTTGAATGTCAAATGGACTCAAGTTATCTATCAATCGCTTCCAGGTGTAGGGTGTTAAATTAGTCCTGCTCCCCCTTTGGTAATAGGGACAGAAGCGCAAGCCAGGGTGGCCCACTATCTACTCTCCTATTTGCATATTTATCTCAAGCCCCTTACTGATTAAATAAGGTACTGCCAATAATAAGGGAATTTAAAATAGTAGCCACAATCCAGTTATCTATGCAGATGACATTTCATTAATTATAACAGGACTGGAAGGATATATCTCTGTTCTGTACTGTAATTGATAAAAAAATGGCAATTTCCCCAGACTTAAGACACGTCCTAATAAGACTGAGGAACTTCTGTTCTTATATGGTTATTTTAGACATACATTTGTTTAAGCCTTTAGAAAGTCAATGCCAATGGTTTGACACAGTGAGATTAGAACGCATCTGAAATCTAAGCAAACTACTTCCATCTAGCCTCAGTGGCATTGCAGAGTGTAGTAAAAGCATGTCCATGTCCAATGACATACATTGTCTGATAGGATATGACAAAACTAGGATACCTCTCTGACCTACACAGTAGGAATGCACAACAGCTGAAACCTCTGTGTCTAGTGAAAAAAAGACACCCAAAGATATTTTTCATGATACATCTGGTGTAGGTTATGGCCAAGACTCGAAATGCCAAAGCTACAGCCGCCAAAGTAGTTCTCAGACGCCACTATCTACTACTGATGACCACTCTGTATCAAGCTACAAAGACACTCACAACTGGAGAGATAGATCTGGCACAGGAAAAATCCAAGACTTATAATGTCAATGCTACAGCGACCAACTGATAGTGGAGCGCTGGCCCTACATAATGTACTTTCAAAGTGTTCACATAGCCCATTTACAGTGCTTCTGACTGCCAGCAGAAATCTCAGAGGTTCTGCCCAAATACAACTTCAATGAACTGTGTAAAACATTTTCAATTGTAACTCTCCCAAATAACCAATGTTTATTTTCTGATTACAGTACAATTTGACTCACTCCTACATTGGTCAGACTACCGGAAGCACTATTTAACAAGCCTCTATTTGGCATAGTGATTGGTGTGATTGTGTGCCTTGCAAGTATTTTTAAAGACGTGATCAAGGATTTACACTGAACAAAAATATAAATGCAACATGTAAAGTGTTGGTCCCACATTTCATGAGCTGAAATAAACGATCCCAGAAATGTTCCATGCGCACAAAAAGCTTATTCCTCTCAAATTTTGTGCATACATTTGTTTACATCCCTGTAAGTGAGAATTTTTTCTTTGCCAAGACAATCCATTTACCTGACAGGTGTGGCATATCAAGAAGCTGATTAAACAGCATGATCATTACACAGGTGTACCTTTTTCTGGGGACAATAAAATGCCACTCTAAAATGTCTCAAGTTTTGAGGGAGCGTGCAATTGACTTTTGGCATGCTGACTGCAGGAATGTCCACCAGAGCTGTTGCCAGATAATTTAATGTCAATTTCTCTACCATAAGCCGACTCCAACGTAGCTTTTGAGAATTTGGCAGTACGTCCAACCGGCCTCACAACTGCAGCCCACTTGTAACTACTCCAGCCCAGGAACTCCCCATCCGGCTTCTTCATCTGTGGGATCGTCTGAGAACAGCCACCCGGACAGCTGATGAAACTGAGGAGTATTTTTGTCTGTAATAAAGACCTTTTGTGGGGAAAAACTCCTTCTGACTGGCTAGGCCTGGCTCCCCAGTGGGTGGGCCTATGCCCTCCCAGGCCCACCAATGGCTGCCTGCCCATTCATGTGGAATCCATAGATTAGGGCCTAGTGAATTTGTTTCAACTGACTGATTTCCTTACCTGAACTGTAACTCTGTAAAATCATTGAAATTGTTGCATGGTGCATTTCTATTTTTGCTCTTTTCTAAATTACCAGCTAATTATATTTTTTTTTACTTAGAACTGTGGCACACAAAGGACTGTATCCTTTCATCTCCATGGTGACCACAGACAAGAATCGTGTATCTTCCCTTCTCTCATCTCCAAGCTGGTTCTCTCACCATAATGAACTTGGTGCTTGAGGTTTGAAGACCATCTAATTGGTCATTATGTAGTCCAATCATTGCCTCATTTACAGGTAATTTAGAGCAATCTGTTGTACAACATTACAGCCATGTCCAATGTTACTCTCTGATGTGAAAACATCAACATTGACTGGAGTACTCCTAGGTTTGCTGGGTTCGCTTATGTTGCCTCTAGAGATTGTTCTGGGAGTTTGGTGTGTAGTCACACACCCCTGCACAGTATTTCCCCCTTTTTGTTTTAGTAGAGCTAATAATGTCATAGAATGTTCCCTGACCTCCCTCGGGCAGTGTGAATTCTCTACCTCTCACCTGACTTTTTCATTGAATATTGTGGTAGCTTCTCATTTCTTTACCCAGGCTCTATCATGCTGGAAACCGTTGTGACTTCTGATTGATTACTTTCTTCTCCTCTGCCCTGGGGCATATGCCCTTAAACTATAGGATCTTGCGCCAGCCACGCTGCAGCCAGTAACTGCCCCCAGGTTGGCCAATTAGAAGGTCCCACGACACCAGCCCTGTTCAACGCCCCGAGGCTCTGACGAATTCAGTGCATCCAGTGGTATTAGTGCTCATAATAGGCCTCTCCACCAATTACATCATTCAACACTGACAGAATAAGGCCCTCAGTTGCCAATGGCTATCTGTGACCTTCGCAATCCAAAATGACAGCATCATATAGATTTAGAAAAGGATATCAAAACACATTACAAGTTCAAGTGATGTCGATGACCATATCATATGACACGATTACTAAGGCATTTCTCTGATGACTGACATTAACATAACATTTACAGGTCACGGTGATCATGAATTAGAAATGAGTCTGCCACGAGTCAGTAGATGGGGAGAGCACAAGTACCTCCTGTTGCAGGTCCTTGATTATTTTGGTCTTTTTCTCCATCTCCATCTTGAGGAACTTGATCTGTAGGCGAAATAAATCAAATTAATGACATGTGTTTTCTGACAGACTGTCAACTACATCTAAAATGTTGTGACATTTACAAAAAAGGTTTCATGAAGGTAGTAACTATCATCAACCATGCCAGCTATTCCTGCCTGCACTGGATTTCATCCTACTGTATGTTGTTGATGTTCTTGCGCTATCTTCAAAACAGTTCTATACATCCCAAGGTCAAACAACTTAAAATGATTCTCTGCCTTTAAAGCAGACTTCCTGCTAATGCGCCAAGTACCTCCATATGGTCATATTACGCCGTTTTTACTGCTTTTTTAGTTAGCTTCTAAAGATTTACAAAAACACGTATAGAACTATGTAAAATATTATGATTCACTGCTAGTTTTGACTATGATTTATCGGAAATGGGTGTATCTAGAGTAGGTGGATTGACTGTTGGTGGGGTTGCTGTTTCTCATATTGGAGGCATTTATGCCCACGGTGGGCGACTGATTATTTTCCATTGTGTGATTAATATAATAGCCCATATGCTCATTGTGTCAGAGTGATATTTGTTTATCGCAATCTTTTTATCGTAAGCTTGGCATGTCTCTGTAGCGCAGCCATTCCTCATGTCCTGTATCCTGTACTGCGGTGTCCTGTAGTGCAGCCATTCCTCGTGTCCAGCCTCAAACGGCTGATGCAGATGGCGGCCCACTGCAGCGCAGGACTACATCTAAAAGACTGGATAGCGGTGGGGGGGAGAGATTCCAAATCCGATTCTGCTTTCTGTTTCACCTCTGCGACGAAGGATTCTAAGGTAAATGTTGTCCTTCAATGAGGTCATTGAGATTGTCCCAGGGAGGAAGGGGAGAGAATTCAAGGCCCAGCTGACCTCAGCTCTGAAGGCACCCGGGGGACTTTAAACTATGGCTAGGTGGTTGACACACTAATAACATCACAGTTCATGTTGGTGCATCTGGAGTTCATGCCTCTGCCCATGGGTAGGTCGATAACACATCCCAGCACAACGTTCCCTTTGGGCTGCGGCACGACACAATGAAAAGATGGATGTAAAATAGAAAACTGTAGCATGCTACATTGTTAACATTTGACATGTTCAATTGTGTTATTACAGTATAATTAATTCATATGACTTACTGATAAATCAGAGCAATAAGCCTGAGCAGTGTTGGAGAGTTTATTGTGTTTCCAGAGCTATTATACAATTAAACTGTATATTGCAATGCACAGCATTTGCAACTAGTGTTACAAGTATAATGCCACATTTGCTATGATAGTGATGAAATAACCAGGCCAATCTTTTTCATCATGTTGTAATACTTTTTTGGAATGGCATGCCTCCAACTGGGAAATTCAATCATACATTTTTGTGTGTGGTTTATCTATTGGAGTTTGTGTACCTATTTTCTTGGCCTACCTAAAGTTGTTAATATTTTTGAAGTCTATTTACATGCAGCATCACTCCTTAACTTTACTGATGTCCGTTTTGTAGACTAGTCATCCAGAGGTAATACAATTGGATCTGTGTTTTATTGACAAGCACCACAGAACGCTAAGACAGTTATGGGTTTTGGGGTCATCTAGTGTTGTTGCTACTGTCTCGTCTAGAGTAGCATTCATCCATGAATGGTTGTCATTTTTGGGGTGAAAATTCATGAAAGGTGGGCCTAATGTTCAATTATGCAGAGCAACTTACACACTAGCGTAGCAGAAATCAGCTCCGGGGGCCCATGTGACCGCCATCTCACACCTAGAGTGCATTTGGAAAGACCCCTTGACTTTTTAAAAACATTTTGTTACGTTACAGCCTTATTCAAAAATTTATTAAATTGTATTTTCCCTCATCAATCTACACACAATACCCCATAATTTCAAAGCAAAAACAGTTTCAGACATTTTTGAGCATTTGTTAAAAATAAAAAACTTAAATATAACATTTACATATGTATTCAGACCCTTTATTCAGTACTTTGTTGAAGCACCTTTGGCAGTGATAACAAAGTTGAGTCTTCTTGGGAATGACTCTACAAGCTTAGTACACCTGTATTTGGAGAGTTTCTCCCGATCTTCTCTGCAGGTCCTCTCAGCTCTGTCAGGTTGGATGGGGAGCGTCGCTGCACAGCTATTTTCAGGTCTCTCCAGAGATGTTCGATCGGGTTCAAGTCTGGGCTCTGGCTGGGCCACTCAAGGACATTCACAGACTTGTCCCAAATCCACTCCTGCGTTGTCTTGGCTGTGTGCTTAGGGTCGTTGTCCTGTTGGAAGGTGAACGGTCGTGCCAGTCTGAGGTTCTGAGTGCTCTGGAGCAGGTTTTCTTCAAGGATCTCTCTCTATTTTGCTTCGTTCATTTTTTCCTCGATCCTGACAAGTCTCCCAATCCGTGTCGCTGCAAAACATCCCCACAGCATAATGCTGCCACCACCATGCTTAACCGCAGGGATGGTGCCAGGTTGATTCCAGACTTGACACACTGCATTCATTCCAAAGAGTTCAATCTTGATTTCAACAGACCAAAGAATCTTTGTTCCACATGGACTGAGAGTCCTTTAGGTGCCTTTTTTTGCAAACTCCAAGCGGGCTGTCACGTGCATTTTACTGAGTAGTGGCTTTCGTCTGGCCACTCTGCCATAAAGGCCTGATTGGTGGAGTCTTGCAGAGATGGTTGTCCTTCTGGAAGGTTCTCCCATCTCCACAGAGGAACACTGGAGCTCTGTCAGAGTGACCATCGGGTTCTTGGTCACCTCCCTGACCAAGGCCCTTCTCCCCAGATTGCTCAGTATGGGCCAGTCATGGTGGTTCCAAACTTCTTCCATTTAAAAATGATAGAGGACACTGTGTTCTTGGGGACCTTCAATGCTGCAGACATTTTTTGGTACCCTTCCCCAGATGTGTGCCTAGACACAATCCTCTCACGGAGCTCTATGGATAATTCCTTTGACCTCATGGTTTGATTTTTGTTCTGTGGGACCGTATATAGACAGGTGTGTGCCTATCCAAATCATGTCCAATCAATTGAATTTACCACAGGTGGACTCCAATCAAGTTGTAGAAACATTTCAAGGATGATTCATGGAAACAGGAGGCACCTGAGCTCAATTTTTTTGTCTTATAGGAAAGGGTCTGAATACTTATGTAAATACGTTTTTTTTTTTTTTTTTTTTGCAAAAAAAATCTAAATCTTTCGCTTTGTCATTATGGGGTATTGTGTGTAGATTGATGAGGGGGGGGGAAATTAATGTAATCAATTTTAGAATCAAGCTGTAATGTATGAATACTTTCCGAATGCACTGTATGTCTAAATTATATTAATTAATTTTGTAAATAAATAATTTTGACAGTAACCCTCCTTTTTAATTTCCACATGTAGCAAGCAAAGTGTTTCTGTTGTCCAATCTACATGGCAGTAGGTGAGTCAGAAAGACAACATAGTTTTCATGCATCTAGTTAGCCTATTCTTCAGCGGCGCCGGCAGCAGTCCGCTTCGACCTCCTCACCTAATTGGCTATCAAGTTTTTAAAAGGTTTGGTGAATCAGGTTAGACTCGGATGGAGAGTGATTGCGTTGTTCAAGATGAATAAACAAATGTCAAGACCAAGTTGTGCACAAAAACGCCCTAAAAAGCTCAGATCAAGCTCGCGCCAAATTACCGAAGATAACCTTGTCACCAAAGCTACCAACTCCTCGACTGATGAAAAAACGTTGAAGGTGGAAGCTAGTAGGCCTATTTATGCTGCAGCTAGCACTAGCAGCATCCCAGTCTCGACAGAGACCTCACTGCCCGGGCCCAGAAATGAAATGACACTGGTAAGCCTACGAGTGATGAAACGGATCGCCCTGACAGCGTGGAGTCCGAGTTCCAATGTGTAATATAAATAGGCTACTAGCTAAATACTGTATATAGCCTAAGGTAGGCCAGACCAGGGTTTCCTAAACATGGTCCTGGGACCCCCCCAGCAAGGCCACTGTCATTTCTGGGCCCGGGCAGTGAGATCTCTGTCGAGACTGGGATGCTGCTACTTTTATCACGGCAACTGGTTTGATACATTCACCTCTGAAGGTAAATAATGTACTTACATTCAGTAATCTTGCTCTGATTTGTCATCGTGAGGGTCCCAGAGATAAAATGTAGCATAGTTTAGTTTGATAAAATACAGTTTTATATTCAAATGTAGGAACTGGGTTCTAAAGTTTGAACCTCTGCTGTTTCCTTGCTTCAGGTCCTGAGCTACAGGCAATTAGATTTGGGTATGTCCTTTTAGACAATTAAAAAAAAAAAAATGGTCTGATCCTTTTAACATGATAAAATGACGACCAAATATAAATAAACATGTACCCATTAAAGCAAAGCTACCGTCTACCTCAAGCACTAGCACCACAAAGCCTACCGATAAGCAGCCGCGTAGATGTCACAATTTCAGAACCATTGACAATGATCGGTAGGCTATACTGTGTGATTGGCTGACGCAGTCACATGTTTTAGGGGGGGGGGGGGGGGGACTTTAACTTTGCAGGGGGGTCCAGAGAAACTGTGCTACTCCAGGGAACTTACATTGAGTATGTGAACCCCAACAAGGTTTCTGCACCACACAATATGAACATTTTAATGAAATATAGATACCATAAAATAATAAGGGATCATTTGAGTGGAACCAAAGCTTCACAATCATCAAATGCTCTACATGTTATAGGCATTTATGATGAGTATGTGTTTCCTATCGCAAATGACTTCCTATTGTGCGTGTCAATTTCCAAGTACAGCTACAGCTGTATGTGGTCCACTGGGGGTACTAATTTATAGTTTTCGCGTGTAGGGAAAAGGAAGATAAAGATTCAGCGCCTAATTGATTGAAATAATGTATTCCCTTTAACACTGTGTTGATAATTGATTATCAGTTGCACTAATTTCATCAATTCTAAATGAGCCAAGATGATGAAATGTTTGACGTGAGAACAGCTCATTGAAACATAAGTTTGTTTAGTGCTTATGGTTTAGTGGTTTAGTGCAGTATCGTCCCAAACCAAATTCATTTGACAGTGCTTGTTACTAACCCTGGTTTCCACTTTTTGCTGCTTAGTACATTTAGAGAAAACACACTATAGACCTCCCTAGGGGCAGAGTGCAACACCAATCAAACAATGTTTTCTACCCAATGCCTCACATCAAATTCGCCCAGCTACGGAGAAAAACCTCAACTCACACTCTGTTTCTTCGCCTCGAGCTGCAGGAATGGTCTCAATTGAAAATAACACAACTCTGCCTTATTACAAACAAGACAGGTATTCATATAGCATCAGCGTGCATTTTCCCAAAACTCCATTAGTACACTGAATAGTGGCAGTAGCAGAGTTATGCTGTATATGATACAACCAAGAAACTCAACTTTACAACACTTTTTTTTGTGCTATTCCAGAAATGTAGTAACCGGCTGGTAACATCGTAAAAAAAGTTCCCCTTGTGAAAAGACAGGCATTGGTTTGATGCATTGCAGTAGCCAATACACTTTCCATAAATATAGACCATCATTTTCTCCCTACACCAGGGATTTGTCACTCATCTTAACATGAAAATGTCAACAACAACAGTTTGATTGTTGGCTAGCAACACCAGCCCCCCTTGTTATGCACTTTGAAAATAAGACAGACACCCATTGCAAGACGTCCACACTTGTTTCAGGCCACGTTGTTCTTATTAGCAAATATTGAATATCTCAAAAGCATTTCACGGTCTGATTGGGACATTAATTAGGCATCCCGTTGGTTTTCTGATCATTTGTTTTGAGGGGGAATTAGAGGTTCACCAGATAGCCATTAGAGATGCAGCAGTAAATATCTTTGGGAAGTGGGAATAAAAACAGCTAGGGTCTAATCTATACAGTAGGTATGAAAAAGGCTCCACATGAGTATCATGTTAATTACTGATGTTATAACAGCTTTTGTAGCTGTTATAAAGAGCTGCTAGAAAGGCATTATGGGGGCCTACAGTAAATGCATACATAGGGGACCTACAGTAAAGTGAATTTATACATTGGGGGCCTACAGTAAACTGTTACCTATAGGTCCAATTCATACAGTAGGTATAACCATGACTGCATGTGTAGTATCGGAGTTCATTTGTAGCCTGCTATTCTCAGACGTCGGAATAGCTTGGCAATGTAATACAACTTGAGTAGAATATAATTTATAGCAGAATGACAGCCAAGTACAATAGAAAAAGGACTGAGTTGCATGATGGATAGAGGCCTCGAATGAAAAGCAATGTTTATGACAGGATATCAAAAGGAAAAAAATATTAAAAAGGCACCTGGTCTATTAAGTGTTTCTTCTACTCGTACTCTACAGGTGTGTTTCATTGAAATTATTCATCACCATTATGGAAAAACATACTCCATCCTGTCAAGTTTAGCTTTTACAAAACAAATAATTTTTTATCAGAAACCTATCCTTTAAGGAGAGAGTGGAGAGCAGAAGGACCTCCCTTACTATGCTTCCTATTTCTGGGTTACACCTAGCTCTCTCACTGGTTATTAAGTGGTGGGAGGGAGGGGGCCAGTCAGGAGAGATGGCTGCTAGGTAATGAGATGGGTGACGGGCGCTCACAGGCCTGGGTGACAGGTGACAAGGGGGAGGTTAGAGGAGTGAGGTGTACCGAGGGCTCCTACTCACTGTGGCCTGCTGTTTCTCGGCTTGTTCCGTTGCCTCGGCCAGCTGCTTCTGCAATGCAGTCTGGAGGGACTTCATCTCTTCCCTGTTGAGAGGAAAGGTGAGAAACACTCAGTTAGCACCTATCCTTCTCCTCTCCAACTCTTCTCTGACTTCTCGCAGTGGCGAGGCAGTAGTAATAGTATCTCAAGCACTCACTGACTGACTGAGCACTGAATACGATAAAAATCATCAAATCAATTCATGCTTAATTGACGAAATACCAAACTTAAATCCAGAATGCCGGTATACGATTACAGCAGCAAAGAATTATTCCCTTTGACTGGGCTTAGTGTAGGTTTAGAGTTTAACTACATATGACATGGTCATGGTCTATCACTTGTGCAGTCGAGGAGCAGCATCTGCAGTCAACAGCACTGTGTGTCAATCTCAGAAGGAAAAGTCTCTCTTCACTACTGCGATGCCCTGTCGTATTTCACATGCCAATGGTTGTGTCTGTTGGCATGAGCCCAGTCAAGCAAACATTTTTCTTTTCCGCTACTTGGGATTTCATTTTTCTGATCTCACCCTAAAACCAGCACTATGACGTTTTAAGGGGAGACAGAACCATTTTTAAGAAGTTAGCGTGGAATGAATTTGAGGTTGACATTTAAGGAGGGCCCAACAACATTTGGTGCTGTAAATACGCTTCACCGATATTTAGAGACATTTGCCTATGGGCTACAAACAACCCAAAATTATTCTGAGTGACATTTTCCTCAGGCAACACAGCACTGGACTGTGTATAAAATAGTGCATAACCCATTATGGGTATTTGTGGGAAGGCAGTTATTTACTTTATTAACCAGAGCACAAAAGTAAACCGGACAGAATGTTTGACTTGTAGTACTGTCTTCCCCCACCCCTCTGTATATTTCATTGGCCCCTCAAGTTGTCTGTATATTTGCAGTTTAAATATAGTAATTGGTTATGTACACGATTAGGTCAAAGGTGGTGGTAAGGACGAGGGTTAACGTTTGTGTTTTTTCATGTTGCTGACTACAATATGTCTGTTTTCAGCTTTTATAAAGGCGACAGTGTCTTAATTAAATAACATTTCTAAACCTGGAATGACAGCATCTTGTACATTTTCCGACATGTGTTGACTTGAGGATGTGGCTACCATGGTTTCACATTAGAAGAGTTGCTGGTTATTACTCCCCCCAAAGCAATCAAAAACATGATTGAAAGGTGTCAAAAACAAATGATTTTCCATAACTCAGTTGCCTGGATATCTCGTGAGGAAGTCATTTGATAATCATTCTTGGCATTGGAACGAATCAAATGCAGGATGAATCGGATTTAAAGTGGAACGCAGGTGGCTGCACAAATTGTCTGTGGACCAGGAGCCATTGCTCCAATAAAACATTGTTTAATGGTTTGTTTATAATTGTCATGTGTTGTTGATATGTTGGTTTGCTATGTATAAAGCAGTAGGGTATAAGTATATACTGTGTATACCAAAGGCTGAATTGCAGGTAAAATCACGTTGTGCTTGCACCATAGAAGTAATTAAAAGTCATGTTGCTCTTCAAAATAATCCATGTGGTAGCAATGTGCAATAGCAAATGGTTAAGAAGGTTAGAGCTACCTCTGCTTGTGGCTGAGTTCCAGGATTCTCTGGACATCCTTCTTGGCCACGGAGTCATCATTTTTCAGTGTCTAGAAATGAGGAAGGAGAGCATTTCAGTCTCACAAGAGAAATTGGTTTATTATATGACCACTCACAGTCTCACTCCAACACTCCAAAGTGAAGGAGCTGATTCAAAGCCCTCATACAGTAGGAACGGAAAGAAAACAACAGTGCTCCTTTCGAGTGTAAATGCACCTGTTGCTCCAAGCTGTCATACAGTCTATACTCAGGCAAAAAAAGATGCGAATAATGATTCTTATTTTTCGTCCATGTTGTGTAACCCCTCATAGATTGATGTGTATGCTTTTACGAGGGTAGTCAAAAATACTTATTGTGATACAACAAGTTGTAGTTTATTTATAAGCTTGTAGGAACTCATATAGGTTATATTCAGGTTGGAGTGTAATTATGAATCTGACACTTTTTGGGGAAGAAAACTCTGGCAGAGAAACTTTTGAATACAATTATAGAAAATTCAAGTGGTACAGTATCTTGTTAATAATACATTTGATTCTCATTTCCATAAACACAATAATTGGAGTTCAATAATTGCAGCTCTGCGAGATTACAGAACAGTTTTAAAAAATGTGCTTCAGTATAATAATAAGAAGACACATTCAGAAAAAAAAAACATATTTCTGTATCACAAAAACTTTAATCTGGGTGCATCCCATCTGGATTCGATTTAGAGAGGTGCTGACACTACCATAACAAACCAGGGTACCTCCATAAGCAGTTGAGGTGCAAAGGAATGGCCCCCATTAAACCCTATACGTGCACACCACAGAGCAACTGCCAAGAATCAAAGCTCTATCAGACAAAGTTTAATTATGAAGGGTTGACCCAGCACCCAAGGGATGTCTAATTAAAATAATAAACACTTAGGTCAGTAAATCCGTTACACATACATAATGGATTATTATAAAAAGTTACGGTTGATTGTTTCCCTCCTTTTTAATAAGAGATCCATCCCCCCTCGCTTTTCCCTTCATCTCCCACCACCTGCTTTGCCCGGTACATTTGTACAAGGCACTGGGGACACTGCCATCCAAGTCTGCACATAATGTACAGTAGCTAACTGAAATCAAAGCCTGCCCCGAGGACAGTGGTAGCTTAGACAGACACACAGTGCCAGCCAGACCCGACCAAGGGACAATGGATGCCACCAAAAACTGTCAGGAGGACAACACCATGAACCCATGCTGGGTACGGGTACACTAGGAGTCGGGAAACAAGTACAGGGAGGGAATTTAATAATTAAAAGAAACATAGAACAAAACAAGAAACACAAGTAGTGTACAGACATATAACACAGGAACAGAATCAATAATGCCTGGGGGAAGAACCAAAGGGAGTGACAGATATAGGAGAGGTAATCAGGAAAGTGATGGAGTCCAGGTGAGTCTCATGAGGCGCGCATAACGATGGTGTGCATAATAATGAGAAAACTGGCATCAACGAGTGCCACAGAGGGGGAGTGGGAGTAAACGTGACAGTACCCCCTCCCTGACACGCGGCTCCTGCCGCAGGACGCTGACCAGAGGGACGGTCCCGACTACCAGGAGTGGGCCAGACACTTCTGCTGAGGTGCAGGAACCTGTAGAGTCAGCTGAGGCGCGGGAACCTGTAGAGCCAGCTGAAGCGTGGGAGCCTGACGAGCCAGCTGAGGCATGGAAGCCTGTCGAGCCAGCTGAGGCATGGAAGCCTGATGAGCTAGCTGAGGCATCCTCGGTAGCTTCGGCAATGGAAGCCTGACGAGCCAACCAAGGCTTGAGAACCTATCGAGCCAGCTGAGGCATGGAAGCCTGACGAGACAGCTGAGGCATGGAAGCCTGACGAGACAGCTGAGGCATGGAAGCCTGACGAGACAGCTGAGGCATGGAAGCCTGACGAGCAGCTGAGGCATGGAAGCCTGACGAGACAGCTGAGGCATGGAAGCCTGACGAAACAGCTGAGGCATGGAAGCCTGACGAGACAGCTGAGGCATGGAAGCCTGACGAGACAGCTGAGGCATGGGAGCCTGACGAGACAGCTGAGGCATGGGAGCCAGACGAGACAGCTGAGGCATGGGAGCCTGACGAGACAGCTGAGGCATGGGAGCCTGACGAGACAGCTGAGACATGGAAGCCTGACGAGCCAACCAAGGCTTGAGAACCTGCCCGAGCCAGCCGAGGCATGGAATCCTGACGAGACAGCTGAGGCATGGGAGCCTGACGAGACAGCTGAGGCATGGGAGCCTGACGAGACAGCTGAGGCATGGGAGCCTGACGAGACAGCTGAGGCATCCCCTTTTGCTTCGGCAGCTTCCCTTGGACCCGACGTCACCAGTAAAAACACACAAAAAAATCCCTGTTGTTTCCCCTGTTGTTTCCCTTTGGTACGCAAAGGGAGAACCAAAGGGAGTGACAGATATAGGGGAGGTAATCAGGAAGGTGATGAAGTCCAGGTGAGTCTCATGAGGCACAGGTGTCACGCGTCACAATGGTGGCAGGTGTGCGTAATAATGAGTAAACTGGCGACAACAAGTGCCAGATAGGGGGAAAGGGAGTAGACGTGACACCAGGTTACATGTCATACAAGTTCACAGGGTGTAATTGGGAAGTCATTGATTAAAACTGAAATGAAATTGACCCCCTGACTCTGACTGTTCCAGCCCTCCAAATCAGTCAGAGGGGCTACAGCCATCCAAGCCCACTAAAAAGAACACAGTGGCCCAGACAAACCCAAGGGACCACTGCCACCAAATTTGGCAAAAGAGATTCCATTCAAGACTGACTATGTGACAACGGTACCCTGGCTAACATCTGAGAGATATATGTGTCTGCTGGTTCTCTGTGGGACACAGGATGTTGAAAGTAGAATTTGGACTGAAAATACTCATACAACCTAACGTCTTTTTCAATCTATTTGTTCAATTCAATTCATTCCCTACTTGTTTGATGAGAACTGAAATGGAATCGACTGCAGGCCCCGATCAGTGGCGATATACAGATGTATCAGAGAAAAATGTATTGCCTTGCTGCAGTATACAATTTAACAACCAAATTACACTGGAATCTCAAGATCTAGGATTAGCTATGTTTACGTGGTGTTCCATCCAAGCTGTGCATTTACCAATTCTCATGAATTTATTTAACAGCATCCACCATGGGAGTGATGATCTTTAACATACATTTCCATCTTCTACCTCTCATCACCTGTCATTCCCCAATTCTGTCATTCCTATCTGTATGTCAAAAACAGATGACATTGAGCTGTGGTAGATGTCAAGGGTAGAAGCTTAGATACCCTTTAAAGTAGACCTGGGTCATTCAAATAGTTTCAGTGTTTGCTTGAGTCTGCCTGGAGTTCCAGGTGGACTGGGTTAGCACCGTTTTAACTATTCCATTGGTTCCATTGAGCCAGGCCATGTCAATCAAGCACATCTAAAGTATTTGAAAGATGTCAAATACAGCAAAAAATAATGTAATATAAACATCCTCCATCAGCACCACACATGCACGTCCTGTCGCGAAAAGACACTTGATCATATCATTAAAAATCCTCTGCAAACTAGAACCTGATGAGTAACATTTTTGGGGTTCCAGGTAGAAGCCTTTTAGTTCCATGTAGTACCCTTAAAGAGGGTTCTACATGGAACCAAAAAGGGTTCTCTTATGGGGACAGCTGAAGAACCCTTTTGGAACCCTTTTTTCCCCCCGAAGAGTGTAGAGCCAGATTTCTCAACACTTCCACCTTGGTGTAATTTTCCAGTTTTTACAACTGCACCTCAACTACAGGACTTCCACTTCGTATTCATATCAGGTGTGAGTGATGTCCAAAAACGCAGAAGATATTGCTTATTTGCTTTTAATAAACGAGGCCCCAGGTATGGAGTGGCTCATTATACCCCAGGACAGCGGATAAGAAAAAGTGGATCACAAGCTGAGCTGAATTTCTAAGCCATTTTTTAAGTTCTTAAACACAACCTTTCAGAAATAAACCCCATGGTTCCAAAGGCACTCAAAGCCATCCACCTTTCTTTAACATCCCACTATAATCTGTCGGAAAAGAAACAGTGGGGCTCTAACCTGAAGGTTGCCTTTTATGCTGTCCAGTTCCTTTGTAGTCTTGGAGAGTTGACGCAGGATGCCAGTCCGCTCTGTGAAGACCTCCTTCAGCTTCTGCTCCAGCCCCTCATAGCCTTGTCTGTCAAGGGAGAGAGAGAGAGAGAGAGAAGAGAGAGAGAGATTTCACTACTTTATGTCCGCCGCCTGAGGGAATCACTCTTTATTGGCACCCTTGGGAGTATGAGGCGTTAAAGCGGATTAAAAGTGTTGTGTCATTAGAGCAAAAGGGTAAAGAAGTACAAACACACTAATATCTACTCAATGCTCAGTCCTTGGTTTCGAGATTTTAAAAAAGCACTTCAATCACCTTATCAATTTGGGAAAGTGTTTTACTCCAATGTGTCATTTGACCAGAGGTCGGCCTCTGCATTTCTATTAAGTACAAATAATCCAACTGACAAAAAGACTGAAATATCTACAGCACCCATTTGTCAAATGCCTTTTCTATTTCTTTATAAATCAAACTATTGAAATGTAAATGAGCACATTTTTTTATGGTGACCTTGCCAAGAGGCAAACATTACTTTTTGTGCAAATGTGCATAAAAATGTGGTCATTACATTCTTGTCTGAGTATTCTGAATGAATTCATTCCATATGATACAAACCGGGAACATTCCAGAACATTAGCTAAGATTCCCATTAAGTTATAGTTAGGGTTTTATCTAACATTAGGATAATAGCATCCCTAAAACACTCAAAAATTGTTTTGGAAAACGTTTATTTTTTTCCAGAAAAAGAAATCTATATATCTATATAACAACCACCATAGAACATTATGGGAAAGTTCTGGGAACGTTCACATAACACATTTTAGTTTGCTGGGTATACTGATAAAAGATTCTGTTCGACTTTGTCCATACTCTTTGCGTACTATTTTAAGGGTTTGCGTCTCTTGCCTTACCTATTGTTATAACAGACGTGGCTCTTGAACGACAAGCATACACATCAGCCAAGTGAAGTAGAGTTAGGGGACCCCGTGGTTGGAGGAGTAGGGAATAGAGAGTGAAAGCTCAGGAGTGGCAAATAAAGAGGCGAAGAAGAAACTGACAGCTCTGGCCTTTTGGGGCTACGGTTAGCCATGTGATGCTCTTCTTCTCTCCGCTCTCTCTTCATCCCTCCCTCTCTCTCATCTGTGGTCATAGATAAAGACATTGCAGCTTGCCTACGTCTTCCCTAGTGCCAACTGCCGATATCAGATTGGAAATCTATGTTTATTGAACGCAACACCCTCATTTACAAACAAAAAATAAATGAATCAATCTTTTGGAAACTTCCTCAAGATCAAGCTGGTCGGCCAGTGGTTTTCCACGCAACCGGTCGTCAATTTTATATCGACATGCTGTGCATCACTGATTGCTTTCAACTGTTTCAAATGTTGTGTTACAAAAACATTAAACATCTCACTTTAACCACTCCCCTAATTTGACATTAATTTAAGGTGGCAAATAGACAATAAAAGTGTGATCTCTACAAGTCACAAGAGCATCAAGGGCCCTCTACAATCAAAACCAGAAACCAGGAAGTGAAGGGGAAAAACAACATCCTTCCAACACTGCCGAAATGCCTGTAAGACAAACACCCAAATGGCATTGCTTTGTCTTACGCTAGAAGCTCCAGAGGAAAGAGTAGAGCCCCAAGTGCAAGAAAATGTTACTTAACGTCTGGAGAAAAACAACAACCCGCCATGCAGCTTAATGAGCTTTACTGTAAACCCCTCTGAGAGTGGATTTTGGGGACCAGGTGTGGAAAAATAAATATACTGTGTCATTTCCTTGTGCTTTTGAAATGCAACACTGCTGCCCACCATATTCGGCTGAATCCGGGAGGGCTCCCCACACGTTCGACCTGGGGCCTTGTTCCAAAAGTCTCATGCACCTCATGTCACAAATCCCATCACCGGATCAAGCACAATAACACATAAATCAGTAATAGAAAAGCAGCACCTAAGAAATAAATAAATAACATGCTGTAATGCATCCTGCGCATGAGTTGCCACCGTATGGCATCTGTGAAATCTATTGCAGGCTCACGCAACAGAGAGATGGGGAAATCACTCCCTGTCTGCCAGCTTATTCATTACCCAATGGAATTGGCCCATCCGTGGGAGGGAAATGAATAAGACTCGTAATTTGAGGCCCACTGAAACAGATCTAGCTATATCACATGAAGAGTCACAGATAACGGTGAAAAAAATGCTGCGCATGGTCCTACTGTCCTACTGCCAGAAATGGCGGCAGATTCATAATTATGTCATGACCTTTCCCCGACACCAGCGTCCGGGAGCCTCGCGGTTTCACGGATCTGTTGGACGAAAGAAAAGTGTGCTAATGAGAATCGGGTTGTCTGACAAACAGTCTTATGATCAGATACAAGGCCCCTGTCCTCAGAATTCTGCCGCCAGTGATCACATAATTAAATATGTTTTAGTTGGGCCTCTGCAATTTCCACATTCTTTTATATCCATCTTGATCTAGCATCTTAAGTCAAGACAATAAAACACGACCGGCTCGAAATAATGAAAAGTGCCACACGCAACAAAAAAAATGAAGAAAGATTTAGCATTCTCCTATATGAGGAGCATCATCATTTATTGGTGGATCCTGCGTTAACTTCTTGCGGACAAACATTTCTCTAGCCTTGAAATCACAGCAAGTTTCTGAGTTATATGAGGTTGACCCTGCCAAGTGCTGAGCCGTGGGCCTGGAGAGGGAAAAGTGCTGAGGTCTACAATCAACAGCAAAACAACAGCTCAATAAGGGGAAGGAAGCAAGGCCCTTCCACTTTCCCTCTCTGCCTAGAGAGCAGCTGCAGAAGCAGCTTGGTCTTCAGTTCAGTTGACAGCACTGGCCTGTAAACGCTCTATCGTAGCACCGGTTACCAGCTATTGACCCGGGCCTTTTTTAATAACGGCTAATAGCTTATGAGATCATTCAGCCTATCTGGGCAACGCCACGGCAGTCAACGTGTGGAGATGATGTGAAGGAGGTGATGGAGCGAAGCCGTCTGTGAGTGTACATAAAAACAGTATGTAGGCCTGTCTCGCTTATGCACACTGGGGTGTGTAAAATCAAGAACGTGCACGCTTGTTGCGGGCACAGTTTTCAGTTGTGAATTCATACATGTGGCTGTGCACTACTAGAGGGATTAAAGGAGGAACCAAAAATAAGCGTAGCTTATTTGACGGGGATACTTCCATCCAGCTACCGTGCAATGCTTAATAAATCATTAACGAAGGCATCTCTAAATATTTATATCCGTTGTAGATTGTTGACAAAAAATGACAATTAAGTACATCCCTTTTAATCCAACTCCGTAACACAATACAATTTGAAGAACTACTTTTGCAAGACACTGTACTGTAGCTGGCAATATTTCATAAAAAATCAATGACCTAATGACAATTCATAAATCTTTGTTTTAAAATAAACAAGGTATACATTGATATTAATGGATGTACTTGAAAGGATCCTACTCACACCAGACACACCAGTTGTAAGGATGTATGATAATACAAGGAATATGAATAATAAGGAATTCCCATTGTGGCCCATGTGAGGACAATCTGTAGATAGTATATAAACACAAAATGACACTGAGTGAACAAAACCTTAGGAACATCTTCCTAATGTTGAGTTGCACCCCCTTTTGCCATCAGAACAACCTCAATTCGTCAGGGCATGAACTCGACAAGGTGTCAAAAGCGTTCCTCAGGAATGCGGGCCCATGTCGACTCCAATGCTTCCGACAATTGTGTCAAGTTGGCTGGATGTCCTTTGGGTGGTAGACTATTCTTGATACACATGGGAAACTGTTGAGCGTGAAAAAGCCAGCAGCATTGCAGTTCTTGACACAAACCAGTTCGCCTGGCACCTGCTACCATACCCTGTTCAAGGGCACTTAAATCTTTTGTCTTGCCTATTCACCCTCTGAATGGCACACATACACAATCCAAGTCTCAATTGTCTGAAGCATTACAAATCCTTCTTTAAACTGTCTCCTCCCCTTCATCTACACTGATTGAAGTGGATTTAACAAGTGGCATCAATAAGGGGATCATAGCTTTCACCTGGTCAGTCTATGTCATGGAAAGAGCAGGTATTCCTAATCTTTTGTAAACTCAGTCTTACTGATCATAGACTACTTTCGCATTGTTTCTTAGTAAATGCCTTCGTTATGATTTATTAAGCGTTGCCCGGTAGCTGGATGGAAACATCCCCATCCGATAACACATATTTAAGAATGCACATCGAAACCAATATTGTGTGGCAAATAAACTGAAGGGGAACATATTTTACGACGAACAAGCTACAAAACCAACAGCAGGAGTTATTTGTAAGTGCTAGCATTGAACCCGTCAAGTATAGGAGTTTATTTGTAAGTGCTAGCATTTAACCCGTCAAGTATAGGAGTTTATTTGTAAGTGCTAGCATTTAAACCGTCAAGTATAGGAGTATATTTGTAAGTGCTAGCATTTAACCCGTCAAGTATAGGAGTTTATTTGTAAGTGCTAGCATTTAACCTGTCAAGTATAGGAATTTATTTGTAATTGCTAGCAATTAACCCGTCAAGTATAGGAGTTTATTTGTAAGTGCTAGCATTTAACCTGTCAACTATAGAAGGAGTTTATTTGTAAGTGCTAGCATTTAACCTGTCAAGTATAGAAGGAGTTATTTGTAAGTGCTAGCATTTAACCCGTCAAGTATAGAAGGAGTTTATTTGTAAGTGCTAGCATTTAACCCGTCAAGTATAGAAGGAGTTTATTTGTAAGTGCTAGCATTTAACCCGTCAAGTATAGAAGGAGTTATTTGTAAGTGCTAGCATTTAACCCGTCAAGTATAGAAGGAGTTTATTTGTAAGTGCTAGTATTTAACCCGTCAAGTATAGGAGTTTATTTGTAAGTGCTAGCATTTAACCCGTCAAGTATAGGAGTTTATTTGTAAGTGCTAGCATTTAACCTGTCAAGAATAGGAGTTTATTTGTAAGTGCTAGCATTTAA
This sequence comes from Oncorhynchus clarkii lewisi, assembly GCF_045791955.1. Lineage (NCBI taxonomy): Eukaryota > Metazoa > Chordata > Actinopteri > Salmoniformes > Salmonidae > Oncorhynchus > Oncorhynchus clarkii. The sequence continues at coordinate 55,526,607 of NC_092152.1, forward strand.
CCTGTCAAGTATAGGAGTTTATTTGTAAGTGCTAGCATTTAACCCGTCAAATATAGGAGTTTATTTGTAAGTGCTAGCATTTATCCCGTCAAGTATAGGAGTTTATTTGTAAGTGCTAGCATTTAACCCGTCAAGTTTAGAGTTTACTTGCTGTCATGCAGATTATGAGGAGACAGCGGTTTATGTAGTGCCTGCAAGTTCAGGCTGGATTAATTGTGTCATTAAGAGGGTGCAAATAAATAGTTGTAATAAGGGGGACTGCCCGAGGCTTGTCGAAAAATTAATTTATTTCTCTACCCAAGCGTGACTACCACCCAACACCTGTGACAAAATCAATCCGTCATGTTTACTGACTCTTGTCTTGTATAAACATAGCAGACAGCAGGGAATATTAATTGCGTTGTCAGGCTATCTGGCACAAAATCTTCTTTAATTGTTTGGTTGACGGACATGGTAAAACAATGGGTTCAGAAGAAGCTAATTTGGCATCAAATGTTGGTAAGACGACGCCTAAGAATGGTGGACACAATGTGACGCAGACCAAAAGGGTAATATATCCCTGAAAAAGGATAGCTTGCTCATATTTTAAAGTATATTGATCCATGGCATATTCAGTGACAGTATCCAATGCCAGCTAACAGAGTTGTTTGATATGAAATAAAATATCCAATTGTATCTCCCTCCAAGGTCTTGCATGAGATGAATGTTCTCCATTTCATATTGATTTGTTTTTCTTTGTGATTTATATCTGAAATGAAAAGAGTAGGGGTTCTGAGACTAAACGAGACACTAAAATGTAAATGTGCCTGCCAATGAAAAAAAAACGAATCAGCTTTTTTAATTGATGAAAATTATTTAGGAACTTTCAAAGTGGCGTGTTATTTTATGTGTGTGCGTTTTTGTGTGGGGCCTGAAAACTTTTGATTAATTGATTAACGAATGGACTGATACATTTTTCACAGATACAGTCAACAGTATTCTGATGATATTCCGTAATTAAAACTAAATTAGCTGTTCCAAGAAATATGTTGAAAATGTTCAACTATCTTTACCAGGTAGAAATAAGCACATTTTACTTTAATTTGTGTTATTAACATTGCAGACTAGTTTTTAGAGCAGAGACTGAAATATTTGACCTTTCATTTGGAATGACAAGATTGTAGTGTCAGTTCCGTTGGTTGACTTGCCCCAGTCTGCGGCCCCCATACAACCGTGACAAGACTAAACTAAACTTGAGCTAGATGGACTATTCTATTGAGTGAGTCCTAGATGACCTAGTTTTTAAAAAATCATAGACTTTTCCCTTAAAGAGGCCACCCAAATAAGTTCCGAGGTAATTCTGTGTGTGTGTGTCTGTGAGTATTGTGTAAAATCCAGGCTGTATCACATCTGGCCGTGATTGGGAGTCCCATAGGGGACCCATAGCGTCGTCCAGGTTTGGCCGGAGTAGGCCGTCATTGTAAATAAGAATTTGCTCTTAACTGACTTGCCATTTTAAATAAAGGTTACATTTAAAAATGAAAAATCCCCTGGCTGAACTGACCTGGCCTGCATCTTCGATGATCAACCGGACCAAATGATCTTAGGGTGGATCTTTGGGGACCAGCACGACCCCAAAATGGCCCCTGATTATCCATGTGCAGGATAAAGATGCATTGTAGATATATGAGACCATTTTCAGTGTCACCCAACCCAAGCTGGTACACAGCAACTGATACAATGGACTTGATTGTGGAGAAGTTTTACAATAGTCTGAGCAAGGAAGTGAAAGCCCCATATTATCTGAAGTGAACAGGAATCTCTCGCAATATGCTTCTTCTTTCCCGTAGCAAGGCCAGCTAATTTGTTCATCACTTAAATTGCCTAATATTCTACAGTGTTCAAATTTGAAGACATTGAAATAGAAATACTTAGCATAATAAATTAATAATTCAATAATTTATTGCAGGCATTTTCATGCATAAATGTATGCCAATTACTTCCCTTGATGTTAAACACTCCATTCTGTTATTCCCTATGTGGAGACAGTATTATTTTTGGGGGCATTCATTTACATAATGTATATGAATAACACAATAGTTATAAATGGATGTAATGACATTTAAAGGAAAATTCCACCCCAAAAACGATCTTTTGGCATTTGTTTCATTAGTCCATTGTTGATATAGTCACAAAATGTTTTGCATGTCAGCAATCAAGTTTTCAAGATATGTAACTTTCAATATACAGAAATACAGCCAGCAATTTCTCAAGCAAGAATTTTGCTAGGACTGTCTGGGTGTGGTCTGAGTGGGGAGGGGAAAACTAAAAAGTACCTGTTATTGGCAGAGAGGTTTGAAACTCTCTTTCTTATTGGTCTATTAACTATTTTACCGCCTGGTGATGGCAACAGGCAGGCCAAAACTCCATTCCAACAAAAGAGCAGTCTTTTCAAACAGCTTTTACACTAAAATGGCATAATCATCATTTTTACAATTTCACAATATTATTCCAACCTCATAGTGTGGATGGATGTGGCTGTTTCACCATTAAGGATTCCAGGTTTAAGCCTATCTCAAGGTAAACCAAATGTACTTGCTTGGAGGTGAGAGCTTGTCAGCATTCTGTCTGCTCTCCCCTCTGTCATGCACACTCTGAATCATTTTCACAGTAGACGTTCAACATGAAACCATCCTCCCAGCTGTGGCCACGTCTCAAAACGGCATGCTTTATTTAATAACACTTGGCCCGAGCCGTCTAGACGTGCAGCCTGCATTAAAGTGTTATCCGGCGAAGGGAGAAAAAAAAAAACTAGGAGGAATCGCTTTTTCTGGCAAATGTAATATCCAAACTGTATTTGTGCGCACCATATCACTTCTGTGCCTTTAAGAAATACGCCCTAGAACACAAAGAGACAAGGAGCGTCTTGCTCCTTCCCGCCTGATTTACAGACGAGTTGTGACTCACTCTCCCTTCCTGTGGTAGCATGCAGAAACTCTCGACTGGGGCCTATTTTACAAAGAGGGTGTTAAAAAGATATCCCTAGATTTGACTAAGGTTGCCAGCTCCAATTAAATCTTTGATATGGAGTGTTTTGAATGCAGCGCCCACCAACATCCAGTTCCTGTAATGGTTTGTGTTGAGAAACCCCTGTGCAATTCTTGTGTTCCAATCAAGCGGAATGCCTTTACTCTTCTCTTTGAAAAGGCACACCTGCCAAACATCAAAAGCTACAAAGTATCTCTCTATTGAGGCTATAGATAATACACTTTCATTGTGTGGGAGATAGAGAGAGAGAGAGAGAACACCACCTTTTCAGTCAAAGAAAATTTAGGCTGCTGAAAAGGCAGTACACACCTACCAACCAGGCAGAAATGTGTAGGAAGAAAAAGTCATAGTGCGAGTAACATTCAGCCCGTTCAAAAAAATAATTCAACATAACATCTTGTATTGGGTTGAAATCCACTGATATCGTTTACTCTTATTCATTTAGAATGCTGTTGCGGCCTTGTAAAACATGCGCCATATAGAATAGACTGTGGGGTGGCAGGGTAGCCTAGTGGTTAGAGTGTTGGACTAGTAACTGAAAGGTTACGAGTTCAAAATCCTCTGACCTGACAAGGTACACATCTGTCGTTCTGCCCCTGAACAGGCAGTTAACCCACTGTTCCTAGACCGTCATTGAAAATAAGAATTTGTTCTTAACTGACTTGCTTAGTTAAGTAAATATAAACTGTGGTATGAATCTTTTATATGGTTGTATGATATCAATATCTCTCAGTGTGCCAATGTAGAAAGGAGGCTTGTACATGCGAGGCTTGCCAGAGCAAGAGTAAAATATTTGACTTTGCATGCCTTTCTTCTTTGCATGCCTTTTTTAAAGCTCTTTCACTCCTACTAATTAAAAAAAGGTTCCTGCTGTCGCAGAAAGAAGATAAGTGTGTCCATGAACCCAGATATACAATGGAAAACGGCATAATGTGAAATACGTTATTTGAGAATGGTGGACTGAATGAATGATGGAATGAGTCAAGTCCTAATGTGATTCACTAAACGGGTTGGATAGAGCACTATAACAGAGCATCAGTGTAATAGGCTGTAGTGGTAAGATGGGATAAAAAGAGGATGATGCGAGCAACCAAAGCTTCTTGGTCAGACCACATGAGAATTTCTCGGTTAGTAAATAAGTAAAGACTGTATAATCGCCTTAGACACACACCACAATGAGCAGACGTGTTTGGAAGTAGCACTACATATAGAGAAAAAAAAATCCCCTCCCATGAATTCTGCTCCATTGCAGAGAGAGTGGAATAGCCAGGAAAAATACAATGCATTGTGTTCCTGCCTAATCACATGTAAGTGTGGAATAATGACCGATCAAAGATGTGTTTTGAGATCTACTACATTGCACTGGGGTTCTACAGAATCACTGATCTACAAATCACAATTCTGCGCCTCACCTTGCTCAAACTGATCCCCTCAAGCATGCCGGTTATCTATGGCAGTGGTTCTCAAACATCTCCTCGGGGACCCGCAGCCATTCCATGTATTTGATCTATTCTATGTTTTTCAACGCTAGCACACCTGATTCAACTTGTCAACTAATCATCAAGCCTTTGACTAGGTCAATCAGGTGAGCTAGTTCAGGGCTACAACAACATTGTGAAATGCCTGGGGGTCCCGGAGGACATGTTTGAAAAACAATGATCTATTGGAGCTTTAGTGGCTCTGTGGGTCCGATTCCCCCTCCTGACCAATAGTGAAGGAAGAAGTGAAGTTGGCAATAGGCAAGCACATGCACCTGATTCACATCAAGGGCAATCAGTGAAGCTTCTGCCCCACTTACAAGTGTAATTCTGAATTGAGAGAGAGAGAGAGAGAGAGAGAGAGAGAGAGAGAGAGAGAGAGAGAGAGAGAGAGAGAGAGAGAGAGAGAGAGAGAGAGAGAGAGAGAGAGAGAGAGAGAGAGAGAGAGAGAGAGAGAGAGAGAGAGAGAGAGAGAGAGAGAGAGAGAGAGAGAAAAAAATTGGATGACGGATGTGACTTGATTACTGGTTAACTACCCTGCTGGTGCTCCATTCAGTTTTGGATGAGGAATCCTCTGGCGGTGGGATGATCAATTTAGAGTAGGCAAGACCCTGTTTGATTCCATTGTTTGGGCACAGGCGAGCTGTCAGTCGGGCCTGTCTCTGGGAGTGCTTAGAGTTTGTTTTCTGTCGCTTATTTGCTACAGTGATTTGCCACTTCACCAACTCCTCAATAAAATCCCCAATCAGGCTTTTCATTAAATTTGTTTGTGTTCTACTGGTCTACTGTGTAGAATACCATAGCAAGGTTAGATGTCTCTTCTCCACACTATCTTGTTACAAGGTTAGATGTCTCTTCTCCACACTATCTTGTTACAAGGTTATATGTCTCTTCTCCACACTATCTTGTTACAAGGTTAGATGTCTCTTCTCCACACTATCTTGGCAGAGTTGCAAGATTAACATTATGAAATGCAATGTCAAGCATGCAATATGGGGCTTTTCACAAATCGCAGCTTAACTAAGAGGAAATGCTCAGGATGATTGACACACTGAAATGAAACTCTTGACAGGTTTGAAATTGACATTCATACATCAACAACAAATGTGAAATATGAACATCAGGGAGTAGTGGGCTGCGACGAGACACCATACATTACTGTTATGAAGAAAATATGTGGTTATATTACATTGATATGTGATATAAATTGCTGTTCAGCAGTGACCCAACCCCTCAAACAAACCACATCTTTAAGACCTGCCCTACTCATGTTTGTCTTACAATTTCAAATACTCCCAGAGATTGCTATCTTACATGCTCAGAATACGGCATATTTTGCCACCAGTTTTTAAGCAGCTGTGAGACTGTTGTGTAGTTTCACTTTTACATTGCATGGAATGTGAACTAACAGGAACTAAAGCCAAAAACTACATTAGATACAGTACCAGTCAAAAGTCTGGCCACACCAATTCATTAAAGGGTTTTTCTTTATTTTACTATTTTCTACATTGTAGAATAATAGCGAAGACATCAAAACTAAATTCAGCAAAAACAGAAACTCGCTGTCAACTGCGTTTATTTTCAGCAAACTTAACATGTGTAAATATTTGTATGTGTAATGAAACAGCAGGGAAACAGCATATGAACATAATAAGATTCAACAACTAAGACAAACAAGTTCCACAGACATGCGACTAACAGAAATTGAATAATGTGTCTCTGAACAAAGCGGGGTCAAAATCAAAAGTAACAGTCAGTATCTGGTGTGGCCACCAGCTGCATTAAGTACTGCAGTGCATCTCCTCCTCATGGACTGCACCAGATTTGCCAGTTCTTGCTGTGAGATGTTACCACACTATTCCACCAAGGCACCTGCAAGTTCCCAGATATTTCTGGGATATTTCCCTAGCCCTCCGATCCAAAAGGTCCCAGACGTGCTCAATGGGATTGTGATCTGGGCTCTTTGCTGGCCATGGCAGAACACTGACATTCCTGTCTTGCAGGAAATCACGCAGAGTATGAGCAGTATGGCTGATGGCATTGTCATGCTGGAGGGTCATGTCAGAATGAGCCTGCAGGAAGAGTACCACATGAGGGAGGAGAATGTCTTCCCTGTAACGCACAGCGTTGAGATTGCCTGCAATGACAACAAGCTCAGTCTGATGATGCTGTGACACACTGCCCCAGACCATGAAGGATCCTCCACCTCCAAATCGATCCAGCTCCAGAGAACAGGCCTCGGTGTAACACTCATTCCTTTGACGATAAACACGAATCCGACCATCACCCCTGGTGAGACAGTGGGTTTGTGCCCATAGGCAATGTTGTTGCCAGTGATGTCTGGTGAGGACCTGTCTTACAACAGGCCTACAAGCCCTCAGTCCAACCTCTTTCAGCCTATTGCGGACAGTCTGAGCACTGATCGAGGGATTGTGCGTTCCTGGTGTAACTCGGACAGTTGTTGTTGCCATCCTGTACTTGTCACGCAGGTGTGATGTTCGGATGTACCAATCCTGTGCAGGTGTTGTTACACGTGGTCTGCCACTGCGAGGACGATCAGCTGTCCGTCCTGTATCCCTGTAGCGCTGTCAAAGGCGTCTCACATTACGGACATGGCAATTTATTGCCCTAGTCACATCTGCAGTCCTCATGCCTCCTTGCAGCATGTTTAAGGCACGTGGTGTTTTTCAGAGTCAGTAGAAAGGACTCTTTCGTGTTCTAAGTTTTCATAACTGTGACCTTAATTGCCCACTGTCTGTAAGCTGTTAGTGTCTTAACGACTGTTCCATAGGTGCATGTTCATTAATTGTTTATGGTTCATTGAACAAGCATGGGAAACAGTGTTTAAAACCTTTACAATTAAGATATGTGAAGTTATTTGGATTTTTACAAATTACCTTTGAAAGACAGGGTCCTGAAAAAGGGATGTTTCTTTTTTTGCTGAGTTTATGAAATAACACATAAGGAATCATGTAGTAGCAAGTCTCTTCTTATTATTGGTGTCCTTTAGTAGTGGTTTCTTTGCAGTAATTATACCATAAAGGCCTGATTCACTTAGTCTCCTCTGAACAGTTGATATTGAGATGTGTCTGTTACTTGAACTCTCTGAGGCTAGTAACTCTGATGAACTTATACTCTGCAGCAGAGGTAACTCTGGGTCTTCCTTTCCTGTGGCGTTCCTCGTGAGAGCCAGTTTCATCAAAGTGCTTGATTGCACTTGAAGAAACGTTCAAAGTTCTTCACATTAACCGCATTGACTGACCTTCATGTATGGTTGTGTTAGTAACAACCAGAGGATTGCAACGAAACCAACCATGATTGGATAAACGTTTGTTTAGTGTGTGTAATTACCACGAACGCATCTTCCAAAGTTGAATGAGATGGAAATCATGACGCAAGCGGTTTACAAATGTTCCTCACCAAAATGGATTTTATCAAACAAAACGAACGTTCACTGTGTAGTTAGGACACTTGGCATTGCCACCAGAGGAAGATCTTCAATGATAAGTGATTTATTTTATTGTTATTTCTGAATTTCATGGTGCTAATGCTTGGTTGGAAAATGCTAGTAATACTTGTGTGTGCGTCCTCAGAAAATAGCATGTTTGCTTTCGCAGTAACGGCTTTTTGAAATCAGACACAGCGGCTGGATTAATAAAACGTTCTTTTAAATGATGTAAGATACATGTATTTACAAGAATGTTTACTATAACAAATGGTGTATTTAGAATGTTAGCTCTCTGCAGTTTCACCGGATGTTGGCCTGGTGGGACGTTAGCGTCTCACCCACCCTAGAGAGGTTAAAGTTATGATGGACTGTCATTTCCCTTTGCTTATTTGAGCTGTTCTTGCCATAATATGGACTTGGTATTTTACCAAATAGGGCTATCTTCTGTATACCCTTCCTACCTTGTCACAACACAACTGATTGGCTCAAATGCATTCACCTCTTGAAGCTAGGGGGCACTATTTTTATTTTTGGAAAAATAACGTTCCCAAAGTAAACGGCCTATTTCTCAGGACCAGATGCTAGAATATGCATATAATTGACAGCGTAGGATAGAAAACACTCTAAAGTTTCCAAAACTGTAAAAATATTGTCTGTGAGTATAACAGAACTGATATTGCAGGCGAAAGCCTGAGAAAAATCCAATCAGGAAGTGACTCTTATTTTGAAAGTTCTGTGTTGATTGCTTTGATTGCTTTTCTGATTTTCGTGGCCAAGCCTCCTGATGCTAAGTAGAAATAATGCTATGCTAGGCTATCGATAAACGTACACAAATGCTTGTATTGCTTTCGCTGTAAAGCATAATTTCAAAATCTGAGACGACAGGGAGATTAACAAAAGGCTAAGCTGTGTTTCGCTATATTTCACTTGTGATTTCATGAATATGAATATTTTCTAGTAATATTTTTTGACTGTTGCGCTATGCTATTCCGCGGATGCTTATGACAATTCTCCCAGAGCCGGTTAAGAAGGAAAAAAATCCCACAAATTAACTTTTAACAAGGCACACCTGTTAATTGAAACGCATTCCAGGTGACTACCTCATGAAGCTGGTTGAATGCCAAGAGTGTGCAAAGCTGTCATCAAGGCAAAGGGTGGCTACTTTGAATAATGTAAAATATATTTTGATTTGTTTAAAAACTTTTCTGGTTACTACATGATTCCATATGTGTTTTTTCATAGTTTTGATGTCTTCACCACTATTTTACAATGTAGAAAATAGTACAAATAAAGAAAAACCCTGCAATGAGTAGGTGTGTCCAAACATTTGACTGGTCTAGATTTTTTTTAAATCTGTCAAATATTGACATTTTCTCCAGGAATACGTCAATCCTAACCTCCAAAAGCCTTCTCCCTAAACCCATCCTTCACCTCAACAACCACAAACTTGAATTCATAATCATAAACCTTACAATGATGAAAATAAGATGAAATTGGAGGGTTTGATGAAATTGTCAAATATGGCATACTCAGTGCTTTCAAAACGTCAATATGAGACGTTGGTCTGTCCAAATACTTCACATTTATCTGACCTTCGCCCAAAATGTCTGAATGTAATGAAATAGGTATCACACCAAAAAGCTATCTTATTTTTTGCTCTATAGCCCATCAAAGTCAGTTCAGCCTGGAACATAAAACTAACCAAAATTCAAGAATTCACAACATTCTTGTTAAATCATTCCAATTGCTTAATTTTGAACGGCATAGAACGTACCAGACATGCAGCCTGACATACATTTGATTAAATTATTGGCTGATGCGTTGCTTTTTGTTTCACAACATTGATTCCTTGTTAACATGAATCCAAACATGTAACAGTGTAACAACACAGTCATTTTATTCTAACATCTAGTTAATGGATTTAATAAGAACCTGGACCATAGGAAAAAGTCACATCCTATCTGCATGACATGTTTATGACAAAAGACACAAACATACTCTTCCAGCGCCACAAAACATCAAGCCCCAGGCGTGTTTTGATTTTACACCAGGCTGTAAACGTGCTTAATTAAATAGATGAAGGAATCCATACACCCATAGAGTGGAAGAGCCCATAATGTTTTCAAAGTCAAGGAAAGATAAAACCCCTCATTTGAATTACAGTTCTACAAACTCCTCGCATCCTGAGAATCAACATTTATAAAATAAACAGTGGTATGCCATGTTGCAGAATTGCAAACGCTTTCGATCTTGCTGAGAAACCTGATTTTGATGTCTCTCATCTATAGCTGGTGTATTATCACAATAAAGAGAGCCAACCATCTGGGAAGTTTACATTAGAGGAGATGTTTGCACTTGAGTGACTCACATTTTTTTGTTTACTTTTGCTGTCTGGGAATCATCTGGCCTTGGTGAGTCCTCCTTCTGGTGCAGCAGAAGCGCAGCGCACACATTTTATTTACGCCAGCTAGATTATCAATAACAAGAGTCTTTGTTTTCTTTCCAAGAGCAGCGAAACATTCAGAATCCATCAAAATGAATTACACTCGGGCACCTGCATTGACAACTGCATGGGGTCCTGGCTGACGAGAGAGATAACAACGGGCAGCAATCTGACAGAAGCATCCAAGTCAAAAGAATGACCTCTCGATTTAGCTGTGCGAGGCAGGCTAAAATGTAGCTGTAGGTCGCTCCACACCCCCTCACAAAGCAATTTTCCGAGGACCAAATCCACTTGCACCCAGTCAAGCGTTCATGAACACTGGCTAATGCGTTGTTACCTTGCGCCAACCTGGGCTAGCCTGTTTTTGATAATGGCAAAATTAATTGGATTTCCACATCGAGTTAAAGAAAGGCATTACCATTGGGGGAGTAGGGTATTGACAGGGATCAACATTCATGTTTGTTCTCTTGTCCGGGACAAGTAAAAAAAAAAAATGTTTGGCCAAGCAGAATATATATTTACTTTGATTAGAATTGGATCAGTGTCCTCTGGATGCAGAGTTTTGTGCACTGTTCTCCCAATGTATGCAGAGCGCATCGGAGTAGAATTGTATTGCATTAACAGGCATGGGAGGTCCTTTTCAATTACCTTCTGAGATCAAAGTGCAGAGCCATGTGAAGCCTCCATGTGCACATTTGCTGATATTCCTTGCTAGTTTGTGAATCGTTTGCCCAATTAAAGCACATTTTTGGTCCGCAAACAGGGTTTGTACGGTCATGAAAACCCTGGAAAACTCATGTGTGAATCACATGCTTGTGGGCCTGAGGAGCGAGAGAGACATGGCAGCAGCAGGCAGCCTATAATAATGACAGACAACAGACAATTAGATAGCCAACTCAAAACACACTGTGTTGCCTGGTTAACTTTGAAGCTATTAGCATATGCACTGAATACAAATATAAATGCAACACGCAACAATTTCAAAGATTTTACTGAGTTACAGTTCATATAAGGAAATCAGAAAATTGAAACAAATTTATTAGGCCCTAATCTATGGACTGTTGATCACAGATACTTAAAAAATGTTAGGGGTGCGGATCAGAAAACCAGCCAGTATCTGGTGCGACTACCATTTGCTCAGTGCTAAATTTGTAAATTGGGAGGTGCCTGAACAAAAAGTGAGCGCGAGAGTGGAGTGACCTGTGGAGTTCTGAGGTACCGGAATGCATGAGGTGCAAAAAAATCACCTTTATAATAAAGCATTACATGAATATCATCACATTTAGGAAGTGGCATTAAGCAGTAGAGTAGAGGCACTTATAGGAGTTGCACACGTGGGGAAACATTTTAGTAGCCTATGGTCTGGCAAAATCTTGGCCTTTTATAAATGCATTTTAATGCAATTCTACATCATTTAAAAGTATATTTTTTTAATACCGCCAACATGACCGAAATGGCAGGCTACTTTGACACTGACAAACTGAGAATCTGAGATCAAGAAAAACGACCTTGTCTTGAATCCATCAATGGCCTAGGTCTAGATGTGTAGAAAAATATACTGTAGGCTATAATATGAGGAGTAAGTCACAGCCCTAAAAATGCTTCCCAGTTGCACTCACTCAATGATGCGCAGCTCACTCACTGCCGATGGCCAATGCGCTTGTGCCAAAAGCCTCTCTCTCTCTCTCTCTCTCTCTCAACAATATTTGGAAGTTGATCAGATATTTTGGTAGCCTACAGCATAGTCTTTTCAGCAGGACACATTTGCTTTCCAACCTGTGTTTTCCCTTGATTGCATTTTAAATATTGCGAAAGGCCTGTTTTCTCTGCTTGCTGTTTTTGCACTGACAGATTTGCCACGCATTCCCGACTGTAGGCTATTCCTTGTTATTAGGCTACGATCCACAGCTCTGTCTGTAACGGTTTTCTGTATGAGAAGGAGAGTCGGACCAAAATGCAGCGTGTAGATTGCGATCCATGTTTTAATAAACAAACGTAAAACACGAATCAATACAAACACTACAAAATAAAGAACGTAACGAAAACCTAAACAGCCCTATCTGGTGAAAAAACATAGACAGGAACAATCACCCACAAACACAGTGAAACCCAGGCTACCTAAATATGGTTCCCAATCAGAGACAATGACGAACACCTGCCTCTGATTGAGAACCATATCAGGCCGAACATAGAACTAGACAAACTAGACATGTAACATAGAATGCCCACTCAGATCACACCCTGACCAACCAAAACATAGAAACATACAAAGTAAACTATGGTCAGGGTGTGACAGTACCCCCCCCCCCCCCCCCCCCCCCCCAAGGTGCGGACTCCGGCCGCAAAACCTGAACCTATAGGGGAGGGTCTGGGTGGGCATCTGTCCGCGGTGGCGGCTCTGGCGCTGGACGTGGACCCCACTCCATAATAGTTTTAGTCCACCTCCTTAGCGTCCCTAGATAGGTTACCCTCCTTAATGACCGCTCGGGACAGAGGGGCAGCTCGGGACAGAGGTAGCTCGGGACTGATGGGTAGCTCAGCACTGAGAGGAAGCTCAGCACTGAGAGGAAGCTCAGCACTGAGAGGAAGCCCAGGCAGGTAGTTGGATCTAGCAGATCCTGGCTGACTGGAGAATCTGGAAGAGTCTGGTCGACTGGCAGATCTGGAAGAGTCTGGTAGACTGGCAGATCTGGAAGAGTCTGGTAGACTGGCAGATCTGGAAGAGTCTGGTAGACTGGCAGATCTGGAAGAGTCTGGTAGACTGGCAGATCTGGAAGAGTCTGGTAGACTGGCAGATCTGGAAGAGTCTGGTAGACTGGCAGATCTGGAAGAGTCTGGTAGACTGGAAGAGTCTGGTAGACTGGCAGATCTGGAAGAGTCTGGTAGACTGGCAGATCTGGAAGAGTCTGGTAGACTGGCAGATCTGGAAGAGTCTGGTAGACTGGCAGATCTGGAAGAGTCTGGTTGTCTGGCAGATCTGGAAGAGTCTGGTTGTCTGGCAGATCTGGAAGAGTCTGGTTGTCTGGCAAATCTGGAAGAGTCTGGTTGTCTGGCAAATCTGGAAGAGTCTGGTTGACTGGTAGATCTGGAAGAGTCTGGTTGACTGGTAGATCTGGAAGAGTCTGGTTGACTGGCAGCTCTGGCTGCTCCATGCTGACTGGCTGCTCCATGCTGACTGGCAGCTCTGGCTGCTCCATGCTGACTGGCTGCTCCATGCTGACTGGCAGCTCTGGCTGCTCCATGCTGACTGGCTGCTCTGGCTGCTCCATGCTGACTGGCTGCTCCATGCTGACTGGCGGCCCTGGCTGCTCCATGCTGACTGGCGGCCCTGGCGGCTCCATGCTGACTGGCGGCCCTGGCGGCTCCATGCTGACTGGCGGCCCTGGCGGCTCCATGCTGACTGGCAGCTCTGGCGGCTCCTTGCAGACTGGCAGCTCCTTGCAGACTGGCAGCTCCTTGCAGACTGGCAGCTCCATGCAGACTGGCAGCTCCATGCAGACTGGCAGCTCCATGCAGACTGGCAGCTCCATGCAGACTGGCAGCTCCATGCAGACTGGCAGCTCCATGCAGACTGGCAGTTCTGAACAGGCGGGAGACTCCGGCAGCGCTGTAGAGGCGGAAAGCTCTGACAGCGCTAAACAGGCGGGAGACTCCGGCAGCGCTGGAGAGGAGGAGGGCTCCGACAGCGCTGGACAGGCGAGGCGCACTGTAGGCCTGATGCGTGGTGCTGGCACTGGTGGTACTGGGCCAAGGACACGCACAGGAAGCCTGGTGCGGGGAGCTGCTACCGGAGGGCTGGGGTGTGGAGGTGGTACTGGAAAGACCGGACCGTGCAGGCGCACTGGAGCTCTTGAGCACCGAGCCTGCCCAACCTTACCTGGTTGAATGCTCACTGGTCGCCCTGCCAGTGCGGCGAGGTGGAATAGCCCGCACTGGGCTATGCAGGCCAACCGGAGACACCGAGCGCAAGGCTGGTGCCATGTAAGCCGGCCCAAGGAGACGCACTGGGGACCAGCTGCGTAGAGCCGGCTTCATGGCATTAGGCTCGACGCTCAATCTAGCCCGGCCAACACGCGGAGCTCGATTCCAGCACCGGGCTATGCACCGGCACTGGAGACACCGTGTGCACCACTGCATAACACGGTGCCTGTCCGGTCTCTCTAGCCCCCCGGTAAGCACAGGGAGTTTGCGCAGGTCTCCTACCTGGCGTAGCCATACTCCCTGTTAGCCCCCCCCCCAAGAAATTTTTGGGGCTGCCTCTCGGGCTTCCTTGCCAGCCGTGTTCCCTCATATCGCCAGCTCCTCTCTCCGGCTGCCTCTGCTCTCCTAAGTGCCTCCACCTGTTCCCATGGGAGGCGATCTCTTCCAGCCAGTATCTCCTCCCAAGTGTAACAGCCCTTGCCATCCAAAACGTCCTCCCATGTCCATTCCTCTTTACGCTGCTGTTGCTGCCTGTTGACACGCTGCTTGGTCCGTTGGTGGTGGGTGATTCTGTAACGGTTTTCTGTATGAGAAGGAGAGTCGGACCAAAATGCAGCGTGTAGATTGCGATCCATGTTTTAATAAACAAACGTAAAACACAAATCAATACAAACACTACAAAATAAAGAACGTAACGAAAACCTAAACAGCCCTATCTGGTGAAAACACATAGACAGGAACAATCACCCACAAACACAGTGAAACCCAGGCTACCTAAATATGGTTCCCAATCAGAGACAATGACGAACACCTGCCTCTGATTGAGAACCATATCAGGCCGAACATAGAACTAGACAAACTAGACATGTAACATAGAATGCCCACTCAGATCACACCCTGACCAACCAAAACATAGAAACATACAAAGTAAACTATGGTCAGGGTGTGACACTGTCATTAAATTATAAGCCTTCTCATGGCGTAGTAGGCTATTCTGGATAATTTAATTTATTTCTGAACAGACAGCAGTAATTCTATTACTTTGGCAAATGTATTTAAATGTATCAGGGGTGCTGCAGTTCGTTCAGAACCCTTCACATGGCTATGATTCTACAAGTACATAAATGATGAAGAGCAACTCTGGAGAGATGAGAGTTGCAGGCTCATGTCTATCAGAGCAGAGAGGGATCATAGGAAGTGAATCTCATTCTATGAACTTTGATCACTTTTAGTATACATTATATTTTATGCCAGGAGAGGTACCGGATCCGACCAAATAGATTCCGGAACAAAACATTCCAAAACAGAGAGGTGCAGGATCCTTGCCTCATGTGACATGTCTCCTTCGCATAGAGTTAATCAGGCGGTTGATTGTGGCCTGTGGAATGTTGAACGGCAAGACAATGGGCCTCAGGATCGTGTCATGGTATCTCTATGTATTCAAATTGCCATCGATAAAATGCAGTTGTGTTCGTTGTCCGTAGCTTATGCCTGCCCATAACATAACCCCAGCACCACCATTGGACACTCTGTTCACAACGTTGACATCAGCAAACCGCTCGCCCACATGACACCATACATGCCATCTGCCTGGTACAGTTGAGCATTTACCCACTGAAGGCGGTGATGCCTGCAATCAAGTCAAGACCCTGGTGAGGACGACGAGAACGCAGACGAGCTTCTATGAGACGGTTTCTGATAGTCTGTGCAGAAATTATTTTGTTGTGCAAACAGTTCCATCAGCTGTCCCGGTGACTGGTCTTAGACGATCCCACTGATGAAGAAGCTGGATGTGGAGGTCCTGGGCTGGCATTGTTAAAACGTGGTCTGCGGTTGTGAGGCCGGTTGGACGTACTGCCAAATTCCCGTGAACGTTCAGTTCTCTGTCAACAGCTGTGGTGGACGTTCCTCCAGTCAGCATGCCAATTGCACACTCTCTCAAAACTTGAGACATCTGTGGATTTGTGTTGTGTGACAAAACTGCACATTTTAGAGTGGCCTTTTATTGTCCCCAGCACAAGGTGCAGCTGTGTAATGATCATGCTGTTTAATCAGTTTTGTGATATGCCACACCTGTCAGGTGGAGGTGAGAAATAAATCTGACACTGTGGGAGAGCTGAGATTCCCCTCTATTCATCATTGACCATGTCATTTTGATATTAAACATATTCTTAAAATAGCTCACATGCTGTCAATAGATCTCCCGGAAACCTCAACATTTTAGCCATACGAGGTTATGGATATTTTTAACCAGGCAAGGCCGTTAAGAACAAATTGTTATTTACAATGAAGGCCTACCAAAAGGCAAAAGGCCTCCTGCGGGGACGGGGGCTGGGACTAAAAATAAATAAAAATATAGAACAAAACACACATCACGACAAGAGAGACAACACTACATAAAGAGAGACCTAAGACAACAACATAGCATGGCAGCAACACATGACAACACAACATTGTAGTAACACAACATGGCAGCAGCACAACATGGTGCAAACATTATTGGGCACAGACAACAGCACAAAGAGCAAGAAGGTAGAGACAACAATACATCACGCAAAGCAGCCACAACTGTCAGTAAGTGTCCATGTTCGAGTCTTTGAATTAAGAAATTGAGATAAAACTGTCCAGTTTGAGTGTTATGTTGCAGCTCATTCCAGTCGCTAGCTGCAGCGAACTGAAAAGAGGAGCGACCCAGAGATTGTGTGTACTTTGGGGACCTTTAACAGAATGTGACTGGCAGAACGGGTGTTGTATGTGGAGGATGACAGCCGCAGTAGGTATCTCAGATAGGGGGGAGTGAGGCCTAAGAGGGTTTTTATAAATAAGCATCAACCAGTGGGTCTTGCAATGGTGATACAGAGATTACCAGTTTACAGAAGAGTATAGAGTGCAGTGATGTGTCCTATTAGGGAGCATTGCTGGCAAATCTGATGGCAGAATGGTAAAGAACATCTATCTGTTCGAGAGCACCCTTACCCGCTGATCTATAAATTACGTCTCTATAATCTAGCATGGGTAGGATGGTCATCTGAATAAGGGTTAGTTTGGCAGCTGGGGTGAAAGAGGAGCAATGACGATAGAAGAAAACAAGTATAGATTTTACTTCAGCCTCCAGCTTTGATATGTGCTAAGAGAAGGACAGTGTACCATCTAGCCATACTCCCAAGTACTTGTATGAGGTGATTACCTCAAGCTCTAAACCCTCAGAGGTAATAATCACACCTGTGGGGAGAGAGGCATTCTTCTTACCAAACCACATGACCTTTTGTTTTCGAGGTGTTCAGAACAAGGTTAAGAATGCTTTGTTGTAGAGCGTTTAACACAAAGTCAATCAATACACCAATACTCCTTACCCGGCCGACAAGAAAGGAATGGTCTACCGTATCAAAAGCTTTGGCCAAGTCAATAAAAATAGCAGCACAACATTGCTTAGAATCAAGGGCAATGGTGACATCATTGAGGACCTTTAAGGTTGCAGTGACACATCCATAACCTGAGTGGAAACCAGATTGCATACCAGAGAGAATACTATAGACATCAAGAAAGCCAGTCAGTTGATTATTGACAAGTTTTTTGACAACACTTTTGATAAACAGGGAAAAATAGAGATAGCCCTATAACAGTTAGGATCAGCTTGATCTCCCCCTTTAAATAAAGGATGGACCGTGGCTGCCTTCCAAGCAATGGGAACCTCCCCAGAGAGAAGAGACAGGTTAAAAAGGTCAGAGATAGGCTTGGCGATTATAGGGGCAGTAACCTTAAAGAAGAAAGGGTCTAAATCCTTTCTTTGGGGGTCAAGTTTAAGGAGTTCCTTTAGCACCTCGGACTCAGTGACCGCCTGCAGGGAGAAACTTTGTAGCGGGGCAGGAGAAAAAGAGGGAGGAGCATTGGGGTTGGTCACATTAGAAGCGGTGGGAGATGAGTAAATGTTGAACGGGCAAGGAGGCATGGCTGAGTCAAATAGGAATCCTGACGTAATGAAGTGCTGATTAAAAAGCTCAGCCATGTGCTTCTTGTCAGTAACAACCACATCATCAACTTTAAGGGACATGGGCAGCTGTGAGGAGGAGGGCTTTAACTGTTTTCCAGAACTTCTTGGGGTTAGACCCAGAGAGAGAACTGCTCCTTAAAGTAATTAACTTTGGCCTTCCAGATTGCCTGAGTGCACTTATTTCTCATTTGCCTGAACAAGAGCCAGTCAGCCTGAGTATGCGTGTGCCGAGCCTTTCGCCAAATGCAATTATTGAGGTGGAGTAACTCTTCAAGATCAGGGTCGAACCAGGGGCTGAACCTGTTTTTAATTCTCATTTTCTTTATGGGGGCGTGTTTGTTAACAAAAGCACTGAAAATATCAAAAAAGAAGGTCCAAGCATCTTTGACAGAGGGGATCAAGCTGATTCTACACCGATTTACAGAGGCCAGGTCATGAAGAATGCTTGCTCATTAGTTTTTTAGCAGGAGTATATGACAAAATCAGGACAGGTCGTTTCACTGAGCAGCCATTACGAACACAGGCTGTAAAACAGTGATCACTACAGAAAACACCAGACTGATACCTATCAGGATTATTTGTGAGGATAACATCGAGGAGACTAGCCTTTTCCTGGTGTTTGAAGTCTATCCTTGTGGGATTGGTAATAATCTGATAAAGATTTAGGGAGTCCCTAAAGCAATGGTCAGGTGGTTTTAGCATGTCCCAGTTTAGGTCAACTAGCAGGACGAATTCAGACTTGGTACTCCAAGGACTAGGAGAGAGTTTAGGGCACGTAGGTTACAGGCCAGTGCTGATGGAGGACGATAACACCCAGCAACAGTCAACAAAGAGCTATTTGAAAGTTTAATGCTTAAAATCAAATTGGGGACAGACTTGTTGGAGACAACTGAGCACAGAAGGTGTTCCTTGGAAAATATTGCCACTCCACCACCTTTGGAAGATCTGTCTTGTCTTGCCGAAAAAGGTTATAGCCAGAAAGGTTAACATCAGTATTCAAAACACTCTTTCTGAACCACGTCTCATTAATGACCAACACATCTGGATTGGAGCTGTGAACCCACACTTTCAATTGATCCATTTTAGGTAATAAGCTTCTAGTGTTAACGTGCATAAAGCCCAGGCTTTTACGAGGGCATAAATCACTGAAACAGATATCAGAGCACAAATCAGAATTTGTGCTAGCAACAGTAGATGTGCCAGGGTGTACATGCACATTTCCAGATATCATCAACAGTAATACAATCAATGCACGGCAGAGGACAGGGAGAGCTCTGCAGTGTCGATTTCTGACATTTGAATGTGCATTAGATGGCAACAAGATCATATTAAACAGCAATTCCATCAGTTAACATGAATACAAAGCCGGCGAGAGGTGGTTTGCATAGGATGGGAGGCCAAGAGTCCGTGTAACCAATAGAGAGTCAGAGTTCCGAGTGTGGGAACAAACAGTCTGTCCCACGGTTGGGTAAACAACAGCCTGTGTGCTGAAGGCGAGCGAAAGCTCGGGGGAGAGGGGGGACTGTGGTGGGGTTACCTGTACCAGACAGGGGGAGACAACCAGGGCAGACGGTGAACAGATCGCCAGGTGAAATCCAAGCAGCAGTGCAGCAGGCAACGGGAGTAGGTGTCACACCCACTTGGGAAAAGCTTTTTTCTGGAGGCAGATTTCTTGTAGAAAATGCCAGTAGATCTGGTCTCTGAACAGCAAGAGGGGGCTTCAAAGGCATCTGGATTTGGTTGTGGTAGCCTGCCATTTGTTGGGCTCAAAGGCTTCGACACCTCTCCCTTCACACGTCAGTGCTAATTAAAGTTGAATCTGGTGTGTCTGGTCTGTCTCAGTTCCAGGCTGGATGGTAGCTTTCAGGTGATTTTGTCCAATACTAGGTTGTAGCTTTGGAGTTTTGATCTAGATTGATGGTTATGCTGTGTAGGGTAGCATCCTGCAAATGTCCTTGCCAAAACATCCAAGTTTCTCTAACTCCAAATCTATCTTTTTGTAAAAAACATGCGGAAAAATGTGAGAGCTCACATGCAGCTGTGTCTCTCTCTCTCTCCTTCTCCCTCTCAAACATGTCTTAGTTAGTTACCTTCCTTTGAAGTAGCCTAACTTAAACATTTGATCCAGAGTAAGCCATCCCTGTGACCGGGTGTGGTAATTCTTATCTATTCATATCTATAAAGTTCAATGATGTTAGGTACAGTGGGATTTTTAGTCAAATGTCTTTATAAATGAAAACATAGCAATGTATCAACCTATGTGATATCCAAGAGGGCACACCAAATTTCTGGTAGGGAATGGAACGATGAGTGCTAAAATTGTCACCTGTAATAAAGAGCAGTGCGCTATGATAAACTGCATCTAGCGGCTTTGATGAAGTGGCAGCTGCGTTCATATAGACGATCTCGACCTGGTCTAGGACCGACCGGAACATCGACCGAATAATCTGCTTTCTCCTATTTAGCGAGAGGCAGGAACTTTCTCTATGAAGACCATTTGTATTCTCAGCTTCTTTACTAAATCATCAATACGCTTTGAAAAAATACAGATTTTCATTTATCCAGATGTCGATATTTGTAAGCACAGCCACGATCAGTGTTGACACCATATACTTAAATCATCAGACTTATTTTTCTGCGCTCTAGAGAACAACATATACTTAGTTGTAGCTGCATTCAGTACTCAGGTCAATAACGTTTTACTGTAATACAATGAAGGCAGACTGTAGTTCAGATAGAGCCTTATCAACCGTGGGGGCGTTAGCATACACAACCATTTTTAACAGACAAGTTGTAATCGTTAATGTAAACAGTAAAAAATTACAGGACCCATATTCGACCCCTGCAGGACACCTTTCGAAATATCCAGGAAACCTGATTTAACACCATCAGTAGCTTTACATTAACCTCTATCTGTCAAGTCATTTTTAAACCAGTTATATGCAGCCTGGTCTAGGCCAATTGAGGAAAGCCTCTGAATTAGAAAAACAGTATCGAAAGCCTTTGACAGGTCAATGAAGAGGGCAGCACAATGATGCCTTTTATCCCTACGGTTAACCACATAATTTATAACTAGGGACGCAGCAGAGATAGTGCTATGACCTGGTCTAAAATCCAACTGATGTACATTTAGAAAACATTTCAAAGATAACAAAGATCTTAGCTGAGAATTAACCAAGGATTCAAATATTTTAGGGAGGCAAGAAAGTTTAAAAATAGGCCGATAAATATTTAGGTCACAATGGTCACCACCTCTGTGAAGGGGGATTACATGGGCCGCCTTCCAAACCTTGGGGAGAGTACCAGATATAATCATCAGGTTAAAAATATGGGTTAATGATTGAGAAATCAGGGGAGCAGATAGCTTCAGCAAAAATGGATCAAGCAATGGATCAAGGCATCTAGCACATCACAGATAGTAAATTGTTGAAATGAAAACAAAGATTCAATAGCAGTTGGTGGTTAAACTGTCGAGTCAACTAGAGGCTGGCAGAGGGAAGAGCAGTCAATTGACTGTCCAGGGTCAACTACACCACTGTTTCAATCAAATAAAAAGCTGAGATGATTAATGATGATTAAAAGCATAACTTATCCCATTCTTCTCAGTTATGATACCAGAGTCAGACAGAACTTTCTTAGGCAGGAAAAATATTAATTTGTACAATTCAGTGCATTTACTGTTTTCAAAATGTATGAGGATCACCAGCAGAGTAAGAGATAAAGCTTAAAAAGTAGCTTGATTTAGCATTCTTAATCGAGATAGATCTCTCTGTACTTTGCTCCGTTCATCTTTCTCTCGATCCTGACTAGTCTCCCAGTCCCTGCCGCCAAAAAACACCCCCACAGCATGATGCTGCCACCACCATACTTCACCGTAGGGATGGTGGCAGGTTTATTATTTGTAATACATTTGCTAAAATGTCTAAAAACCTGTATTTGATTTGTAATTATGGGGCATTGTGTGTAGATTGATGATGTATGTAATCATTTTTAGAATAAGGCTGTGACGTAACAAAATGTGGAAAAGGAAAGGAGTCTGAATACTTTCCCGAATGCACCGTACTCTTAAATTGATAACCAATCTACATTCAAAAATGACCAACTCGGAGGACAGTAAAGGTGTTAATCCCTCATAACATCCACCATGGCTGCAGGGGGGGCGGTAAATCCCATAAATGTGTATTCTGGTTTATGGACACACCTACAGTACAACCAGGAGCTCAAATTTATTGGGAACAGAAATGTTTAAAGATTGGGACACCATGAAATTAGATTTGACATACACTACCGTTCACTCAGAAATGTCCTTGTTTTTGAAAGAAAAGCAACATGTTTTGTCCATTAAAATAACATCAAATTGATCAGAAATACAATGTACACATTGTTAATGTTGTAAATGACTATTGTAGCTGGAAACGGCAGATTTTTTATGGAATATCAGCTATGCTAACATAATTGCAAAAGGGTTTTCTAATGATCAATTAGCCTTTTAAAATGATAAACTTGGATTAGCTAACACAACGTGCCATTGGAACACTGGGGTGATGGTTGCTGATAATGGGCCTCTGTACGCCTATGTAGATATCCATTAAAAATCTGTGGTTTCCAATAGTCACTTACAACATTAACAATGTCTACACAGTATTTCTGATCAATTTCTGATCAATTTGATGTCATTTTAATGGACATAAAAATGTACTGTAAGTGACCCCAAACTTTTGAATGGTAGTGTATGTAGCCACTCCTCCCCCATTCTGTAATCTGTCACATCTAAATACATCTAAATGCATTATAATAATTTACATCCATGTCTTTATCACAGAACCATTAACCATGTTTCTGAGAGAACCAGAATGTCAGGACATGAGTCCTGTACCCAAATGTAAAAAAAAATGTGTTTAAGTCAGAGTGAGTATTAAGCTCATTTCTATGTGAGCTAACAGGCATATTAAACTATTATTACGAAAATTAGGCGCTCTCTTTGTTTTGAGTTATGTCATCACAATGTACAATTCTTGCCACAACCATTTTTACAAGTCTGATTATAATTTTTATTGCAACCTGACCTGGAGTGTGCTCACAAAA
This sequence comes from Oncorhynchus clarkii lewisi, assembly GCF_045791955.1. Taxonomy (NCBI): domain Eukaryota; kingdom Metazoa; phylum Chordata; class Actinopteri; order Salmoniformes; family Salmonidae; genus Oncorhynchus; species Oncorhynchus clarkii. The sequence continues at coordinate 55,550,000 of NC_092152.1, forward strand.
GATTATAAGAAAACAACATCAAACCACCATCAAGTGTTTAGTCAGTGTACAGTGAAAGGAAAGCTGGAAAGCTGTGTAGCAAATGCCAAGACTAGCTACTAAAACATATAATGTACTCAATGAAGGTGACTCAAATCCGCTCTTTTCAAGTGTATCACCACCTAAAGCTATTAGTATATGTGCTAATTGACTTGATCATTGTTGATCTGAAGTAATCTGAACACATGTTCAGATAGAGAAAGAACGGAAGAGATGTGGAAGAGTACTTGTTGCTGAACCTACTTCTGGACCCAGCCCCTAATTTCTGAAGAACGTTGAAGATACGTCTAAAACACAGAGACACCTCATTGAGTTGTTACATTTGGTTAACTTGGGGAAATGGATGGCCTGAGGAGAACCGAATGAGTGCAGATCCCCCAAAGGATTGGAATGACGGGGCTAATGTTGTCTCATGAGAGCTTCAATCAATGAGTAAATAGAAAATTCGACCTCACCTGCATGTACTGTCCAAGTGTGTACTCTGCATAGCTTACAGGAAGGGTTTCCAAAGATTTTTGGCCCGCAACCCCATTTTGATTTGATTTTTTTTTCGTGGCCCCACCATGTAAAAAAAAGGGATGTAATCAATGGCCAATGTTTACGTTTTTAATTGTGGCTATGAAAGTCTACTACAAATCAGTCTAACAGTACTTTTGACAATATTTCAATCTGAAAGAAGTATGGTTTGAAGTTCCTGAAATGCATCAGAAAGCTATTGGGAAGTTCAGAAGATCATCTGGCAATAATTTTGTATGATCTTCTGTGTAGAAAATAAATAATTATGCCCCCCCCAGTCTGATTGCCTGGTCTTGTCCACTCTATTCTAATGAATCCTGCGTGGCTTGTGGCATTGTAGGAGGGAAGACAAATACATGTTCGTGAGAGTCTTATCTTTCAGTGATGGGATCATACATTTTTTTTGCTTAAACCGTTCAAAAGAGAGCCACATTCGTAGGAAGAAAACAGAAACCGATCTGTTTATTACAACCACATCTAGCAGCTACCGGAGGTTACTGACTTAACCCCGGTTCTATGAACCAAGCACAATTATTTTTTTTTCCCAGAGTTTCTCGCACAACCCCATTTTCAAATCGTGACACCTAATTTGGGAAACGCTGGTTTAGATTGTAGAAATTCCAGAGAGTGCTTTACCTCCTTAGGGCTGAGTAATTCTCACCTCTCACAATGAGTTTTTTTTCTTCATTCAGAATAATAAATAGCGGTTTGAAAGACAGACGCTGCGCTCACTTTTCGACAAGCGGTATCCAAACATTTCCTTTCCTTTTGAGTTTTGAGAGCAAGACTGTGCACTTTTCCCATGTTCACTTGGTTCTATTTCCGCGTCGTGCAGTCTGAAGAGAAAGGTTAACTCTTACGTCTCTTCTTCTGGCTTTAGCATCAGCCTGTCTCCTACCATAGCCTCTGGAGCTTTGGAAGCATGCAAATGAAACAAGAGGGAAAGTTAACGCTCACTCATATAATTCTCAGCTCATGCATAATAACAGACTGTCTCAAAGGACCTTGCCGTAGCCTGACATGACTGTCTTCCCTGAGCTACATTGTAATTCACAAACACTGTTTCTTGGTTTGATCCCCCCAGGCATTTGGATGCCCTAGCTGTGCTCTCTACCAATCTACCAGTATTGGTACTAGAAACCAGGATCTCTTGCATGTCGTACCCGTTTCAAACTAGTTTCCATCATTTCACTGCTAAGACACATCTCACATTTCACACTCCACTTGCGTTGTTGTCTTGTTTGCTGTCTGTAGTTGCTCTAAAGTTGCTCTTAAATTGCTTGTCTGATGAATAAACCACTACTTGATTATGTTTGTTGAGGAAGGGCCATGCTCTTGCACTCCCTTTGCCCCGAGGCACAGGGAGGTTTTAAATGTGGTTCATCATTCATTTCACGGTCTCTCGCAAATACTTGTCAATGAATATTAATGGTATAAGCAAACATTCATATCTCTAAGCCAAATAAGGGTGAAGACGCTTTTGAAGTGACCATTTGCATAGTGGGGTGAGGTGAGGTTGGGGTGCCATGCACAATTCCTAATATAGTATAAAATATGATTATGCAGACAAACTTCTAGGCGTATGCTTTGTGGTCATGGCAATTTATGGGATTGCAAAGCCAGTATTTAAATCCACACTTATATGGTTATTGAGAGGGTTCATAAGTTTACGGGTAGCTATCCACTCCGGAGGACATAGGATTTCTGCAATGATGATCTGTCTGGCTCTAATTAAGCAATATGGCCTGGGGAGGTGTGGTATATGGCCAATATACCACGACTAAGGGCTGTTCTTATGCACAACGGCAACACGGAGTGCCTGGACACAGCCCTTAGCCGTGGAATATTGGCCATATATCACAAAACCCTGAGGTGCCTTATTGCTATTATAAACTGGTTACCAACGTAATTAGAGCAGTAAAAATACATGTTTTGTCCTACCCATGGTGTACGATCTGATATTCCACAGCTGTCAGCCAATCAGCATTCAGGGCTCGAACCACCAAGTTTATAAGAACAAAGATGACATTGACTCAAGACAAATAGGCATATGGACTTATCGTGAATGTATTGGTTTGGCAATTTAGTTAAAATCTCAATGTCATTTCACACATTTCCAATCAAAAAAATACTCCACAAGATGTCCATGTGAAGATGCATATCGAATGATGCATCCCAGCAGGCAAAATTTGTCTGAAATCCGATTTTCTGGCTAGATTTATGCCAGGTAATGACGTCGTTGGGTTGTTATTTGGGTGTTGTTATTTGACCAGCCCATGACATCATAAAATATGTCAGCCTTACGTATTTTAAACCAGTTTTGCATAACAGGGCTTGATTGACAGGGCCCATGGAGTTTCTTATTATTAAAAAACAACCAGGATTTCTTTAGGGCTCAATTATGTTTCACAGTAGGCTATGATGTCAAGCTAATATCAATCTAGTACACTTCCATCACTTCCACACTTCCATCAAAAGTCTATTACCAAATGTTTAAACCCGGCAAATAGAAGAAACCCGAAGTCATTTTTATTAGGAAGGAGCCAGGTGTTTGAACTCTTAAGCCAATTAGTATGTTTAATGACTAAACTTACACTTTAATGTATCAATTAAGTGTCAGGGAGAAATGAAAAGCAGCACGACTGCAGAATCCAAGGGCCTGAGTTTTTGAGGCCTACCCTCTGATATAGACGGAATAAAAACATTTCAGAGTGTACTGTCCTTAGATTGATGTACAGTGAGGTAAAGACACATGGCACAGTCACACCAGTGTGAAACGCTGATCAAGCACAACTTTTATCACCTAGGGACAATTCCAAATGGAGTGCTCTTAAAATTCCAATATGGTGAACCTGCTGGTCCCTGATAATTCTGTTTTTATGCTGTTCTAGTATTATCAGGCCCAGGGACCATTGAGTGTTTAAATGGAGCATAGCAAAGACAAGATTCTGTTATGTTTGAGTTCGCCTCTTCCCGTCTTATCCTGCCTCCATCTTTTCTGATGCAACCAGCCTGTGGGGTTTATTCACAGACTAAAGTAACTTAACACGCACGTTGGTAACTTCATATCTACTTTTGTAATTACACTGTGATTGCACAGTAATTATTGTCCCACATGCAACGAGAAGTGAACAACTTAATTTGATTCCATATTAACTGTAGATATAGTTACAATGCAGTCACAGGTCATTAATTAACAATGACTTACCTTGATCATAATAGATCATTCGATTGAGAACACATTCTCATTTAAAACAATGACATGGGGAAGAGTTGAAGTGGAGAGGATGGGGTTCAATGAGCCAGTTGAAAGCCAGGGATGATTGACTGGCCAGGTAAGTACACCTTCACTCTAGTGAGACGTGCCATGGGATCTCCCCGAATTGCTGAATGGCAAGAGCTCAGTACATCTCATCTCAAAGACAGATCACCAAGGCACATGACATTCCATGTCACTGTTGGTATCATGGCAACGTCACATAGAGGAAGATCAAAATAATGATATTGAAATATCCCTTTTATGTAGTCTCTCACATATCGTTGCTTTAATTACAAAAATACAAAATGGGTCAAACATAATTCCCACACATCCATTTACAGTATCAATACTGTGCCAATGTTTTCAAATAATGACTGATCCAGAGATTAAAACGCCATAAATACATTCTGAGACGGGTGGCAAAAATATGGGCACTAAACATTAGAACATACACTACCGTTCAAACGTTTGTGGTCACTTAGAAATGTCCTTGTTTTTAATGGAAAATACACATTTTTTGGTCCATTAAAATAACACCAAATTGATTCGAAATACATTGTAGACATTGTTAACGTTGTAAATGACTATTGTAGCTGGAAACGGCTGATTGTTAATGGAATATCTATATAGGCGCACAGAGAACCATTATCAGCAACCATCACTCCTGTATTCCAATGGCACGTTGTGTTAGCTAATCCAAGTTTATCATTTTAAAAGGCTAATTGATCATTAGAAAACCCTTTTGCAATTATGTTAGCACAGCTGAAAACTGTTGTGCTGATTAAAGAACTCTGGGATGCTGGCCTTCTAGACAGAGTTGCAAATAAAAATCCATATCTCAGACTGGCCAATAAAAGAAAAGATTAAGATGGGCAAAAGAACACAGACACTGGACAAAGGAACTCTGCCTAGAAGGCCAGCATCACGGAGTCGCCTCTTCAACTGTTGACATTGAGTCTGGTGTTTTCTGGGTACTATTTAATTAAGCTGCCAGTTGAGGACTTGTGAGGTGTCTGTTTCTCACTGGGGCCTCCCACTACTCTTTCTATTCTGGTTAGAGACTGTTTGCGCTGTTCTGTGAAGGAAGTAGTACACAGCGTTGTACGAGATCTTCAGTTTCTTGACAATTTCTCACATGGAATAGCCTTCATTTCTCAGAACAAGAATAGACCGACGAGATTCAGTAGAAAGTTTTTGGTTTCTGGCCATTTTGAGCCTGTAATCGAACCCACAAATGCTTATGCTCCAGATACTCAACTGGTCTAAAGAGGGCCAGTTGTATTGCTTCTTTAAGCAGAACAACAGTTTTCAGCTGTGCTAACATAATTGCAAAAGAGTTTTCTAGTCTTTTAAAATTCTAAACTTGGATTAGCTAACACAGCGTGCCATTGGAATACAGGAGTGATGGTTGCTGATAATGGTCCTCTGTACGCCTATGTAGATATTCCATTAAAAAACAGCCGTTTACAGCTACAATAGTAATTTACAACATTAACAATGTCTACACTGTATTTCTGATCAAATTACTACTGATCAATTTATTATGTTATTTTAATGGACAAAAAATGAGCTTTTCTTTCTAAAAGAAGGACATTTCTAAGTGACCCCAAACTTTTGAACGGTAGTGTATACTTGAATATACAGTGTATCAAAATGAAAAAGCACTGCATGGGATCAGTATGTGCATCAGCACTCCAGTGTAAATTAGATCCCGTACCCTTTAATGGTGGCGCATATGTTAATTCTGACACAAACACATGCATATAACATGAGGAATCCACGGCAGGTAAATGTGTGACTGAATTTTAATTCACAAACTGTATGAGGTGTCATACTTGAGTTCTCTAAAAAAAAAATTAAAAAATGCACAATGAATGATGTCTGTTGTCTGGCTGCCTTGAATATAACAGGGCAGAGTAGACGGTTGCACTGAGCTGTGTAGTCACACATAAACAGAAGTGGCGCTACCCTTTTGAGCTAATAAACATCACCAACATATAAAAGTTACAAGTTGCTATATAGTATATGTAAACAACAGCCGGAATTCAATCAGGTGGTTTCTGTACTACTTCTAGAGTATAGGCTACAGCGTGTGTAAATCTCATACCGAGACCTTGCAGGGTTCCTTGGATCAAAACATTGTCTCTTTCTGTCTTGTCACATGGCTAGGGTTGACAGGGAGGCATTATCACGCTGTCTTGGCCAGCCTCCACCGAGAGCTGTACTCCATGCCCTCCACCTAAATAGATGTGATGGCTGCTTGACCAGGAACATTCGCTGAACCAAATTGGCAAAAATTCAAGGAGAATAGTGAGTTGCCCATGGGAGACAATTTCATCAAAGGCCACTCTTAAATGATATTTCATCTGCATATTTTCAATTTGAGCCGAGCGCAAAATAGCGAGCGCACCAATCGACTCAGTTGATACAAGTCATATTAAATGAATGGGGAGAGTTGTGAGCACTCATTTGGGTCTCTCACGCCTTCTTCAAAACGCTGTCACTTTGTCTATTAATTCATATTACAGTTTATCGCAAGTTCTTGTTAAACCAAAAGGGAACGAGTGAGCGTAGTAACCTGGGGTTTTCTATTTCTCTGTGGACTTGAGATAAAAGTGTTTAGTTTAGTAGGGGGGGGGGGGGGGGGGGGGGGGGGGGCAGAGACTTTGTTGTCGTCTGGAAGGCAAGAAGAGGCAAAGATGAAAAACAAAACATGGAATGTACTTTTTCTAACAATCTGTTTGCTATGACTTTTTGGGGGGACAATAATTTTAGCTTTTTCCAAGCACCCGTAAGCAAGGAACATTACATATCCCATTTAAATCCTCTTTCACAGCTCTGTTGATTTTGATTATTGATGGCTCAACAGCTAACTGCAAAGACCATAACACTCCAATGAGCTCCAAATCATACCATGCAAAGAGCAACAGGGTTATGAGCCTCTTGGCCTGTGTTGTAGTATTCGAGTCCAGGACTCTTGACTCAAGTCACGATTTTCTGAATACAGCTATATCTACAGTATCTCAATATCTAACTCCCTACCAAAATAGGGCTTCTGGGGCAGTTTAGGGTTAAGTGTAAGGGCACAATGGTGGTGGCACTAGCCCCTGAGATGCTAATGAGGTTCCCAGCTCACATCCTGCCAGATATCTCCAATCAGACCTGGGATTTAAACCAGCAACTTCTAACCTCTAAGCTGCCTGCCACTCCAGGAAAAGTGGCTCACACGACACATATACAAATTGGAGACATTGTGAAATCCACATTTAAACTGTTGCTATACAATGCCTTTCATAAAGTCATGTGGGTTTTTATCATACATCTTTAATTATTGCAAAAAGCTTCAGTCATTACGTTGTCAATTGCAATAATTAAACGCAACACAAAACATTCGTTAAGACACATTCATCTAGCTTGATTAACCCAAGCAAAACCCCCAGGTCGTAGAACATGTAGGTCCCTGCTTATTGCTGACAAGCCGTGTGTATATTATCGTTGCATAAAACATGTCTCCTTGTTGTTTGTACATGTGAATTAGTCAAGTGTTTGAATTTGATTATGCTGCATATCGGGCAATATGCAGTCACAATAATTAACATACTGTATACCTAAGCAATCTTTACATAAGTGCAGTAATCATAGTCAGTCTGCTTGATAAGCTAATAAATGTAAGCCTGACCCTACCTAGACTTCTGGAAATTGGCCCGGCCAATGACAACACAGGAGCATCACTGTCGCTGCCCATCTGACCTTATAAAGCTTGGATAAACTCTGCTTTTAGACTGGAGGCTTCAGCGGCATAAAATGCGGCCTCTGATGAGACGAGACAGAAACTGGTTTAAAATCACGCTTGCTTAGGTGCAGGAGTGTTACATTTGTCTCTCTGCATTTACGTGCACTTCTTCTCTCTGCAACGACGGCATGCTGAAGGCACTGGGTCCCAACCACCCCCTTCTCCTCCTCCCACCCTCCCTGATATGACAATGTAGAAAGCATGGGCCCTTCTCTCTCCCTTCTCCCTCCCCGTCACCCCCGCTATCCCGTCTCTTTGTATGAGATGTCAAAGTCAGGAGGATCCCTCATTCCGGCTGCTCTGGGCCTCAGTTCATTCATGACCTTTTCAGATTAAAGATGAGCGACAAACTCTAATCTTCGATTCAACCCTCTTTTTTTTTTTTGCACAGGTGGTTTTGATGAAATATTTAGAATGGCATTTGAAGGTGCTTAAAAGTGGGACAATGTGCCAATTAACCATTATATTCTGATTAATAGCACTGGGTGTGAAGGAGCTGACTCAAAAAGCTGGGAACTACTGATTTTGTTATAAAAAAAAGTGGGGGTGGCATATTCCCCTTATTCACAGAAAAAAAATATGAAAAACTCTTGCTCATTTAAGGATGCACACCTAGTTATATGAGTGGACCAGTGACTTAAAAATCAAAGTGTAGCAAACATTTTCAGATTTCAATAGAGGTCAAATGCCAAGATGAGTCCAAGTCCGATGCCAACTTTTGGTGCAGCTATACAGTTATACAGTAGGACTCAATGGGAAAGATAGAAACCATTTGATAGACGAAACTAGATGGGGGCCATTTTTCCCATTGTTATGGAATGTAGGTAATGACTGGATTTACACCAAATACTGTATGATAGGAGAAGTGGACCGATCTCAACACTACACCACTCTTGAAAGAGCTTTAACTTTGCAGTGAACTATCCCTTTAAACTGTAGTTTTCTCTACAACAAACTGAGTAAGCTACAGTTTATCTCGTTAATAAATGGAAATCTTTTAAATGGTATACATAGGGAGTAGACTATACTATTCAGCACTGCAAAATACATTTGTTGTGTTGTGTGTTTCTATACAGTAGCTTGTAACATCTATATTGTGTGTTTGTAAAGAAAACAAGCTCAGTGATGTACTAAAGCATTCCTGGAAAAGTCTAATTATATTATTTCCAGATGAAGAGTCGTTTTAGTCATTGTAAGGTAAATGCATTGTGTTATTCATCACATTGTTAGCATAGCCTTTGAGTGCAGACAGGCAGCTCGCTCAGACAGTAAGTCTAAGATTCTAAACGTCAACAAGAGAGTATACTGGCAAAGTAGATTGTTAAATGAACCTGACTCATGTTTCAAACTTAACCTTTCAGAGCGTTGGTTAGTTTGCTACATAAGTGGTTGACATTTGGTCAAGTGTTTGTAAGCTCAGTAAGATAGTGAGCTAGTTTGGTTTGTTTATATTTCCACTCGTGTTTTGAGTTTACACACAAAATGCTAACAAGCTAGCTTGCAACACACATTCAATATTTTTTGCAATATACTTTATTTGATTTACTACCTTAAAATGAAAGGAAATGGACCCCACGTATTGTTGTGACTCATGGGCAATGGAGATATGGCCTCCCATCGTAATTGATGAAGTCATTTTACCACATCACCCTGATTGCATAGACATAAGCACTGTTGCACATTCAAGGTCTCATAACCATTATGAATTTCTACCAGCATTATATAGTCAGTCATACGGCAGCCAAAGCATGAAGAATGTCACATTTCCTCAGCAAACAAATGACACTGAATGTACAATTCCAGAACAAAGATTTACCGGACTGAAACTGCTATGCATGCAATTCTGAGCTGACTGGTCTGAGCTCTAGCAATTGTTAAGCTAACACATCCGCTGTTTAATCGTCGAAACGGTGATAAGTGTTCGGTCAATTACTCGCTGTATACCCAGACACAACCCCGTGTGTTGTTTCACCTTGACCGTGAATTCCATCTTGACCTGGTCTATCTCTCCAGCTCATCTGCCTAATAGTGCGTTTCAACTCCACTTTCACATTCATTTCCAAACGGCCATTTGCTGAAATATGCACCACTTCTTATCAAATTTTTTTTTTTAAAGGAAATTATGTATGCATACGGAATAGATCCTAATGAAAGACAATGGCATTCAAAAAAATAATTGAGCTTTTAATAGGAGTTTTGAATTTGGAATGGAATCATGTTCAAAATGTGTCTCAGGGGTTATAATTGCACAGCCTAAGGATGTCAGATAGATTTGAAGTCGAAAAGTTCTTGGAAAAGTGGAACAGTAGTAGTAAAATAAAGCCCCCGCAAACCAATATATTTCACTTGATCATCATGGCATGTGAGGTAAAGAGGGGCGCCATGTAAGGGTATCCAGCTCTAGGGAACTTACTTTTTATCAAATCAAATAAAAATTGCCATAATGAGAAATTCCTCTACTACTGCCTCAAATTACATGAATTTGGGCCAAAGATTGCGTGGGTGTACTCACATTAGAGGCTGCTCATTGTTCTGGGTCTCAGGGGGGGGGGGGGGGGGGGGGGCACTCAACATTACATTTTGAGAGTTCACACCAGACAGTAAATCGTCAATGTCAAGAGAAGAGCACTCAGGAGCAGCATTTATGAGTGTGCCCCAGTCAGTCTCCCCCTGTGCACTGCAGTCAGTCCGCCCCTCTGCTGCAATGCTATGACAACACCGCCGGCCGACTGAGATTGGCAGACAGCGCCTGTATAATTACACGTTGTCATATCATCACTTTCTTGTCTAAAGCCTGATCTCTTAAACAATGCCCCACAGCAGCGTTTCCCAAGCTCGGGACCCAAAGAGCTGCACGTTTTGGTTTTTGCCCTAGCACTACACAGCTGATTCAAATAATCAACTGATCATCAAGCTTAGTTTGGGAAACGCTGCCCTACAGTATCCCTCCACAACATAATCAATGCAACTACAAGCTGGGTCCTCAACACTGGCTCACCAGCACACCCACATTTTTCATGCATTTTGTAATTGGAACATCACTGAAACGACACTAAGCCCTAGGTAGCGTATACTGTCATACACAACCAGTACTGTTATATACACCCACCCTTTATATCAGTGCCCACATGGTTACAAATGAGCGAGAACACATGGAGCCGAGCAGAATTCCCTTATTTCTCCAGGCCATTAATACACTGTAATAAATGGACTGCGCATCTCACATGTTGTTTATCATGTGTGTGTGTGTGTGTGTGTGTGTGTGTGTGTGTGTGTGTGTGCGTGCGTGCGTGCGTGCGTGCGTGAGTGAGTGTGCATGCGTATTTGTGGGTGTCTGTGTGGTGGGGGGGCTAGGTGAACATCAGAGAGCTGAGTGACACAAGGATCACCTCCTTATGGGGTGACTGGTGAGAGTCTGCACTGTGCATTTCAGACCCCCTTCCATCCACCAGCAGCTCTAAGCTAAACATATTATGTAAAACTGCACAGCATGTGAGTCAAGACGCTTTGCCCAAACTCGCATTGAGGATGCTCTTCATGCTTAGAAAACCCTATTTTAAGCTCAGTGTGTCTGGCTTTCTCCTTTGAGGACAAGCTCCAGGAACAGAATCGTCTTTGACATTGAGTCTCTTCCTCAAACTGCCATGTCTCATAACATAGCACAGGTAGCGCACATCTAACTGCCTCCTCTGGGGGAGGAGAGAGAGACAGAGAAGGAAGAATAAATTGCACAGTCCCAAACATTGAATACATTACACTCATGTCTAAAATTATAGCAGAAATAATGATGGCTGGGAACCTCGAGGCACAGATGGCTCAACCTAAAATGGGGGGGCGGGTGCATTTGCTGTAAAATAACTTCCGTTGCAATACAAGTAGAAAAGTAGAAAACACAGCCCAGTATGAATTAATGTTTTGATAATTGAACATGCTAATTTACTGCAACGATGCTTTAGTTAAGACTTATGTTTCCATTGTTCATGGTTATTATAATGCCAGTGAAGGAACCACCTAACAATCCACAACAGAGTAGGAGAAACATCTGTGTATCACAGTTGATTGTGTACAGTCAATGTACGACTTGCCAAAGATGGTAAATACACAGCATAGCACCACCACACATTCAGCCAATGACCACATTCTGATTGGTCAACGAGAGGTCATCTCCACATCTACTGTACAACATATCGATTTATCCAAACCCAATCTTTCAATGCCACTGAACCTATTCCAGTCAGGAAATTGCTGAATGATTTCTGACATTACCTCTGAAAGTTAAGATTGACCATTGCTTTTGCAGAACTCAACCCCAAATGTGTGAGTACTGAGTACTGTTTGGGGGAGGTCTAGCGCTGGTTAAAATGGATCACAATGACAAAATGTACTGAGGACCTTCAGCTAAATGAAGCCTAGAGATAGTTTGATCTTTGAAAACCTCACATGGATTGACACTGATGCCCACACAGATCAAGGCCTCATGAGCTGAATATGTGTGAGTGTTTGCTGGAACCTCTGCCTTTAACGTTTGTTGTCTCTAGACAGTAATCGTCAATCACAGCTGGTGTGACGCTGCATGAATCCCATGCCCTAACTCCAAAATCCCTTAAAGCGATTCGCCATTAACCTTGCAATGGTGACAGATTTTTAGTAGCGCGCAGGGTAAGCTGGGCCATTTCTCCTGCTTGCTGTTTGATGAAAAAGTAACGGTCGGGATTTCACAAGTAATCCATCACTGTACAAGACGAATTGTGAGATCGTAAGGATGTATAACTCAAAAATTGGCTGAGGACATTGGCAACACTTAAGCACAGTTCCATTACTGCACCTCAGACTGAGTCAGGAGGACTCGAGATGTTGTGATGATACGAGCGAGATTGAACCGTAAAATGCGGGTGCCAACCTTTGGCGAACTTCGGGGTCAAGGTCTGCACATTCGAGCAGGATCATTTTGGGATGTGTAATACACGTGCTACGCAATAATACTTCATGTCACATTCGAAAAAGGACACCTGGAGATCAAACAAGCAATAATCTGTTTTAAATCAATGCTCCGCTGCCTGTTGGAGAGTTCCCCTGAAGGTCAACTTCACTAAGTCCAGGAATCTGAATAGTCTGACCTTCTCAGCTGCAGCAGAATCAATGGAAAATTCAATCAGGTGGTGTCTGCCTGGAACTCAAAACCAAATGATGTCCAAATCAAGTAGCTAGAGATCCCTGGTCAACATATATGATGGATACAGAGTGCTAAGTACAATCTCATTAATTGGCCAAAGCTTTCATGTTTGTCTGCTCTCCCCTTACCACGCATCTTGTTCAAATTATATGACTGAATAACCAACAAGCATAAATGCTAATTAAAGGCCCAATTCAGACATTGTTATATTTATATAAAATAATTTCTGCGTAACAATTAAGTACCTTACTGCAATAGATTTCTATTAAAATGGGCAAAAATAGCAAAAACTACTTGTCAAGCACGGCTTTTGCTAGGACTGTCTGTGAGTGGTCTGAGTGGAGAGGGGGAAAATTACAACAAACTGTCAGTTTGCAAAGAGTTTGAAACTCTTCTTTGATATTGGTCAATTAACCAATTTATCGCATGGTGATGTCACCATGGAAAGCCGAAACTCCAACCCATGCAAACCTGCTGATTAGAAGGTTCTGCATAGATTGTATTTTCAACCAGCAACTATACATTGTTTTCAGACTTCTAGTTTCATCGGCTGTTGTACAATATAATATAAAATACAGGAGAAACTGAATTTTGACTGCACAGTGCCTTTAATGTAGGATTACACTTTCCGAGAACCCAAAGCTCTTTTCCAAGCACTCCTATGCAATACTTGTAATTGTCAGAGGATTCTTATTTAACAGAAGTAAGTTAGTAAAACATCTAATAATTGATTACTATACTTAAAAATAGCATAGTTTACTTTATGAATCATACAGCCAAAGTCATTCTACAGTTTTCTCATGTTTAATAACATGTTATAACATGCACTAAATTGTTGTTCATTAGTTTACTCCAATGAGGGGAGGGGTGGTAGGGTTAGTGGAAAATAATAAAGGAAAATATATTTCAAAAGGATGTGTCTGGATACTTTCCGAATACACTGTACAGTCGTGGCCAAAATGTTGAGAATGACACAAATATTAATTTTCAAAGTCTGCTGCCTCAGTTTGTATGATGGCAATTTGCATATACTCCAGAATGTTATGAAGAGTGATCAGATGAATTGCAAAGTCCCTCTTTGCCATGCAAATTAACTGAATCCCCCCCCCCCCCCCAAAAACAAAATCCACTGCATTTCAGCCCTGCCACAAAAGGGCCAGTGATTCTCTCGTTAACACAGGTGTGAGTGTTGACGAGGACAAGGCTGGAGATCACCCTGTCATGCTGACTGAGTTCGAAAAACAGCCTGGAAGCTTCAAAAGGAGGGTGGTGCTTGGAATCATTGTTCTTCCTCTGTCAACCATGGTTACATGACTTACTGCCTGGAATTAAAATTGATTTTTGGGGGGTTTGTATCATTTGATTTACACAACATGCCTACAACTTTGAAGATGGAACTAGTTTTTGTGTGAAACAAACAAGAAATAAAACAAAAAAACTGAACTTGAGCGTGCATAACTATTCACTTCATTTTCAAGAATATTAAATAATTGAATTTGCTATTTTTGAATTTCGCGCTCTGCAATTTCACCGGATGTTGGCCAGTTAACTTCCTTGGGATAGGGGGCAGCATTTTCACTTTTGGATGAATAGCGTGTCCAGAGTGAACCACCTCCTACTCAGTCCCAGATGCTAATATATGCATATTATTATTAGTATTGGATAGAAAACACTCTGTTTGGATGATGTCTGTGAGTATAACAGAACTCCCATGGCAGGCAAAAACCTGAGAAAAAATCTATACAGGAAGTGGGAAATCTGAGGTTTGTAGTTTTTGAACTCACCCCTATTGAACACACAGTAGGATATTGTTTATGTTGCACTTCATAAGGCTTCCACTAGATGTCAACCGTCTTTTGAACGTTGTTTCAGGCTTCTACTGTGATGTGGGACCGGATGAGAGCTCTTTGAGTCAGTGGTCTGCCTACAGCCTCATTCTCAGTCATGCGCTTTCACTTGAGAGGTAGCTCTCGTTCCATTGAATTTCTACAGACAATTCTCAATGTAATTCTCAGTTTGGAACATTTTTGAACTTTTATGATAAAAACATCCCAAAGATTGATTCTATACTTAGTTTGACAAGTTTCTTCGACCTGTAATATAACTTTTTGAACGTTTCGTCTGAATGGACCAGATTGCACATTTGGATTTGTTTACCAAACGCCCTAACAAAAGAAGCTATTGGACATAAATGGACATAAATGATGGACATTATCGAACAAAACAAGCATTTATTGTGGAACTGCGTTCCTGGGAATGCATTCTGATGAAGATCATCAAAGATAAGTGAATATTTATAATGCTATTTATGAATAATGTTGACTACCAAACATGTCGGATGTTTCTCTGGCTGGTTTGGGATCTGAGCTCCGTTCTCAGATTATGCTTTTTCCGTACATTTTTTTTTAAATCTGACACAGCGGTTGCATTAAAGAGAAGTGTATCTATATTTCCATGTCTAACAATTGTATTTTCATCAACATTTATAATGAGTATTTCTGTGAATTCATGTGGCTCTCTGCAATATCACTGCATGTTTTGGAACTACTGAACATAACACGCCAATGTAAAATAAGATTTTTGGATATAAATATGAACTTTACCGAACAAAACATACATGTATTGTGTAATATGAGTGTCATGAGTGTCATCTGCTTTTTGGGGTTTTCTGTGAGTTGGTGGTGACCTAACATAATCGTTTGTGGAGCTTTCGCTGTAAAGCATTTTTTAAATCAGCCACTGTGGCTGGATTAACGAGAATTTTACCTTTAAAATTAAAGTTTGAGAAATTGGATTTATGAGATTTCTGTTGATTTGTATTTGGCGCCCTGCAATTTCATTGGCTGTTGGCGAGGTTCCTAGACAGGTTAAGGTCATTGTTCTGTTGGAAGATGCACCTCCGTCCCAGTCTCAAATCTCTTGAAGACTGAAACAGGTTTCTCTCAAGAATTTCCCTGTATTTAGCGCCATCCATCATTCCTTCAATTCTGACCAGTTTCCCAGTCCCTGCCGATGAAAAACATCCCCACAACTTTGTGGAGTGTAGGACTTAAAGTGGTCCTACGGACAGATACTCCAATCTCCGCTGTGGAGCTTTGCAGCTCCTTCAGGGTTATCTTTGGTCTCTTTGTTGCTTCTCTGATTAATGCCCTCCTTGCCTGGTCCGTGAGATTTGGTGTGCGCCCCTCTCCTGGCAGGTTTGTTGAGGTGCCATATTCTTTCAATTTTTTATAATGGATTTAATGGTGCACCGTGGGATGTTCAAAGTTTCTGATATTTTTTTATAACCCAACCCTGATCTGTACTTCTCCACAACTTTGTCCCTGACCTGTTTGGAGAGCTCCTTGGTCTTCATGGTGCCGCTTGCTTGGTAGTGCCCCTTGCTCAGTGCTGTTGCAGACTCTGGGGCCTTTCAGAACGGGTGTATATCTACTGAGATCATGTGACAGATCATGTGACACTTAGATTGCACACAGGTGGACTTTAACTAATTATGTGACTTCTGAAGGTAATTGGTTGCACCATATCTTATTTAGGGGCTTCATAGCAAAGGGATGAATACATACACACGCACCACTTTTCCATTTTTTTTTTTTTTTGTTGTTGATTTTTTTAATATTTTTTTTAATTTCACTTCACCTATTTGGACTATTTTTTGTATGTCCATTACATGAAGTCCAAGTACAAATCAATTTAAATTACAAGTTGTAATGCAACAAAATAGGAAAAATGCCATGGTGGGTGAATACTTTTGCAAGGCACTGTATGTAAAAAAAATGTTTTATAAATGATGCAGACAATTACATTGATGGAAGCTACAATCTATCTGTAATAGTAAAGCTGATCTACCCCCAAAAACAATAAAACATGCACTATATCCCAAAGAATTTCCTCAAAATTAGAAATGATTAAGTACTGAGTTATAATTCAGAGTTACATTACCTGCACAGTGTGGCAGTAAATACATCAAAAGTTTTACCATCAGTGCCTTAATTATAACTTAATTAAATAACTTTTGAGAGTCAAATCAGAATTTGTTTTCCAGATTTATCTTTCAGAGGAAGCGAGAAACGACAGACAGTAATTACTCCCACAGAGTTGTACATTGGCGATCAGACAGACACCACATTCAGTCAATTACTTTCTCAATTAAAGTGTCACCTGTTGAGAGGATACATCTGTGAATCATCTGTGCCGACAGTTGTTAAATTAAAAATGTAATTTTGACTTTCCGTCAGAAATAGAAATTCTGCTTCCTGGAATTGAGCAACACCTAGATGTGTTGCATTTCAGATGTAAAACTGAAATCAGATCAATCCATTCATCTGGGATTATAAAACACACAGGATAGGTTAAAAAAAACACCTCTGTAAATCCAAGATGGAAGGAGGATTGTCTCTCCCAAATTGTATATTTTACTATTGGGCAGCAAATCTCCGCGCTGTTACCTTTTTGCTGGATGGCGCATTTCCGTCATCCAGCTGGCTTAGTATGGAGCGTGAGGAGTGTCACCCCTTCTCTATTGGCGCTGTGATTTTGTCTCCTGTCAATCTGGAGATGTCACTTTATAGTAACAATCCTATTATACATAGCACAGTCCAAATCTGAAGGCAAATTAAAGTCCACTTTGATCTTAGACCAATATTATTCATGCTCTCTGTTGCGAGGAATCCCTCCTTTGCCCCCTTTAACCTTGATAACACCTTAGAGCAATAGGGTGAGCTAGGGATAAATACTATAGGGGATCTATACAGTGAGGCAAAAAAGTATTTAGTCTGCCACCGATTGTGCAAGTTCTCCCACTTAAAAAGATGAGAGAGGCCTGTACTTTTCATCATAGGTACACTTCAACTATGAAAGACAAAATGAGACAAAAAATCCAGAAAATCACATTGTAGGATCTTTTATGAATTTATTTGCAAATTATGGTGGAAAATAAGTTTTTGGTCACCTACAAACAAGCAAGATTTCTGGTTCTCACAGACCTGTAACTTCTTCTTTAAGAGGCTCCTCTGTCCTCCACTCGTTACCTGTATTAATGGCACCTGTTTGAACTTGTTATCAGTATAAAAGACACCTGTCCACAACCTCAAACAGTCACACTCCAAACTCCACTATGGCCAAGACCAAAGAGCTGTCAAAGGACACCAGAAACAAAATTGTAGACCTGCACCAGGCTGGGAAGACTGAATCTGCAATAGGTAAGCTGCTTGGTTTGAAGAAATCAACTGTGGGATCAATTATTAGGAAATATAATATATATAAGACCACTGATAATCTCCCTCGATCTGGGGCTCCATGCATGATCTCACCCCGTGGGGTCAAAATTATCACAAGAACGGTGAGCAAAAATCCCAGAACCACACGGGGGACCTAGTGAATGACCTGCAGAGAGCTGTGACCAAAGTAACAAAGCCTACCATCAGTAACACACTACGCCGCCAGGGACTCAAATCCTGCAGTGCCAGACGTGTCCCCCTGCTTAAGCCAGTACATGTCCAGGCCCATCTGAAGTTTGCTGGATGATCCAGAAGAAGATTGGGAGAATGTCATATGGTCAGATGAAACCAAAATATAACTTTTTGGTAAAAACTCAACTCGTCGTGTTTGGAGGACAAAGAATGCTGAGTTGCATGCAAAGAACACCATACCTACTGTGAAGCATGGGGGTGGAAACATCATGCTTTGGGGCTGTTTTTCTGCAAAGGGACCAGGACGACTGATCCGTGTAAAGGAAAGAATGAATGGGGCCATGTATCGTGAGATTTTGGGTGAAAACCTCCTTCCATCAGCAAGGGCATTGAAGATGAAACGTGGCTGGGTCTTTCAGCATGACAATGAACCCAAACACACCGCCCGGGCAACGAAGGAGTGGCTTCGTAAGAAGCATTTCAAGGTCCTGGAGTGGCCTAGCCAGTCTCCAGATCTCAACCCCATAGAAAATCTTTGGAGGGAGTTGAAAGTCCGTGTTGCCCAGCAACAGCCCCAAAACATCACTGCCCAAGAGGAGATCTGCATGGAGGAATGGGCCAAAATACCAGCAACAGTGTGTGAAAAACTTGTGAAGACTTACAGAAAACGTTTGACCTCTGTTATTGCCAACAAAGGGTATATAACAAAGTATTGAGATAAACTTTTGTTATTGACCAAGTACTTATTTTCCACCATAATTTGCAAATAAATTCATTACAAATCCTACAATGTGATTTTCTGGATTTGTTTTTCTCATTTTGTCTGTCATAGTTGAAGTGTACCTATGATGAAAATTACAGGCCTCTCTCATCTTTTTAAGTGGGAGAACTTGCACAATTGGTGGCTGACTAAATACTTTTTTGCCCCACTGTATATATTTGAGTTGCTGAGGGAAACTTTTAATCTTCCCAGAAGTCACTTTTTCAGATACCTACAAATTAGAGACTATGTTAGAAAACACCTCCCGGCATTTGGGAATGCTAAACCTTCCATGTTTGACGGATGCATAAAAATATGCCCCACCTCAGACAAACTGATATCTCGTCTGTATGACGCTTTCAATGTGTTAGCATACCTTCTCCAGATGCCATTAAGGCAAAATGGGAGGAAGAACTAGGGACTGACATTTCTGTGGCAGACTGGGAAGATAGCGTCGAGTATATCCACACCTGCTCCATTAACTCCAGACATCGTCTCATATAATTCAAGGTATTACAGAGATTAAACTATTCCAAAACTAAACTGCATAGGATATTTCCTGATACATCCCCTATGTGTGATAAATGTCAGGCTGCGCAGGGTACACTACTCCACTGCTTTGCCCTATGCTCTAACTAACAACTTTTTAGGATCCTCTCTGAAGCTCTGGAAACTTCAATAGACGCAGACCCGCTTCTGATAATCCTGGGAGTGTCTGATTCCCTAAACGGATTAACCAACCCGCCAAAACAACTCATCTCTTACAGTCTAATTTCGGCAAACAAAATGTATCTTGTTGTTTTGGAAAAGGAGGGAAGCTTCCTCTACCAAAGTATGGCTCAGCGAAATGGCAAACACTGTACATTTAGAAAGAATTAGATATATTCTGAACAATACATTATCAACATTTGATCAAATCTGGCAGCCTTTCCTCTCCTACTTGGACCAGTTGGTGCTGTGAATTCGTACATTTTAACGCACTCTCATTTGTAATATTTTAATCTACCTTTGGGCAGCATATGCTTGCCCTGGTACCCTCTTTCTTTCTACCTGTCCTTGTTCTGTATGTCTTGTTTTGTATTGTTTGTTTTGTATCTAGAACTCTGTGTCTTGTTGTTTCTGTCTGCTCTTTTAAGTTTACACAAGAATGGCATACTTCTCTTTTATACACCATTCTTGTGTGTGTTCAATAAAAAATATTTGAACATAAAAGAAACTAGAAAGAAAAAACTGAAATCAGATTCAAAGACTGGTAAAACAATATACTTAGGTACTGAAATATCAATGCAACCAGGGGTTAAACATGCCATGGTAGCAAATGCTTAAATAAAATAGTTTTTTCATTTTCTCCAGAGAAGATGAGAGAGACACTGCATGTGAAACTAGAGATAGATTTAGGAGAAAGTACAGTGCAATTTTTATGATTAGATACGTCGATTCCACGTAGTAAGACTGTATGGCCATACAGCTCGATTCATGGGAACAAACTCCCTCAGCCTCGAGTTAGCCTACCTCCCAACCTGGTCTCAGAACAGTTTGTATTATTCTATACGTAAGCCGGAGACACCTCATTTAGTATGACATGCTACGTTTGATATGGTATAACACGAAAGTCTAGAAATCCAAAGGTTGCGAGATCGAATCTCATCACGGACAACTTTAGAATTTTAGGAAATGTTTTAACTACTTACTACTTTTTAGCTACTTTGGAACTGCTAAGCATGTTAGCTAACCCTTCCCCTAACCCTAACCTTAACCCTTTTAGCTAACCCTTCCCCCAACCCTAACCTTAACCCTTTATCCTAACTCCTAAACTTAATCCTGACCTTAACCTTAACCCTAACCCCTAAACCTTAGCCTAGCTAACGTTAGCCACCTAGCCACCTAGCTAGAATTCGTAACATATCATACGTTTTGCGAAATCTCCCAAGTGTTCCCTTTGCTATAGCTCTCAAGGGTTCTCTCTTAAGTAATGTTTACAGCCTGGGCCTTAGCCTGAAACATTTCATTTTGGAGGAGACAGAGGGAGTAGGCGGTAAGAGATTGCAAAGACACTTGTAAATGCACTGAACATATAGGAAATTAAGACGTTAGGGCTTCTCAATGGCCGGTCCTCAATTTAAATCAAATCCAATTTTATTGGTCACATACACATGGTTATCAGATGTTAATGTAAGTGTAGGGAAATGCTTGTGCTTCTAGTTCCGACAGTGCAGTAATATCTAACAAGTAATCTAACAATTCCACAACAACTAACCTACTACACACAAATCTAAAGGGGTGAATGAGAATATGTACATATACAGTGCCTTGCAAAAGTATTCGGCCCCCTTGAACTTTGCGACCTTTTGCCACATTTCAGGTTTCAAACATAAAGATATAAAACTGTATTTTTTTGTGAAGAATCAACAACAAGTGGGACACAATCATGAAGTGGAACGACATTTATTGGATATTTCAAACTTTTTTAACAAATCAAAAACTGAAAAATTGGGTTTGCAAAATTATTCAGCCCCTTTACTTTCAGTGCAGCAAACTCTCTACAGAAGTTCAGTGAGGATCTCTGAATGATCCAATGTTGACCTAAATGACTAATGATGATAAATACAATCCACCTGTGTGTAATCAAGTCTCCGTATAAATGCACCTGCACTGTGATAGTCTCAGAGGTCCGTTAAAAGCGCAGAGAGCATCATGAAGAACAAGGAACACACCAGGCAGGTCCGAGATACTGTTGTGAAGAAGTTTAAAGCCGGATTTGGATACAAAAAGATTTCCCAAGCTTTAAACATCCCAAGGAGCACTGTGCAAGCGATAATATTGAAATGGAAGGAGTATCAGACCACTGCAAATCTACCAAGACCTGGCCGTCCCTCTAAACTTTCAGCTCATACAAGGAGAAGACTGATCAGAGATGCAGCCAAGAGGCCCATGATCACTCTGGATGAACTGCAGAGATCTACAGCTGAGGTGGGAGACTCTGTCCATAGGTCAACAATCAGTCGTATATTGCACAAATCTGGCCTTTATGGAAGAGTGGCAAGAAGAAAGCCATTTCTTAAAGATATCCATAAAAAGTGTTGTTTAAAGTTTGCCACAAGCCACCTGGGAGACACACCAAACATGTGGAAGAAGGTGCTCTGGTCAGATGAAACCAAAATTGAACTTTTTGGCAACAATGCAAAACGTTATGTTTGGCGTAAAAGCAACACACCATCCCCACTGTCAAACATGGTGGTGGCAGCATCATGGTTTGGGCCTGCTTTTCTTCAGCAGGGACAGGGAAGATGGTTAAAATTGATGGGAAGATGGATGGATCCAAATACAGGGCCATTCTGGAAGAAAACCTGATGGAGTCTGCAAAAGACCTGAGACTGGGACGGAGATTTGTCTTCCAACAAGACAATGATCCAAAACATAAAGCAAAATCTACAATGGAATGGTTCAAAAATAAACATATCCAGGTGTTAGAATGGCCAAGTCAAAGTCCAGACCTGAATCCAATCGAGAATCTGTGGAAAGAACTGAAAACTGCTGTTCACAAATGCTTTCCATCCAACCTCACTGAGCTCTAGCTGTTTTGCAAGGAGGAATGGGAAAAAATTTCAGTCTCTCGATGTGCAAAACTGATAGAGCCATACCCCAAGCGACTTACAGCTGTAATCGCAGCAAAAGGTGGCGCTACAAAGTATTAACTTAAGGGGGCTGAATAATTTTGCACGCCCAATTTTTCAGTTTTTGATTTGTTAAAAAAGTTTGAAATATCCAATAAATGTCGTTCCACTTCATGATTGTGTCCCACTTGTTGTTGATTCTTCACAAAAAAATACAGTTTTATATCTTTATGTTTGAAGCCTGAAATGTGGCAAAAGGTCGCAAAGTTCAAGGGGGCCGAATACTTTCGCAAGGCACTGTAAATACATGGATGAGCAACGACAGAGCGGCATAGGCAAGGTGCAATAGATTATATCAAAATAAAGTATATACATATGAGATGAGTAATGTAAGA
This sequence comes from Oncorhynchus clarkii lewisi, assembly GCF_045791955.1. Classification (NCBI taxonomy): domain Eukaryota; kingdom Metazoa; phylum Chordata; class Actinopteri; order Salmoniformes; family Salmonidae; genus Oncorhynchus; species Oncorhynchus clarkii. Next base: position 55,572,960 of record NC_092152.1, read on the forward strand.
TATGTAAACATTATTAAAGTGGCATTATTTACAGTTGCATTGTTTAAAGTGACAAGTGATCCATTTATTAAAGTGGCCAATGATTGGGTGTCATTGTGGGCAGCAGCCTCTCTGAGTTAGTGATTGCTGTTTAGCAGTCTGATGGCCTTGAGATAGAAGCTGTTTTTCAGTCTCTCGTTCCCAGCTTTCATGCACCTGTACTGACCTCGCCTTCTGGATAATAGCGGTGTGAACAGGCAGTGGCTCGGATGGTTGTTGTCCTTGATGATCTTTTTGGCCTTCCTGTGACATCGGGTGCTGTAGGTGTCAAGGAGGGCAGGTAGTTTTCCCCCGTTGACGTGTTGTGCAGACCGCACCACCCTCTGAAGAGCCTTGCGGTTGAGGGTGGTACAGTTGCCATACCAGGTGGTGATACAGCCCGACAGGATGCTCTCGATTGTGCATCTGTAAAAGTTTGTCATGGTTTTGGATGACAAGCCAAATTTCTTCAGCCTCCTGAGGTTGAAGAAGGCGCCTTCTTCACCACAATGTCTGTGTGGGTGGACCATTTCAGTCTGTCTCAAATCAAATCAAATCAAATTGTATTTGTCACATACACATGGTTAGCAGATTTTAATGCGAGTGTAGCGAAATGCTTGTGCTTCTAGTTCTGACAATGCAGTAATAACCAACAAGTAATCTAGCTAACAATTCCAAAACTACTACCTTATAGACACAAGTGTAAGGGGATAAAGAATATGTACATAAAGATATATGAATGAGTGATGGTACAGAGCGGCATAGGCAAGATACAGTAGATGGTATTGAGTGCAGTATATACATATGAGATGAGTATGTAAACAAAGTGGCATAGTTAAAGTGGCTAGTGATACATGTATTACATAAAGATGCAGTAGATGATATAGAGTACAGTATATACATATACATATGAGATGAATAATGTAGGGTATGTAAACATTATATTAGGTAGCATTGTTTAAAGTGGCTAGTGATATATTTTACATAATTTCCCATCAATTACCATTATTAAAGTGGCTGGAGTTGAGTCAGTGTTTTGGCAGCAGCCACTCAATGTTAGTGGTGTCTGTTTAACAGTCTGATGGCCTTGAGATAGAAGCTGTTTTTCAGTCTCTCGGTGCCAGCTTTGATGCACCTGTACTGACCTCGCCTTCTGGATGATAGCGGGGTGAACAGGCAGTGGCTCGGGTGGTTGTTGTCCTTGATGATCTTTATGGCCTTCCTGTGACATCGGGTGGTGTAGGTGTCCTGGAGGGCAGGTAGTTTGCCCCCGGTGATGCGTTGTGCAGACCTCACTACCCTCTGGAGAGCCTTACGGTTGTGGGCGGAGCAGTTGCCGTACCAGGCGGTGGGTGATACAGCCCGACAGGATGCTCTTGATTGTGCATCTGTAGAAGTTTGTGAGTGCTTTTGGTGACAAGCCGAATTTCTTCAGCCTCCTGAGGTTGAAGAGGCGCTGCTGCGCCTTCTTCACGATGCTGTCTGTGTTTGTGGACCAATTCAGTTGGTCTGTGATGTGTATGCCGAGGAACTTAAAACTTACTACCCTCTCCACTACTGTTCCATCGATGTGGATAAGGGGGTGTTCCCTCTGCTGTTTCCTGAAGTCCACAATCATCTCCTTAGTTTTGTTGACGTTGAGTGTGAGGTTATTTTCCTGACACCACACTCCGAGGGCCCTCACCTCCTCCCTGTAGGCCGTCTCGTCGTTGTTGGTAATCAAGCCTACCACTGTTGTGTCGTCCGCAAACTTGATGATTGAGTTGCAGGCGTGCGTGGCCACGCAGTCGTGGGTGATCAGGGAGTACAGGAGAGGGCTCAGAACGCACCCTTGTGGGGCCCCAGTGTTGAGGATCAGCGGGGTGGAAATGTTGTTGCCTACCTTCACCACCTGGGGGCGGCCCGTCAGGAAGTCCAGTACCCAGTTGCACAGGGCGGGTTCGAGACCCAGGGCCTCGAGCTTGATGACGAGCTTGGAGGGCACTATGGTATTAAATGCCGAGCTGTAGTCGATGAACAGCATTCTCACATAGGTATTCCTCTTGTCCAGATGGGTTAGGGCAGTGTGCAGTGTGGTTGAGATTGCATCGTCTGTGGACCTATTTGGGCGGTAAGCAAATTGGAGTGGGTCTAGGGTGTCAGGTAGGGTGGAGATGATATGGTCCTTGACTAGTCTCTCAAAGCACTTCATGATGACGGAAGTGAGTGCTACGGGGCGGTAGTCGTTTAGCTCAGTTACCTTAGCTTTCTTGGGAACAGGAACAATGGTGGCCCTCTTGAAGCATGTGGGAACAACAGACTGGGATAGGGATTGATTGAATATGTCTGTAAACACACCAGCCAGCTGGTCTGCGCATGCTCTGAGGGCGCGGCTGGGGATGCCGTCTGGGCCTGCAGCCTTGCGCGGGTTGACACGTTTAAATGTTTTCCTCACGTCGGCTGCAGTGAAGGAGAGTCTGCATGTTTTAGTTGCGGGTGTGTCAGTGGCACTGTATTGTCCTCAAAGTTATCCTCAAAAAAGTTATTTAGTCTGCCTGGGAGCAAGACATCCTGGTCCGTGACGGGGCTGGTTTTCTTTTTGTAATCCGTGATTGACTGTAGACCCTGCCACATACCTCTTGTGTCTGAGCCGTTGAATTGAGATTCTACTTTGTCTCTATACTGACGCTTAGCTTGTTTGATTGCCTTGCGGAGGGAATAGTTACACTGTTTGTATTCGGTCATGTTTCCGGTCACCTTGCCCTGATTAAAAGCAGTGGTTCGGGCTTTCAGTTTCTGGTTTGGGAATGTTTTAATCGTTGCTATGGGAACGACATCTTCAACGCACGTTCTAATGAACTCGCTCACCGAATCAGCGTATTCGTCAATGTTGTTGTCTGACGCAATACGAAACATATCCCAGTCCATGTGATGGAAGCAGTCTTGGAATGTGGAATCAGATTGGTCGGACCAGCGTTGAACAGACCTCAGCGCGGGAGCTTCTTGTTTTAGTTTCTGTCTGTAGGCAGGGAGCAACAAAATGGAGTCGTGGTCAACTTTTCCGAAAGGAGAGCGGGGCAGGGCCTTATATGCGTCGCGGAAGTTAGAATAGCAATGATCCAAGGTTTTTCCAGCCCTGGTTGCCCTATCGATATGCTGATAAAATTTAGGGAGTCTTGTTTTCAAATTAGCCTTGTTAAAATCCCCAGCTACAATGAATGCAGCCTCCGGATAAATGGATTCCAGTTTGCAAAGAGTCAAAAAAAGTTTGTTCAGAGCCATCGATGTGTCTGCTTGGGGGGGAATATATACGGCTGTGATTATAATCGAAGAGAATTCCCTTGGTAGATAATGCGGTCAACATTTGATTGTGAGGAATTCTAAATCAGGTGAACAGAAGGACTTGAGTTCCTGTATGTTGTTATGATCACACCACGTCACGTTAACCATGAAGCATACGCTCCCGCCCCTCTTCTTACCAGAAAGATGTTTGTTTCTGTCTGCGCGATGCGTGGAGAATCCAGCTGGCTGCACCGACTCCGATAGCGTCTCTCCAGTGAGCCATGTTTCCGTAAAGCAAAGAACGTTACAGTCTCTGATGTCCCTCTGGAATGCTACCCTTGCTCGGATTTCATCAACATTGTTGTCAAGAGACTGGACATTGGTGAGAAGAATGCTAGGGAGTGGTGCACGATGTGCCCGTCTCCGGAGTCTGACCAGACGACCGCTCCGTTTCCCCCTTTTACGAAGTCGTTTTTTTGGGTCGCCGGCTGGGATCCATTCCGTTGTCCTGGGTGAAAGGCAGAACACAGGATCCGCTTCGCGAAAGTCATATTCTTGGTCGTACTGATGGTGAGTTGACGCTGCTCTTATGTTCAGTAGTTCTTCTCGACTGTATGTAATGAAACCTAAGATGACCTGGGGTACCAGTGTAAGAAATAACACGTAAAAAAACAAAAAACTGCATAGTTTCCTAGGAACGCGAAGCGAGGCGGCCATCTCTGTCGGCGCCGGAAGTTGTACTGGGTCTTTGATGTGTATGCCGAGGAACTTAAAACTTTCCATCTTCTCCACTGCTGTCCCTTCGATGTGGATAGGGGGCTGCTCCCTCTGCTGTTTCCTGAAGTCCACGATCATCTCCTTTGTTTTGTTGACATTGAGTGAGAGGTTGTTTTCCTGACACCACACTCCGAGTGCCCTCACCTCCTCCCTGTAGGCTCGTCGTAGCTGTCTCGTCGTTGCTGGTAATCAAGCCCACTACTGTAGTGTCAATTGCAAACTTGATGATTGAGTTGGAGGCATGCATGGCCACGCAGTCATGGGTGAACAGCGAGTACAGGAGGGGGTTGAGCACGTACCCTTGTGGGGCCCCAGTGTTAAGGGTCAGCGAAGTGGAGATGTTGTTTCCTACCTTCACCACCTGGGGGGGGGGGGGCCGTCAGAAAGTCCAGGACCCAATTGCAGGGTACTATGTCCAGATGGGATTGTGCAGTGTGTTGGCGATTGCATCGTCTGTGGACCTGTTGGGGCGGTATGCAAACTGAAGTGGATCTAGGGTGGCCGGTAAGGTGGAGGTGAAATGTTCCTTGCCTAGTCTCTCAAAGCACTTCATGATGACAGAAGTGAGTGCTACGGGGCGGTAGTCATTTAGTTCAGTTATCTTTGCCTGACCGAGCTGGTCATCCTGCGTCTCTCTGGGAATCACCAGGAAAGGATCAGTCTCCACATAATCGACTGCCTTCACTCTCCCCTGGTTCTTGGCCATCCTTGGTTAAAGCAGCACAATCCACAGATAGACTGGACCGCTGGAAGGGTCACCACTTGGAGTTCATTTTGTCTCTCTAATTGTCTACAGTCTGCCCTTGCCTCTGCCTTGTCTGTGCCCCAGTCTATTCCAGAACCTCCGGACCTGTCATCAGTTCCTCCTGAGTATCATGATCTAGCTCCTGTGTTCAGCAAGCACCACGCCCTGTCGCTGCCGCCTCATCGGCCGTACGACTGTGCTATTGACCTCCAGCTTGGAGCTCCTCTTCACTGTAGCCGGTTGTATAACATCTCTCGCCCCGAGCAAGAGGCTATGGAGGGGTACATCCAGGATTCCCTGGCTGCAGGACATGGCAGGGCTTCTTCCTCTCCGGTTGGGGCTGATTTTATCCTTTTTCAAGAAAAAGGATGTGTCACTGAGGCCGTGCATAGACTTCCGTGGGCTGAATGCTATCACTGTTAGGAACAAGTATCCCTTGCCACTCATCAGTTCTGCTTTTGCCACCCTCCATGGTGCCACGGTGTTCACTAAACTCGACCTCCGGAATGCCTACCACCTTGTCCGCATCAGAAAGGGGGATGAGTAGAAAATGGCATTCAACACAACACTTGGAGACTTTGAGTATTTGGTCATGCCGTTTTCCAGAGCCTGGTTAGTGACGTTCTGAGGGATGTGATTAGATGCTTCATTTTTGTCTATGTGGATGACATTCTTATTTTTTCTAAGGGCCCTGAGGGACACCAGCAACACATTCATCAAGTTCTTCAACGGCTGTTGGAGAACAAGCTTTTTCTTAAGGCTGAGAAATGTGAGTTTCATGCTTCCTCTGTGTCATTCCTGGGTTACATTATTGCACAAGGACAGTTACGGATGGGCCCTGCCAAGGTCAGGGCAGTCACAGAGTGGCCTGTGCCCTCGAATTTGAAGCAGATACAGCGTTTTCTGGGGTTTGTCAATTTTTACAGACGTTTCATCCGTAACTACAGCTGTTTGACAGCCCCTCTCACAACTCTCCACCTCCACTCCGTTCCACTGGAACCCTGAGGCAGAGTCAGCATTCTGGGAACTCAAGCACCGCTTCACTTCTGCTCCGATTCTCACCCAGACAGACCCAGAACTCCAGTTCGTTGTTGAGGTGGACTGCTCCGACATCGGGGTAGGTGCTGTTCTGTCTCAACATTCCCCCTCTGATCAGAAGCTCCACCCACGTGCTTTCTTTTCCCGCAAAGCTCTCACCTGCAGAAAGAAATTTTGACATTGGTAACCAGGAATTTCTGGCAGTGAAGCTAGCACTGGTTGGAGGGCTCGGTTCTCCCCTTCATTGTGTGGACGGACCACAAAAACCTGTCCTACATCCAGATCGCCAAAAGTCTGAACTCCCGGCAGGCCAGGTGGACATTGTTCTTTGGGAGATTCAACTTCACACTCACTTATCGCCCCTGCTCTAAGAATACCCTCTCCCGTCAGTTCACCGCTGACAAGACAGGTTCCGAGCCAGAAACCATTATGCCATCCACCTGCATCATTGCCGCTGTCTCCTGGGAGATCGAGTCCAGTATTCGCCAGGCTCAGCAGAACCAGCCTGTCCCAGGTAACAGTCCTAGAAAGGCTCTGTTTGTTCCAGATTCAGTTTGCACTGAAGTTCTTCAGTGGGCCCATTCTACTCACCTCACCTGTCACCCTGGTATGAACCGGCTGTCGCCTTCCTGCGTCAGTGCTTTTGGTAGCCCACTATGGAGAAAGATGTCCGGGTGTTCGTCTCAGCCTGCTCGGTCTATACCCGGAACAAAACCTCCAACAAACCCACTTCCAGTCTGCTTCGTCATCTTCCCATACCCAGTCACTCCTGGTCACACATAGCTCTGGGCTTCGTCACTGGCCTTCCCCCATCTAACGGTAACTCAGTCATCCTCACCATTATCGAGATTTTTCAAAGCGGCTCACTTAATTCCCCTCTCCAAGCTTCCATCCTCCAGGGAGACTGCGGATCTGCTGGTATCCCATGTGTTTCGGTTGCATGGCATTCGCACTGACATCGTTTCCGACTGGGGACCCCAGTACACATCCCAAGTATGGAGATCCTTCTGTTCGGCACTTGGTATTAATGTTAGTCTTTAATCTGGATATCACCCCCAGACCAACGGCCAGACCAAACGGGCCAACCAGGAGATGGAGACTGCCCTACGCTGTGTGACTACGGCTAAACTTTACTCCTGGAGTGCTCAGCTACCCTGGGTGGAATATGCCCACAACACCCTCATCAATGCCTCGTCAGGTATGTCACTCTTCGAGTGTGCTCTGGGTTATCAACACCCCTTGTTCCCTGCCCAAGAGGTCGAGGTAGCGGTGCCCTCAGTCCATGAGCACATGCGCCGTTGTCATCGCACCTGGAGGAGGGCCCGGGATGCCCTTCACCGTGCCTCCGCCAGAACCCAATCCCAAGCTAACCGTCACCATGCCTCAGCTCCAGTCTACACTCCAGGCCAAAAGGTATGGCTCTCGTCGAAGGACTTGCCTTTGAAAGTGGCTTCCAAGAAACTTGACCCCCCAATTCATTGGTCCCTTTGAGATTAATAGTGTCATTAACCCCTCTGCTGTGCACCTGAAACTCCCAGACTCTCTAAAGATCCACCCTACCTTCCATGTGTCCCTGATTGTACCTGTCAGCTCCAGTCCCCAAGCTTCCCCTGGCCTACACTCCATCTTCCCACAGTGTTTCAATAAATACCTTGGTTACTTCATCCCAGTCTCCTCGTTTGAGTCTGCTCTTGGGTTTCCCTGTTCCACTCTGCGTAACAGTGTCGAGGCCCAGATCTGGGGAAGGGTACCAAAAATTGTCTGCAGCATTGAAGGTCCCCAAGAACACAGTGGCCGCCATCATTCTCAAATGGAAGAAGTTGGGAAAAGGGCCAAACTGAGCAAACGGGGGAGAAGGGCCTTGGTCTGGGTGGTGTTCAACAATCCAATGGTCTCTCTGACAGAGCTCCAGAGTTCCTCTTTGGAGTTGGCAGAACCTTCCAGAAGGACAACAATCTCTGAAGCACTCCACCAATCAGGACTTTACAGCAGAGTGGCCAGACGGAAGCCACTGCTCAGTAAAAAGCATGCGACGGCCTGCTTGGAGTTTGCCAAAAGGTACCTAAAGGACTCTCAGAACATGAAACACATGATTCTCTGGTCTGATAAAACCAAGATTGAACTCTTTGGCCTGAACGCCAAGCGTCACGTCTGGAGGAAACCCTTCACCGCTCATTATATGTTTACGGTGAAGCATGGGGGTGGCAGCATCATTGAGGGAAAGATGAACAGAGCAAAGTAGAGAGAGATCCTTGATGACAACCTGCTCCAGAGTGCTCAGGACATCAGAATGGTGTGAAAGTTGACCTTCCAACAGGACAATGATCCTAAGCACACAGCCAAGACAATGCAGGAGTGGCTTCGAGACAAGTCTCTGAATGTCCTTGAGTGGCCCAGCCAGAGCCCGGACTTGAACCCAATCCAACATCTCTGGAGAGACATAAAAATAGCTGTGCAGCGACGCTCCCCATCCAACCTGACAGAGCTTGAGAGGATCTGTATAGAAGTATGGGAGAAACTCCCCAAATACAGGTGTGCCAAGCTTGTAGCGCCATACCCAAGAAGACTCGAGGCCGTAATCGCTGCCATAGGTGCTTCAACAAAGTACTGAGTAAAGGGTCTGAATTCTTATGTAAATGTGATATTTCATTTTCTTTCCTTCATACATTTGCAGAAAATTCTAAAAACCTGTTTTTACATTGTCATTATGGGGTATTGTGTGTAGATTGTTGAGGGGGGAAAGCATTTAATCAATTTTAGAATAAGGCTGTAAAGTAACAAAATGTGGATAAAGTCAAGGGGTCTGAATACTTTCCGAATTAACTGTACATTGAATACATGGAGCAGGGTAGAAAAAAACAGCAAAAAAACACGATTTAAATGTATTTTCAGAATGTGTCACTGATGTCTCTATTAAGAGGCCTACCTACTCTACTAAACTATAGTAATCTTACTGTATTTCTACAATGCCAACTTTTTTGCGACTAACTGTCGATGTTTGAAAATAATTTAATCTGAGATGTCATACTTTCAGAAGTTGTTTATCCACCCCAGACATGATGCCTGAGTTGAACGCAGAAATGAGGTAGGCCTATTTAAGGAATCCATGGTGACAGTATAGAGGAAATAATTATACCGACAAATATATAGATAACATAATTGCGTCTGTCAAACAGGTAAGCCCACCTCTTATTTCTTAAATAGTGCTCCAACAAAGCCCTCTTAAATTTGCTTCCTTAACTTTCAGCATCGGGCGATGTCCATATTGATTTTAAAAACTGATTTCCACGCACTAGTGGTGGCTGCATCTCAACTAATATTTTTGTTACTAATTTATCCAATTATATTCCATTCTCTTGTTTTTGTCATGGACATATTCCCACTAATATTTCTTTATGTAATCAAGCTTTAACATGTGTGCTTTAAACTTTTTATCAAGCTGTTGGCATTCAAATGTTTTTCCGCATTTAACCCCTCTGAATCAGAGAGGTGCGGGGGGCTGCCTTAATCGACATCCACGTCTTCGGTGCCCGGTGAACAGTGGGTTAACTGCCTTGCTCAGGGGCAGAACTGCAGGTTTTTACCTTGTCAGCTCGGGGATTTGATCAAGCACTAGAGAAGACCCTACCCATCACATCCCACATTATGTTAATGAAGTCACCATATGTGTGTAACTCAAATGTGTGTTTGGGTCTGCATTGGGAAGGTGTGAAATATCAAAGAGAGAAAGAAGCTAATCAATCTTATCGTAGAAGTTCTCTCCAGTTCATAGCTATTGCATTCATCACGCATGGAAAGAGAAAATAATTCCAGAATTACATTTTGATACATTGATTGAATTAAACTATGTCAATGCATTTGAATCATAATGGTCATATGATGGAAAAGTGAAAACAATTCAGATTCAGATTCCCGTTTGCCCTACAAGAAGAAATCTTAGCAAATCTCACACATCACATACAGTTAAAATCAGAAGTTCACATACACCTTAGCCAAATATATTTAATCTCAGTTTTTCACAATATATGACATTTAATCCAAGTAAAAATTCTGTTCCACAAATTTTCTATGGGATTGAGGTCAGGGCTTTGTGATGGCCACTCCAATACTTTGACTTTGTTGTCCTTAAGCCATTTTTCCATTTTGTCCTTAAGCCATTTTGCCACAACTTTGGAAGTATGCTTGGGCTTTAACTTCCTGACTTCAAGCTATCTACATAATTTTTCATCCTCATGATGCCATCTATTTTGTGAAGTGCACCGGTCCCTCCTGCTGCAAAGCACCCCCACAACATGATGCTGCCACCCCCGTGCTTCACGCTTGGGATGGTGTTCTTTGACTTGCAAGCCTCCCCCTTTAACTCCTAACATAACGATGATCATTATGGCCAAACAGTTATATTTTTGTTTCATCAGACCAGAGGACATTTCTCCAAAAGGTACGATCTTTGTCCCCATGTGCAGTTGCAAACCGCAGTCTGACTTTTTTATGGCGGTTTTGGAGCAGTGGCTTCTTCCTTGCTGAGCGGCCAGTCAGTATGTCGATATAGGACTCGTTTTACTGTGGATATAGATACTTTTGTACCTGTTTCCTTCAGAATCTAGGTCCTTTGCTGTTGTTCTGGGATTGAATTACACTTTTCGCATCATCTCTTGGAGACAGAACGCGTCTCCTTCCTGATGGGTATGACGGCTACGTGGTCCCATGGTGTTTATACTTGTGTACTATTGTTTGTACAGATGAACGTGGTAACTTCAGGCGTTTGGAAATTGCTCCCAAGGATGAACCAGACTTGTGGAGCTCTACAATTCTTATTCTGAGGTCTTAGTTGATTTATTTTTATTTTACCATGATGTCAAGCAAAGCGTTTGAAGGTAGGCCTTGAAATACATCCACAGGTACACCTCCAATTGACTCAAATGATGTCAATTAGCCTATCAGAAACTTTTAAAGCCATGACATAATTTTCTGGAATTTTCCAAGCTGTTTAAAGGCACAGTCAACTTAGTGTATGTAAACTTCTGACCCACTGGAATTGTGATACAGTGAATTATAGGTGAAATAATCTGTCTGTAAACAATTGTTGGAAAAATGACTTGTGTCATGCACAAAGTAGATGTCCTAACCGAGTTGCCAAAACTATAGTTTGTTAACAAGAAATGTGTGAAGTGGTTGAAAAACGCGTTTTAATGACCCCAACCTAAGTGTATGTAAACCTTTGACTTCAACTGTAGGTCTAAACAAAACATAAAGAAAACACAGCAGGAAACAAACAAGATAGGAACAGTCAGACAAATACCTTTCCTACCCTGCCATTCCATCCCACCCATAATAGTGACAGCCACTGAGATGAAACTCCTCCCTAAGAGCGCAGTGCCCACCATTTTTCCAACCGAGATCAAAGCAGTGGTAGAGTGGGTGGTCTGGACTGGAGATCATGTCACTCACTGCCTTTGCGCTGGATAGCGGGTTCATTCAGTAGGAGAGGGGGATCCAATCAATTTAGATGCGGTGATTCTTTAGGCCTATAGCCTACTCCAGTGACTTGTATACACTTTATTTGTATATAAACCTTCAGTACAAACAATGCGAAACTTGAAGGAACTCGTGGTTCGCATGGTCAAGCAAAATGATACAATGTATTAGTTGTGCACCAGTGCACTCTGAAGAGGAAACAATGACACAATGTAGAATAACATCACTCGCAAACCGCACAGATGTGGGATTTTTTCCCAAATTACACATTAAAATATTTAGGGTCATATGACTGCTCTGCTCAGTCTGCTCTGCCATTCCTCTACTTCACACCAGGGCTTCCAATAAAATAGGGTTGCTATATAAGATGTAAATGGGAATATAATGGACCTGTTGAAAGAAATACAAAACAGCTCCCCACTCCCATGAGATGTATATATTTAATGGATTAATTGAATGGTGACCACAGCCCTTTCAAAAATACATTTAAATCGTCCTTTAATGCAATTTTTCAACTTGCTCCGTGTAGGCCTATATAATGTAGGCCTCCTGCATTTCAAATTTGGCTCCCAGTGCGACCTTTCTTCCAGCCTATTATGACGAGATGTGGCAGTTCCTTCTCTGTATGTTCCTAGACCACAAGCCATAAATTGCATCTGAGGTTGCTACTGATCTTGACATAATAGATGGCTACGATGATATTAATAATACATCATTAACACACACCGAAAAAAAAAGTGTTATTTTAATAAAAACCTATTGCTCAACATAAAACCACTTTAATGAATGGTTATTGCAGATTTATGAGCAGTGAAAGATACAAAAAAGGATAGTAGCCTTCGTAAATGGAAAACAGGTTGGGTCTCTTAGGACACTATTAAATTGTGATAATGTACAGATATCGTTCACTTCTTAATAAATAAAAAATGGCCTTTCATTATTACCCTATCAAAAAAATCAAACAGAGAATGAATGTGGGTGTAATGTCTTAGAGCTATGTTTTTATATAGTTTTGTCGACCCACATAAGCCTCGTGGGTGTCGCTTCCGTTTCTATCATTTATAATGTAAGATGTAAAATGTCACTACTTATAATGTTTTACTGTTAAATTGAACATGAGGCCCCATGAGAGAATGTGCCACTATCAATCAGATGATTCTTTCCTCTGACTGGTGTACTCCTTTTCCTTGGATATTAAATTATTTAGTCATGTAAATAGCCCACTCAGTAAAAGCCAATGAGGTTAGAGTGTGCTCTTACAATCACTTCAGAACTCTCTGCAGGAACTGATGGTCAAACAAAATCAAAGTCACTTCTCCTGTTGTCACATCTTGCAGATGAATCACACTTGTTTTGAAGAAAACACGCACACAGACACAGGCTATGCACACGCGCGCACGCACGCACGCACGCGCGCACACACACACACACACACACACACACACACACACACACACACACACACACACACACAGGGATCATTCCTGTGGTGGCAGCCTGTGTTACAAAAGCAAGGAGACAGGGAAACATTCGAAGTAAAAACTCTCAAAATACCACAGCCCTTAGGAGACGGATATTCCACGGGAATTCATTGTTTTAATTAATGTGAGATTACCAACAGGAACTTTTTGCAAGGCTACCAAAACATGTAAAAAAATAAATAAAGACAGCAACATGCTGTGACTCTGCAAATTCAAAAGAGAGAGCCAGGAACAAACAATATGCATTGAACAAGTAAGTAAGACATAAAAAAGAGCCAGTGAAACAGCAACAAAACCATTGTTGAAATATGACACTAACCATTTCAGTAAACTAAATGCTGCACGAAACATGGTTGTCCGGTATTTGCAGCACAATCCAAATAAATCGATTACGTGCCCTTATTCTGTCCGTCAACACTCAGGGTTCCATTTTGTACCCTGAATTCGTTTTTTTTTCCAGGATTATGAGGCAGACCTAACCTCTAGCGAGGCTTCGATGGTGTGCCAAGTACAGGCTAGGGATAATTAACTCTGCTTCACAATTAGGACCAAGCAGTCCATTGAGAAGACAACAAGTGGACAGGAATTAATACTCAGCAATCAGTAAGGCAGAGGAAGAAGGATAGGATAACTGCTGAAAAATCAGAGAATACGTATACAAAGGGCAAGGTTAAAGATATGTGGTCAAATGCCAAAGCCGGAGATTAACGTCATTTTGGTATAGTAAAATATTGTGCTATTTTGAACGCATCAACAGCTCAATCCTCTTGATTGTTCTTTCGTTCTTTTGAGATTCTTCACTTGGGCTCCATATCTGATGTAGTAATGTATGTCATTAGGTGACGTGTTGCAAAGTTTCACTAAAGGCTCAACGTGATTTTCCTGTGTTTAATTTACAGGTAACTGCCAAAATAAAGGAAACACCAATAGCCAGAACTGCTTCAATGCACCTTGGCATAGATTCTAAAAGTGTCTGGAGCTCTATTGGAGGGATTCACATCGTTTTCATGCTCATCAAACCATTAAGTGACCACTCGTGCCCTGTGGATGGGGGCATTGTTATCCTATGGGGTCAAAGCCATGGTAGCCAAAATAATGCCCCCCCAAGATTTTATAATAAGACAATGGGCTCTCACCTGATAGCCAACTATGGGAAATTACCAAACTGCAGTATTTTATATTTGCAGTATTTGTCTGGATTATTTGCCCTATTATGTGGCAAACAAGTGCATCATTAACATCAAGGGGATGTCCCAAGTGGTACATGACAAATTCACAAATTGGAGACTATTACATGTGCCTAACACTCAATGAAAGAGTTGACATCCAATCATCCTTGCATTTCAGATAGTACCACATGAAAACAGAAGCACATTTAAAGATGCACTATGCAGAAATCCCTCCTCCCTTTCCTGGTTGCTAAAATTCAAGTAGTTCACCTAATTTCTGTTTATGTGACAAAACAAGCAAGTATAGTGTAGAGAATCATTATACCATCTAAAACTCTGTGAAATATATTTTCCATAACCAAACATATTTTATTTTCAGAGTTTGAAGCTGGTACACAAAGCCAAAAGTGAAAGACACAAAAACGAAACTTAAGAACAGAAAGCATAGAACTAGGGCAGATAAAACAGATCTATCGCTTCTTAGACGGGCTTTCAATGGGAATTATTGATCTTACAACTTTAAAACGTCTTCCACCACATTCAATATCACACGTAATCACACGTACAGTTAAAGTCGGAAGTTTACATACACTTAGGTTGGAGTCATTAAAACTAGTTTTTCAACCACTCCACAAAATTCTTGTTAACAAACTATAGTTTTGGTAAGTCGGTTAGGACATCTACTTTGGGCATGACACAAGTAATTCTTCCAACAATGGTTTGTCATTGGAGTCAATTGGAGGTGTACCTGTGGATGTATTTCAAGGCCTACCTTCAAACACAGTGCCTCTTTGCTTGACATCATGGGAAAATCAAAAGAAATCAGCCAAGACCTCAGAAAAAAGGTCTACGCTCAGGAAGGAGACGCGCTCTGTCTCCTAGAAATGAAAGTACTTTGGTGTAAAAAGTGCAAATCAAACCCAAAACAACAGCAAAGGAACTTGTGAAGATGCTGGAGGAAACAGGTACTAAAGTATCTATATCCACAGTAAAACGAGTCCTATATCGACATAACCTGAAACGCCACTCAGCAAGGAAGAAGCCACTGCTCCAAAACCATCATAAAAAAGCCAGACTACAGTTTGCAACTGCACATGGGGACAAATATCGTACTTTTTAGAGAAATGTCCTCTGGTCTGATGAAACAAAAATAGAACTGTTTGGCCATAATGACCATTATGTTTGGAGGAAAAAGGGGGAGGCTTGCAAGCCGAAGAACACCATCCCAACCATGAATCACAGGGGTGCAGCATCATGTTGTGGGGGTGCTTTGCTGCAGGAGGGACTGGTGCACTCACAAAATACATGGCATCACGAGGGAGGAAAATTATGTGGATATATTGAAGCAACATCTCAAGACATCAGTCAGGAAGTTAAGGCTTGGTTGCAAATGAGTCTTCCAAATGGACAATGACCCCGAGCATACTTCTAAAGTTGTGGCAAAATGGCTTAAGGACAACAAAAGTCAAGGTATTGGAGTGGCCATCACAAAGCCCTGACCTCAATCCTATAGAACATTTGTGGGCAGAACTGAAAAAGCGTGTGCGGGCAAGGAGGCCTACAAACCTGACTCAGTTACACCAGCTCTGTCAGGAGGAATGGGACAAAATTCGACTTATTGTGGGAAGCTTGTGAAAATCTACCCAAAACTTTTGACCCAGGTTAAACAATTTAAAGGCGATGCTACCAAAAACTAATTGAATGTATGGAAACTTCTGACCCACTGGGTATGTGATGAAAGACATAAAAGCTGAAATAAATCATTCTCTCTACTATTATTCTGACATTTCACATTCTTAAAATAAAGTGGTGACCCTAACTGACCTAAGACAGGGAAT
Organism: Oncorhynchus clarkii lewisi; assembly: GCF_045791955.1. Classification (NCBI taxonomy): domain Eukaryota; kingdom Metazoa; phylum Chordata; class Actinopteri; order Salmoniformes; family Salmonidae; genus Oncorhynchus; species Oncorhynchus clarkii. The sequence continues at coordinate 55,588,762 of NC_092152.1, forward strand.
TTTCTACTACGATTAAATGTCAGGAATTGTGAAAAACTGAGTTTAAATGTATTTGGCTAAGGTGTATGTAAAATTCCAACTTCAACTGTAATCACTCGACTACAGAATCAAGTACAGCTGAAACGCCACTTCTAAAACCAAGAAGTGTTGTACGGTAAGTGTAACGTGTTGAACGCATACAGAGAAATGTATTCACTACGAACAAACCTCCCAAGGACATCAAACATAATATAAATTACATTTTTTTTCCCCATCTCACACAAAATGGGTTCTTAGAGTCCACAGAACCTGAAAAGTCTTAGAAATACCACATGGCTTTGGTGGGCTTCATTGAGGAAGCAAGGTCATTGAGGATTACTCATGCTGTACTTCTCTTACAGACAACAGTGTACTACAGACCTGAATGAAAGCAATACATAAGGCTTCTATTTTGATACACGTGTGTCAGGGCCGAAGAACTGCAATAACTCTTCATAAAAGGTTTCCAGGTTGAGATGAAACCATTTCTGGCCTGGCAATGCAATGAAATAATGTTTGTGTTCAAAAAGTCTCTGTTGGGTTGACTCTGTAAGCTTTGCCTTATTAATTGCATGATTAAAACTCAAACATGTATTCTTACAGTATATTGTGTTTTTCTGTTTTGTTACTCCAAAATCTTGATTACCTGAGCTGTCTGAATTTGCAAACAAAATGAAGTAGCCTAAATTACATTTTTAGCCAGTCATCATTGTCTACAACATCTCCCTTTACAGATCTGATTCTCCAATTCTCACATATGGAACACATGCAAGTGGGTATAGTAGAGAACAACTTCTACAGGTACAGAATACACTGAGTGTACAAAATATTAAGCACACCTTCCTAATATTGAGTTTTTCCCCACTCTTTTGCCATCAGAACAGCCTCAATACATCGTGGCATGGACTCTACAAGGTCTCGAAAGCGTTCCGCTGGGATGCTGGCCCATGTCGACTCCAATGCTTCCCACAATTGTGTCAAGTTGGCTGGATGTCCTTTGGGTGGTGAACCATTCTTGACACACAGGAAGCTATTGAGCATGAAAAACCCAGCAGCGTTGCAGTTCTTGACACAAACCAGTTCGCCTGGCACCTACCATAACCTGTTCAAAGGCACTTAAATATTTTGTCTTGCCCATTCACCCTCTGAATGGCACACATACACAAGCCATGTCTCAATTGTCTCAAGGCTTAGAAATCCTTCTTTAATCTGTCTCCTCCCCTTCATCTACACTAATTGAAGTGGATTTAACAAGTGACATCAATAAGGGATCATAGTTTTTACCTGGATTTACCTGGTCAATCTGTGTCATGGAAAGAGCAGGTGACCTTAAACAACTTATTTGGGCTGCAATCCCGTTAACGGGATAATATGACAAGAGCCAGTGAAAGTGCAGGGCGCCAAATTCAAAACAACAGAAATCTCATAATTACAATTCCTCAAATATACATGTATTTTATAACGTTTTAAAGGTAATCTTGTTGTTAATCCCACCACAGTGTCGGATTTCAAATAGGCTTTATAGCGAAAGCACCACAAGCGATTACGTTAGGTCACCACCAAAGAAAAACTCAGCCATTTTTCCAGCCAAGGAGAGGAGTCATAAAAAGCACAAATAGAGATAAAATTAATCACTAACCTTTGATGATCTTCATCAGATGACACTCATAGGACTTAATGTTACACAATACATGTATGTTTTGTTTGATAAAGTTCATATTTATATCAGAAAATCTGAGTTTACATTGGCGCGTTACATTCACTAGTTTCAAAAACATCCAGTGATTTGGCATAGCCACATCGATTCAACAGAAATACTCATCACAAATGTAGATGATAATACAAGTTATACACATGGAATTATAGATTTACCCCTCTTTAATGCAACTGCTGTGTCAGATTTCATAAAAACTTTACAGAAAAAGCAAACCATGCAATAATCTGAGACGGCGCTAAGAAAAAATAATCAAATTAGCCACCATGTTGGAGTCAACAGAAACCAGAAGTCACATTATAAATATTCCCTTACCTTTGATGATCTTCATCAGAATGCACTTCCAGGAATTGCAGTTCCACAATAAATGCTTGATTCGTTCGATAATGTCCGTTATTTATGTCTAAGTAGATACTTTTGTTAGCGTTAGGTACACATATCCAAACGCTCGTGCATTACTTCGGACAAAAACTTTAAAAGGTTATATTACAGGTCGAAGAAACATTTCAAACTAAGTATAGAATCAATCATTAGGATGTTTTTATCATAAATCTTCAATAAAGTTCCAACCGGAGAATTCCTTTGTGTCTAGAGGAGCAACTGAACGCAAGTCGATATCATGTGGAATGCGCGTGACCAGGAAATGTCTTTCTGCCAGTAACCTGACTCATTCAGCTCTTGTTCAGTCCTACAACACAGTAGAAGCCTCATTCAAGTTTCTAAAGACAGATGACATCTAGTAGAAGCCCTAGGAAGTGCAACTTCATTCATATCCTAATGTGAATTCAATAGGGCCTGGGTTGAAAATATACCAACCTCAGATTTCTCACTTCCTGTTTGGATTTCTTCTCAGGTTTTTGCCTGTCATTTGAGTTCTGTTATACTCACAGACATCATTCAAACGGTTTTAGAAACTTCAGAGTGTTTTCTATCTATTGCCAACTACTAATCTATCTAATAATATGCATATATTAGCAACTGAGACTGAGGAGCAGGCTGTTTACTCTGGGCACCTCTGGGCACCTTTCATCCAAGCTACTCAATACTGCCCCTGCAGCCATAAGAAGTTAACGTTTTGTACACTCAGTGTATATTTCCCGTTACATTATGTGAATCTCTTAAGTATCATGCAACACTTTTAAACCTGAAAGGGTCCTAAAATACTGAAAAACTTTGGCAGAAATTAGAATCCTACCCAACACCCCATTAGATGCTGCCAAGACAGCTGCTACTCTTCCTGGGGTCCAAACACATTAATGCACTTACATTGCACATCAAACAAAAGATAAAACAGTACATCATTTAACATTATTAAACCACTACATATCTACTATACAAAATGTATAATACCATCATACAACAATATTACAATATACGTGTCTGTAGAGTGCGAGTGCTAGTGTTTGTGTGCGTATGCGTGTGTCTGTACCTATGTGCGTGTATCTTCACAGTCCCCGCTGTTCCATAAGGTGTATTGGTATCTGTTTTTTTTATCTGATTCTACTGCTTGAATCAGTTACCTGATGTGGAATAGAGTTCCATGTAGTCATGGCTCTATGTAGTACTGTGCACCTCCCATAGTCTGTTCTGGGTTGGTCGGGGTATGCTGTTCTGTCTTGTGGGGTATGCACATCTTATCTACTTTTGTATCAACATGTTTAGACTATGACAGGTTACAATCCAGGATTACTCCAAGCAGTTTAGTCACCTCAACTTGTTCAATTTCCACATTATTCATTACAAGATTAATGTTTGGGTTTTAGGATTTATTTGTCCTAAATACAATGTTTTCTGTTTTGAAATATTTGGGACTAATTTATTCCTTGCCACCCATTCTGAAACTGACTGCAGTTCTTTGTTAAGTGTTGCTGTCCTTTCAGTTGTTATAGTAGCTGGCGTGTATAGTGTTGAGTCTAAAGGTCGACCGATAAAGATTTTTCAATTATTGGAGGACCAGAAAAGCCAAAACCGATTAATCGGACGGTTTTTATTTGTTTATTTGTAATAATGAAAATTACAACAATACTGAATGAATACTTACTTTAACTGAATATAATACATCAATAAAATCAATTTAGCCTCAAGTAAATAATGAAAAATGTTCAATTTGGTTTAAATAATGCAAAAACAAAGTGTTGGAGAAGAAAGTAAAAGTGCAATATGTGCTATGTAAGAAAGCTAACGTTTCAGGTCCTTGCTCAGAACGTGTGAACATATGAAAGCTGGTGGTTCCTTTTAACATGAGTCTTCAATATTCCCAGGTAAGACGTTTTAGGTTGTAGTTATTATAGGAATTATAGGACTATTTCTCTCTATACCATTTGTATTTCATATACCTTTGACAATTTAGTATTGCCAGTGTAACAATATAGCTTCCATCCCTCTCCTCGCTCCTCCCTGGGCTCGAACCAGCAACACAACAACAACAGCCACCATCGAAGCATCATTACCCATGCAGAGCAAGGGGAAGAACTACTAGAAGGCTCAGAGCGAGTGACATTTGAAACGCTATTAGCTAGCCATATCACTTCGGTTACACCAGCCTCATCTCGGGAGTTGATAGGCTTGAAGTCATAAACAGCGCAATGCTTGACGCACAATGAAGAGCTGCTGGCAAAACACACGAAAGTGCTGTTTGAATGAATGTTTACGCGCCTGCTTCTGCTCAGTCAGATACTTAGATACTTGTATGCTTGTATGCTCAGTCAGATTATATGCAACGCAGGAAACGCTAGATAATATCTAGTAATATCATCAACCATGTGTAGTTAACTGGTGATTATGATTGATTGGTTTTTATAAGATAAGTTTAATGCTAGCTAGCAACTTACCTTGGCTTACTGCATTCGCGTAACAGGCAGTCTCCTTGTGGAGTGCAACGACCCACCGTTCCTAGGCCGTCATTGAAAATAAGAATGTGTTCTTAACTGACTTGCCTAGTTAAATACTTTAACTGAATATAATACATCAATAAAATCAATTTAGCCTCAAGTAAATAATGAAAAATGTTCAATTTGGTTTAAATAATGCAAAAACAAAGTGTTGGAGAAGAAAGTAAAAGTGCAATATGTGCTATGTAAGAAAGCTAACGTTTCAGGTCCTTGCTCAGAACGTGTGAACATATGAAAGCTGGTGGTTCCTTTTAACATGAGTCTTCAATATTCCCAGGTAAGACGTTTTAGGTTGTAGTTATTATAGGAATTATAGGACTATTTCTCTCTATACCATTTGTATTTCATATACCTTTGACAATTTAGTATTGCCAGTGTAACAATATAGCTTCCATCCCTCTCCTCGCTCCTCCCTGGGCTCGAACCAGCAACACAACAACAACAGCCACCATCGAAGCATCATTACCCATGCAGAGCAAGGGGAAGAACTACTAGAAGGCTCAGAGCGAGTGACATTTGAAACGCTATTAGCTAGCCATATCACTTCGGTTACACCAGCCTCATCTCGGGAGTTGATAGGCTTGAAGTCATAAACAGCGCAATGCTTGACGCACAATGAAGAGCTGCTGGCAAAACACACGAAAGTGCTGTTTGAATGAATGTTTACGCGCCTGCTTCTGCTCAGTCAGATACTTAGATACTTGTATGCTTGTATGCTCAGTCAGATTATATGCAACGCAGGAAACGCTAGATAATATCTAGTAATATCATCAACCATGTGTAGTTAACTGGTGATTATGATTGATTGGTTTTTATAAGATAAGTTTAATGCTAGCTAGCAACTTACCTTGGCTTACTGCATTCGCGTAACAGGCAGTCTCCTTGTGGAGTGCAACGACCCACCGTTCCTAGGCCGTCATTGAAAATAAGAATGTGTTCTTAACTGACTTGCCTAGTTAAATAAAGGTATATGAAAAAAATATATACAAAAATTAGAAACGGCAAATCGGCGCCCAAAAATACCAATTTCCGATTGTTATGAAAACTTGAAATCGGCCCTAATTATTATCGGTCGACCTCTAGTTGAGTCATCCGCATACATTTACTCACTGGCGGCATGTCATTAGTAAAGATTGAAAAAAGTAAGGGACCTAGACAGCTTCTATTAAAAAACACCCTCTGTGTTCTGTTGGACAGGTAACTCTTTATCCAAAATATAACAGGGGGTGTAAAGCCATAACATATATGTTTTTCCAGCAGCAGACTATAATCAATAATGTCAAAAGCCGCCTAGAAAAACATCCCCACAATCTTTTTATTATCAATTTCTCTCAGCCAATCATCAGTCATCATCAGTAAGTGCTGTGCTTGTAGAATATCATTCCGTATAAGCGTGCTGAAAGTCTGTTGTCAATTTGTTTACTGTAAAATAGCATTGTATCTGGTCAAACACAATTTTTTCCAAAAGTTTACTAAGGGTTAGTAACAGGCTGACTGGTCGGCTATTTGTGCCAGTAATTAGGGCTTTACTATTCTTATGTAGCGGAATGACTTTTGCTTCCCTCCAGGCCTGAGGGCACACACTTTCTAGTTGGCTTAAATTGAAGATATGGAAAATAGGAGTGGCAATATCGTCCGCTATTATCCTCAGTAATTTTCCATCCAATTTGTCAGACACCGATGGCTTGTCATTGTTGATAGACAATAATACTTTTTTCACCTCTTCCACACTCACTTTGCAGAATTCAAAATAATTGTATTTTATAATTTGGACACTTATTTGTGTAGTGTTGGCGTTTGTTGCTGGCGTGTCATACCTAAGTTTCCTAATCTTGACAATGAAAAAAATAATTAAAGTAGTTGGCAATATCAGTGGGTTTTGTGATGAATGAGCCATCTGATTCAATGAATGATGGAGCTGAGTTTGCCTTTTTGCCCAAAATTTCATTTTAAGGTGATCCAAAGCTTTATACTATCATTCTTTATATAATTGATCTTTGTTTTATATTATGGTTTCTTCTTATTTTTATTCAGTTTAGTTATCTTAGCTGATACAGGATGGTTCCTTTTTAAACCCACCATCAGTATGCTATAACTCTCTGTGATCACTCCATTCCCACCCTTCTTGAAATGAAAATCCCCATGCACTGTAAATGCCTTGTATGGATTAACATATTATTACCTGCCTCCTCGCAGATTAAATAATTTTACATTTGATCACAGCATCTTTTGTAAACCCATTACCAAGTTGACACAAAGCTGGGCACTTTGAAGCAGTGCTATTTTGGTAAATTGTACCACAACAGGAAGTCACTATCTGAGCAGCTACTCTAGAGTGAGGTGGGAAGTGGAGGTCAGAGATAGCAGGAGTGACATGACAGCAAGACAGAGGGAGAAAATGGAGGCTCAAACTCGCAGCCCAAGGGTTTGTGCGGTGTGACAAACTGTCAAGGGTTTATTGTTACACCTATTAGTTGACAGTGCCAAGCGGCCATCGTCATTTAGAGCATGTCATCCGTGACTTTGCAAATGTAAAGTGTCTAATTCTTAAATGTTGAGCACACAACCACGATGTTGTGACAGAAGAAGGAAAGCATCACATTAGACTTGAGAAATGTCACAGGACAGTGATCAATGATGGGGGAGGCATTTTCATGTTGTCATCTTCACACCTAATCATTAAGTGTTACCCAATCCTGGAATATTTATTAGAAGCGCTTAACAGTGAACAAAACATGCTAATTATCGAGTCACAAACATTTATTAAAACATTCAAATAAAAATGTGTTTCTTTTTTACTTTCAGTTGCTCATGCGTTGGTCTATACTTTCCTCAGACATGGCTGCAATTGTATCTATCATCCAGTGACCTTATAGTCAAGGGCGTAGGCACGCCCATGCCCATCCACTGGGGAGCCAGGCCCACCCAATCAGATTATTTGACAGTGTCCTAAACAGGACATTATTTGTCTTTTCACCTAAACATGCAAACACCACCCACTTAGTATTCATAGCAAGCAGGACACTGGGTTAGTCAGATTTGATTAAATATAACAGAACAGTTTAACTGGAATGACATTCACTCTCACGAAATGGCTCTGACAAAAATAACTAACTGAAAGCCACACCCCCAATAAGCCAAGCATATAACTGCATTGAGGCATATGTCACTGTGTGTCACACCCTGACCATAGTTTGCTTTGTATGTTTCTATGTTTTGCTTGGTCAGGGTGTGATCTGAGTGGGCATTCTATGTTGGATGTCTAGTTTGTGTGTTTCTGTGTTTGAGCCTGATATGGTTCTCAATCAGAGGCAGGTGTTAGTCATTGTCTCTGATTGGGAACCATATTTAGGTAGCCTGTTTTGTGGGTGATTGTCTATGTTGATTGCTTGTGTCAGCACAGTTCTCATTAGCTTCACGGTCGTTGTTTCGTTTATTGTTTTTGTATAGTGTGTTTCAGTGTTCAGTGTTTTCTTTATTAAATTTCATCATGAACACATACCACGCCGCATTTTGGTCCTCCGATCCTTCTCGCCTCTCCTCTTCAGATGAAGAGGAGGAAGACCGTGACACTGTGCTTCTATTTCTTTATTATAATTTGTTAACATTACACAATCAATTCATGTTTTATCGCGGAATGTAATTGTCTCTTGTAGAATTGACTTACCACAGCGGAACTTGATATGCACCAGATTCATTCTTGTAGTGTAAAATTGACCAAATTTAGTTTTTAACAGCATTTGGTGGGAAATGGGCCGCTGTTTTACCAATTCCGTGTGCCTCAAACCGGAAAGATGCCTCAAACCGGAAAGATGCCTCAAACCGGAAAGATGCCACAAACCGAGAGTCAATCTTTGAAGGAGATTATCCACCATCTTTATTGGAGGCATCAAATTATATCGTAATCCGTTAAAATGTGAAAGGAGTAATGTGTGCAAATGTTCTTATACCTTTGTTTTAGAACATATTTTATTGCAGACATTGATTATTGTAGTGTTGCTAACGTTACTTGTCTTTCATTGCGTTGTAACGTGCTGCTAGCTAGCTAGTTCATTCAGCTAGCAGTACTCCGGTGAGACTTGCTAGCTTTTGCCATCCGTTAAGAACTCAAACGCAACAATCGTGCTTTTACAGTTTTCACAGTACACTTTACTGAAGAACATGTGTATCGCTGTGTACACTCATTGAACTGTCTTTAAATGTGTAGCTAGTTCATTTAACAGCATTTTTGAACGTGCATATCAAAGTGTGTGTGTGTGGCTCATGTTAGAGAGCGGAGGGAAGAGAAACACGAGGTTAGCTAGCTAGCAAAGTGCAGCTGGTTATAGGCTACAGCAGTAACAACTACACTTCAGCATATGAACATCTTTCCTACTAGGTAGCATATCTTGTATTTGGTACCTAGCTAGCTAACGTCGTTGGATATTGAGTGATGACATGATTGCTAATCATATCACACCCAGCCAGTCAGCATGCTTTGTTTTCCAGATACATGTAGCTAGCTAGGCATAAGATAATACTGCTTCTATGCATTGTGACGGTTTTGTCAAGAAAGAATATCACATAGCAGTTTCCTGTTACCTAGGGATAGTCTGCAATTAAAATCTAATCAGAGCAATTGGAGTTGGCTGAACTAACCCTTTTTGTCCTGTTACCATTTTAACTAGACATTGGAGGGACAGACCACCCCAAATTGAACATTTGTTTTCAGACCTCAAAGCTGAGTGGTGTTAAAGTAGTTGAAATGCTACCTTCTATGGCAGCATTTTTTACGTCACCGGGTCACGTGTGTCAATAACAATATTACATCCACCATCCTCCCCTGAACCTGAATATAATCAAGGGCGGTATCCACCGCCATAGATACCACCGAGTCACTGTCGAGGATTGACAGTTCACCTCAATGCCGCCACACATTCAACAACATGTAAAAGCATTTCTACTATACCAAAGCAAGCACCTCATAGCTCCATGAAGAATGGTGGTTGTGGAACTGTGGATATCTACTGTATATAGGTCAGCGAGAGACTATGGGAGTTCCCATGGTGATGAAGCTGTGTAAATCTTTGTGGCTTTCACACTGCCAAGCCACACAGAGTAGTCCCCAGGGGACAGAAGCCCTGAGAGCAAACCAGAGACTAAGACATGAGAGCAAACCAGACTTAACCAGAACAAGACTTAAAAGCACAACTTGGAAGATATGCTCTGTTCAATGTTAATTTAAATGAATGATATATAAAAGTGAAATGAAGATTTTGATAATACAATATACGGTATGTTATGATAGGTGTGCGGTATAGGCCTACTTTGAAATTAATTATATGCCAATTAATTCTTGAAGAATATAACTAATATGCCTTATGAGTATTGTACAACAGCCTTACCATGATCCTAACCCCCAAAATCTACATGGGTTTGATGCATATTTGGACATTCATATTAGTGTATATGAATATTATTTCCCTTTGCTGCTTTTACTAACCACTGTTTCCAATGTGTTGGAATTCTGTTTTTATACTGTTTCACGGGGTATTCTCACCCCTTCCTCGGCAGTAAGTCTGTGTGAGACCAAGTGGTTGCTCCAGGACATCAACATTGTCGGGGTGCCGACACAATAGGTGTTTATTGCTTCCAGGCCAAAGCACTCAGCGGGGTTTTGACATATCCCGGCAGTCCTTTTATTGAGCTCAATATTAAAAGTCTGGCTAGCAAAACACTCTCAACCTTGCCTGGGTGAGTGAACTGACTGAGTAGACATGCCAGTCAAGGTTATGTAACATTTAGTTATTGTACAAAGTAGTGAAAGAGTAGGGATTCTGGTATATCCAAGAAAACTTTATTTATTTATGGCTTTATGTGCAATGGTAAAGTGCCGTAGCTTATTGTATAGTTTTGAAGTAGAACAATTGAAAGGCGTTAAGCCCTGGGTATAGAAGTGTAATATTATGGTGATGTGGATGGAGTTATATGCATGAGGGAATTGGCTGAGTGTTGTTACATGTTGCCGGTTGGCCTTAGCTTACCTTGAGCAACATCATTTTGAGTTTGATTGACAGAATATGGGTGTCATTGAATGGGAGTCAATCAAATAGCATTTTGATGAATGTGTTGCATATGAATAGGAGTAAGATGTGATTTACAGAAACAAATGTTTGTTCAGCAGCTGTTGCTAAGTATAGCATACATTAACGTAAGGTCAGTTACATTGTTTTGTATACAGCATTTTATATGTCATATATTTTTATGATAAAGTGGCGTTGTTAATATTGCTTTATGCAAATGTGTCCCTCTCTAGATAGTAGTTTTGCATGTAGTACAAGGTAAATGTGTGACATTTCCACTTATCTCTGTAGCATTATGGTATGTTGAAGTAAGGTGATTTAAATCCCAGGCCAATGTGGAATAATTATTTCCAGTAAACGTTTAGGCATATTATTGGGATAATCCTTGAAAGTAGTCTATGGACAAATAAATACTGCAATCCTAATAATAGTATTTTGTAACCAAAAAAGGTTAGCATGCTTTAAATACCATACCCTGAAACTTTAACTTCACTACATTCCTCAACAAAATTATGCACTTTTTACTCCATACATTTTCCCTGACACCCAAAAGTACCCGTTACATTTTGAATGCTTAGCAGGTCAGGAAAATGGTCAAATTCACACACTTATCAAGAGAACATACCTGGTCATCCCTACTGCCTCTGATCTGGAGGACTCACTAAACACAAATACTTTGTTTGCTTGGTTTGTATATGATATCTGAGTGTTGGAGTGTGCCTCTGGAATTGTGCCATCTGGTTTGCTTAATATAAGGGATTTGAAATGATTTATACTTTCACTTTTAATACTTAAGTATATTTAAGCAATTACATTGACTTTAGAAGCTTGAGTATATTTAACACCAAACAGCTTTAGACTTTTACTCAAGTAGAATTTTACTGGGTGACATTCACTTTTACTTGAGTCATTTTCTGTTAAAGTATCTTTACTCTTACTCAAGTATGACAACTGGGTACTTTTTCCACCCCCGAGGTCAAGCTTATCAACTAATTCAAGGTGAATGTAGATTTTGAATACAAGAAAACCTGATGATGTGGGCAGTTTAGAAGCCTCTTTTGGGAAGGCCACTCTTCACTGTCAAGCCCTCTCACCGGCCCTCTTCATGACAATATTCTTAAGGACAGCTGTCCACTGCAAAATAAATATGCATCCTAGCTCCCTTAGGGGTCAATGTAATCAATGTCTCCATGTGAAGTTGGCTGTCACATTAGATATAGGGGTGAAACACATACTTAAATAAATAGAGTGGAGTGGTTGGAGTAGCTCACAGGGGGCTCAGCAGGATTTCTTTCTCCTGAGGGATGAGAAGAATGCCAGCCATGCAGTCAATGGTTGGTTGGGAAATGTCAATCAAGCCATGCACATGGCACGCCAACGTGATTTTCACGGAATCACAGTTATCCTTGAGAGATAACCAAGCAAAACTCACCCTCAGCAACATGACCAACCACGACTGCTCTGTCTACTCCGTGCACTTCAAATATACTGTCAGATAACCGAAAAACAACGCAGCTCTGTGTAGCTGTGTTGCGTGAAAGGCAGGAAAGGGAGCGAGGCGCCATATGCGCCTGCTGAAATCGGAAGAGGGCAATGTACCCCTGTAGGTATACGCGCATCTGAGCTGAGTATTGGCCGCTGTGCTTCCAGATCATTTCTTCATTGGGTTGGCGGTGTCGGAACACTCTCCTGCCGTGTGTGCTCCTGTGAAGAGTTTGGACCCTGTCGGGTAGGAAACTGGCTCAGAGAAACCTTTTCCGCATCCCTGGAAGGTACACATATGTCTACCTGTCTGGTGTGGCCACAGCAGCAGCAGGCATTGGTTCATTGGGGTCCCGCTATTTCACATGGGCATTGTTCCAGCAATTGAGGCACTAGATAATGCTAAAGGTCCTGTTTGCATGATACACAGCTCATTTCTTACTACTCGCGCGACTCCCACCAAATCCAATTAGCTGAAATGACAGCATCTCATACACATTCTCATATCTAATCTTATGCCCAATAAACTAAAGAAGCAGTTCCCTCGTGCACTGGGTATTTCATACCTCAGTGAAGTTTCCCTAACATTAACCTCGTTAGCCATTGTCTGGTGACAAGTTATCTCCAACAGGGATAATTACCGAGGTGTGGAGTTAAGGAAAAATAATAGAATGTGGTCAACTCTAACAACACGTTATAGTACTATCCATTTCATATCAGGAGTAACTAGCCATCTCATGTCAGTAGGAACTAGCCATCTCATGTCAGTAGGAACTAGCCATCTCATGTCAGTAGGAACTAGCCATCTCATGTCAGTAGGAACTAGCCATCTCATGTCAGTAGGAACTAGCCATCTCATGTCAGTAGGAACTAGCCATCTCATGTCAGTAGGAACTAGCCATTTTATATCAGTAGGAACTACCCATTTTATGTCAGTAGGAACTAGCCATTTCATATCAGTAGGAACTAGCCATTTTATTTTAGTAGGAACTTGTCATTTTATTTCAGTAGGAACTAACCATTTCAGTAGGAACTACCCATTTTATGTCGGTAGGAACTACCCATTTTATGTCGATGGGAACTACCCATTTTATGTCGGTAGGAACTACCCATTTTATGTCAGTAGGAACTACCCATTTTATGTCAGTAGGAACTACCCATTTTATGTCAGTAGGAACTACCCATTTTATGTCAGTAGGAATTAGCCATTTCATATCAGTAGGAACTAGCTATTTTACTTCAGTAGGCCAGATTACTGTGTACCTAGAGTTAGGCGATATGGATTTATATTGCGATACATTTTTAGATAACAGTAAATCAGTGATAAATTATGATAAACCATTTGGGGGGAGGTGCTAATGCTGGGCGACATGGACAAAAAGTCATATTGCGATAAATGTAACTATTTTGCGAGATAATATCGATAACACAAAAAAAAGATAGAATGGACAGTTACTTTACATTAGCAGCAGGGCTCTAGACCAGTGGCAAGTAAGCCAATTTAGATGGTAGCCTATGACTAAAAAAGTAAGCTATTTCATCTAATCTATCCAGGAAATGCATGATTGATATTGTGATTTGCAACCTGTCATAAATAGGATCCAGAAATTATCCTAATTAGTTTTGTATCTAGCTAGATTGCTAACTCTAAATACAATAGTTGCTAGATAGCCAAGTAGGCTAATTGATTCATCTATCAGTAAATGTAGTGTCATACAAAAACTTTCCAGAGCTAGACCTAGGCTACTTGATGTAAGTGCCGGAAATTACACCAGCAGCATTCAAATTTACCAGACATTTGATACATTTACTGGAAATGTACTATATGCATTGGGTGCGTAACCTGATCAGGGCGTCCACCCACAGTGCTCCGAATGACCAAATCACATTTAGAATATGGTAAATATTCTTAACAGAACATGCAACTCAAGGATGCAATGGCGCGAGTCCTTCTTATCGAATTCCAATGCACACTTTGAAGATGTTAGAATAACTGCCCACATTTACTTTTCCTCAGTCAACAAGACAAATAACAAACAGCAAAATCACTAGCCTATGTCAATCTACTATCCCCCATAGTAGAAAAGTTGACCTATTCTATTAGTCAGCTTGTCGTTCTGTGCGAGAAAAGATAAAGAAAGCATCACCGGTCAAATGATTTTCCATTGACTAGAATTTCCATCAATGAATAGGCTAAAAAGCATTTTTTTGCAATGGGATTTTTTTTTCTTTTCCCAGACCATTGGCCAGTGCCAATTTTATTTATCTGATTTTCTTTTTTGTTACCAGCCAAAAGCCGGGCTAATGAAAACCCTGAACTGCAGCCTACGCTGTTTGCAAAGTGGTACCAATGGTACCAAGTGGAACTCAATATGAAGAGGTGAGATATACGTTATATACTCACAGAAAGCTATGACTTTCCTCTACTATACTACAATAACAGTAGTTGCTTTGAAAACTGTATTTTTCACTGAATAGCATTTTTAGCAATGGTCATATGTTTGTGCTTCTCAGAATGCATCTCTTCCTCAGTGCGCACAGTCGGGAGAGGGAGTGAGTCAGCAGCCAACAGTGAAACTGGGACAGGCAGATACTTTCATAGCATGAATCAACATTATGCATAGGCTATTACTCTTTACAAAATAATGTTTTTAGAACAATCTACAGGAATGTTGTGTAGCAAAATAACAGAAAACTACCAAAGTAAGTAAAATCGTCCGAGCTCTAAGTGCTAGGGAGCTCCAATTATGACGTTGAACAACACCATTTTTCACATCCCCAGCAATGGTCCATAAGCCTCTGAGGCCCTTTGATGTGGCTTTTTCCTCATTCAAGGCTCCCCAACAACATAGTTTGACTTTTTTTTTGGTCAGCATGAGGTACGTACGTAGTAGCTGAATTTCAATCAGCTATTTGGGTGTGACACATCCCTGTGCCTGATAAACGATGTGTCCAAAAGTAGAGGCGACTGTCAATCAATACGTTGTCAAGGAGCAATGTCGACTTTGTCATTCCTCTTGACTCAGTGATACGTCAATAATACAATTCCTGCAACCTACAGAAGTCAGTGTCTGTTGTCAAAAGGATGGCGAGACATATAATGGAATTAATTTCCGGTGGGTTTCCATCTTACTGAGTGCATTATTCTAATATCACAAGAGAACAAGAGTGGATGAACAACCCTACTGTGAATGAAAATACTTTCACAAGACAATTAAGTGGCCAACTGTGATCCTATAGTGCTACCGTCAGCCTGGTTCCTCTCTAGGTTTCTTCCTAGGTTCCTGCCCTTCTAGGGAGTTTTTCCTAGCCACCGTGCTTCTACATCTGCATTGCTTGCTGTTTGGGGTTTTAGGCTGAGTTTCTGTATAGCACTTTGTGACATTGGCTGATGTAAAAAGGGGCTTTATAAATACATTTGATTGAACTGCTTCCTCACTGGGCACACACTGGTTGAATCAACGTTGTTTCAATGTGATTTCTCAACGTATTGTGACGTGGAATCAACGTGCAAAATACATTGAATGTGAATAAAGTCATCAACCAGTACTGTTTTCGTCTCATTTCAACCAGCATTGTAAACATTGAAATGAGGGTAAAAACTTCAACTTAAATACATGTACTTAACCTTACTAACAGGTTGTGATATCAATTTAGATTTTTGTCACTGGTCTACACCCATTAACTCATAATGTAAAAGTGGAATAATTTGTTCATTTTTTTAATCAATTAATTCAAAATGAAAAGCTGAAATGTCTTGGGTCAATAAGTATTCAAGCCTAAATAAGTTCAGGACAAGTCACATAATAAATTGCATGGACTGGATAAACATAAAAATAGCATGGTGAAGTTATTAATCACACTTTGGATGGTGTATCAATACACTCAGTCACTACAAAGACACAGGCATCCTTCCTAACTCAGTTGCCGGAGAGGGAAAGGAAACCGCTCAGGAATTTCACCATGAAATTGGCCAATGGTTACTTTAAAACAGTTACAGAGTTGAATGGCTGTGATAGGAGAAAACTGAGGATGGATCAACAACATTGTAGTTACTCCACCATACTAACCTAATTGACAGATGGAAAATAAAAATATTCTCAAACATGCATCCTGTTCGCAACAAGGCACTAAAGTAACACTAGAAAAATTTGGCAAAGCAATTAACTTTTTGTACTGAACACAAAGTGTTATGTTTGGGGTAAATCCAATGCTACACATTACTGTGTACCACTCTCCATATTTTCAAGCATAGTGTTGGCTGCATTATGTTATGTGTATGCTTGTAATCATTAAGGACTGGGGAGTTTTCCCGGATAAAAAAAGAAACAGAATGGACTAAGCAAAGGCAAAATCCTAGAGGAAAACCTGGTTCAGTCTGCTTTCCACCAGACACTGGGAGATTAATTCACCTTTCAGCAGGAGAATAACCTAAAACACAAGGCCAAATCTACACTGTAGTTGCTTACGAAGAAGACAGAGAATGTTCCTGAGGGGCCGAGATACAGTTTTGACTTAAATCTGCTTGGAAATCTATGGCAAGAAGTGAAGAGGGTTGTCTAGCAATGATCAACAACCAATTTGTTTTGAAGAACATGGGCAAATGTTGCACAATCCAAGTGTTGAAAGCTCTTAGAGAATTACCTAGAAAAACAGCTGAATTTGCTGCCAAAGGTGATTCTAACATGTATTTACTCAGGGGGTTGAATATTTATATTAGTGTTTTATTATTCTTCCACTTTGAGTATTTTGTGTAGATTGTTGACAAGAAAATACAATTAAATCCATTTTAATCCCACTTTGTAACACCAAAAAAATGTGGAATAAGTCAAGGGGTGTGAATACTTTCTGAAGGCACAGTAGAAACATTTTTTAAAAAAATGAACATCCTGTATTCATATATTGATTGGGTGGTTGAAATTATGTTGAACTGTAGATTTGATTAGAAATATTTTTATTTGACCTGGTTTCAATGTCAATAGTAAAATGCTATGTTTGAATCAACATCATCATTTAAACGCTGTGCCATCAACCTAAATAAAGAGGTATTTTGAAGTCCCAACAATTTCTGCCTGATCAGTGACTCCTACTGGTATATGAGGGGTAAAGTTTTAGAAACATCTGAAGGATGATGAATAGCAACAGGATGCACCTGAGCTCAATTTCGAGTCTCATAGAAAAGGTACTGAATAATTATGTAAATAAGGTATTTATTTTTATTATTATACATTTAGCAAAATATTCTAAAAAACGTTTTTTACTTTGTCATTATGGGGTATTGTGATTCAATTGATGAGACATTTTTTAATAAATTAAAAAATAAGGCTGTAACGTAACACAATGTGGAAAAAGTCAAGGGGTCTGAACACTTTCCGAATGCACCTCCCGAGTACCGCAGCGGTCTAAGGCACTGCATCGCAGTTTGTCCACATACTTATGGTCATGTATTGTATCATCACGTTACTAAGTTTACTTCGATATGATGGTTATTATATTAATATTTGCTCATACAGGTATTTCCACCACAATTTCTAGCATAATTAACTTTACCAACACAAAAAGATCCTACCTTGTCAAGTTTACCAACAAATTTGCTGTTTCCATCAGGCCTGTCGTAACATTTTTTATCCAACATGTACTTTACTCGCATAAAAAGGTTGGAGGGAAACCAGGGGCTTCCTTTATAAAACGGACTTATGATCAATTTTGATCTTAAGTATGACTTACGCAGAAAACAACGCAAAAGTAGTTATTTATAATACCTGTATCTTATCTGGACGCAAAGTCTAGACTTGACGTAAGTGATTTTCCTGCTGGTTATGTATGGCCAGTTTAAGGTCAGACTATTTCTTTTTCACATCAGCCCCAGTTCTGCCTTGCTGCCCCACCTCGTTCACTGCAGCAGCGACACACTCCCAAAGCTACCTGTTTGGATTTGTTTGTCAACTCACTATTTAGTCCACTGAATATATACGTGATCCACCATCCCCGTGATCTCGTCTTCCAAAAATGTTGCTTTTCTCTTTTGGTCCATGGCTAGTCCTGACTAAACCCTCATTTGTGCTAGTATTCTATAAGGGGAAATCACTGATCGTAAGGCACGTTCAGGTGCCGTCAATTTTAAGTTAATTTGAGATTTATATATCACAGGTGCGTAAGTTACAAATGGGCTTCTTAGAACTTGCGTTATCAAGGTTTTTTATGCTCAGTATCTTTTATGAGTCGAACGTAAGCACAAATTATCGTACGACTAAGTTCAAGTATAAATCTACTATTTTTTTTAAATAAAAGAGGCCCCTGATTACTGTCTTGTTTTTCTTCTGGTGGTTGTTAGTTCTCAAGATTATCTTATTAAAAAAAATATATCTCTCCATTATCTGGTTTTAGTCATATAAGTTTACACTGAAAATGTTTTCCCCTATGAATATAGGGGAAACACTGATGATTCTACGTTTGAAAAAACTCTACAACAGTGTGTCTCATTAGCGTTTTCTGCCTGGCTAAACATGTAGCTCCAGTAGCTTCTTGAGCTCCAAAATTTTACTAAGCTCAAATGATCCCTGTGCATTTATATTAACAAACATGTGCAAGTTCATACTATGAACTACGCATATTTAACTTTTTGAATAAGCATACACTAATGCATATTAAATGCATACAGCTAACCTACATTTTGGCTTCTTTTGGTGGGTTGGAGTTTTGGTCTGCCTGGTGACATCGCAGAATTCTTACTTGAGAAATTGCTCTTTTTTTTAAGAAGCTATTTTTGTTTCTTTTTGACCATTTTAATTGAAAACAATCACAGTAAAGTACTTCATTGCTAACCACACATGATTTCATATTGAGATAAAACAGCTACATTGGACCTTTAATGTTTTTATCATCAACATAGGCCTTCTTCATATAAACAACTTAAAATGAGTAAACGCTACATCATTATCAGTTGGAATAATTCTAGCTATATTTCATATTTATTTCCCATTGCTCTCGTTGTATTATAACATTTTCCAACTAGATATGGATACACAACTACACATGGATCAGAAATACATTATCGGGAGTCATTTTCTCTGTTTCTTAGAGCGTCCCTTGTGATTCATTATTGTTGTGCATTATAAAGAATCAAATTATTCTACAGTACAAATTTTTTCATTCAATGTAATGCAATAGAAGAGTTCTGTCACGTTCTGACCCTAGTTATTGTGTTAATTGTTTGTTTTAGTTGGTCAGGACGTGAGTTGGGTGGGCATTCTATGTTTTGTGTGTCTAGGTTGTTTTTCTGTGTTCGGCCTAGTATGGTTCTCAATCAGAGGCAGGTGTCGTTAGTTGTCTCTGATTGAGAATCATACTTAGGTAGCCTGGGTTTCACTGTTTGTTTGTGGGTGATTGTTTCCGTGTCTGTGTTTTACACCACACGGTACTGTTTTCGGTTTTCATAATTCGCGGTACGTTTATTGTTTTGTATGGAGTGTTCAGTGTATGTGTTTAATAAAAAACCATGGACACTTACCACGCTGCGCTTTGGTCCTCTCCTTCCCTGGAAGAAAGCCGTTACAGAATCACCCACCACAAAAGGACCAAGCGGCGTGGTAAGCAGAAGCAGCAGGGGAGGCAGCAGCAGCAGCAGCAGCAGCAGCAGTGGAAGAGGCAGCACTATTTGGAGAAATGGACTTGGGAGGAGATCCTAGACGGGAAAGGACCCTGGGCAGAGCCAGGGGAATATTGCTGCCCCAAAGCAGAGCTGGAGGCAGCGAAAGCAGAGAGGCGACATTATGAGGAGCTAGCGGCTGGAAACCCGAGAGGCAGCCCCATAAAATGTCTTTGGGGGGGCACAGGGAGAGTGTTGCAGAGTCAGGAGTCAGACCTGAGCCAACTCCCCCTGTTTACCGTAAGGAGCCATGGATGGAATCAGAGCAGTCGGCGAAGTTGAGGTGTGCGTCTGGGAATGTTGAGGAGGTATTGGACAGAGTAGAGAGAGAGGTGTTGGTTTGGCGTAGTATGCACGGCATTCGCCCTGAGGAGCGTGTTAGCTGTCCGATGCCACCTGTGTCAGTTCCTCGTACTCAGCCTGAAACTTGTGTTGGAGTTCCGGAGGATTTGATGCCTGCTATACACACCAGGTCTCCAGTACACCTTCACAACCCGGTGTGTCCTGTTCCTTGCACTCACCCTGAGGTGCGTGTCCTCAGCCCGGTACCACCAGTGCCGGCACCCCGCACCAGGCTGTCTCTCCGTTCTTTGGCTACAGGTGCTCCCGCCTGTCCAGTGCTGTTAGAGACTTCATACTCTCCAGAGCTGCCGGAGTCTCCCCTCAGTCCAGAGGCGCCAGAGCCCCTCAGTCCACAGGCGCCAGAGCCCCTCTGTCCACCGCTGCCAGAGCCTTCCTCCTCTCCAGCGCTGCCGGAGTCTCCCGCCTGTCCGACGCTGCCAGAGCTTCCGCCCCTCAGTCCAGAGGCGCCAGATCTCCTCAGTCCAGAGGCGCCTGAGCTCCTCCGTCCAGCGCTGCCAGAGCCTTCCTCCTCTCCAGCGCTGCCGGAGTCTCCAGTCTGCCCAGCGTCGCCTGAGCTGGCCGTCTGCCCAGCGCCGCCTGAGCTGCCCGTCTGCCCTGCGCCATCAGAGTCTCCCGTCTGTCCAGAGCTGCTAGAGTCTCCCGTCTGTCTAGAGCTGCTAGAGTCTCCCGTCTGTCCAGAGCTGCTAGAGTCTCCCGTCTGTCCAGAGCTGCTAGAGTCTCCCGTCTGTCCAGAGCTGCTAGAGTCTCCTGTCTGTCCAGAGCTGCTAGTCTCCCGTCTGTCCAGAGCTGCTAGAGTCTCCCGTCTGTCCAGAGCTGCTAGCGTCTCCCGTCTGTCCAGAGCTGCCAGAGTCTCCCATCTGTCATGAGCCGCCAGAGCGCCCGTCAGCGTGGAGCCGCCAGAGCCGCTAGTCAGCGTGGAGCCGCCAGAGCCGCCAGTCAGCCAGGATCTGCCAGAGCCGCCAGTCAGCCAGGATCTGCCAGAGCCACCAGTCAGCCAGGATCCGCCAGAGCCGCCATTCAGCCAGGATCCGCCAGAGCCGCCATTCAGCCAGGATCCGCCAGAGCCGCCATTCAGCCAGGATCCGCCAGAGCCGCCAGTCAGCCAGGATCAGCCAGAGCCGCCAGTCAGCCAGGATCAGCCAGAGCCGCCAGTCAGCCAGGATCAGCCAGAGCCGCCAGTCAGCCAGGATCTGCCAGAGCCGCCAGTCAGCCAGGAGCTGCCAGAGCCGTCAGTCAGCCAGAAGCTGCCAGAGCCGTCAACCAGCCTGAGCTACCTCTCAGTCCTGAGCTACCCCTCAGTCCTGAGCTACCCCTCGGTCATGAGCTACCCCTCGGTCATGAGCTACCTCTCAGTCATGAGCTACCTCAGTCCCAAGCTGCCCCTCAGTCCGGAGCTGCTCCTCAGTATAGTGGGGTCCTTTGTTAGGGTTCCTAGGCCAAGGTCGGCGGCGAGGGTCGCCACTCAAAGGGCGCTAAGGAGGTGGACTAAGACTATGGTGGAGTGGGGTCCACGTCCAGCGCCAGAGCCGCCACCGCGGTCAGATGCCCACCCAGACCCTCCCCTATAGGTTCAGGTTTTGCGGCCGGAGTCCATAACTTGGGAGGGGGGTACTGTCACATTCTGACCCTAGTTATTGTGTTAATTGTTTGTTTTAGTTGGTCAGGACGTGAGTTGGGTGGGCATTCTATGTTTTGTGTGTCTAGGTTGTTTTTCTGTGTTCGGCCTAGTATGGTTCTCAATCAGAGGCAGGTGTCGTTAGTTGTCTCTGATTGAGAATCATACTTAGGTAGCCTGGGTTTCACTGTTTGTTTGTGGGTGATTGTTTCCGTGTCTGTGATTTACACCACACGGTACTGTTTTCGGTTTTCATAATTCACGGTACGTTTATTGTTTTGTATGGAGTGTTCAGTGTATGTGTTTAATAAAAAACCATGGACACTTACCACGCTGCGCTTTGGTCCTCTCCTTCCCTGGAAGAAAGCCGTTACAAGTTCACCCTGTATCTTACGGGAACTTTGATAGCACAGGCTTATGTAAGTAAGCCTTTTCTGTGGGGGAAACATTAATTGATTCAAAGCAAATAAACTCATAATTATTTAACTTACTTCCCATAACTTTGAGTGACACATTTTTATTAGTTTTGTATTCTAGGCTTTTAAAAAGTATAGGACACAGGTTTGGGAATGAGGAGGTAGGGGCTTTTAACCTTCAGGGTCACACAGTGTTTCTTGGTAGTCTTAAACCAATTTACTTTGAAACAAAAGTATACACCTCACACACATGGTTATGGGTTTAAAAAAATATATGCATCTGTTGGCAACAGATACCTTAAAAAAGGTGTGAGTGTGGTAGGAGTGTGGATAAGAAAACCAATCAGTATCTTGTGTGAACACCATTTGCCTCATGCAGCGTGACACATCTCCTTCGCATAGGGTTGATCAGGCTGTTGATAGTGGCCTGTGCAATGTAATGTCCCACTACTCTTCAATGGCTGTGCGAAAGTTGCTGGATATTGGCAGGAACTGGAACACTCTGTAAACATGCTAAATGGATGACATGTCTGGTGATTTTGCAGGCCATGGAGGAACTGGGACATTTTCAGCTTCCAGGTATTGTGTACAGATCCTTGTGACATGGGACTTTGCATTATCATGCTGAAACATGAGGTGATGGCGGTGGATGAGTGGCACGACAATGGGCCTCAGGATCTCATCACGGTATCTCTGTGCATTCAAATTGCCAATGATAAAATGCAATTGTGTTTGTTGTCTGTAGCTTATGCCTGCCCATACCATAACCGCACCGCCGCAATGGGGAACTCTGTTCACATCGCAGACAGAAAACCGCTCGCCCACACAACGCCATACACATGGTCTGCGGTTTTGAGACCGGTTGGACGTATTGCAAAATTCTCTAAAACGATGTTAGAGGCGGCATATGGTAGAGAAATGAACATTCAATTCTCTGGCAACAGCTCTGGTGGACATTCCTGCAGTCAGCATGCTAATTGTAAGCTCCCTCAAAACTTGAGATATCTGTGGCATTGTGTTGTGTGACAAAACTGCACATTTTACAGTGACCTTTTATTGTCACCAGCACAAGGTGCCACTGTATAATGATCATGCTGTTTAATCAACTTCTTGATCCGCCACAACTGTCTGGTGGATGGATTATGTTGGCAAAAGAGAAATGCTCACTAACAGGGATGTAAACAAATTTGTGCACATTTTTTTAAATAAATAAGCTTTCTGTGCTAATGGGATCTTTTATTTCTGCTCATGAAACATCAGACCAACACTTTACATGTTGCATTTATATTTTTGTTCAGTATACATCACAGAATACTGCAATATATCAAAACCGTTTGACATAGAAACACCAGATTTTCAGTTTAAAAACATGATATTGTTGATTATGAAATATTAATAATGTAGCAAATTGAGATGGTTTAGGATGAGTTGGACCGCAGAGTGAAGGAAAAGCAGCCAACAAGTGCTCAGCATATGTAGGAACTCCTTCAAGATAAAAACAAAAGCATGGAAAAGCATTCCAGGTGAAGCTGGTTGAGAGAATGCCAAGAGTGTGCAAAGCTGTCATCAAGGCAAAGGGTGGCTACTTTGCCAAATATATTTTTTTAACACTTTTTGGGTTACTACATGATTCCATGTGTTGTTTCATAGTTTCGATGTCTTCACTATTATTCTACAATGTAGAAAATACAAACAAATAAAGAAAACCCCTTGAATGTTCTAAAACTTTTTGACCAGTAGTGTAAATGTGCATCTTGCTGAGTGATGCTTCCATTCCAAACTATTAGGTTGATGCAAAACTGTGGCTGACATGTCTATGTGTGTAATTGCAATAAGAACCATAGTTATGGGTCAATTAGACCTTAAAGGGTCTCAGTTTAACGGTAAACATGTCTTCTGCTGTCACCAAGTTTGCTTGGGTGTCGCAATGCATTTGGTGCACTTCTGCTCTCTGGTTAAGGTGCTGGTGTTAACACATATCAACAGCCAAAGCCTCCTTTTTAAAGCATACTATTTTCTTTCACCCTATCTGTCCGGTGTGCGTAATTCGCCCTAGGTACACAATGCGGCAAAGTGAACGAGAGTTGCTTAAAGGCTTTGTACATAAAAGGCATTTATGTAGAGAGGCAGCTCAACAGATCCCTAAGAGCACATGATCATTACTAATCCGGTTGGGTTCGAAGTAATGTTTTATTATTAGTCCTATCCATTTAGATAATGGGATTCCCTTCACCATGCTACCAGGCTCTATATTCAGAATGCTGTTGTTGTCAGGTCGGCTTGGTAGTTGGATTAATGGAAGTTGTATAAGGCGTTACACAACCTTTCAGTCACTTAACGAAATGAACATTCAGGGGATGGAACACCAAATTCTGATGAACAAGCTATAATGAAAATCCTTTTCAAAGATCCATTAAAGCAATACTCAACTGAACTGTTGATATTAAATAATAGATTTGGGCACGTAATTCTATTTATTACCATATGTTATTATCTTTTATTGAATGTGAATTAACTCTCCCACACAAGATGATAACTTCCTAAAGCCCTTTTTCTGAAGTTGAATGACTAAAGTTATCAATTAAATATAGTTAGCTTATTGTTAATTTACATATGCAGGATCTGTCATGATGCAAGTCAATAGTGGGTAAAGATTCTCTCACATTCAAGGACAGGAAGGAAACCAGGAAGAACTGGCCAGCTACAGAGTGTGAAGTCAATGCCCATGACAAGTGTCATGGGGGAGGGACCCTTTTGTCTGAATAGTGCCTTTTAAGGTAGAGAATTGGTCATGTTCACTGGAGACATTTTGACCACATGTGAGACAACCACTGTTGCGTTGCAAAATACCTCAGCTCCACACATCAGCGTTTCACAGACTGCTCAGGGTTTTATTTTCTGGCCTTACATTTATTTTATATCTTGCATTTGAGTAGTTTATGGCCTTAACATATTGTATGGACTTTCATGGTCGTGCTGCTCCTCTGTGGGCACGATGGCCTTTCTCAATACCACCCGTTGTCAGAGGAAGGCCCTAAAAATTGTCAAAGACTCCAGCACGGCAAGCGGTACCGGAGCGCCAAGTCTAGGTCCAAGAGGCTCCTAAATACCTTCTACCGCCAAGCCATAAGACTCATGAACAGCTAATCAAATGTCTACCTAGACTATTTGCATCCCCCCTCTCTTTTACGATGCTGCTACTCTGTTTATTATCTATCCATAGTCACTTTAACTCTACCTACATGTACATATTACCTACATTTCCTCGACTAACCGGTGCCCCCGCACATTGTCTCTGTACCAGTACCACCTGTATAAGGCCTCACTTTTGTCATTTTACTGCTGCTCTTTAATTATTTGTTACTGTTATTTTGATTTGTTTACTTATCTAATCTTTTTTTCACTTATTTTTTCTTTAAACTGCATTGTTAGTTAAGGGCTTGTAAGTAAGCATTTCACTGTTAGGTCTACCTACACCTGTTGTATTCGGCACATGTGACAAATACAATTTGATAGAAAGAGGAGTGGGAGGCCCATACTATTTGTGGGTACTATTTAATGAAGCTGCCAGTTGAGGACTTGAGAGGTGTCTGTTTCTCAAATTGGACAGTCTAATGTACTTGTTCTCTTGCTCAGTTGTGCACCGGGGCCTCCCACTCCTCTTTCTATTCTGGTTAGGGACAGTTTGCACTGTTCTGTGAAGGGAGTACTTCACAGCGTTGTACGAGATCTTCAGTTGTTTGGAAATTCCTTGCATGGAATAGCCTTAATTTCTCAGAACAAGAATAGACTGACGAGTTTCAGTAGAAATGTATTTGTTTCTGGGCATTTTGAGCCTGTAATCAAACCCACAAATGCTGATGCTCCAGATACTCAACTAGTCTAAAGAAGGCCAGTTTTATTGCTTCTTTAATCAGGACAACAATATTCAGCTGTGCTAACATATTTGCAAAAGGGTTTTCTAATGATCAATTAGCCTTTTAAAATTATAAACTTGGCTTAGCTAACACATCGTGTCATTGGAACACAAGAGTGATGGTTGCTGATAATGGGCCTCTGTACGCCTATGTAGATATTCCATTAAAAATGTGCCGTTTACAGCTACAATAGTCATTTACAACATTAACAATGTCTACACTGTATTTCTGATCAATTTGATGCTATTTTAATGGACAAAAAAATTTGCTTTTCTTTAAAAAACAAGGACATTTCTAAGTGACCCCAAATTTTTGAACGGCAGTGTATGTATGGATATTGGGACGGAACCAGAACAGAACCCAAGTATCCAAAATGTTGCTCTACCTCCACCCTACCGGGGATTTTGTCAAACTTTCAAATCCACACTCCTGTAAGCAAAATGGCTACTTAGCTAACCAGGATACTCAAGCAGATTGTGTGGTGACTCGATAGACAAACATTTAAGAACAAGCACTGTTAAACCAACTCCATCCACTTAAAGTGATTGCATTCAGGATTTAGGCTGATCTAGTTCTTCGATGATCTAGTTCTTTACTTGTCATTCTACCCGGTAACCTCAACAGTCTCCGATTCCAACAACATTTACTCATAAAAAGCATCCATATTCATAATGTGCCCCCTATTATAAAGATTATAAGATTATAAACACATTAGAAAGCTTCGCTAATCCTCCGTGTCAAATCAGAACATTCGACTAGGCTACCTCCCGAAGATGTTTTATAGGAAGCTGCAGAATCCCAAAGTGCTGTGTCAAGAGTTAACATGGACCACTTTCCTGGGTAAGCCCTATTTTTTTATTCCTGATATTGTTGTTGAGGACCCGTCCTACGTTCCTTTGTTTGCTGAACTGTGGAGGCCTAGCTGAGCTAACAACAATTCTGTCACAATTGTAAAATGTTTTAGTGTTTGTATCAGTGCATTCAATCTTCAGAATCACTGCAAATTAAACAGCTAATCATTTGAGAATGTGATCCTCTGTGTGTGTGTGTGTGTGTGTGTGTCTGTGTGTGTGTGTGTGTGTGTGTGTGCACGCGCCCCACAGCTCCACAGAGTCTGCAACCTGCATTGCTCTCTCTACACATAGCATCACTGCAGGTCTGGCAGAGTAGGGCGCCTCTATGCTCCCTGGGAAACAGTGCTTGCATGCCAAATTGACATTCACTGGAGTATGCTCCCTCCTGTCATTTTGTCAACACCGTCACTGTGTGGAGCGCGGCCAAGCAAGCCTTCTGACAGACAGGCAAATGGGAGGAGGTGGACCTCAGCAACATAACACCCTCTCACCACCCCTCAGCCCAGTGGCAGGGTTCAGTGCACACGCACACAAACACCCGAGCATGCGTGTCCACACATGGCTTTCTTGCCCGCCAACATCCAACGCTTTTCTTGGACACATCACAAATTATCTCTAAAGTACTATTACCAAGCTATGATTCACCTCAATGACTTCCCATTAGTCCAGATTTAGGTAAACTTGCATGTAGAATTCAAGGATGCCACAAATGTGTGGCAAATACCAATGGCCTCTGTTTTTTACCCCCTTCTGTGGCATTCCCGGACGTACTTAGCTTGAACCTATTCAGTTTGCCTAAATGAAGATTGTACAATCGATAAGGTATTCGAAAGGTCACCACGACAATGTTGTTGTGTAGGAAGTAGAATCTTGAGGCTGGGCCTTGCATAATCAAGAAACATTGCTGCCTCTTCACCATTCCATTAATCCAATACTCAATTTGCAGGGAATATAATAGGCATGGTATCTGAAGCGCCAGCATATTGCTGAATTCTCCGCCGGGCATGAAGGCACATTGAAATAAAGATAAAAAAAACATGGCCACCGCCAAAGATAAACTACCTCCACAGCCTCATTGAATGGTTTATCCATTTCATTTGTGCAGGTATCCCATGCAAAACACTCCATCTCCAAACACACAGGAGGATACACTTATCAGGAGTCAGGTGTCATGGCAAAACACCGGCGAAACACGGGAGATAGGGACTCAAATGGAACCCGCACTTGTCAGCCAAGATGGATCCCAGACACCGAATAAGCTTAGGGAGGAGAGATTAGATAAAAATAACAGAATCCATCCAAACGTTGGCAGAGGTGTGCAGGTGGCTGATAAAGGATTCAAATGTATGTAGCCCTACCAGAGGAAAAGAGCAAATATAATGTTGCCTGAAAATGAATGCAGGGCACTGGCAGCGTGTATGCTCAGTGGAGGAGAGAGCGAGAGAGAGGAGCGAGAGAGAGAATAGTGAGGGGTTAATAACAGGCAGGAAATGAAAAAGGAGCTGTCTGTTGTGACTAAATGTGACCCATAAAATCTATTCTGTTATTTGAGTTTTCGCTCTAGCATGGAGTGAGACAGTTTTGGTTTGTCCTTAAACATTAACAATACATCTCCCACTGAGCTTGCCACCTGCCTTTGTTCCCAGATATAGATCTCATGATACGTCCCCCCTAGTGGTACCAAATCCATCTGGGGTGTGGTCTGGGTGGGAAACAACTGTTATTTCCCCCCCGTCATTCAGAGGCGAATAGTCAGAATCAGAGATACGTAGCTGGCGAAAATAAATGAATAAATAAAGGATGAAGGGGGGAAAAACGACACTATAAAAACACTCTGCTTTAATTCTAAACTGTATTATTTATGATTCCGCTCTTTTGTTCATGCCCAGACCCATCTCTCTCCACACACTCCGATCTCTCTAATCATTTGTGAGTAATGCCTCTGAGCACTTTGGTTTGCCCATAGGGTACCAATCATGGGCCATTAGAAAGCCAAAATAGAAAAAGGGAGAATAAATAGATGCAGAACCCAGGGAGTGGGAGACAAGATCATCCTTCAGATAAGTCAGATACGATACTGTAGGATGCTGCCGACCTGTCATGATTATAGGGTAGATAAAAACCAGTGGAGTAGTGATTACTGAAATATCCATCTTTGTATGTTGTATGATATTTGATCGGGACCATCGTGTAACCTGTGGGCTATATTTGAACTATTCCCAAATGTGTAACATTCCAATAATGATAAGAATAGTAATTATAGGGGTGGCATAGAGTTGATCAGACCATGTCATGCATTATATTGGGATTCCATCTCTCGTCATTTCTCTGCCGTTTCTGCATATTGACGCTTGACACATCTACTCAGATCCTTGAGGTCTACAAAAAAAAATGTAGGCGGTGCTCCTTTGAATTGACTGTCTTTTTCAGCTACTGCCAACTCGAAAAATATTTTACTTAATAAAGCAGTTTTTCTATTTAATATATAAACATATGCAAAACACACAGTCTCCATAACACAGCTTTGCCCTTCAGGATTCGACACACTGGAGTGACATTAAGCGTCACGCCGAATGTCAGAAAGTGCATTCACCCTCGCGGGGCCTCGGGAGTGACACTGATGGGTTGATTGATGTTTGACTAAAAACAACCAACGACCTGCCTGTGTAGCCACTCGCCCCTGTGGTCTTTGTACGCTGCCATGAGACCTGAGCGATCGGAGCGACGTACTCCAACAGACAAAGACATGTAACAGTGTCTTGAAGAAGTCAAGGCTGTCTGAATTCTCCCGCCGTGCGAGCACAAAGGGGTGGG
Organism: Oncorhynchus clarkii lewisi; assembly: GCF_045791955.1. Classification (NCBI taxonomy): domain Eukaryota; kingdom Metazoa; phylum Chordata; class Actinopteri; order Salmoniformes; family Salmonidae; genus Oncorhynchus; species Oncorhynchus clarkii. The sequence continues at coordinate 55,618,556 of NC_092152.1, forward strand.
AGTCGTTCTTTCAAAGTCACCTGCTCGTCAAATATGACGTGGTTATACTTGTGAATATATGATCTTCTATCTTGACAGCTAAAACAGAAACAGACTGTCTTAACCTTCACTACACATTTTAAGGGTATATTGAAGTAATTGTACATGAGAGGGCCTGTTATACGACTGCTTTTGCCTGGCTGTGCTGAGGTCGTAGGTACGAGGCGATAGCCGAGTAATGTAGGGCTGGTAAAACGTTTTCAGTGTAAACTTAAACAACTAATATAAATGTATGCAGAAATGATAATGGAGCTATATCTTTTTTAATAAGATCATCTTTGAGAACTAACAATAACCAAATCAAACCATTCATTTTTGGTTGCAGTACCATGGCAAAATGTGTAGAATTGCAGGAACTTTGCTTAAAAACTACAACAACAAAAAAACAGCCCCATGGCAAAATGTATAGAATTGCAGGAAACTATCCTCAAAACTGTAAAATGTTGTGTCTGTCCCATGGCAAAATGTGAAGATTTGCCAGAAATTGGCTTTAAACCAGAAAAAAGTCCCATGTGGCTCAGTTGGTAGAGCATCGTGCTTGCAACACCAGGGTTGTGGGATCGATTCCCATTGGTGGATCAGTACGGAAATGTATACCCTCACTACTGTAAGTCGCTCTGGATAAGAACGTCTACTAAAAAAAAAATCTAAAAAACAACAAACCTGGCCACGGTTAATGTATCTAACTTTTGCCATAGCCACGCCATTGTTATGAACGTTCTAAAGAAAACAAAAAAAATACTATTTGCCAGTCCCACTCGACATATGTCACAACTTTCCTTTCCTGGCAATAGATAACAGTAGAACTCCAGCCAACATGTTTCAAATGAATCATTCCCCTCTTTTGCGTAGCTTTGTTTTTTGCCAGGATTTAATTTGAAGCAAAGCTTGACATTAGCAATATTCTCCTTGAGCAGGGCTCTTCAACATTACATTCTGAATGCACCATTCACTAACTTCGAAGAATAACTCCCTGCATATTCTTTCCTCCCTTTTTGCCTGCTTGCTTCCATCTCTCCCAATAGAAAATCCTCTGACTTATTTATTTATTTGACCCTTAGAATCCCATTACTATGTTATTACACTCAGCAGCAGCATGGAGAGGACAATCCTGCTCTATAATGTGTATTGATCTTTGTTTATACCTTCAGCAATAAAGCCTGCTTGGCACATCTGTATAGTTCACATCCATTCCTCAACATCGAGCTCTCAAGAAAACCTCATTAAGGATATCTTAGACACAAAAGCAGATGCAGATAACATTTGACGGGAAAACTTCTCGTTTCCCGGAACTAGGTGAAGACCAAAGGAGTTATTCACTGTAACTTTATTTGAGTAACAAAGAAGCGGTCATATCAAATGTCTTGCAAGAAGATTGGGCGCAAACAAACTTGGTGTGTTACGTCACGTATGGCCTTGAATACCAAATGACAGTATCATGGTGTCCTCTAATTCATTTCTCATTGGACGGGAGCTACCAAAGGTTCTATTTATCGTGGCCCACTTCATTACTGTCATGTGGCCAATGTGGTTGCCATGGCACACCAATTACCCCGTGTCTTTGAATTTCAATTATCATTCACATCTTGCCTCACACTATAAGGACATTAGCGTCTTACACAAATGTCATTTTTCTCATCTCGGGGCTCGAGACCTACCCTGCCTCTGCATTTATGAAATCATATGACGACAAGAAAAGAAATCAGGCCGGCCGTCTCGAGCTGTGGCATTGGGGTTAAAAGCTCTTGGGCTTTGTTTACAATGGTAATGGTAATGATGGAGGCGCATTAAAAAAATCTAATCATAGAGGCAATCTTCAATCGAATTAACCCTCTACTGCATGCATTATAATAGAACCATGCAAAAAAGTTTTCCTCATTTAAAATGCCCCAAATTACATTTTTGAGGGGAAAAAAATGTAAGTGTAATTTTGGGATTTTTGCCGTATGGCAATCTCCAACCACTAAAAACATAAGAAAAGTGTTTTTCTTATGGAAATGTGCTGTTTGAGTTATAATTGTATTGTTTTTATTCATTCACACTATCTGAAATTGTGTTTTCTTGTAAAAGATCAAAATAAAAGATTTACTCTGGATATTCTTTTCTTTTTTCATAAATAATATGATCATTATTATAATGTTATGAATATTAAACATAACTGTTTAATCCACGCATATATAACAAATATTGTTATGATTATGATTTCACTGTAATTTTCCTATGACCAGGCCCCTCCCACTTGAAATGCAGTCACTATCATCTGCCTATGCCCCCCCCCCCCCCCACCCCCAACACACACACACACACACTTCTGTAAAAAGTTATTGTGTTTGTATTTTTATTTTTATTTTTGCCATATTGCAACACCATGCAGTAAAGGGTTAACAAAAAAAAGATCTCCCCATTTAACAACTTATCAATTACAACAGGTGACATCCAACACCGAACAGTTCCCTGCCAAGCTGCTACTTAACGGTAGTCTTTCCTTCAGCGCGTAAACCCTAGTCTATTGACACACCGGTGTGTCAGTCTTAGAAATGAAAGGTGGAAACCTTTCTACAGAGGATTCTACCTGGAACCAAAAAGGGTTATCCTATGGGGACAACTGAAGAAACCATGTGTAAGTAACATAATAAAAAAAATCCCTGTGAAATTCCGTAAATTTAAGCAAACTGTTTTTATTTTTTTTGCATGGGCTGCGTCTCAATCCACCGCATCCGCCTCTGTCGCCCTTCTAGATCTGCGATGGAAAGTGGCAGAGCTACAACGCTGTTTGTCAGACCAGGAGACATCCCAAAAATCAGTCTTCTCACGTAAAGTTCTGTAGCATCTGAACGGCCTATAGAAAGTGGAGACTCTCACGATGGTGCTCTCCATTTTACTCTATGACCCCCACAAGTGTCACGGTACTCGTCTAAAGGTAACCCATACAAATGAATGGAAGTATGGAGGTACATTTGTGCCAAATAAAGGGGGTTAAATATGTGAGCTAGATATAGGACAGAAACGTCAAAACCTTATTTCTTATGATACATTTTTGACTGTCTTTTTTTGCCATTTATTAATGTGTTATTCAATGTATTTATAAGGCCAAATTCAATATATTATCAAATCATTAGAAATATAATTTCTTTCTACCTAAAGAGGTCCTAAAATGCCAAACCAAATAGCAAAATTATCCATGGTATGAGATTAAAACAATTAATTATGTCAACTAAGAACCCCCCCCCCCCCCCCCCTCCCCTCAACGGCTAAAACGTCCACTATTGTCCCGAATTGCTACTGTGCAAAATACATGAGTATTTGAGCAAGATGTCAATCCAACAAACCAGTCTCCCAAATGCTTGTGTTATAAATCAAGCAGAGCATTTCATTAAAATAATGATGGACCCTTCACTCCGTAATCACAAAGAGACAACTTAAAACTACTTGGCAGAGGAGCCAAAGCCGCTTCCTGATGATAGACAAAGTGAAGGCTAGCAAGCACCACTACACTCACATTTACCTTTCAATACCTCAGGTGCTGAACAATAGCGGTCGATGAGACGAGGTGATCTCTTTGGTCATTACCCCCGGCCAAGCATGCACAGTCCATCAATGCATATAATTATTATCGTTACCATCTTGCCGCTGTCAATAGTTCAGTCTAATTCACAGGATGCCCTGGACTTGACCCTCTGGTCTAGTCAATCACTGCTTTTCTTCTCTGTCATACATTGCTTAGAACTACACAAAAGGGCCAATTCGATCAAGGGCCCAATTTGAACAAAACCCATACACAAGAGTTAAGGGGGTGGGAAACATTTAAAGAAACAAAATAACATTCTTGGGGTTGATTTTTTTACCATGTTGCAAGAAGGGATTGTTTATTTTATGTAAAACGTGATTGTTTTATAAAATTACTTAATAGGTACCTATATAATACAATTGATTATCTATAGCACAATTCCAGCTAGCTGGGGGTAGGTGGTGGTGGGGGGGGGGGGGGGGGGATAGGTTTTGGAAACACTGCTTTAGAGAGTAAATGCTTGCTGTTAGCCATGAACATGACGTATGCACAATTAGTTATGAAATAAGTTATAAACCAAAGACAAGCAGGCCTAAACATAATATTATAGTCAAACGTTTTTGTTAAATAAGATTTATCTCCGTTATATGATCTCAATAAGTATGACGCATTCCACAAATATGGAGGAATCTGTCATGGTTAGACGGCCATCGAGGGCTTTGGGGATTAATGACGGGCAAATTGGGGTTACTCTCGGGAAAGATTAAACATTTTCAGAGATACAGAAAGATTACATTTCTTAGCCACAGGAAATACTGTATCTTGGCAAATTAGAAATGTAGTCCGTCATTTCAATGGGAAGCTTCTGATACCCATCAGGTGAGTAGCCACCGACTGTCATGTATAGCTGCTAGGTCATTATGTTCTCATTGCAAAAGGACCTATTAGATTCCCCATCATCTTTCAGCAAGATGACCTACTGGATATTAGCATGTATTATCAGGCTATTACAGCTACTGCCAGGCTCCCATTGTTAATCTCAGTCATAAACCGCGTTCCTCTTTAATGCCCCACCCTATCCAACATCAAAGAAATAACTTAAAATGCAATAGGTTTAGTGTTTACAGCCAGATGTGAAGAGACTAAGCAATGCAGGCCCTGTCTTTGTGACATGTAGAGTATAATCCAAGGATGTCGGCAGTCTTTAATTGCGGGCCAGTAGCTAAATATTTAATGTTATGGAGGTCCCAATGGACACCGGCATTTACCAGACATGGTTGCCTAGGTAGGAAACATCAAAGTTAGTGTCAATAATTAAGAACTTTTGTGTAAATACCATAAAAGAGACTTTGCAAAGACATGAATGGCGAATAGGCTAGACTGCATTGTAGTGAGTAGTGAGCAGCCACAGGCGCTCATGCGTAAATATACACTCACACACACACACACAAATACACACACACACACACTCAGGAACAGCCACAGTACTCTCAGCCAAATCAGATGCAATGAGGAAGTGTGGCAAAAGTGGGTTGAATTTCCCCTAATCAATTCTATACAGTTACTTTCTCCCTGGTCAACTATGTGCCAATTTTGACATCAACCAACAACTCAGCTTCATAAAATCGTACTCTCAAATAATTCTATCTAGAAAAAAATATTAAGTTATAGGTGTTTGGCCACCAGAATCTTAAAGCTACATTCTGGGAGGGAAGCTTCGGAAGCCTTTAGGATTTTCAGTGGTCATTTAAATTCTTGATACCAATTCATTATAATTAGAACTTGTTTTTTTCTAAAACAAGTGTGTAAAGCTTCAAAATATGGTTAAACCTATTTATTGGGTGTCATGGACTGTCAGTTCTTCCATCAAGACCACTGCCTGTGAAATTGAGAGGGGTTACATTCCCCTAGCCCCATCCCTCAGCTGTATAACAAAACAACTGGTGGGGTGGCCGCTTTGTTGTTTTTGAATCTGAGAATGTGAACACAGCAAAAAAAGAAACGTCCTCTCACTGTCAACTGCGTTTATTTTCAGCAAACTTAACATGTGTAAATATTTGTATGAACATAACAAGATTCAACGACTGAGACATAAACTGAACAAGTTCCACAGACCTGTGACTAACAGAAATTGAATAATGTGTCCCTGAACAAAGGGGGGGGGTCAAAATCAAAAGTCACAGTCAGTATCTGGTGTGGCCACCAGCTGCATTAAGTATTGCAGTGCATCTCCTCCTCATGGACTGCACCAGATTTGCCAGTTCTTGCTGTGAGATGTTACCACACTCTTCCACCAAGGCACCTGCAAGTTCCCGGACATTTCTGGGAAGGATTGAGATCCAGGCACACTGACATTCCTATCAACACTGACATTCCTGTCTGGCAGGAAATCACGCACAGAACAAGCAGTATGGCTGGTGAAATTGTCATGCTGGAGGGTCATGTCAGGATGAACCTGCAGGAAGGGTACCACATGAGGGAGGATGTCTTCCCTGTAACGCACAGCATTGAGATTGCCTGCAATGACAACAAGCTCAGTCCGATGATGCTGTGACACATCGCCCCAGACCATGACAGACCCTCCACCTCTAAATCGATCCCTCTCCAGAGTACAGGCCTCGGTGTAACGCTCATTCCTTCGACAATAAACGCAAATCCGACTATCAACCCTGGTGAGACAAAACCGCGACTCGTCAGTTAAGAGCACTTTTTGCCAGTCCTGTCTGGTCCAGCAACGGTGGGTCTGTGCCCATAGGCGACGTTGTTGCCGGTGATGTCTGGTGAGGACCTGCCTTACAACAGGCTTACAAGCCCTCAGTCCAGCCTCTCTCAGCCTATTGCAGACAGTCTGAGCACTGATGAAGGGATTGTGCGTTCCTGGTGTAACTCGGTCAGTTGTTGTTGCCATCCTGTACCTGTCCCGCAGGTGTGATGTTCGGATGTACCGATCCTGTGCAGGTGTTATTACAGGTGGTCTGCCACTGCGAGAACAATCAGCTGTCTGTCCTGTCTCCCTGTAGCACTGTTTTAGGCGTCTCACAGTACGGACATTGCAATTTATTGCCCTGGCCACATCTGCAGTCCTCATGCCTCCTTGCAGCATGCCTAAGGCATGTTCACGCAGATGAGCAGGGACCCTGGGCATCTTTCTTTTGGTGTTTTTCAGAGTCAGTAGAAAGGCCTTTAGTGTCCTATGTTTTCATAACTGTGACCTTAATTGCCTACCGTCTGTAAGCTGTTAGTGTCTTAACGACCGTTCCACAGGTGCATGTTCATTATTTTTTATGGTTCAGTGAACAAGCATGGGAAACAGTGTTTAAACCCTTTACAATTAAGATCCGTGAAGTTATTTTGATTTTTATGAATTATCTTTGAAAGACAGGGTCCTGAAAAAGGAACGTTTAGCATTAGGAAAAGTTTAGCATTAAAATAAGAAGCCCCAAATGTATCAAGACCATGGGCCACTTGGACCAGGTTTGGGGCTAAAGACTAAACACATCGTGTATGTTACTGACACACATACAAACTGTAGTCCTGATCAGGATGTTATTAACCCTATGGTGTCCATATTAGGATAGCCTCAATCTCAGCAGGACACTACTGTAAGTGGGGAACACTTGTATGAACCACATCCTCTCAAGCAGCAGTAATGTGCTGCTTGGTAAAAGAAGCAATTAGAGGTCAGTAAAGCTGCATAAGCAACTGGTCTGGATGTATTTGATCATAAGAAAACCGCTAGTGTTGTTTGTTCATGCACACATCAATGTACTTCAATTCATTTCGTAAACCAAAAAGTCAACATGACACCTTTTATGTCAATTAGCAACCAGAATATAATTCCTCTGGTACCATTACTCAGCATATTGAGATCAGTTTATTCAGAGGTTGTGTCCACATTTGACACTTACGTTTGACTTCTGCTTTCAGAATACGAAGATAGCATTGAAAAGACGGGTCTAGACTCACAAAAGTCGCTTTGTGGTCTGATTGTGTTCAGATCTGGCTGGCCACTTCAGGAGGTGGTCTGGGAAGCATTTTTTTGCAGAGTTCTCCTCAGTCTGGACGCAATCAGGCTACCGAAAGCGCATTCAGTGGCTGACATCATCAACACTCCTACCACAAGTCTCCAGAAAACGTGTGTTTTGGGACCGAGAGGTGTCTTTTCATTATACCATTTGGAGGAAATACATTCCTAGAGTGTGAGGATCATGCTGACTGGCCTCAAATATTTACCAAAACTATTATGCTAACCCGTTTGTAATCCCTTTAGCGTTGCTTGCTAGCTTGCTGGCTTGCTACAGAGGTTAGCTGGCTAGTTGGCTACAGTAGTTAGCTGGTGCCATCAGTTGTTATTGTGTTATTATTGTTGTGCACCTATTCCACCATTTGTAGAATGCATACTGTAAACTGAATATAGCGTGGGAATAGGTTTTTCAACCACTCCACAAATGTCTTGTTAACAAACTATAGTTTCTGAAAGTCGGTTAGGACAACGACTTTGTGCATGACACAAATCATTTTTCGAACAATTGTTTACAGACAGATTATTTCACTTATATTTCACTGTATCACAATTCCAGTGGGTCAGATGTTTACATAAACTAAATTGACTGTGCCTTTAAACAGCTCGCACAATTCCAGAGAATTATGTCATGGCTTTAGAAGTTTCTGATAAGCTTCTGATAATTTCACTCAATTGGAGGTGTACCTGTGGATGTATTACAAGGCCCACTTTCAAACTCAGTGCCTCTTTTCTTGAGATCATGGGAAAATCAAAAGAAATCAGCCAAGACCTCAGAAAAAAATGTGTAGACCTTCACAAGTCTGGTTCATCCTGGTTCCAAATGACTAAAGGTACCACGTTCATCTGTACAAACAATAGTCCGCAAGTATAAACACCATGGGACAACGCAGCCGTCATACCGCTCAAGGAAGGAGACGCGGTCTGTCTCCTAGAGATGAACGTACTTTGGTGCGAAAAGTGCAAATAAATCCCAGAACAACAGCAAAGGACCTTGTGAAAATGCTGTAGGAAACAGGTACAAAATGTATCTATATCCACAGTAAAACGAGTCCTATATCGACATAACCTGACAGGCCGCTCAGCAAGGAAGACGCCACTGCTCCAAAACCGCCATAAAAAAGCAAGACTGCGGTTTGCAACTGCACATGGGGACTCTGGTCTGGTGAAACAAAAATAGAACTGTTTGGCCATAATGACCATCGTTATGTTTGGAGGAAAAAGGGGGAGGCTTGCAAGCCGAAGAACACCATCCCGACCCTGAAGCACAGGGGTGGCAGCATCGTGAGGATGGAAAATTATGTGGCTATATTGAAGCAACATCTCAAGACATCAGTCAGGAAGTTCAAGCTTGGTCGCAAATGGGTCTTCCAAATGACCAATGGCCCCCAGCATACTTTCAAAGTTGTGGCAAAATGGCTTAAGGACAACAAAATCAAGGTATTGGAGTGGCCATCACTAAGCCCTGACCTCAATCCTATAGAACATTTGTGGGCATAACTGAAAAAGCATGTGCAAGCAAGGAGGCCTACAAACCTGACTCAGTTACACGAGTTCTGTCAGGAGGAATGGGCCAAAATTCACCCAACTTATTGTGGGAAGCTTGTGGAAGGCTACCTGAAACGTTTGACCCAGGTTAAACAATTTAAAGGCAATGCTACCAAATACTAATTGAGTGTATGCAAACTTCTGACCCACTGGGAATGTGATGAAAGAAATCAAATCTGAAACAAGTCATTATCTCTACTATTATTCTGACATTTCACATTCTTAAAATAAAGTGGTGATCCTAACTGACCTAAGACAGGGTATTTTTACTATGATTAAATGTCAGGAACTGTGAAAAATTGAGTTTAAATGTATTTGGCTAAGGTGTATTTAAACTTCAGACTTCAACTGTATATCTTTATAAATATCTTTATAAGCTTAACACATCCATTGTGCCTCTGACACAAGAGGCTCATGACTTCAAGTGTCTCATTGGGGTCATTTCCACATTTACACTATATGTCACTATATATACAAAAGTATGTGGATACCCCTTCAAATTAGTGGATTCAGCTATTTCAGCTACACCCGTTTCTGACAGGGGTATAAAATCGAGCACACAGCCATGTGATCTCCATAGACAAAAATTTGCAGTAGAATGGCCTTACTGAAGAGCTTAGTGACTTTCAACGTGGCACTGTCATAGGAGACTCTTTCCAACAAGGAGAACGCTAAATACCCCAATGGATAGTGCCAACTGTAAAGTTTGGCGGAGGAGGAATAATGGTCTGGGGCTGTTTTTCACGGTTCGGGCTAGGCCCCTTAGTTCAAGTGAAGGGAAATCTTAATGCTACAGTATACAATGATATTATAGACAATTCTGTGCTTCCAGGGAACAGTTTGGGGAAGACCCTTTCCTGTTTCAGTATGACTATTTTTTTTAAAATTATTAAACCTTTATTTAACTAGGCAAATCAGTGCCCCCATGCACAAAGCAAGGTCAATACAGAAATGGTTTGTCGAGATCAGAGTGGAAGAAACTTGACTGGCCTGCACAGAGCCCTGACCTCAATCCCATCAATCAACTTTGGGATGAATTGGAACGCCGACTGTGAGCCAGACCTAATCGCCCAACATCAGTGCCCGACCTCTTGTGGCTGAACAGAAGCAAGTCCCCGCAGCAATGTTCCAACATCTAGTGGAGGGACCAACTCCATATTAATGCCCATGATTTTGGAATGAGATATTTGAAGTACAGGTGTCCACATACTTTTGGTCATGTAGTGTATCTCATTCAACTTCGTAAAACACAATCCAAACTTCGAACATTCATCAACATATTCATAATCCAATATAAGCTGTGCTTTCAACGGAATCTCCAGCATCACCAAATTAGCTTATTCAAATCTCTCAGGGCTCTGCAAAATGTGCCGATGCATTGATTGTTTATGTGTCTATGTCTCTGTTCCACGCATCTTCTGGCACTACATTCATCACTTAGGAGCACACTTGTAGAGAGGTCTACCAACCCAAGCTAAAATTCCATCAGGTCAAAGTAGACAAAACTGCAATGAGAGGAGTACAAGTATTATAATGTGTATCTGTCTTTAAGCCATATTTAAGACTCTCTGACAACCTTGGCTTATCTTTCACAAAGACCCCAGTAATGGGAGTAGTGTTCAGGCACTCGTTTGAAAGAGGAATGATTTTATCAATGGTTTAATTAATCATTAAAACCTCCCTCCTCACTGCACGTCGACTCATCTCTCCATTTCTCTCGCCTCTCCTCCTCCTCTATCCCCTCCTCCTCCTTCTATTCCCCCCAATGCATTATTCTGCACACACACACACACACACACACACACACACACACACACACACACACACACACACACACACACACACACACACACACACTCTCACTCTCTCTCTCTCTCTCTCTCTCTCTCTCTCTCTTTTCTCTTTCTCTCCCCCTCTCTCTCTCTCTCTCAAGAAATTGCAATATTCTGAGCAGCCCAGTTCCTTCTTTAGTTCCTTCTCTGACTTAACTTGCTCCTTTCCAGCAAGCCGGAGACAAGAAATGCTGCAAATCCCAGTAAGCGATGCATACACAATTCCAAGGCATTTTTAGCCAGTGAATTTCACCACCAAATACATATCTCTTTCAGTTTAACACAGAGAATAGTTCAACAGATAAAGCTTTATTTTGCCTTCAGTCTACTGCCTCAGAACATCATGCTCAGCACAGATGCATCTCCCGCCAGAACCCAGGCTGCCTAACCTATTTCGCAGGACTGGCCGGAGCTTAAGATTAGTATCTTCTATGATTAGCCATTCTGCATTCACCATCCCCCTTTCTTTCAGAATCATTGAAGGTGAAGTAAGAATAATAGACCATTCATATTTTAGACTTACCTAGTGTTGAGGCTCAAAGCTGGACAAAGAAGCAGGAGGCATATAGCTCGGATTAATTTCATAGCTTTGTCTTGCACTCGCACTCCGATTCGCTCTCTCCCTCTCGATTGCTTTCTTTTTCCCTTTCTCTCTCTCTCGCTTGCTCACTCACTGGCTCGATCGCTTGCCTGCGCGCACTCACTCAGGCACGCACACACGCACACGACGCACACGCACACACACACATACACACCCACACACACACACACACACACAGAGAGAGAAGCAGACAGATGCAACCCAGTGGCTCTAACAGAGCAAGGGAGGATCTCTGGCTTTAAATAACACAGTGACACAGACAGACTTATTAATGAGGAAATTAATGGGGATGGGTGGGGGGTGGGGGGGGGGGGGGCAATACTGGCAGAATCAGACTGAAGAGATGAGAGCATCTCCCACTGAGCATAGCAGGGGCGTAGGCATGGGTGGGCCTCGGTGGACGCTGGCCCACCCACTAGGGAGCCAGGCCCTGCCAGGCCCACCCAATTAGATTTAGCAAAAACAAAACAAAAATACTCCTCAGTATTTCTGGCTACACAGACTTCAGTTCAATGTCTATTTTTGATTTACATTTGGCTGAGTTCACTATACGGGAATTCAACGTGAAATCAACAAATAAATATCCCCATGACTTTGGATTTAGTTTTAAAGTTGGTAGAAAAAATTACGGAATTCCCTTACGTTGAGGACTTTTTGCAAATCCAGTCAGTTTCCTACGTTGATTCAACGTCATCACATTTTTTGTTGTTGTTGAAATTACGTGGAAACAACATTGATTCAACCAGTTTTTGCCCAGTGGGCTGCCACTGGTGGCGAGAGCTGAGAGGCATTCTTCCTCATTGTGGCTTGAAGAATCCCTGGCAAATGCAGCTCCCCCGCCTTTCACTCAGCACCTATTATTGCCTGCACTCTAAGGGACTACAGGAGCAATTATGCGAGGATGGGAGCAACAGGGTCACCAGCATAACAAACACAGGGTTCACCGGCAGCGTCTGTGATTCATCCATAATGGGATGTATTCTATTTATTAAGCATGATGAATATTACACCTGTAAATGCTACAAACAAATGGTCTAGAGTTTAAGTGTCTTTTTGATAGAAAGGGGGGATGGAAATATCAAGTGATAAATGTATCATTCCTTCAACCCTGTTTCACACCATCCTTTCTTCAGATTTTTTGGGTGTCTGCTTGACCTCATCAAAGATTTAGTGAGATGGGTGCTCTTCAACATGATGTAGAGGATGTTGTGCATGTTTTAAATTAGGCATTGAGCGGTGTGAAATACGGGCAGAATATTCAACATGACAACACAAAAGGGTGGAGGTCATACGCCATAGGCATGATAAATGATTTCCATTAAGGATTTAAAAGAGTTTGGAGTCCATTGTGCACGGGGTAGTAACCTACACCTCGTTTTGTAGGACTTCCGCCCATTCATTGGGGTCTAATTAGTCCAAACCCCATGCATGGAAACACACAGTGACCAGTTCTCAATGAGAGCTTTGGACCTCGGCATGCTTTGGTGACTGGAGAGTGACCTAAAAGAGGCACCGTAATCCGTCTCAATTATGTAGCTTATCAGCCAGAAAGCTGACGTCCCAATAGTAGTGAGAGTGAACCTGTTTCAGGCATTATTATGGGAAAATGAATGCAATGCCCAAGAGTTAATTGTATGTTATTTATAATTACTTCATTACTGTCATTGTAAATGTCACACCCTGATGTGTATCGCCTGTCTTTGTGCTTGTCTCTACCCCCCACCAGGTGTCTCCCATCTCCCCTCATTATCCCCTGTGTATTTATACACGTGTTCTCTGTTTGTCTGTTGCCAGTTCGTTTTGTTACTCAAGCCTACCAGTGTTTTCCCCCTTGATTCTGTCTTTTCTATAGTTCCCATTTTCTAGTATTCCCGGTTTTAACCATTCTGCCTGCCTTGACCCATGCTTGTGTTTCGAGCTCCAACAGTGCAGTAATATCGAACAAGTCATATCTAACCATACACACAATCTAAAGTAAAGGAATGGAATTAAGAATATATAAATATCTGGATGAGTAATGTCACAGCGGCATCGACTATGATGCAGTAGAATAGGATAGAATACAGTATATACTGTACATATGAGATGAGTAATGCAAAATATGTAAACATTATTCATGTGACTAGTGTTCCATTATCAAAGTGGCCAGTGATTTCAAGTCTATGTATATAACAGTCTGATGGCCTTGAGATAGAAGCTGTTTTTCAGTCTCTAGCAGCTTTGATGCACCTGTACTCACCTTGCCTTCTGGATGATAGCGGGGTGAACAGGCAGTGGCTCAGGTGTTTGTTGTCCTTGATGCTCCTTTTGGCCTTCCTGTAACATCGGGTGCTGTAAGTGTCCTGGAGGGCAGGTAGTTTGCCCCCAGTGATGCGTCGGGCAGACTGCACCACCCTCTGGAGAGCCCTGCAGTTGCAGACGGTGCAGTTGCCGTACCAGGCGATGATACAGCCTGACAGGATGCTCTCAATTGTGCATCTGTAAAATGTTGTCAGGGTTTTAGGTGCCGAGCCAAATAGAGTTAAAGTGACTATGCATAGATAATAAACAGAGTAGCAGCATCGTAAAAGGGGGGGGGGGGGGACAATGCAAATAGTCTGGGTAGCCATTTGATTAGCTGTTCAGGAGTCTTATGGCTTGGGGGTAGAAGCTGTTAAGAAGTATTTTGGACCTAGACATGGTACTCCAAAACCGCTTGCCGTGCGGTTGCAGAGAGAACAGTCTATGACTAGGGTGGCTGGAGTCTTTGACAAATTTTAGGGCCTTCCTCTGACAACGCCTGGTATAGAGGTCCTGGATTGCAGGCAGCCCAGTGATGTACTGGGCTGTACGCACTACCCTCTGTAGAGCCTTGCGGTTGGAGGCTGAGCAGTTGCCATACCAGGCAGTGATGCAACCAGGATGCACTCGATGGTGCAGCTGTAGAACTTTTTGAGGATGTGAGGACCCATGCCAAATCCTTTGTCTCCTGAGGGGAATAGACTTTGTCATGCCCTCTTCATGACTGTCTTGGTGTGTTTGGACCATGATAGTCTGATGGTGATGTGGACACCAAGGAACTTGAAGCTCTCAACCTGCTCCACTACCACCTCGTCGATGAGAATCTCGGTCCTCCTTTTCCTGTAATCCACAATCATCTCCTTTGTCTTGATCACGGAGAGGTTGTTGTCCTGGCACCACACGGCCAGGTCTCTGACCTCCTCCCTATAGGCTGTCTCATCGTTGTCGCTGATCGGCAATTATTATTATTATTATTTATAAATTTTTTGTGAATTTTACCCCTTTTTTTCTCCCCAATTCCGTGGTATCCAATTGTTTTTTAGTAGCTACTATCTTGTCTCATTGCTACAACTCCCGTACGGGCTCGGGAGAGACAAAGGTTGAAAGTCATGCGTCCTCCGATACACAGCCCAACCAAGCCGCACTGCTTCTTAACAAAGCGCCATCCAACCCCGAAAGCCAGCCGCACCAATGTGTCGGAGGAAACACTGTGCACCTGGCAACCTTGGTTAGCGCGCACTGCGCCCGGCCCGCCACAGGAGTCGCTGGTGCGCGATGAGACAAGGATTTCTCTACCGGCCAAACCCGGTCACGGCCGGTTACGACAGAGCCTGGGCGCAAACCCAGAGTCTCTGGTGGCGCAGCTGGCGCTGCAGTACAGCGCCCTTAACCACTGCGCCACCCGGGAGGCTGCCATCGGCAAATTTAATGACAGTGTTGGAATCTTGCCAGGCCATGCAGTCATGAGTGAACAGGGAGTACAGGAGGGGACTGAGCACGCACCCCTGAGAGGCCCCCGTGTTGAGGATCAGCATGGCAGATGTGTTGTTACCTACCCTGGGGGTGGCTCATCAGGAAGTCCAGGATCCAGTTGCAGAGTGAGTTTAGTGTTTAGTCTCAGAGTCCTTAGCTTAGTGATGAGCTTTGAGGGAACTATGGTGTTGAACGCTGAGCTGTAATCAATGAATAGCATTCTCACATAGGTGTTCCTTTTGTCCAGGTGGGAAAGGGCAGTGTGGAGTGCAATAGAGTTTGCATCATCTGTGGATCTGTTGGGGTGGTATGCAAATTGGAGTGGGTTTAGGGTTTCTGGGATAACGGTGTTGATGTGAGCCATAACCAGGCTTTCAAAGCACTTCATGGTTACAGACGTGAGTCCTACGGGTCGGATGTCATTTAGGCAAATTACCTTAGTGTTCTTGGGCACAGAGACTATGGTGGTCTGCTTAAAACATGTTGGTATTACAGACTATTACAGAGAAATGTCGGTGAAGAAACTTGCCAGTTGATCAGCGCAAGTTAGGAGTACACATCAGTGATGTGTACGCTGAGGAATGTGAAGGTTTCCACCTTCTCCACTGCGGTCCTGTCGATATGGATAGGGAGGTGCTCCCTCTGCTGTTTTCTGAAGTCCACAATCAGCTCATTTGTTTGTTGACGTTGAGTGAGAAGTTATTTTCCTTGCACCACACTTCCAAGGCCCTCACCTTCTCCCTATAGGCTGTCCCATCATTGTCGGTGATCAGGCCTATCACTGTTGTGTCATCGGCAAATTTAATGATGGTGTTGTAGTCGTACCAGGCCATGCAACCATGGGTGAACAGGGAGTACAGGAGGGGGCTGAGCACGCATCCTTGTGGGGCCCCAGTGTTGTGGATAAGTGACCTGGAGGTGTTGTTTCCTACCTTCACCACCTAGGGGCAGCCCGTCAGGAAGTCCAGGACCCAGTTGCACAGGGCGGGGTTCAGACCCAGGGCTTCGAGCTTAATGTTGAGCTTGGAGGGTACTCTGGTGTTGAATGCTGAGCTATAGTCATTTAATTACAAAGACCATTTAATTACACGTAGGTCAAATAAATATACACTGTGACTATTTTATTTTACAAGCGCAACATAGGTTTCCTATGGCCTTCACACAGTGTTATATTCATATCAACCTCTAGTTGAGTTTCTGTATTGCATTTCTCAGAAATCTTGAAATGACTCAGAGCTCTGAATACTACACACTAAAAAGAATTGTTCTAAAAGGTACCAGATAGGGGTTACTTGACTTGTAACCATAGCTACAGTGGGGCAAAAAAGTATTTAGTCAGCCACCAATTGTGCAAGTTCTCCCACTTAAAAACATGAGAGAGGCCTGTAATTTTCATCATAGGTACACTTAAACTATGACATACAAAATGAGAAAAAAAATCCAGAAAATCACATTGTAGGATTTTTAATGAAAGCAAGCTGTCCAGACCGTGAGGCAGCAAAGCAGCTCTAAACCAGGATGCTCCCTCCACCATACTTTACATTTGGGATGAGGTTTTGATGTTGGTGTGCTGTGCCTTTACTTCTCCACACATAGTGTTGTGTGTTCCTTCCAAACAAATCAACTTTAGTTTAATCTTTCCAAATAATATTTTTCCAGAAGCGCTGTAGAACATCCAGGTGCACTTTTGCGAACTTCAAACGTGCAGCAATGTTTTTTTGGACAGCAGTGGCTTCTCCCGTGATGTCCTCCAATGAACACCATTCTTGTTTTGTGTTTTACATATTGTAGACTCGTCAACAGAGAGATGTTAGCATGTTCCAGAGATTTCTGTAAGTCTTTAGCTGACACTAGGATTCTTCTCAACCTCGTTGAGCTTTCTGCACTGTGCTCTTGCAGTCATCTTTGCAGGACGGCCACTCCATGGACTGATGAACATCAAGGCTTTTATTAATCTTAGGTCTTCTGAGATCTCTTTTGTTCGAGGCATGGTTCACATAAGGCAATGCTTCCTGTTAATAGCAAACTCAAATTTTGAGTTTGTTTTTTATAGGGCAGTTCAAACCATCATCTCCAATCTCATCTCATTGATTGGACTCCAAGTTAGCTGACTCCTGACTCCAATTAGCCTAGGGGTTTACATACTTTTTCCAACCTACAATGTGAATGTTTAAATTATGCATTCAATATAGACAAAAAAAATACAATAATTTGTGTGTTATTAGTTTAAGCACACTGTGATTGTCTATTGTTGTGACTTAGATGAAGATCATATCAAATTGTTTGACTGATTTATGCAGAAATCCAGGTCATTTCAAAGGGTTCACATACTTTTTCTTGCCACTGTATGTACTTGAAAATGTATCAATTGAACAAGTCGGCACATTTGGGCAAACTCCTGGCAGACTTGATACAAAATATTGTGCAGTAATGTAATTCTTCACTGGATCAGTCTGAAACTTTGCACACACACTGCTGCCATCGGGTGGCCAAAATCAAAATAACTCCTAGACTCCTATCTTTAAGTATAGCCTTTCTCTTGCATTTCAAAGATGATGTTCATTCTTTTATCAGATCTAATCTGTTATATTCTCCGACATTAATTTCACATTTCCATAACCTTCAAAGTGTTTCCTTTCAAGTGGTTTTAAGAATATGCTTCAGGTCCTGAGCTACAGGCAGTAAGATTTGGGTATGTCATTTTAGGCGAAAATTGAAAAAAAAGGGTATGATCCTTAAGAGGTTTTTAACATAGAGTTCTAAAGTAAAAAAGTACAAGCTCTTTCTTTTTTGTTGCCATTTCTTCATAACCGTTTAGTATCCGCTCGGATACTTTAGGACAGAATCTGAGTCAGTCAGGGTGCAACAGCATCAAAACAATGCTGAAAAATGCACAATAATGTTAGCTTTCACGCAAAATGTCTTTTTAGCTTTCAGACGTTGCTAGTTGTTTGTTTGAGGAAATGTAAACAACCCCAAAACCCAATCAGCTTGAGATCCACTCGAAATTCATCACCGAACCTTGTGGGGGAAAACATGGTAAACATTGTCGGAATGATGGACCCGGTGTGATCAAAGCACCATAGTTCCATCTGAGGATTCTACATCTGCAACCTCCTCTACAGCAGCAGCAGGAGCTACAGCCTCTACTGTAACTGCTTCTACAGCTCTCACTGACCCTACAGCGTTGGTCCTCACTATCCTAACCCCTACCTCTCCTGCCCCACAATCCCTCCAGGCTTCAGTACCCCTACAACCATAAATGTATACAACTCCCACTGCTGTTGTCATTATACCCCTACGGCACTAATGACACACACACACACACACACACACACACACACACACACACACACACACACACACACACACACACACACACACAGCAGGGGGTGCTGAAGAGCAGCCTATAGTCCCTCGGGTGCAAAGTGGGTAGATGTGATAAAACTTCTCAAAAGTGAGTCCCAGAGGATTTAGAATGAAGGACCAAACAACATGTAACTTCTTCATTTCAACACATAACTCCCACCCTCCCCCTAATAAATATTTATTCTTTAAAGGGAAAAGAGTTGGAGACTAAAATAATTCAACTGAAATCTGAAGTGTCGGAATATTCTCACATTTGAATGAAAGCATAAATCATGAATGTGTGAATAAACTAATTATCATGGTTTTGGTTTTGTAACAAGTAGGTGCCAGTGCACACACACACAGGGAATCTACAGTACATTATGTGCTATGTTTCCAGTATGTATAGAGTAATATCTGAGATATTACTTGACGACCAAAAATGCTACTTTGTAAAAAATCAATACTGAATTGCATGTTTAATTAAGTTGAGCCTGTTCTCTGATTACCAAAGTGTAAACATAGCAGGAGCTTCAGTCCTCACTTTAATCAGTTTTATTCTGACCTTTTTTGTAAGAAATGGACAGAATCACCAGACTGCACAGTAAAAGCCCACTATAAACTGGAAGTTGGCAAGAGTGTTGAGGCCCAAGGCAGTTTTCAATCCTGGCAATATGAAAGCATATGGTTGAGCAAGGCGCACACTGCAAACGCTGCAAGTGTCTTCCATCATAGTGTGGGCTGATAGAATACAGTGTGGGAGAACTTGATGAGAGACCTCAAAACACTGGCAATGGACTGCCTCACAGAGCCACAGTGCAGATGGTTAGCACTATGCCTTACACAAGTAATAGAACCTACTCGGAAAGTACAATTGTCATGTTAATAGATGGGTGTATTGACTATAATTTTGCGATATAGTGAGTACATGGCAAACATCAACACAAAATAATCAACCAATACAAAATTGCTTTGGTCCAAGTCCAAGTTATAATGCCTGTATCCTCTAATAAACAGATACAGCAAGGAATCAATAGACACACTCCTAAAAATGCACAATCAAATCAGAAGACAAAAGTAAATAAAAAGGATTATCATATATTGCTTTTGTTCACAAAGACTCACAGAAAAATAAGACATAAGGAAGGACAGTATTTCTGTGACATGTATTTGAAGAAAACCTGATTTGTTACAAGATACATCAAATAAAGTTTTTTTTGTATCTTCAAAACACTCAAGATATATATAGTGGAAGCCTGGAAACTAGAAATGTTTATAAAACATATGGAAAGGCATTTTCAAGAAGTTCAGAATATAGCTGTAGATTTGCTTCTTTCATGGATGCCACTCTGGTACAGACATAGGATCTTAATTTGATCACCCTGTTGCAGGAGAACCTTCCTGCAATGCAGGTTTAAAATGTAGGTTTAAAAAGACTTCTGAAGTTCGTAATTTCCACTTTGAAATTTTAGAAACATTTTTCAACCCCAACAAAAATGGCCATCAATTATAATCCACTTAAATATTCCCATTTCCTGTTGCTGCAGGATGATTTTTGTGTCGCAAATTGGCTCAAATCAAAGATTCTACACATCTGTGCCACGACCAGTAGACAAATCTTTGATATGAATCGCCAACAAAATCCAAATAACCGGTCAGGTAAGGAAAGGCAGCTTCGATCATCTTTTAATAATTGATTTTGTGGGTTAGACTTCCTGTCTAGACCCCGTACAAGGGATCTATTGATTAGAAACCATTGATAGAGACGTCTCCCCCCTGGGCACGTACGTGCCTTGCGTGCCCGGTCAGTAATTTACCCGTAGTTACTACAAGGTTTAGACAGCTGACTAGCAGTTGCCTGACGACTGAATTCTTCCGCTGATCTATCGGCCGCTACATACTTCATTGCGGAGAGAAAACGAATGTTCATCTGCGTGGAGTGGCAATTGGTCGGAGCAATAAGGCTGGGTAGCCAGGCAAGGCTAGCGGCTAGACTAATGTATATATAAAATCTTAGCTGACTTTGGCTAATTGAGTGACTGTCAGTGATTGACATAACAAGAGGGAAAACTGCTGAAGCACTACCAAATGTTGATATTGCACGGTGTGTATTCTGCTATTCTAACCAACAGCAAGTTGAGACCCTGACTGACATCCTGGTTGGTGCCCCATAGCGGCCTCTTATATCGCTTATGACTAGAAATGGCGCTTATCAGTTGTGTCTATCCAGCTATATGCCTTAACGCCAAATAAATGGAAGACATCTGGAAAAGACATGACGATTATCTTTTCCATTCATTTTGGATTGTGGTATATAGTTAGATATACACACCTGATGGTGTGGTGAATGGATTCATCCTGACATTACTTTTGACATCTGAAACCATCCAACAAATTTTGGAGTGTGATGTCCATTTAATGGTCAACATTTTGTCAGTCTGTCAAATAATGTCTGTTAGTCTGTATCAATTCAGTTTCATACATAGGTTACCTTTGTCCAAGTGTTCTTTACTTCAACCTGCCTGCTGTAAAGGAACCTTTGTTATTAGTTGGCCTATGCTGCCATCTAAGGATATATATATTTTTACATATTTTTTTTCCAAACTAGAATACAAATCCTAAAGACCGGAATGCACACGCCCGAACACAAACACGCACACACGTCTGTTGAAAGTCTACTTGTCATCTGCTGCCATCAGGTGGATTTCCCCTCCCAGTACTATCCAATTTGAGGTACTAGTTGTGTCAAAAGGCACCCGATAAAGATAAACAGATCTTAGCGTCAAAAGGTCTCATATGGATTTGCTGTTTATATGTTAGGGAAAAGATCAGATATGTATCAGATATTCCAAATAATTGGCAAAAGACTGTGAAAGCACCCAAATTGTACAAAAACAGCACCCTGATTAAAATGTAATATAGTGGTGCAGCGGTCTAAGGCACTGCATCGCAGTATTGCGGCATCACTACAGCCTGGGGTTCGATCCCAGGCTGTGCCATTACTGGCAGTGACCGGGAGTCCCATAGGGACTTAACCCGGAAGCCAGTGTTGTCCGGGTTAGGGGAGGGTTTGGACGGGGGGACTTTACTTGGCTCATCATGCTCTAGCAACTCCTTGTGGCGGGCCAGGTGCCTGAATCAGAATCTGCTTTTTTTGAAACTACACTGACCAAAAATATAAACGCAGCATGTTGATCCCATGTTTCATGAGCTAAAATAAAAGATGCTAGAAATGTTACATACGCACAAAAAGCTTCTCTCAATTGTTGTGCACAAAGTTGTTTACATCCCTGTAATGTGAGCATTTGTCCTTTGCCAAGATAATCCATCCAGCTGACAGATGTGGCATTTCATGAAGCTAATTAAACAGCATGGTCATTACACAATTGCACCTTGTGCTGGTGACAATAAAAGGCCACTCTAAAATGTGCAGTTTTGTCACAACACAATGCCATAGATATCTCAAGATTACAGGGAGTTTACAATTGGCAAGCTGACTGCAGGAATGTCCACCAGAGCTGTTGCCAGAAAATCTCATTTTAATTTCTCTACCTTAAGCCACCTCTAACGCCGTTTGAGACAATTTGGCAGTACGTCCAACCAGCCTCACAATCGAAGAAAACGTTTAACCACGCTAGCCCAGGATCCAAATCTGGCGTCTTCACCTGTGGAATCGTCTGAGACCAGCCACCCAGACAACTGATGACACAATGGGTTTGCACAACCGAAGAATTTCTGCTAAAACTGTCAGAAGCCGTCTAAGGGAAGCTCATCTGCATGCTCGTCGTCCTCACCAGGGTCTTGACCTGACTGCAGTTTGGCGTCGTAACCGACTTCAGTGGGCAAATGCTTACCTTCGATGAGTGGAGAAGTGTGCTCTTCACGAATTAATCTGTTTCAACTGTACCTGGAAGATAGCAAGTGTTTATGGCGTTGTGTTAGGGCGAGTGGTTTGCTGATGTCAACGTTGTGAACAGAGTGCCCCATGGTGGCGGTGGGGTTATGGGATGGGCAGGCATAAGCTACGGAGAGCAAACACTACTGCATTTTATTGATGGCAATTTGAATGCACAGAGATTGCGTGACGAGATCCTGAGGCCCATTGTCGTGCCATTCATCAGCCGCCACCACCTCATGTTTCAGCATGATAATGGACAGACCCATGTCACAAGGATCTGTACACAATTCCTGGAAGCTGGAAATGTCCCAGTTCTTTCATACTCACCAGACAAGTCACCCATTGAGTATGTTTGGGATGCTCTGGATCGATGTGTACGACCGCGTGTTCCAGTTCACGGCAATATCCAGCAACTTCACACAGACTTTGAAGAAGAGTGGGACAACATTCCACAGGCCACAATCAACATCCTGATCAACTCTATGCGAAGATGTGTCATGCTGCATGAGGCAAATGGTGGTCACACCAGATACTGACTGTTTTCTGATCCACACCCCTACCTCTTTTTTTTAAGGTATCTGTGACCAACAGATGCATATCTGTATGCATATCTGAAATCCATAGATTAGGGCCTAATTTATTTATTTAAACTGACTGATTTCCTTATATGAACTGTAACTCAGTAAAATCTGTGAAATTGTTGCATGTTGCATATATATTTTTTGTTCAATAGCACCCATAAGCTTGGTTTAGTCATCTTCTCCCTGGTGTTCACAACTATCCATCTTTCCATGTGTATAAACATCAATATACAATACATTCCTTGCACCCCCCACACATCAAAGCAACTATAGAAGTATTTTCTATTGCAGGTGCCCTTAATCGTAAAGGCTCATATCAGGTTTCAGAAATAGGATCCTTTTAAATGCCCGTTTCACTCAAAAGCCCTAAACTGTGCTGAGTATATGGTTAACATTAATGTTTGATGGGGCCACTTTTAGTTCCATGTTATCTTTTGTGTATATACAGTACCTCAGATAGTAGGTGTAGTTTGTGGCTTTCAAAGAATATACTTAAGCATAAACATCTAACCAGGTAATGCTTTCTACTGCCTTAAATATCGATCTTGAGGAAAGATCAAATATACCTGATGCCAATTGTTTGCCTCTTCTACTTTCGAAAATATACTCTCTGTGCACATCTGCAGAATGTTCATTTTATTCTCATGATACTGCAACAAATATTTGCATTTTATTACTAGATGTTTTTGATATTTAGTTTGTTGTTCATGTCTCATCAAAATACAAACAGAATTGTAATATTCTTATTACGCTTGATTTTAATCTTATCCCCACAAATATTTATAGAATTACATTCTACAGTAGTTGCTAGGTCCATCTTCCGATCGAATGTGTCCAAGTCTCTTATCCAGGTATCCAGGTGTCCAAGTGTATCACTTTCCATAGAGCACTAACACAGCTATTCTAGAGAGGCACGCTGCCAAAACAACATGTTTCACTTTCCCCCTGTGAATACCCAAATCACAGACGCTGTTCAGAGCCCCAACCCATCCGGCTCAGTCAGGCAGGAAGTCCCTGAATGAGCTGAAGCTGAAGCTGCGGCCAGAGGGGCCAGGAGGATTGGAGTTGATCCTGGGGATCTTCTCCATCAGCTTGGAGACTGCTCTCCTGCGAAATGAGGCTGGGGAAGTGTCAAGTTGCTGGATCACATCTCCATAAAGAACACTAAAGACGGCCGCTGTCTCTTCCCATCCGTCACGCACTGAAATCTCGTGGAAGGGCAGTTTTAGGCCCTGTGACAGGCCTTCTCCATCCTCAGTACTCACCATTCGGTCAAACTCAAGGTCCTTCTTATTGGCCACAATAACTATGGGAGGAGGCTCAGGGCTGCACTTGCGGGCGCCTGAAGAGGAGTGGATGTGATTGACGAGGAAACAGAGGCGCATGACCTCGTCAAAGCTACACCTGTCTGTTACAGAGTACACAATCACAAATCCATCTCCCCACTTTATCTTTTCTTCGATCAGCAGGGCATCTTCCTCCTTACAATAAATGTAGATTTAGATATAGAACTGCAACAACAACACAAAAATCATATATCAATAAAAAAACTATACACTGAGTACACCAAACATTAGGAACACCTTCCTTAATATAGAGTTACACCCGCCCACTCCCTTTTGCCCTCAGAACAGACTCAACTCGTTGGGGTATGGACTCTACAAGGTGTTAAAAGAGTTCCACAGGGATGCTTCCCACAGTTGTGTCAAGTTGGCTGGATGTCCTTTGGATGGTGCACCATTCTTGATACACACAAAACTGTTGAGTATGAAAAACCCAGCAGTATTGATGTTCTTGACACAAACAGGCGCGCCTGGCACCTACTACCATACTCCGTTCAAAGGCACTTAAATCTTTTGTCTTGCCCATTCACCCTCTGGCACAAATACACAATCCATGTCTCAAGACTTTAAAATCATCTGGTCAGCCTATGTCATGGAGCAGGTGTTCTTAATGTTTTGTATACTCAGTGTATATGATTGAGTGGAATGTATTTGCGGAAATAATATGGCCAATTGACTGGTAACACATAAGCTTCAAACTGCTGACCATGGTTGCATTATAATGAATACTCGGGATTCTGAATCTGGACAGAAACATGAGTGGTCAATGATGATTAGATAGAATTGTAGGCTATGTTAAAACAATTTAGATTGTTTCATAGGATGATTGCATAACTGTTAGGTCAAGCCAAGCACGCTCACCTGCCCTGCTGTGTCCAGTATTTCAAAGTGTACCACATCACCACCAATAGACATCTCATGTCTGTATATGGTCTCTGCAGAAAGACATGCCAATTGTTTGTCAAACTTGATAGAGTGATCCATATTTATATTATATTCATTCTAATTATTTATTAATCCTTATTAATGCACTAGGCTACACTGCGTCTTTACGCATGGCATGACATATCGGATTAAAGTCGACGCAATCCCTCTCCCTCTGAATACCTACCGAGCGTTGGGTCATACTCGCCAATGAATCTTCTAGTGATAAAGCGCACAGCCATTGCTGTAAAATACGAAATGAAATATGAGTTTTATGAAAATTACTTTTGATAGATATTACACGTGTGAAACTGAAGCAAGTCTGGAACTAGAGCACAAATCAGGATAATCTGATATAACACATAACCTATGATATAATATTTTCTACATCAATTATTGTTTCTATGCTAAAGTGGCTCTGTGCTTACCAGTTTTGCCAACAGCCGCTTGGCCCAATATCACTATCCTGACCGTTCTCGAAGGCAAACTGCCTGTCCTTTTCAAAGTTCTTGATAGACCAAAATTGGTGGACATGGTTTCTTTATCCATTGGATGTTGTTAAATTAGTCATCAAATTCAACATGCAACCATAAAAAGTTTCCAATTCATATTCGATGCGTTCCCCGAGCTCTACGAGATTGTACCAGCACCCACTCCTGAATAGCAACCTGGACTCAGGGGGTAGACGTAACATAGTAAAGAAAAAGCCTGGCCCTCAAATTAGTATGATAAGTTATGTATGGTATGCATTAATTTGTGGATGTCCATTATCCATTTATTATATGTTAGGTATTAGAATTCGTATGGTTAGCTAAGCTTAACAATTTAACCTAACATACTAAGTAGTTGCAAAGTTGCTAATTAGCTAAAATGCTAATGTTGCTCATGATGACATTCAGACACGCAACATTTGTTTTTTTTTGTCCACTCTGCACAATCACCCTCCGAAGACAGTAACAACCGACCTTTCAATGAGGACTCAAATCTTTTGCCAGTTCACGTCACCTATTTGTGGGCCAAGTCCTCTTTGTATTCACATTGCTATGTTTAGAAAGGAACCAAGATCTTTTTCCAACATGCACTCTGGGATTTTACAAAGTTGGTAACATAAGATTGGTAACATAATACATAGCAATAGAGTAACTACAGAATAATGCTGTCATTGAAAATTGTACACCCAAGGTGGGCTACTGCCCTTTTAAGAGCTAGAATAGATTGCCTACCATATGGTGTGATTTTCACTAAATATGTTGTCTTCTCACATTATTCAATCTCCAAAATCAATAAACAGCTTATGAAGCTCTCTTAGCCTATAGATCACCTATAGAAAAAAAACTATCTCAACAAAAATTAAAGTCCTTGACAATCGCTAGTCAATATACAAAAACAGCAGTTTTTCCCCACGAACATGCACATCCTCATCTTCTCTTTTGTGACACCAACGTGAGGGTTTATGGCAGGGAAAACAGTGTTGCAGTAGTCTAGTGTGTGGTGCGGGAATAATGACAAGCGAATTTGGGGAGCTTGGCGTTCAATGTCCTAAAAAAATGGAACCAGACCCAAAATTCAAGCAAAGCGAAGTCAGACCACCTCTCGAGATGGTCTCAGTTCGGATCGCTTCGGGGCTCTTTTGAGGGGTCTGAGTTCTTTTGGAGTGTTCACACTGCACAAAACAAAATTAAACAAACCACATTGAGTTCACAAAAACTGTCTGAAAAGGACCAAGTGTGAAAACGTTGTCTTAGATTTTCGTTTACTATATTATGTCTAGTCTATGAGACCAGGCTGGAATACCTCAAGTTTTCCTTCTTTTCTGTCTTCAAGCTAGGTTTCTCAACTCCGCAAAATATCATATGGCTATTTGTCATATAGGCGAGAAACTGTGCCTGAATTTCACCAATTTCATAACAGATTCATAAATAATTGACCTATGACAGATTGTTGTAGATGTACAATATAAGCACATCTGCTTACATAAAAAAGGTACATTTACAAAGAGTAACTTTAAAGTTACCAAATGTTGTGTATAAATAAGTTTTCCCATTATATTTTCATACTGAGCACGTGTTCTCAATTTCAGTGCCACATTCACTGACCAAACGTTTATTTACAATTCAAAACATATAGCATCATGTCAATCTGGGAGCAACTTCGATTGTGTTGATCCGAAGCACTGTCTGTGGTTGTACAATAACTGAAAAAGGAAAATACAATAGTTAGTCTTGCAGCAGCCACACTTATGTAGCATTATTCTGAAAAACACACTGTCAGGTTATTCATATTGCTTTCACAGAATTTACTTCAGAGGATGAAAATCCTTTAGAATATTTGAACATATAATTCATGAAAAATGCAAGGCCTCAAGTGTGCCTCTCTTTTCTGTTGTGATATCCTGGGTCATTTCCGCTCTCTGGAGAAATTTAATGTTCCTGTTTACTCCAAGAAAACAATATCAAATTATACTTGACCAGTAATTGGCATGTGTGGACAGAGGAATTTAGGTCATTCATTGAATCTAAAAAAAAAATGATTATGATCCAGTGATCACCCAACTATGTATCCCTTAATTAAAAAGTGTGTAGTGTACCCATTCATACAGTGGTTTCCCACTTTCCTTTTCTACTAGCTACCCTGGAATGTGTCACTTTCCCACACTAAAACTCTTGCAGCTTTTACACAGTTGTTCATGCTGACAATTCTCCCTGGGAAATTATATTTGACGTTTACATTAGAGTGTTGTTGTTTAGATTGTTTCCCAATTAAATTAAAATACCCTTCATAGGAATATTAAGGGAATAAAGGAATAATGTTGTGCTAGCTTAGATTTGTACACTACACTACACTTTAAGATATTATTTTAACCTCATTGCTAAAATATAAAGAAAAACAATCAACATGTAAAAATATATATATATATATATATATATATATATATATATATATATATATATATATACTTTTTTTCTTCTGGTATCTGTGTCTTTTCCAGAACCGCATATGAACTTTGGGCCATGTTTGGGTTTTGAATGTATGCAGTAAGGCATAGAATATACTGCACTTTTTTGTTGTTGTCATATTCATGTCATATTCATATTCTAACAGCCATTTCCCCTCCTCTATTCACATGTAGTTGTGATTTGGTCAGAGTAGAGGCAACTGTCATTGAGAAGTTGAGTGTCCATTTTGCAAGTCGACAATGGAAAGTGACAAATGAGGACCTGATCCTCATTGAAAACCACATTAGACTTGAGAAGGTCTGTGTGCTTTATATTCTGAGTGTTATTACTATTTGGAAAGGACATCTGTGGTACATACATGGATACGTGGATATACTGTACCTTGATGGTAATTTGATGATCTGAGAACTTTGATGACGTGCTAGGGCAGGACACAGAAGTCCTGAACGACAGCTCTTCAATTAGTTATTTCCCTCAGAGAGAGATTGATCCTATTCATTCATCTCTGAAATGCACGCTTGTTGTGTAACTACTCACTGGCTATAAATTACTTACACACCAATTTTATACAGATGAGACGCATTAATGAAAGCTGCTGATTTCCTTTTGCCTTTTGATTTCAACACAACAGTCATCAAGCTTATCATATGTAATGGTTAGCTAATGTGCAAATTTAGCTTGCTCTATTTCAGAGATAATACACTGCACGAATAATTCGACCAGTTTAGATTTGTGGACATACGGGTAAACGACCTACCCATTTGATTAAGAACAATAATTTTCATATGTGCTTGTAATCTCCAACACGCTCTCAGCATCTCCAGATATCCATTCCTCAAAGTCAGCGCCATATTGCCAGTGAACGGTGGGCGTTACAGTCATTACATTCCCCGTATAACTGTCAAGTAAAATAAGTTCCATAAAAAACTATTGCTATTAGGAAATTAAAGATGCATTATACATAAATCCCTTCGCCATTTGCTGGTTGCTAAAATTCTAATAGTCGCCTAATTTCATGTTGTGACAAAACAAGCAAGAGTAGTATGGAGATGTATTGTACGGTCTAAACCGCTGTGAAATATATTTTCCATATATATAATATAATATATATATATATATATATATATATATATATATATATATATATATATATTTTCCATGTTTGAAGCTGGTGTACAAAACCGAAAGAAAAATACAAAAAAATGAATGTAAGAATAGGAAGCATTTCAATAGCGCACATAGAACAGAGCTACTGGTTTCAATGAGATATATAACGCACATTTCTATGTGCATTTGGTCTGTCGCCCAAAAACATATTGCAGCTTTAAGAACCAACATTTCACTTTTTTGTTGTTGCAAAACATGTATTTAATACAAAAATGCAGTGGAAGGCAGAAATAGGTGTGAATGAATGAGAAATATGCTGCCACATACCTAAAAAATAACATATATCATTAATAAGACGCCAGCCACTCAAGTCATAGACTGTTCTCTCTACTACCGCACAGCAAACGGTACAGATGCACCAAGTCTGGAACCAACAGGAACCTGAACAGCTTCTACCACCAAGCTATGACTGCTAAATAGTTAACCAATCGCTAACTGGCCCTTTTTGCTCTAATCTCCTTAAACTCATCACATACGCTGCTGTTACAGTCTTATAGGTACTTTATCTCTACCTATATGTACATATCTACCTCAATGAACTTGTACCCCTGCACATCTACTCTGTACTGGTACGCTGTGTATATATAGCAAAGTTATCATTTAATTGTTTACCATTTCTATTTTTCTTTCATTGTTGGGAAGGTCCTGTAAGTAAGCATTTCACTGTTAAGTCTCCCCTATTGTTTACAAAGCATGTGACAAATATTTGATTTGATGAAGACTTTTTATTCCAAAATAAATACATTTAAAAAACTATATTTTTGAAGGTTCCCATGAGGACTTTTCCCAGCCTCAACACTTTGGCAAAAGCAAACAGAACAGCGTCTGTAGACACCTCTGTGGCAAAGCAACAGCTCCGTTTTTTTAGGGGGGGAATACCAGTACTGTAGGTCAAAATAAGGAAAGTCACAGTGGAGTGCCAAAACACAGAGTTGGCTGGGAATTGTGTATTTAGGGTTTAATATTACTGTATTGAATGACCATTTCCTTGTCAAGATTGTGGGATATCTTTTTTAAATGTTTTATATGCATTGGCAGAGAAATGTATAACTAACAGAAGCAGACTCCAGTGCTGCCTGCAACCTTTGAAATACAGGTCTAGTCTTCATTTTGCTTGCTCCAACCTGTCCCTTAACGTTTGTGGGTTGGTGAGAAAGACAAACACGTCTGGTCATTTTCAGCACCAGAGCCCATGCTTCCCAAATTGTCTAGTCAGGCCTCTCTCTTGTCCAATGGTAATCATAATGGAGGCTATACTCATGCCACATAAGGCCGTCAGACTCCCAGCAGGAGAATGGGCATATCCTAGGCCTAAATTGAAAAGGTTTCCTGCTTTTACAAATTGCAGTAAATCAAGACACCAGTAGGAGTCCTCATGTAAAGAAATTAGCTAAACTTGCAGTTCCGGCTCTCAACAGAGATCTGTAAACTGTGTTCCCCTACCATGAAATGTACTTTGACGCAAGCAAAAATATGTTCAGGAAATTTACCTTTTCTAGTTGACTCGGATATTTCAATACATTATGCCTTCACATTTTCTTCAGAGAAAAGGGCAAATAGTCAGAGACAATTTTAATGCATTTTTAAAATGTTTAATTGTACATAAACAAACCAACCAACCAAATAGGGATCACAATTTTGGCTCACAAAATGACTGCTTATTGAGTGTGCACTTAGCTTCACGCCTGTGGAGACCGTGTTATCCTTAATCCAAAACATTTAAGACAATATCGAACTGAAATTATTTTAAAAAGCAACTGTTTTGGCCATGTAATAAATTCAGCAATGTCTATGCCTCACAGCAAAATCACAACATTGTAAAACAAAACAAAAATAAAGAAAACCATTTCATTGAATTCAACTAAAGGAGACTTCACAGAAATGCATTATTTTATCAATTAATATTACAGCTGTACAGACTAAGGTTTGGTCATGTGGCAAGTAAGCTCTACATGGTTGAACTTCTTTGAATTTCAATGTCACATTGTGAAATATAATAACTTTGTTCAAGTAGAAAAGGCAAAAACTGTACAAACCAAATTTTAAATAGAAAAATCAGTCACTTTGTACCAATAATAATGCTAAAAATATCCAACAGGTTTCTTTTTTAGGATCACATTTAAAACTCAGACCTAGCAGCTGACAAATCTGGAAATACAAATCTATCACAATGTTAAAATGAAATGAGCCCAGTCAATCCAATTACAATTTGTCTATTTTTTCTGCAGGTCAATTAATTTTAGGAGATTCCATCCAACACATTTTTTGTTGAACAATGGGAGATCAATTTCCCAGAGAAGTGGTTTTTAACTGTGAAAATAATTAAAGGGTAGTTCTGAGTACAGAACACCTGACAGTTCTATGATGTGGGAAGAGGTTCCATTTCTAAGACCCAACCCTGGTTTGAGAAGAGGGCCCTGACGTTAACCAACAGGGATGGAGCCATGTTTTAACAACTGCAAAGACAATGGTTTGTATAGATGTGGACCACTTAAATGATGACAGTAGAAGGGATTCATTTTGCCCAATTAAAGCAAATTGACAAGGTTAATGCACAACGACACACACTTAACATGGCAAAAGTTATCAGACAAAATCATAAGGTCAGATAAAGCATCACTTCACACGCTACAGACTGTGCCAATGCAATACATCTATATTAAAAGACAAGGTATGCTAATAAAACCTGTGCTCTCTGGGAGTAAAATACAAAGTTTATCAGGACCTGCATGAAAAGGTAGTGTTTAGCCTTTATTATGAGACAAAAACAAATCACTGAAAACACTCCCAACCCAACATAATTAATCCTGAATTAGCTACAAATAAACCTTTAGAGGCACTTGGTTTTAATGCATGTGATCTTTGATTTTGTTGTTTGACCTAGTTTGGGGACTACTTGTACAGAAAAATCTAAATCTTTCCAACACCTAACTTCACCTCAAATCCTAATGTAAAATATGGGTCCCTAAAATGAGACTAAACACACACATGAAAACCTACGAGGTACAACCCACCACATTAACGTTGAAAAAGAAACCAACCCCTACTTTTTGTTGCCCAGATCATAACTTCAGTGGGTAACGTGTAAGAGATAAATGTGTCCAACAGTATCATTTGGCACTCGTTTATTCATCTTTTTTTCTTTCTATAAACAAAACTCAATCACATTTTGCTGAGGATTACAGTGCAGTTACAAAAACGTGCATGCTAAATATAGATTTAACTGTGAAAAGAAAATCAATTCTGCTAATTTAGTATATTTTATTATTCAGACTAAGGATGATTTCCACACAAAAGGAAATTAAAACATTATGTGCCTGTGATGACTTCACACACTGAAAGACAAAAACGGTGATTCAAGTGTATATCGTTGTCACTCCCAAAAAACTCCCAAAAATGTACCATCATGCCAACTAGCCTAGCACAAAATTACAAAGTCATCCCCAGTTCAGCAAAATGTGGCCAAAGACATCCTAAAAAAAAGTGTATAACTTACAAGAGAAAAAACACCCAAACACAGAAGTCGTTTCTATAAATTGATTGGTTGTTTTCAGACACAAAACAAAAACGTAGGTTGGGGGGCGCTAGGAAGACCGCTCAAAACATAATGAAAAAAAGAAATTAGTTTACTATCAAGGTAAAAATTAAACAAAACAAAATTAAACAGATTTGGAAAAATCGAGTGGTTATGTCAGTAAGTTCTAGAAAAATAGATTCTCTTTTTTGCTTAAAACAATACTCATGTAGCTTTATACATTGATTTTCTTGGCAGTCTTTCTAGCGCACCCTACTGGGAGAGAGAGAAACACAGAACACCACCCCCCCCCCCCCCCCCCCCCCCCCCCCCCCAATAAATGCCAAAAGGTCAAAAAGGTGAACATTTCAAGCGTCAGAGAGGTGCAGAGGACAACGAACTGGACGATGAACTTTTGACGCCACATCAACATGCTAGGCAAACGATGAACAAACGGGCACGAAGATATCTAGAATAAAACAAAACAGGGAGACAAACCTAGGTTAAAGCAACAACAGAAAAAGGAGAGGGGAGAAAAAAGAAAATCATGAATGATTATCTTTGCATGAGGAAGGGAGGGGGTCACTACCAGATACACAATCTAAACACAGAACATTTAATGTGAGACAGAAGAGGTGAAAGGGTGAGAGGACGGAGGGGGAACACAAGCAACATGCGAACAGAGAATTGAGGTGAGAACTTACAGGACACAACACCGAGACACCACACTGACTGCCTACTACTGTACAGTCAACATTTGTGACTTAGTATTACGTTTGAGGATTTTTAATACTGTAGTCAAAAATAAAAATGAAAATAAATAAATGATCAGTAGTATTCCAATTTCAGAAAATAATCCTCCCAAGGGGTTTAGTGCCGTCTGTCCCAATGTGCTTTTATAATTTCCTAACTGATTGTAAAAATTGCAATTTTTTGATATTCATTGCTTGTAATGAGTCACCTGGGTTATGAGCCAGCAATATTAGATGAAGTGTGCTTTGATAGAATGATCTATGAGAGCGGATTGTCAACTAATCTCAATTGACATTTCTCTTTGGATTTTGTGCTTTATCTGTTCATAATTCCATCATATGCAATGCAGCTTACATGCAATGCAATTTACATCCACAGCAAAACAGTGAAGTACAGTATCTGGCAAGGAGGTACCTTTTTAAATAAGAGGCAGTTTGTCAATACAATACAGAAAGGGTAAGTAAAGACAGCGCAAACAAACTTCAGACATTTTATATAACAAATTAGTAAAAAAGTTTAACCTATAAAACTTTAAGACTACATTAGTCTGTTTCACTTTGTAAACAAAACAGCTTTTCTGTGAGTGTTTGGCATCTTCTCATGTTACCTCTACCATAATCTGCTGCTATTCTTAAGGATTCGTCTTCTGTACGCTTACTCAAAATTATGCCTTTCATACGAAACAAAATGTATGAGATGTACAGCAAAGTTTACAGTGATGGTTTAGTTCATATACAACAACTATGTGCTCCCATCAGTTGAGATTCAGTCTTTGGACTTATTTTAATGGCAGCAAATACCCTTGACTTAACCCTGCTTAAGCCTATTTTCTCAGTTGGTATTGTTATGCACATGGAAATAATAGTTAAATAGGCACACATCTATTCTTAAAATGTAAGGGGACTACTGTTTCGAAATCTTTAGCAGCTCTGGCAAATCCTACTCATTGACAGTTGTATACAAAATTGCCACTTGTTGCACATTAACAATAAACACTTGAATAGGGCTACACAGGTCAGTAGTTTAACCCTCACATATTTAAATGTAGTAACCAACGTCACATTAGGATTCTACAAAATACTGTTGAAGATTCTTGAAAACGATCATTTAAATTCAGAGAAATAATGTAGGCAATAAATAGTTCCCGACACTCCGGAGAAGTATAAAACCCCTATAAAAATAGAAAAGGCATAATAGTTTTGTAATATACATCTGGACAATTGTTCATTTTCCATTTCCATAAAAACACTTCATAAGATAATGGAAGTCTAAGAAACTGATTACTGTGTTTGTTGTAGTGATAAACATTTATTTAACGTCGCCAATCATGAAATGCTAGCGTTTTTAGTCAATAATAAATACACACAAGGGAATAAAAATCTGCAGGGAAGCCAGTATTTTGAGTGAGTAGTCTCATCTAACCAGCTCGGAGGTAGAGCAGACTACTTAAAACTGCGGATGACGAATAATTACAAAACATTTGGGTTAACACCGAGGATAAATAATAATCAAATAAATTATAATATCTACTTCGAGCATTATTTTTGCATCAGTAATTAGTAGAGACGATTGGATCATTTAGGATGAATCTGTCAAAATGGTCCGACGGTGCACTTTTTTTTGAACATCTTTTCTAGAACACTCACTATTGCTGCAAGCTTAAAATGCCAAGTGATATTCCATTTAGTGTTAGAAGTAGGACTGATGATCTACTTGAACTGACAGCTAAAAACAGAAAGGAAATCGATTGAATGTGAAGTTTCTAAATGGGGCGGAATGCTCGTTTGAAGTTAAAAGATTGTGACAGAATAGAGACTAAGTTATTGCCACTCTTAAAAGTCCTGTGAAGGGCAGCATTAAGACAGAAGGCCAAATTTACACATCTGACAGGTGGGGAATAAAATAACTTAAGCCAGATGACACCATAGTGGCTGTGTTCATTCAAACTTAAAAGTAGGACAATTATACCTCCCTTCACATACATTCAGCACAGTATCTGTTAAATGATGCAGGACCCCATATTCTCTATCAGATATCCAATTGAAAAAAAGGGTGAAGTATTTCAGATAAACTACACTACATGCCTGAAGCAAGGGAGTGGCGTTGTGACATTGTCTTGAGACAAATCAAGAGGTTGGCAAGTTAAATATCTCACAAAACCATCCAAGGCAATACTGCTGACGTCTTACAAATCAATTCATTCAGAGTTGTAAAAACGTATATTTTGCGCCAAAATATAATGTTGAGGAAAGAAATTCAAGCTTCTTGTTGGTTGTTGAATAAATAAATAAACAAACAAAAATATAAATAATAAGTAAAAGCCTACTGTATGCATTGTATTCCTGGTAGAGCATCACAAATAGACTTCAGGCAACTTATACAAAATAAAAAATAGAAAAGGTCTCGTCTGCTGGAGTGAAGTCAGATCTTGCGTACATGTAGATAATTGATCATTTCAGTTGGCAAACAGCTATTGTTTTCTTGCCATTATCCGGTGCATGGTCTGTCCATCCTCATTTCAAAAAGGCAGTTTTCTGGAAGGCTCCGCATGACGCTCAGTGTCCTAATGTACTGTATCAGTTTACGAATGCAACCATGTGGATGGTTTGGTTATGATGGGATTCATTTAAAGTGGGGCCAGGAGGCATGGGGCAGGATAAGGTGGTGGTGGATGCAGGAGTAAAAAATTAAGGGGATATTTTGGCAACTGGCTGTCATTCTGCAACATCATTATAACTTAAAACTTTTACACAGAAAACTAATGACCACCTTAACCTAAAAAAATACAATTATGTTTAAAAACAAACTACTTCAAAACCAAAACAGAATGTAAGTGTCCAGTTTCAGTTGAGCAAAATATACGTATCATTTCGCATGTTTTTTTTTGTTTGTTTTCTGCTTGCGTTTGTTAATACAGAGAATAAAAAGGATTGACCCCAGCAAAGTGGTCATCTTGTCATGCGTAAAGGGAGAGGGAAGAATGAGGAGAGGGGTAGGGGTTTGCAGCAGCGTTTTAGTTTCTTATTTCACACACTCCACTTACCAGAAAAAAACATTTCCTAACCAAGTCCAATTGAGAGAAAGCGCTCAGTATGGCTTGCTGTCATTTTTGGATCGCTTCAGCTGCACCTTTAGTCGCTTCATACCAATTTGGAAACCGTTCATCGACTGAATGGCGGCCTGAGATGAGACTGGATTGTCGTAACTCACAAAGCCTGTAAGAGAATCCAGTTAAAAGTCACATGCAAGATACAAATCAATCCTTGCCTTCATAATAAGAACACACTATATACACAGCCTTACTAGTGATGTGCTGTTTCCCCCATCCTCCAGCTTACCAAAACACTTGCTGAGGTTGGTCTGCTTGTCAATGAACACCTTAGCGGAAATAACGTTGCCAAAGGGCATGAACATCTGGAGCAGGTCCTGGTCTCCAAACTCCTGGGGGAGGTGGTATATGAACAAGTTTGCTCCCTCAGGGCCTTAAGAGAGCAGGAAATAATTTATTAAAACATCTGACACCACACGATGACAATGTATACAACTAAGCCAGAGGCAACCATTTTATTTTTGACAGATTAATAGCATTTCAAAATGTTAGCCGAGGAGCCTTTTGATACGGATTTCTGCTCATTTTAAAATGACATTTTCAACAACTAGTACTGTGAAAACATTTCAGAGTGTTGCAATTAATTCTTACCCGTGCTCCGACTGTCGCTTGCTGTAGCAGCATATTTAAAACAAGACAGAACCCTCAGCAGGTGACAATACATATTTTCACCAATATGCCACATGAAGGTCACATCACAAATTATTGAACCTAAACTCTTAATATCCCTTGCACTAGTACTACATTCAAACATCAATCACAGCGTAGCATGTGATCCCTGTAGAGCAGACATTTGAGTTAACACAAATCTCCCCATCCCCACTCCAACAAATCAAATCAAATGTATTTATATATCCCTTCGTACATCAGCTGATATCTCAAAGTGCTGTGCAGAAACCCAGCTTAAAACCCCAAACAGCAAGCAATGCAGGTGTAGAATCATGGTGGCTAGGAAAAACTCCCTAGAAAGGCCAAAACCTAGGAAGAAACCTAGAGAGGAACCAGGCTATATGGGGTGGCCAGTCCTCTTCTGGCTGTGCCGGGTGGAGATTATAACAGAACATGGCCAAGATGTTCAAATGTAACCCTTTTATGCCCCATCTTCATCCCCCTACTTGCCTTCCTTCTGGCTCCCTGCAGCACTGACACTCTGTTGGGAGAGCAGGCTCTGGTTGTAGAGGCTGGGGAGGGCAGCAGCAGCATACTGCTGGATCCCGGAGTAGGCCTGGGTAAGGGCTTCCATGGTGCTACCAGTTCCGTTCGACATGCCCCCGCTGCCTAGACCACCGTTCAGGGCTGCCATCCCTAGACACAGGAGCTCTGTTACAAGATTAGGGCTAGAATACCTTGAATATGTATCATGCACTATTCACATTTGAGATAATATATTTGTTGTAAATTAATTCATACAAATAGATGTTTGAGTCTGCTAACCTGCAAGTGAGCCCATGTTGAGGCCGGCTCCAGCCCCTGCGGCCAACGACTGCAGCGCCCCTAAAGAGGCCATGGGGTTCACTGAGTTGTTGTTACAGGAGCTGGGTGACGATCCTGCTGTGGAGATGAGTCAACCCCAAAACAATTAATCACCTAGAGGAAAACTCTGCTAGTAGGACTTCAAAGTCTTAATTCACAGACCAGGGAACAGAATGAACGCAGAGACAAGGGATAGGGAAGGCAACAGGAGGAAAAGTTCACGAGAAACAACAGTGTTTACAGAGGCAAGTCCGTGGAACGAGGTTAAAGATGCATACAGGTGAGGGGGTGAGAGATAAGAAGTGTGACCAACCCTTGTAGGTGTCCCATGATGAGTGTGCTTGCTGTCCAGTACCCGTACCTGAGCTGGTGAGCACACTGAGGGGACTGCTAGAGGTGGTGAGAGCGCTGCTGCCCGTGGCCTGTGTGGCGCTGGCCGCCGCTGCCAGAGCAGCCAGGTTCTGCATGGCATTCAGCCCTGAGACACATGCATAATCGGCACTCAATACGGGCCATGGAACCTAGATCTCGCTTAGGTCAATATATAGGCTACACCGAGTCGAAACTAGGATCATGCAATCACTGTTTTTGTTTTACAGCATGTGAAGCTTAAAGCAGAGAGTTGCGGGTACCTTTCCAACACAATCTGAAAATGGGTGAGATGGGAGGCAAAAGTACAAACTTAGCAGCCCACACAATCAACACAACAAGAGCACTGGCCAAAACACACAGAAAGCAGATACCCCACAGATCACTGCATTGTTGTAAGTCAAGAAGGGGATAATGAGCTAACTTTGGTAAACATTTTGAACCAACTCGGATGAAGTTTCAATATGAAGTTAAAGCAGGCTTTGTAAAATATTGAATAATTGTAGCTTGCCCCATGACATACCCCGTGGTTATCATATTGGAATGAAAAACATTAAATAGCTCAGTTTTTGCCTTGATGAATTCGATCAGTAGCCACTCACTGCAGCAGACACACTGCTAGAAACCAGATAAAAAAAAACACCAGTTTGTGTGTTCGTGTTTACGTCTGGAGTTTCCTGGTGGCAGCGCGTTTCAACTCAAAATGTGATTAATATATGAGAAGCAGGATTTTAACATGTTCCCTCACCACTGCTTGACACAAACACACCACACTGAACAGATTACTTGGGAGTTCAGGCATGCAGGGAATGATGCACGTAGCAGTATCAATAACGCACATCTTCACCAGGCACATTACTGATGGCAGTTGGATGAGGAGGAAAATACATTTAGCATGCGGGTGTAAGAATGGAAAGCGGGGAGAAGGAAGAGAGGTAGGAAATGTCTTTGTTTTTACCTGACATACCAGACATGGGGTGAAGGTTGTTGAGGGTATTCCCAGAGGTGGCAGACTGCTGGAGGAGCTGTAAATAAAGCTAGACATTACACCAAAACAGAGAACACAAAGGGTCAGGACTGCATCCAGGACTGTGCTTCCAGGAAAGAAATAGAAGAGAGAGACAGAGTGGGGAAAAAAAGGTAAAGTGGGCCAGGAGGACAGATGAAGCGTAAAAGGACAGGAAAGAGCGGAGGTGTCAATGTTGGTGATAAAGAGAGAAAGAATCACAGAGAAAAGAGGTGAAAAAAACATGACGCTGAGAAACACTGAGTGGGATGAAATGGGAATTAAGAGGAAGGCAAGACAGTGAAGAAAAAGAAGAGGTTGGAAGATATTCACAGCACACCCATGGACCAGCACTAACAGCATTGTAGAAAGCTCTGCCGTCTATATTGGAATGGCCACATAATTGGAGGGTCAGAATTAGAGAAGCCAATTGAAAACATATCAGGTCTTTAAATGAGACTAGATGGCCATCCAACATAGATTTATATTTGCATCGTTGCCAGTTATCTAACACCCTTCAAGAAACACAGCAAACCAAATATAAGCAAGGAGGGGAGGGAGGGATGGAGCTGGCTGGTTGCAGAAAATGGGTCTTCATCTAACCTGTCAGATTAAGGAAATGGCCCAAAAACGTATACAAATCATAAGATAAATGTGTCTACTCCCTAAGGTCAGGGGGAATACTTACGAGGACAAACTAACAACGTTCAATCCATGGAAACCATATGTCAAATTAAGTCCTATTACAAATTGACAACCTCCAGTTGGCACTGTACAGTCAATGCTCTAGAGCAGGGGTGTCAAAACATATGGCCTGGCCCGCGAGGTGGTCCAATCTGGCCCGCAGGTGGTTTGTAAAAAATAAAAATAAAGAATCAAATCACGTTATTTGCCACATGCTTCGTAAACAACAGGTGTAGACTAAAAGTGAAATGCTTACTTACGGGACCTTCCCAACAATGCAGGGATACAAATAGAGAAATAATAGACAACTAACACAAGGAATAAATACACAATGAGTAACTATAATTTGCCTACATACACGGTGCACCAGTACAGAGTCGATGTGCAGGGGTACGAGTTAATTGAGGTAGATACAGTTGAAGTCGGAAGTTCACGTACACTTAGGTTGGAGTCATTAAAACTTGTTTTTCAGCCACTCCACAAATTTCTTGTTAACAAACTATAGTTTTGGCAAGTCGGTTAGGACATCTACTTTGTGCATGACACAAGTAATTTTTCCAACAATTGTTTACGGACGGTTTATTTCACTTATAATTCACTGTATCACAATTCCAGTGGGTCAGATGTTTACATACACTAAGTTGACTGTGCCTTTAAACAGCTTGGAAAATTCCAGAAAATGATGCCATGGCTTTAGAGGCTTCTGATAGGCTAATTGACATCATTTGAGTCAATTGGAGGTGAACCTGTGGATGTATTTCAAGGCATACCTTCAAACGCAGTGCCTATTTGCTTGACATCATGGGAAAATCAAAAGAAATCAGCCAAGACCTCAGAAAAATAATTCTAGACCTTCACAAGTCTGGTTCATCCTTGGGAGCAATTTCCAAACGCCTGAAGGTACCGCGTTCATCTGTACAAACAATAGTACGCAAGTATAAACACCATGGGACCACGCAGCCGTCACACCGCTCAGGAAGGAGACGCGTTCTGTCTCCTAGAAATGAACGTACTTTGGTGCGAAATGTGCAAATCAATCCCAGAACAACAGTAAAGGACCTTGTGAAGATGCTGGAGGAAACAGGTACAAAAGTATCTATATCCACAGTAAAATGAGTCCTATAATCGACATAACCTGAAAGGCCGCTCAGCAACGAAGAAGCCACTGCTCCAAAACCGCCATAAATTAGCCAAACTACGGTTTGCAACTGCATATGGGGACAAAGATCGTACTTTTTGGAGAAACATCCACTGGTCTGATGAAACAAAATATAGAACTGTTTGGCCATAATGACCATGGTTATGTTTGGAGAATAAAGGGGGAGGCTTGCAAGCAAGCTGAAGAACACCATTCCACCGTGAAGCACGGGGGTGACAGCCTCATGTTGTGGGGGTGCTTTGCTGCAGGATGGACTGGTGCACCTCACAAAATTGATGGCATCATGAGGGAGGAAAATTATGTGGATATATTGAAGCAACATCTCAAGACATCAGTCAGGAAGTTAAAGCTTGGTCGCAAATGGGTCTTCCAATTGGACAATGACCCCAAGCATACTTCCAAAGTTGTGGCAAAATGGCTTAAGGACAACAAAGTCAAGGTATTGGAGTGACCATCATAAAGCCCTGACCTCAATCCTATAGAACATTTGTAGGCAGAACAGAAAAGTGTGTGCGAGCAAGGAGGCCAACAAATCTGACTCAGTTACACCAGCTCTGTCAGGAGGAATGGGCCAAAATTCACCCAACTTATTGTGGGAAGCTTGTGGAAGGCTACCCAAAACGTTTGACCCAAGTTAAACAATTTAAAGGCAATGCTACCAAATACTAATTGAGTGTATGTAAACTTCTGACCCACTGGGAATGTGATGAAAGAAATACAAGCTGAAATTAATCATTCTCTCTATTATTATTCTGACTTTGCACATTCTTAAAATAAAGTGTTGAACCTAACTGATCTAAGACAGGGAATTGTGGAAAAAAAACTTCCAACTTCAACTGTATGTACATATAGGTAAGGATAAAGTGACTAGTTAACAGGGTATATGATAAACAGTAGCAGCAGCACATGTGATTCGAAAGAGTTAGGGCAAGAAGGGCCAGATAGCAGATAGTTAAATATTTAACCAAATAGCTACCCGGACAAACTACTTAGCAGTCTTATGGCTTGGGGGTAGAAGCTGTTCAGGGTCCTGTTGGTTCCAGACTTGCATCGGTACTATCATCAAG
This sequence comes from Oncorhynchus clarkii lewisi, assembly GCF_045791955.1. Taxonomy (NCBI): domain Eukaryota; kingdom Metazoa; phylum Chordata; class Actinopteri; order Salmoniformes; family Salmonidae; genus Oncorhynchus; species Oncorhynchus clarkii. The sequence continues at coordinate 55,661,210 of NC_092152.1, forward strand.
GACATCAACCACCCGAGCCACGGCCTGTTCACCCCGCTATCATCCAAAAAGCGAGGTCAGTACATGTGCATCAAAGCTAGGACCGAGAGACTAAAAAACAGCTTCTATCTCAAGGCCATCAAATTGTTAAATAGTCATCACTAGCCGGCTACCACCCAGTTACTCAACCCTGCAGCCCTACATACATAGACACGGAATCACTGGCCACTTCAATAATGGAACACTAGTCACTTTAATAATGTTAACATACTGCTTTCTCATATGTATATACTGAGATGGGCTGTATGTTCCCAACATAAGCTTTGATGATTGATACCGCAGAGAAGCAAGATTTAGACATTGCATATAATTTAACAGTTCCATTTCACGTCATGCTGTTTCTATAAATCATGTATTATAATTTACCGGTTTCTTGCAGTTATTTTTCCCAGGAAAGGGGAGTGGTTTTGAACAGTAAATCTCAGTAACCGGGTTTCCGCCATTCAACCCTAATCGATACCGCTTGCCGTGCTGTAGCAGAGAGAACAGTCTGACTTGGGTGGCTGGAGTCTGACAATTTCTAGGGCCTTCCTCTGACACCGCCTGGTATAAAGGTCCTGGATGGCAGGGAGCTCGGCCACAGTGATGTACTGGGCAGTACGCACTATCCCTGTAGAGCTTTGCGGTCAGATGCCAAGCAGTTGCCATACCAAGCCGTGCTGCAGGCAGTCAAGATGCTCAATGGTGAAGCTGTAAAACTTTTTGAGGACTTGAGGGCCCATGCCGAATCTTTTCAGCCTCCTGAGGGTGAAGAGGCGTTGTTGTGACTTCTTCACGACTGTGTTGGTGTGTGTGGACCATGACAATTCCTTAGTGATGTGGACACCCAAGGAACTTGAAGCTCTCCACTACAGCCCTGTCAATGTGGATGGGGGCGTGTTCGGCCCTCCGTTTGCTGTAGTCCATAATCATGTCCTTTGTCTTGCCGACATTGAGGGAGAGGTTGTTTACCTGGCACCACACTGCGAACTCAATATACTTTTAAATCAGTAAAAACAAATTAAAACTGTAGAAATTATAATGGATCTACATTCAATTTTAACGGCGATTAAATATAACACATTTTCAGTGCGTCCCTCCGGACCTCTATGTAGACCGAATGCGCCCCCCCCGGGGCAAAATTTGTTTGACACCCCTGATCTAGAGACTGTCTAAACCAGTCTGCCAAACAGCAGTGCATTTTAATGTGTCCCAGCTGTAACCCTCATCTTTCCCGAACAAGCCTGCGATTGTAGCTAATTGCAGCCCAAACCTTAATTTGCTTGCAAACACAAACAATCAGCTAAGCGTTGTCTTGAATAACTACCTCGCAAAATTTGAACCAAAAAAAGTGTGTCAATTTCTAAACTGGAACATTAACAAGGGCTTCAAGCCAAGCCACGGGTCTTTCCAAAGCTCTGCTGGGGATGGTGCAAGAGGAGGTGGTCACTTACTGCCAGATACTGTGGGCCCAGAGAGTTGAGCCCGGTCAGATTCCCCCACATTGAGGCAGCGTTGAGCTGCTGCATCTGCTGCTGAAGCTGCTGGGCGATGCGCTTCTGCTCTTTGTCCTTCTGCGTGTCGGCAAACTTCACGACGATGGGAGACGAACAGCCCTAAAAATTCGGTAGACAGCAAATGGTGTCATTTGAAAACAATCTTCGATATTCCTCCAGCACAATAACAGCAATTTCAAAGTAGCATTACTTGAGCAATGGGCCCTTTAGCGAGCCAATCATATAAGGGAAAGAGGAAAACAACAGGTGTGTTATACTAAACAAAAATATAAAAACGCAACATGCAACAATTTCAAAGATTTAACTGAGTTACAGTTTATATAAGGAAATGAGCAATTGAAATAAATTCATTAGGCCCTAATCTATGGATTTCAAATGACTGGGAATACAGACATTCATCTGTTGGTCACAGATACCTTTAAAAAAGGTAGGGGCTTAGATCAGAAAACAAGTCAGTATCTGGTGTGACCACCAGATGCAGCGCAACATCTCCTTCATATAGAGTTGATCAGGCTGTTGATTGTGGCCTGTGGAATGCCTCTTCAATGGCTGTGCGAAGTTGCTGGATATTGGCGGGAAGATGCCGTTGCACACGTCGATCCAGAGCATCCCAAACACACTCAATGGGTTACTTCTGGTGAGTATTCAGGCCATTGAATAACTGGGCCTTTTTCATCTTCCAGGAATTGTGTACAGATCCTTGTGACATGGGGCCGTGCATTATTATGCTGAAATATTAGGTGATGGCGGCGGATAAACGGCACGACAATGGGCCTCAGGATCTCATCACGGTAACTCTGTGCATTCAAATTGACATTAATAAAATGCCATTTTGTTCATTGTCCGTAGCTAATGCCAGCCCATGCCATTTCCCCACCACGGGGCACGCTGTTGACAACGTTGACGCCATACACGTGGTCTGCGGTTGTGAGACCGGTTGGACGTACTGCCAAATTCTCTAAAACAATGGTGGAGGTAGCTTATGGTAGAGAAATTAACATTCAATTATCTGGCAACAGGTCTGGTGGACATTCCTGCAGTCTGCATGCCAATTGCATGCTCCCTCGAGAATCTGTGGCATTGTGCTGTGAGACAAAACTGCACATTTTAGAGTGGCCTTTTATTGTCCCCAGTACAAGGTACATCTGTGTAACGATCTTGCTGTTTAATCAGCTTCTTGATATGCCACAACTGTCAAGTGGATGGATTATCTTGGCAAAGGAGAAACGCCAACTAACAGGGATGTAAACAAACTTGGGCACACATTTTGAGAAATAAGCTTTATATGCATATGGAACATTTCTGGAGTATTTTATTTCAGCTCATGAAACATGGGATCTACACTTTACTTGTTCTGTTTATATTTTTGTTCAGTGTAGAGTCTCTGTTTCTGAGGGATGGGAGGTGTTCAGGTTCAATGCTTACCTCCATAGTTTGTGATTGGTGCATGGATTTGATTGTTGACTGTGCCATCTGTCTTGCTGTAAAAGTGATAAACGCACAACCTGCAGAAGGGGAACATCTCGTAAATGGTTGACATACATGGTCCTGACTCCTCTGACAGCATTTAGAAACAGATAACAGAAAGCATACAGCCCAGATTGCAGCATGCTATGGAGTCTGGTAAGTTGTTTTAAGTCTTGTTTTAGTTGAACAGCCCCCCAAAAAACACACTTGGAACAGTATTAAACAGATATTTGGATCATCAATTACTAGAACTTAGTCAATATGCTAAATCTAGAATTAGCAAGTGATGACCTTGAGAGAGGCACATGTTCTGTGAGAGGATTTGTATGGAAGATGTGGGATTTGTCAACGAGAGGACAAATGAGTGCAATTACTTATCACTCATCTGTTTGCAACTATTTTAGAGTGAGTGTGTATTAATCATGCGGTACGCATGATTAATGTTAAAACAACGACCAGTCCTTACAGTATAACTGATAGAGTAAATGTGTTTGGGTGTGTGTGTGTGTGTGTGTGTGTGTGTGTGTGTGTGTGTGTGTGTATGACGATGAGGATGAAAGGTGAACTGAATCTGCCTCACCACGGCTCAGTCCATCCGGCCCACGTAGTATTCTACATTCCTCGATCTGTCCGTATGGCGAGAACATAAGTCTGATGTCATTCTCATTACACTTTTTCGATATCATCCCTATGAACAACTTCCTGTCTTCCACCGCTGAAAGAGGCAATGAGGAAGAAAAGGTTGTTTCATCAAACAATGACCAACTGCATTAGAGACAACATACAACAACAAGGGCAGCTTCTAAGAGGTAGGGCTTCAACGTAAAAACAAATTACCACACCATCCAACAGTCTCCACTGCCTGCAGAGATGTAGCTATACTCACCATTATTCTTCTCACTGTCAGCTGGCTTCATCTGAACGGGGTGATGCATCTGTTGAGGAAAGACATTGAATTTAAAGGAAGCAAGAAGTGCTGACAGAGACTGCCTTGATAGGTATGAATGGATATGTGTGGAAGGCATCCCTATAAAATCTGCGATGCGGAGAAGGCAGACGGAATCGCAGAATCCAGACATTAAAACGGAATTCAACAATATTCAAAAATGTTTGGACTTAGTAGGGAATCAACTAAATGTATTGCCCAAGTTTATCATAAAACATGAACAGAGTGCATCAGTGATGGGTATTTCCTGCAACTTTCTGAAGAAGCAACGAGAATTCCCCCTGACTGTATGTGTGGTGAGCGCATCTACCACTTTGTTAGGCATTAACAATGATGCAAATAAGTATTCCGGTAGATGGAAAGGCTTTCCCAAAAACCTTCTCAATTAAATGTCAACTACAAAGTAGCCTATGCTTACCTGGCAGAATGAGATTATTTGCATCAATCCAGTATTTATTTTGCAAACTCTATCATCACATCTGCTCTACAAAAACAGCCTCTTGCTAGGAGCCATTGAAAATAAAGGGTAAATACACACCAAAATCTAAATAAAAATGTAGAAAATCTATACCTCAAAAGCAGTCTCCTGATGTTGTTTAACCATTGTTGTCAACTTATAAAATAACTAAATGGGATGCTCTATTTAAACTGTGATTTTGAGAGGGAAAACCTGAAAAAAAGGGGGAAATGGAAACCTGTAAAAACTAAATGGAGAAAAGGGAATTTGGGAGAAAAAAATATTTTATAGAGCCCTACATTGAGATAAAAGCTGAACAGCAGCACTGACTGTTGTACTAGAACCTGGCAAGCTACCCAATACTTTGCCTATTCGATTTACTGATGAAGTTAAAACTTCCACCAATTCTACTCACCCCAGGGAGAATTTTCATGTTGTGAAGGGCATTTTGTGCTTCCAATGCTGATTTGCGAGCGTAATATGTTATGAAACAACAACCTGTTTGGAATGGGATATAGACAGTTGTTAGACAACAAAGTAAATGACACTCAATTTTAAAATGACATTGATAGAGTATTGGTGGGCGACCGAAAGTAACCACCACAGTCCCCCCCTTGGAAGCCTCTTCCCCGGAGCTAAAAAACATTCTGTACATGCGCTACTTCACACACACATCCCCCTCCCTTCACGTTTCTCTCCCTCCTTAGAACCCTTCCTATCAACCAATTTGATCGACATGATGTAGGCTAGCCTACATCTGAGTCTCATTTCTGAACAGCTGATATAAAAACCTGGGATTTGAACAAACATCCCCAAAATATATATACACAATACCAGTCAGAAGTTTGGACATCCACTCATTCCAGGGTTTTTCTTTATTTTGACTATTTTCTACATTGTAGAATAATAGTGAAGACATCAAAACTATGAAATAACACATACAGAATCCCATAGTAACCAAAGAAGTGTTAAACATAAAAATATTTTATATTTGAGGTTCTTCAAACTTTCCACACTTTGCCTTGATGACAGCTTTGCACACTCTAGGCCAGGCCTGGGCAAAAGCCGGCCCGGGGGTCGTATGCGGCCCACTACCTGATTTAATATGACCCGCGGAATTATGCTCAGATCACAAACGTATTTGTTATTCAAATTAAAAGCCCAATGAATACCTCGCCTTTCTGTAATGATTTAACTCACATTGCTTGCGGGACATTTAATTTGAAGGCACGTATAAATAACTGCATGAGGACAGACAGTGACTGACAAGCTGACACACACACACACACACACACACACACACACACACACACACACACATCACAGTTACAAATAGTAGCTAGCTAGAAATTGCGCAAAAATTAGTTTTTCAAAGATTTAAAAGAAAAGGAAAGCAGACAATGACAATGTTCCAGCGAGTGGGCATAAAAATATTTCTTCATTGAGGTATCAGGGAAAGCTGTGTGCAAACAGAGCATCGCTGTCTTGAAAGACTACAACTTGTCCTGACACTTCCAAACGAAACACGCAGAGAAATATAGGAATGTCTTCTGAGCAGAGGGCAAGGGCATCGAAAGAGTAGCTTTCTCAGTAGCAAAAGCAGCAAGGACTTCTCACAAAACTGAATTCAGCAAATGACGGAATTGCGAGAGCTAGCTATGCATCTTTAATTATTATTATTTTTTATTTTTTATCTTACTTCCAGGTATTTTCTTAACTGCATTGTTGGTTAAGGGCTTGTAAGTAATTATTTCACTTTAGGGTCTACACCAGTTGTATTCGGTGCATGTGACAAATACAATTTGAACTGTCCCACAAAATTGCCAAACATGGCAAGCCATTCTCTGAGGGCGAATTCATTAAAGAATGTTTAATTGACTCTGCAGCAAAACTTTGCCCCGACAAGAAAGAGCTGTTTGAAAATGTTTCCCCGTCAAGACGAACAGTGAGACGGCGTGTTGAGGACATCACAGAAAATATGGAACAACAGTCGAAAGACAAGGTAAAGGATTTCACCTATTTCTCATTGGCCTTGGATAAGAGCACTGATGCACGTGACACGGCGCAGTTGTTGATATTCTTACGAGGCATAACCCCAGACTTTGAAATTACAGAGGAGCTTGCTTCAGTGCAGTCAATGAAGAGCACAGCCACAGGGAAAGATTTATTGGAGGAGGTTAATAAGTGTGTGAGTTTTAAAAAGTTAGTGTGACTGACGGGTGCCCAAACTTCACAGAAAAAAATGTTGGCCTTTAGAAAAGGATACAAGATCAAGTAGCTGAGCTGAACCCGAAATTTATTTTCCTGCATTGCATTATTCATCAGGTGCTCTGTAAATGTGTTCTGAAAATGAGCCATGTTTTAGATAGCCACTAAAGTGGTAAACTTCATAAGAGCAAAATCTTTAAATCACAGGCAGTTTGTCTCACTGTTGGAAGAGAGAGTTAGGTCATGCAGATACCACAAACGTGAGATGGATGAGTTTGGGGATGGTGCTTAAAAGAGTGTGGGACCAAAAGTCGGAGCTGGCTGAGTTTTTGCAAATGAAAGGAAAATGTGGATTTCCCTTAACTGCAAGATAAAGAATGGTTGGCTGATTTTGCCTTCACCGTTGACATCATGGCCCTCATGAATGAACTGAATTCCAAACTACAAGGGAAGGGCCTTTTTGCACATCAGCTGTACAGCCTTGTCAAAGCCTTCAAGGGAAAATTACTCCTCCTGACCCGCCAAGTAGAAACCAACAATCTCACCCACCTTCCGACACTACTAGTCTGTTCCCTATCAGATGACCAGTGGGTAAACATTGCCGCTGCGTGCTTGAACGGTGAGTTCTCATTGTTTTGAGGATTTCAAAGTCCTGGAAAATGACACGGTTGGTTTCCTCTCATTTCACCTTCAAAGTGGATAACGCTCCCACTGACCTGCAACTTGAGCTTATCGATCTTCAGTCTGATGCAGTGATTGGAGAACTATTCAAAACAATGTCACTGACGAGATTCTATGCATCTCTCGATGAACAAAACTTCCCAAAGATTAGGAGTCATGCTCAGAAGATGTTTGTACTGTTTGGGTCAACCTATGTATGTGAACAGACATTTTCAGTGAGGAAATATAAGATAGCTCATCTCTTACTGACTCTCACCTCTCAGAAATCCTGCGCATAGCGACGTCAGAAACTATATCTGACTTCACTGCTCTAGTCAATGCCCATCAGAGACTTCACTCCTCACACTGAGTAGTTTAAATGTAATGTTGAGCTCTCTCTTTCTTTTTCTTGTGCATACCCGTTAACAAGAGTTCTGTCTGTGGTGCTGAATGCACAGTGTACTTTTCCCTTTGTGTAGTTCATTGCCTGTTTAATAATGAAAATACCTGTCAAAAGGAGAACATGGATGTGGTTTATTTCTGTGCATGTTAAAAAAAGATAAATAAGTAGCATATCTGATTGTGATTTACAGTAGATATATCTGTCAACACAGCCATACACATGATGCATAATTCTGTAATATGATTCTGGCCCACGACGGCAAAAATATATTCTAATGTGGCCCTCCATGGAAAACAATTTCCCAGGCCTGCTCTAGGCATTCTCTCAACCAGCATCATAAGGTAGTCACCTGGAATGCATTTCAAATAACAGGTCTGCCTTGTTAAAAGTACATTTGTGGAATTTCTTTCCTTCTTAATGCGTTTTGAGACAATCGGTTGTGTTGTGACTAGATGGGGGTGGTATTCAGAAGATAGCCCTATTTGGTAAAAGACCAAGTCCATATTATAGCAAGAACAGCTCAAATAAGCAAAGAGAAACGACAGTCCATCATAACTTTAAGACATGAATTTTGGTCAATCTGTAAAATTTCAAGAACTTTGAACGTTTCTTCAAGTGCAGTCGCAAAAACCATCAAGCACTATAATGAAACTGGCTCTCATGAGGACCGTCACAGGAAAGGAAGACCCAGAGTCACCTCTGCTGCAGAGGATAAGTTCATTAGAGTTACCGGCCTCAAATTGCAGCCCAAATAAATACTTCAGAGTTAAAGTAAGTGATATCTCAACATCAACTGTTCAGAGGAGACTGCGTGAATCAGGCCTTCGTGGTCAAATTGCTGATAAGAAACCACTACTAAAGGACACCAATAATAAGAAGATACTTGCTTGGGCCAAGAAACACGAGTAATGGACATTAGACCGGTGGAAATCTCTACTTTGGTCTGAAGAGTCCAAATTTGAGATTTTTGGTATCAACTGCCGTGTCTTTGTGAGATGCAGAGTAGGTGAACGGATGATCTGCATGTGTGGTTCCCACCGTGAAGCATGGAGGTGGTGGTGTGACGGTGCTTTGCTGGTGACACTGATTTATTCAGAATTCAAGGCACACTTAACCAGCATGGCTACTACAGCATTCTGCAGTGATACGCCATCCCATCTGGTTTCATTTGTTTGTCAACAGGACATTGATCCAACAGACCTCCAGGCTTTGTAAGAGCTATTTGACCAAGAAGGAGAGTGATGGAGTGCTGCATCAGATGACCTGGCCTTTACAATCACCCGACCTCAATCCAATTGAGAAGGTTTGGGATGAGTTGGACCGCAGAGTGAAGGAAAAGCAGCCAACAAGTGCTCAGCATATGTGGACATTTCTTCAAGACTGTTGGAAAAGCATTCCAGGTGAAGCTGGTTGAGAGAATGCCAAGAGTGAGCAAAGCTGTCATCAAGGAAAAGGGTGGCTACTTTCAAGAATCTCGAATATAAAATACATTTTGATTTTTTAACCAAACACTTGTTTGGTTACTACATGATTCCATATATGCTATTTCATAGTTTTGATGTCTTCACTATTATTCTACAATGTGGAAAATAGTCAAAATAAAGAAAAATCCTTGAATGAGTAGGTGTGCCCAAAACTTTGACTGGTACTGTATATATATTTTGTAGGCTAATTTAGGATGTAGGGTAAAACTCTCGGTCTGTTGTAACTAAGGATATTGCAGTTGCACAAGTAGGGCGCAGTATAAACATTGCATTGGAGCAAAACCAATCTGCGTTTTAACCAATTAACATACATCTGTTAAACTGAAAAAAATATCATATTTTGACTGGCAATCGTCCTCCAGCTCAGACAATGTTGCAAAAAACAACAACGTTAAATCGCAATTTTGAGTCCTGCTTGTTTGATATGCTGTGGTAGCCGAGGGAGAAGTAAAGTAGAGAATATCGCAAATAGGCAGAAGCTTAGATTGTTTAGCTATCGGAAAGAGGATTCCAGAGAATTCAGCAACACAGCCAATACATATAAAAAAGGCAGGGAATTCTGGATAGGGTGAGGAAGTGTAATGGACACCTCTTGTGAAGAACTCAAGACAGCACTGTCACCTTTGCTCTGTGGGGGGTTTTGACTCCTGTCACGCAACACATTGATTTCGTAGACGGCACCGTAAGGCTCAAAAAGCTCCCGCAGCTGTTCCTCTGCCCAGGACCGTGGGATCTGGCCAACGAACATCTTGATAGCATCGATGTCGGGCTGATCTGGGTGGTCCAGGGACCCATTCATCTTCTTTGCCCTGAGAGAGAGAAAGAATGGTTGTTATAATATGGCTACATGACGTGAACTAGGGCAAAATAAGCTACATTTAAAAGCAGTCTTCCCCAGTGGCACACTAAATATGTCCCTGCTGGAAATAACAATTGCATAATACACTAAGCAACTGGAAGCTTCACAAAATGGTGTCTTCTGAGCAAGGGCTGTTTTGCAGAAAGGTACAATCAAGTGTAGACTATTTCAGTAGCACTGCATAACTTGTAGTCAAGTAAAGTTGTTAAGTGTCAGTTGAAAGAGGAGACGTGACTGAGGAAACATTCTAAAATGCATACAAAAACATACGGCACCAAATGCATACTGCCAGCAGAGAAATTATCTATGCAACTAAGACCAATAGTTCTAAAGAGATCTTGAATGCGACATTTGTTTTGAGATAACCAAACAATGATTTATTTCAGGTAATATTGAAGGCTGCACAGAACAAAAGAACATCAAGTCCATCCTTGTCAAATCCATAATGTGAATGAATTAATAGATGATAATAAATATAATATGAATTTGTGCAAGCACAAACCAACTAGGTTTTCAGTTGACAAACACCTACCTCCATATCATCAGAGAAATCCAATCAAGACCGTCTAACCTAATAAAGTAGTCAAATTCTGACTAGGCTAATTCTATTTTTATGCATTCAGACACCATATTCATTGTTAAGGCCAATATCGCATTTCAAACACAAATGTAAGACGGATTTATTGAGATTGCACAAAAGATTTCAAATAGGACAGGAATATTTCAAGTAGAGGTCGACCGATTATGATTTTTCAACGCAGATACCGATTATTGGAGGACCAAAAAAAGCCAATACCGATCGATTTTTGGGGGGAATAATGACAATTACAAAAATACTGAATGAAGACTTATTTTAACTTAATATAATACATCAATAAAATCAAATTTAGCCTCAAATAAATAATGAAACATGTTCAATTTGGTTTAAATAATGCAAAAACAAAGTGTTGGAGAAGAAAGTAAAAGTGCCATGTAAAAAAGCTAACGTTTAAGTTCCTTGCTCAGAACATGAAAACATATGAAAGCTGGTGGTTCCTTTTAACATGAGTCTTCAATATTCCCAGGTAAGAAGTTTTAGGTTGTAGTTATTATAGGACAATCTCTCTCTATACAATTTGTATTTCATATACCTTTGACTATTGGATGTTCTTATAGGCACTTTAGTATTGCCAGTGTAACAGTATAAGTTCCGTCCCTCTCCTCGCCCCTACCTGGGCTCGAACCAGGAACACATCGACAACAGCCACCCTCGAAGCAGCATTACCCATTGCTCCACAAAAGCCGCGGACCTTGCAAAGCAAGGGGAACAACTACTCCAAGTCTCAGAGCGAGTGACGTTTGAAACGCTATTAGCGCACACCCCGCTAACTAGCTAGCCATTTCACATCGGTTACACCAGCCTAATCTCGGGAGTTGATAGACTTGAAGTCATAAACAGCTCAATTGCTTGAAGCACAGCAAAGAGCTGCTGGCAAAACGCACAAAAGTGCTGTTTGAAAGAATGCTTATGAGCCTGCTGCTGCCTACCAACACTCAGTCAGACTGCTCTATCAAATCATAGACTTAATTATAACATAATAATACACAGAAATACGAGCCTTAGGTCATTAATATGGTCTAATCCGGAAACTATCATCTCGAAAACAAGATGTTTATTCTTTCAGTGAAATACAGAACCGTTCTGTATTTTATCTAACGGGTGGCATCCATAAGTCTAAATATTCTTGTTAGATTTCACAACCTTCAATGTTATGTCATAATTACGTAAAACTCTGGCAAATTAGGCAGCCCAAACTGTTGCATATACACAGACTCTGCGTGCAATGAACGCAAGAGAACGGTCTTCAGAAATAGTCTTCACAGAGTTCGCAACGAGCCAGGTAATATTAGCAGGCAATATTAACTAAATATGCAGGTTTAAAAATATATACGTGTGCATTGATTTTAAGAAAGGCATTGATGTTTATGGTTAGGTACACATTGGAGTAAGACAGTCCTTTTTCGCGAATACGCACCGCATCGATTATATGAAACGCAGGACACGCTTGATAAACTAGTAATATCATCGACGATGTGTAGTTCACTAGTGATTATGATTGATTGATTGATTGTTTTTTTATAAGAAGTTTAAATGCTAGCTAGCAACTTACCTTGGCCTCGTACTGCATTCGCGTAACAGGCAGTCTCCTCGTGGAGTGCAATGTAATCAGGTGGTTAGAGCGTTGGACTAGTTACCTGTAAGGTTGCAAGATTGAATCCCCGAGCTGACAAGGTAAAAATCTGTCATTCTGCCCCTGAACAAGGCAGTTCACCCACCGTTCATAGGCCGTCATTGAAAATAAGAATGTGTTCTTAACTGACTTGCCTAGTTAAATAAAGATTTTTTTTAAATTATTATTATTATTTTTTTTTTTTATCGGCCAAATCAGTGTCCAAACATTATGTAAATATTCAGACCCTTTACTCAGTACTTTGTTGAAGCACCTTTGGCAGAAATAACAGCCTTGCGTCTTCTTGGGTATGACGCTACAAGCTTGGCACACCTGTATTTGGGGAGTTTCTCCCATTCTTCTCTGCAGATCCTCTCAAGCTCTGTCAGGTTGGATGGGGAGCGTTGCTGCACAGCTATTTTCAGATCTCTCCAGAGATGTTGGATTGGGTTCAAGTCCGGGCTCTAGCTGGGCCACTCAAGGACATTCAGAGACTTGTCCCGAAGCCACTCCTGCGTTGTCTTGGCTGCGTGCTTAGGGTCGTCGTTGTCCTGTTGGAAGGTGAACCTTCACCCCAGTCTGAGGTCCTGAGCTCTCTGTAGCAGGTTTTCATCAAGTATATGGGTGTACTTTGCTCCATTTCCCTCGATCTTGACCAGTCTCCAAGACCCTGCTGCTGAAAAACATCCCCACACCATGCTTCACCGTAGGGATGGTATTGGCCAGGTCATGAGCGGTGCCTGGTTTACTCCAGGCGTGACACTTAGCATTCAGGCCAAAGAGTTCAATCTTGGTTTCATCAGACCAGAGAATCCTGTTTCTCATGGTCAGAGTCCTTTAGGTGCCTTTTGGCAAACTCCAAGTGGGCTGTTATGTGCTTTTTACTGTGGCTTCCGTCTGGCCACTCTACCATAAAGGCCTGGTTGGTGGAATGCTGCAGAGATGGTTGTCCTTCTGGAAGGTTCTCCCATCTCTACACAGGAACTCTGTCAGAGTGACCATCAGGTTCTTGTTCACCTCCCTAACCAAGGCCCATTTCCCCTGATTGCTCACTTTGGCTGGGCAGCCAGCTCTAGAAATCTAGGAGGTTCCAAACTACTTCCGTTTAACAATGATGGAGGCCACTGTGTTCTTGGGGACCTTCAAATTCTGCAGAAATGTTTTGGTACCCTTCCCCAGAACGCAGGAGTGGCTTCGGGACAAGTCTCTGAATGTGTTTGAGTGGTCCAGCTCGAGCCTGGACTTGAACCCAATCCAACATCTCTGGAGAGATCTCAAAATAGCTGTGCAATGACGCTCCCCATCCAACCAGAGTGGCGCAGCGGTTTAATGCACTGCATCTCAGTGCTAGAGGCGTCACTACAGACCCTGGTTCGATCCCAGGCTGTATCACAACTGGCTGTGATCGGTAGTCCCATAGGGCGGCGCACAATTGGCCCAGCGTCGTCCGGGTTATGCCGTTATTATAAAATAAGAACTTGTTCTTAACTGACTTGCCTAGTAAAAAATAAAAATCTGTGCCTCAACACAATTGAGTCTCGGAGCGCTACAGACAATTCCTTCGACCTCAAGCTTGGTTTTTGCTCTGACAGACACTGTCAACTGTGAGACCTTAAATAGACAGATGTGCGCCTTTCCAAATCATGCCCAATCAATTTAATTTACTACAGGGCAACTCCAATCAAGTTGTAGAAACAGCTCAAGGATGATCAATGGAAAGGGGATGAACCTGAGCTCAATTTGGAGTCTCATAGCAAACGGTCTGAATACTCAGATGTGTTTTACATTTTTTATAAATTAGCAAAAAAAATTCTATAAACCTGTTTTTGCTTTGTCATTATGGGGTATTGTGTGTAGAGTGATGAGGACTATTTATTTAATCCATTATAGAATAATGCTGTAACGTAACAAAATGTTCAAAAAGTGAAGGGGTCGGAACACTTTCCGAATGCACTGTACATTGAGAAAGACCGAGAGAGTACGGAACATGTTCAGAGAAAAACGTAAAGCGATAGATCTAAGGACACCATCTTATGAGCACATGAAGGGTACTTCGGGATTTTGGCAATGATGCCCTTTATCTTCATCCCCAAATTCAGATTAACTAATGGATACCATTTTATGTCTATGTATCCAGTATGAAGGAAGTTAAGAGGTAGTTTCCATACTTTCCAAACATTGCGCTAATGCTAGTTAGCAACTTCCTTCAAACTGCACGCAGATGTAAGAATTATACCCACGTGTTCATCGGACTCGAATTGCCAAAATCCTTTATCACTTTAAGAATACCAGGAAATATCATCTCAACGGACACAAAACTGCCTATTGAAATGTCATGACAAGAGTTCACTTTTTAGTAATTGAAGGACATTCTGGTCCAAGGTAAATCTATGCCCTTCAATTAAGCACGATTTGTGAAAATCGTTCAACCTGGTTCTATTTCTGTGGTATTGATAACCCAAACTACCTTTAGATCACTGAATAATATGTAAAAATATTCTAGATCCAAATGGCCTCATATAGGCAAACCAACCATAAGCTTTAATGGGGTTGGGCGGTATACTGTGGCATTTTGAAATACACACGGTATGATTTTCAATTCCATGGAAAATATTTTTGTTATCAATGTTTCAATTTTTTAAAATGCAGTCAACGTGTGCACTAGGTTAATAGATAAAACAGATTGCGTTCTTAATTTCACCTGATTATTTTTCATTATGAAGTTTACCAAACAGCTGATTGAGCCGGTCAAGTGTTTGGTTACAAAAATGTACAAATTAGCAAATGGGAGCTTTGTGAGGGGAGTCACTCCTGTGCAGTGCAACTTAAGTGAGGTGATGAAGTTACACTTAGTTCTATGACATTCACAACTGTTTGCCAGCTATATGTTATAGCTATTAAGATAACTTTCTAAAATGTGCCAAATTAATTCTCTCCAGCTGTTTATTTGGTTAGCTAACTTGCTAGCCAATTGGCTATTGCAAGATCAAGCATCTGAGTCTCGGTAACAGCAGAGGCAATCCCCTTGATTAAGATATACAGTTGAAGTTTACATACACCTTAACCAAATACATTTAAACTCAGTTTCACAATTCTTGACATTTAATCCTAGTAAAAAATCCTTGTCTTAGGTCAGTCAGGATCACCACTTTATTTTAAGAATGTGAAATGTCAGAATAATAGGAGAGAGAATTATTTTTCAGCTTTTATTTCTTTCATCACATTCCCAGTGGGTCAGAAGTTTACATACACTCAATTAGTATTTGGTAGCATTGCCTTTAAATTGTTTAACTTGGGTCAAATGTTTTGGGTAGCCTTTCACAAGCTTCCCACAATAAGTTGGGTGAATTTTGGCCCATTCCTCCTGACAGAGCTGGTGTAACTGCGTCAGGATTGTAGGCCTCCTTGCTCGCACACGCTTTTTCAGTTCTGCCCACAAATTTTCTATAAGATTGAGGTCAGGGCTTTGTGATGGCCGCTCCAATACCTTGACTTTGTTGTCCTTAAGCCATTTTGGCACAACTATGAAAGTTCGCTTGGGGTCATTGTCCATTTGGAAGACCCATTTGTGACTAAGCTTCAACTTCCTGACTGATGTCTTGAGATGTTGCTTCAATATATCCACATAACTTTCCTTCCTCGTGATGCCATCTATTTTGTGAGGTACACCAGTCCCTCCTGCAGCAAAGCACCCCCACAACATGATGCTGCCACCCCCGTGCTTCACGCTTGGGATGGTGTCTTCAGCTACAAACATAACGATGGTCATTATGGTCAAACAGTTCTATTTTTGTTTCATCAGACCAGAGGACATTTCTCAAAAAAGTATGTTCTTTGTCCCCATGTGCAGTTGCAAACCGTTGTCTGGCTTTTTTATGGCGGTTTTGGAGCAGTGGCTTCTTCCTAACTGAGCGGCTTTTCAGGTTATGTCGATATAGAACTCGTTTTACTGTGGATATAGATACTTTGTACCCGTTTCCTCCAGCATCTTCACAGGGTCCTTTGCTGTTGTTCTGGGATTGATTTGCACATTTTGCACCAAAGTACATTCATCTTTAGGAGACAGAACACGTCTCCTTCCTGAGCGGTATGACGGCTGCGTGGTCCCATGGTGTTCATACTTGCTTGCTATTGTTTGTACAGATGAACGTGGTACCTTCAGCCATTTGTAAATTGCTCCCAAGGATGAACCGGACTTGTGAAGGACTACAATTCTTTTTTTGAGGTCTTGGCTGATTTCTTTTCATTTTCCCATGACGTCAAGCAACGAGGCACTGAGTTTGAAGGTAGGCCTTGAAATACATTCACAGGTACACCTCCAATTGACTCAAATGATGTCAATTAGCCTATCAGAAGCTTCTAAAGCCATGACATAATTTTCTGGAATTTTCCAAGCTGTTTAAAGGCACAGTCTACCTACACTACGTTAACTTCTGACCGATTGGAATTGTGATACAGTGAATTCTAAGTGAAATAATCTGTCTGTAAACAATTGTTGGAAAAAATTACTTGTGTCCTAAACGACTTGCCAAAACTATAGTTTGTTAACAAGAAATTTGTGGAGTGGTTGAAAAACGAGTTTTAATGACTCCAACCTAAGTGTAAGTAAACTTCCGACTTCAACTGTATCCTGTCTAATATTTGTTTATTCTGTGCAGAAAACTGTGAGTAGCCTTTTAACATTACCTAGTGTTTAAAGCGTTGGGCAAGTTTGCTAACAGTCGCTGGTTTGAATACCCGAGCTGTCAAGGTGAAAAATCTGTCGATGTGCCCTTGAGCAAGGCACTTAACCGTCATTTGCTCTAGGGGTACCGTACTATTATGGCTGACCGTGTAAAACAACACATTTCACTGCACCTTTCACTGCACCTGTAAAAAAATTTGGGCCTGTCCTTGCAATTAGTTTATGTTCGCATGTGTTCGTTAGCACTTACCTAGCATATTTGGAATGCTTTAGTACTTGTTAACTATTTGTTAGCAAATAGCCTGCGGCTATGGAACCCTGACCTGTTCACCGGACGTGCTACCTGTCCCAGACCTGCTGTTTTCAACTCTCTAGAGACAACAGGAGCGGTAGAGATACTCTCAATGATCGACTATGAAAAGCCGACTGACATTTACTCCTGAGGGGCTGACCTGTTGCACCCTCGACAACTACTGTGATTATTATTATTTGACCATGCTGGTAATTTATGAACATTTAAAACATCTTGGCCATGTTCTGTTATAATCTCCACCCAGCACAGCCAGAAGAGGACTGGCCACCCCTCATAGCCTGGTTCCTCTCTAGGTTTCTTCCTATGTTTTGGCCTTTCTAGGGAGTTTTTCCTAGCCACCGTGCTTCTACACCTGCATTGCTTGCTGTTTGGGGTTTTAGGCTGAGTTTCTGTACAGCACTATGAGATATCAGCTGATGTAAGAAGGGCTATATAAATACATTTGATTTGATAACACATTTTTGGGGGCTTTTTTTTTTACCTTTGAAAAAACTAATTGCACCCCATGTGTGCACCACTGGTAAAACCATGTATGGTACTGGTAAGGTAGTAAGGTATGAAAATATGCTCTATAAGCTCTAACCTGCTTTAGTTTGGAATGTATGACAATAACTGGTAGTAGCCTATTTATTCACTTCACATTAACCCACTAAAGCCTTAATGTGTATGTTACATCTAAGCAAGGCTAAAATGAAAAGATAATTAGAAGTAAAAAAAACAAACAAGATCAACAAAGAATAAGCAACAAACTTTCCTAACGATTTCCCTGTAGCGAAATTGGCAATGACATGGGTTAGACCATGAAATATGTAGTCTACAGTATGCATAAACTTCAAAACACACTTGTTTTAAAGCCTCTGACATGTACAATAACTACTGATTGTAAGTCGATCTAGAAAAAAAGCAGCAGCTAAATTAATAAAATCCAACTACACTGCATACAGAATACAGACTCTGAACCATTATGGGGACACGTGGGGAGTATGCACCTGTTGAAAACTCGCTCTTCTACCGTTTTCCCATTCGACATCTACATATCAAATTTAAAGTACCAAGTTTTGGAATGAACATTATGACAAGCACAAAAAATGTCAAGTCACAAGCTGGGACCAAACTACAGATCAAGAAATTGAGTATCAGTATAGACTGATGCTGAAAACACATGACTAATAAATACGAGGTGGATCCAATATATCAAACAAGTAACATTATAACCTACCCCCACCAACATGACAACAAAACTAATGTAAAAAAACTAAACCTCAAATTCATTTCTGAAAAGCACTTTAGCAATAGGCTATTAACCCATTGCTAGAAAGAAGAAAAACTACTTACACGGGACTAGAATTCAAAGAGCAATGGTCCACCATCATCTCAGGCAAAAAATCCAGTTTAAAAGAGGCCATGTTTGTGTGTTTCTCCCCTTTTCCAAAGTAAAAATAAAATGGAAAAATAACTCACTTTTTCACACCAGAAAATAAGTCAAGATACACTGCAAACTACTAGAGCCTACTCAGAAACTTTTCTTCAAGAGTGTGAACTTGTGGAAAGAAGCATAGGAGAGGCTGTTGTGGAAAAACTATGGCGAAACTACATGGAGGCTGATGCAAAACTACGAGAAGTAACAAAAAATGGTAAAGAACCAACAAATTCAATTAATTGGACAACGGTTAAACTTTGAACCAGAGTAGAACACACAACAAATCCTCACTGTCCAACAAACTGGGTCTAGATTAACAGAAGAGTAGGCAGGCCACTGAAAGCTGCGGCCCTGGGTCCCACAAAAAAAAGTGCTGATGGGCTGGGGCTTTTTGTGAGCATTTCTCTTAGCCAAGCAGAACTGGGTGCAGCGTCAGATAAATAGAGTGTCAGATTGATGCTGATAAGGACGAGTGACTGTCCGGAATGAATGGGGAACGGGAGCGAGCTGGTAATCCCTGCACTAATATGAGGCTGGGAGACAATCAGGTTCCGGCACTGGGACTCGGTCACCCTGTTGTTCTGTGGCAGTGGGTGGGTGGGAGGGGGGCTGGGTCATATGATATTGGTCGCATTAACTCCCCACCCTAACCCCCTGACCTTAGGAAACCCACAGGCATGGCAGAGAACACATAAACAAGGATGGCAACCTGTGTTAACAACCTGGGCAGTGGATGGCTCTATAACCTTTCCTTTTCTTTTGTTTGCGCCATCACAACAACCAGA
Source organism: Oncorhynchus clarkii lewisi (assembly GCF_045791955.1). Classification (NCBI taxonomy): domain Eukaryota; kingdom Metazoa; phylum Chordata; class Actinopteri; order Salmoniformes; family Salmonidae; genus Oncorhynchus; species Oncorhynchus clarkii. Next base: position 55,680,641 of record NC_092152.1, read on the forward strand.
GGGGTTTCAAAACCACTATTACGATTTAATAAGCCCACTTAAATTATAGAAAACATTGCTTTCAAGCTTTCTTGACAATTTCTATAAAATGTTTCCCTTGGGCCAACTGAGACATTCCGTGTGACTAACACATTTCCGATAATTACTATAGCTCCTGCCTTGGGCCAATCAGTGTCATTTTGTAAATGCCAGATCTCTATGGCAAGACGCATCATTCACCCAAGTTTAGTCAAAATCCGACCAGTGTGGTCTGAGTTATAGCATGTGGGAATATTCCTGGTTTGGTTGGAAGCATGCACGCACACAAGCGTTTGATGAAAGCAATGTCTATGTGGGAACATTATGGGGAACATGAGATACATCTAAACTGAACAAAAATATAAAAACGCAAAATGCAACAATTTCAAAGATTTTACTGAGGTAAAGTTCATATAAGGAAATCACTCAATTTAAATAAATTCAATAGGCCCTAATACATGGATTTCACGACTAGTAAAATGGAAAAATGGCGCCGGAGGAGATGGCCGCCGTTTTACGGTCTCCTAACCAATTGTGCAATTATGTGGTTTTTTTTGCGATATTTGTAAATTAATTTGTACATAATGTTTCTGCAACCATCTCTTACGGCAGAAGAGCTTCTGGATATCAGGACAGCGATCACTCACCTCGGATTAGACAAAGATTTTTAACAACAACAACGACAAGCAGGACTCACACGATATTCTCCAAACACCCCGCAGGGCAGACATCCCAATTATTCGCATAAGGAAGCGACGCAGAGGAAGTAGAGCCGGATGGCTCGTCCGGATGTGCAGAAGGCGAGTAGGAAAGCTGTCGTTACCGACAATATTACTCGCCAACGTGCAATCATTGGACAATAAACTAGACGAGGTACGATCACGAATATCCTACCAATGGGACATCAAAAACTGTAATATTCTATGTTTCACGGAATCGTGGCTGAATGACAACATGGATATTCAGCTAGCGGGATACACGCTGCACCGGCAAGATAGAACAGCACACTCCGGTAAAACGAGGATGGGCGGTCTGTGCATATTTGTAAACAACAGCTGGTGCACGAAATCTAAGGAAGTCTCTAGATTTTGCTCGCCTGGAGTATTGTGATAAATTGCAGGCCACACTTCTTGCCTAGAGAGTTCTCAGCTATACTTTTTGTGGCTGTTTATTTATCACCACAATCAGATGCGGGCACTAAGAATGCACTCAATCAGCTGTATAAGGAAATAAGCAAACAGAAAACCACTCACCCAGAGGCGGCGCTCCTAGTGGCCGGAATCTTTAATGCAGGGAAACTTAAATCAGTTCTACCAAATCTCTATCAACATGTTAAATGTGCAACCAGAGGGAAAAAAATTCTAGATCACCTGTACTCCACACACTGAGACGTGTACAAAGCTCTCCCTCGCCCTCCATTTGGTAAATCCGACCACAACTCTATCCTCCTGATTCCTGCTTACAAGTAAAAATTAAAGCAGGAAGCACCAGTGACTCGGTCTATAAAAAAATGGTCAGATGAAGCAGATGCTAAACTATAGGACTGTTTTGCTATCACAGACTGGAACATGTTCCGGGATTCTTCTGATGACATTGAGGAATACACCACATCAGTCACTGGCTTTATCAATAAGTGCATTGAGGACGTTGTCCCCACAGTGACTGTACGTACATACCCCAACCAGAAGCCATGGATTACAGGCAACATTCATACTGAAGGGTAGAGCTGCCTCTTTCAAGGTGCAGGACTAACCCGGAAGCTTACAAGAAATCCCGCAATGCCCTGCGACGAACCATCAAACAGGCAAAGCGTCAATACAGGGCTAAGATTGAATCATACTACACCGGTTCCGACGCACGTCGGATGTGGCAGGGCTTGGAAACTATTACAGACTACAAAGGGAAGCAGAGCCGCGAGCTGCCCAGTGACACGAGCCTACCAGACGAGCTAAATCACTTCTATGCTCGCTTCGAGGCAAGCAACACTGAGGCATGCATGAGAGCATCAGCTGTTACGGACGACTGTGTGATCACGCTCTCCGTAGCCGGCGTGAGTAAGACATTTAAACAGGTCAACATACACAAGGCTGCGGGGCCAGACGGAATACCAGGATGTGCGCTCCAGGCATGTGCTGACCAACTGGCAGGTGTCTTCACTGGCATTTTCAACATGTCCCTGATTGAGTCTGTAATACCAACATGCTTCAAGCAGACCACCATAGTCCCTGTGCCCAAGAACACAAAGGCAACCTGCCTAAATGACTACAGACCCGTAGCACTCACGTCTGTAGCCATGAAGTGCTTTGAAAGGCTGGTAATGGCTCATATCAACACAATTATCCCAGAAACCTGGCACCCACTCCAATTTGCATACCGCCCAAACAGATGCACAGATGATGCAATCTCTATTGCACTCCACACTGCCCTTTCCCACCTGGACAAAAGGAACACGTGTGAGAATGCTATTCATTGACTACAGCTCAGCGTTCAACACCATAGTACCCTCAAAGCTCATCACTAAGCTAAGGAACCTGGGACTAAACACCTCCCTCTGCAACTGGATCCTGGACTTCTTGACGGGTCACCCCCAGGTGGTGAGGGTAGGTAGCAACACATCTGCCACACTGATCCTCAACACTGGAGCTCCCCAGGGGTGCGTGCTGAGTCCCCTCCTGTACTCCCTGTTCACCCATGACTGCATGGCCAGGCACGAGTCCAACACCATCATTAAGTTTGCAGACGAAACAACAGTGGTAGGCCTGATCACCGACAACGATGAGACAGCCTATAGGGAGGAGGTCAGAGACCTGGCCGGGTGGTGCCAGAATAACAACCTATCCCTCAATGTAACCAAGACTAAGGAGATGATTGAGGACTACAGGAAAAGGAGCACAGAGCACATCCCCATACTCATCAACGGGGCTGTCGTGGAGCAGGTTGAGAGCTTCAAATTCCTTGGTGTCCACATCAACAACAAACTAGAATGGTCCAAACACACCAAGACAGTCGACACGACAAAGCCTATTCCCCCTCAGGAAACTAAAAAGATTTGGCATGGGTCCGAGATCCTCAAAAGGTTCTACAGCTACAACATCGAGAGCATCCTGACCGGTTGCATCACTGCATGGTACGGCAATTGCTCGGCCTCTGACCGCAAGGCACTTCAGAGGGTAGTGCGTACGGCCCAGTACATCACTGGGGCAAAGCTGCCTGCCATCCAGGACCTCTACACCAGGCGGTGTCAGAGGAAGGCCCTAAAAATTGTCAAAGACCCCAGCCACCCCAGTCATAGACTGTTCTCTCTACTACCGCATGGCAAGCGGAACCGGAGTGCCAAGTCTAAGACAAAAAGGCTTCTCAACAGTTTTTCCCCCCCAAGCCATAAGACTTCTGGACAGGTAACCAATGGTTACCCGGACTATTTACATTGTGTGCCTCCCCCCAAACCCTCTTTTACACCGCTGCTACTCTGTGTTTATCTTATATGCACAGTCACTTTAACCATACATCCATGTACATACTACCTCAATTGACCTGACCAACCAGTGCTCCCGCACATTGGCTAACTGGGCTATCTGCATTGTGTCCCACCTCCCGCCAACCCCTCCTTTTACGCTACTGCTACTCTGTTCATCATATATGCATAGTCACTTTAACCGTACATACTACCTTAATAAGCCTGACTAACCGGTGTCTTTATATAGCCTTGCTACTCTTATTTTCAAATGTATTTTTACTGTTTTATCCTTTACTTATCTACACACACACCTTTTTTTCGCACTATTGGTTAGATCCTGTAAGCAAGCATTTCAATGTAACCTGTAGTATTCGGCACACGTGACAAATAAACTTTGATTGGATTATACAGATTTGCATCTGTCGGTCACAGATACTTTTTTTAAGGTAAGGGCGTGAATCAGAAAATCAGTCCGTATCTGGTGTGACCACCATTTTCCTCACGCAGCGCAAGAGATCTCCTTTGCATATAGTTACTTGATCAGGCTGTTGATTGTGGCTTGTGGAATATTGTCCCACTCCTCTTCAATGGCTGTGCGAAGTTGCTGGATATTGGCGGGAACTGGAACACGCTGTCATACACGTAGATCCAGAGCGTCCCAAACATGCTCAACGGGTAACATGTCTGGTGAGTTTATAAGCCATTGAAGAACTGGGATATTTTCAACTTCCAGGAATTGTTTACAGATCCTTGCGATATGGGACCGTGCATTATCATGCTGAAACATGAGGTGATGGCGGCGGACGAATGCCACAACAATGGGCCTCAGGGTCTCGTCACAGTATCTCTGCTGCATTCAAATTGCCATTAATAAAATGCAATGGTGTTAGTTTTCTGTAGCTTATGCCTGCCCATATCATAACCCTGTCTCATGGTCTGACAAATACCGCTCCATCTATCACCTTTCACCGCAGATGCGGAAGTTCGTCATTGGCGGATTTAGACAGATCCAATGCCAAAGAAAATCCCTAATTTAAAACGGACAGATATTTTTGGGGATTTTTTTATATGCTAATTAAATTTCCACTGTGGCTCGGACATCGACTTGTGGGTTAAAATCGGCCCAGTGCTGTCAGAGATATCACGTACGAACAAACTAATTTACGAAAGCACTAACGGACGGAGACAGATCCACAGTCCCCTTCCCGATTTCATCATGGGGGACAACAAGTAGACTACACAGACAGACATGATATGGGGAATAGGAGACATTGGCCTAACTTATGAATGCATACTGATTAATGGCATATAGTGGTGTAGAACTAGGCTATTGTCACCATGTGTCTAAGTGTTGTCACGATACCAGAATTTTGACTTCGATACCAAGTTTAGTATCACGACAGTGTTTCCGCAGCAGTCATTTTACTGTGGCGCTGTGCCACGCCAAAATCATTGCCACCAGACCAAAACAATAACTCTGAGCACTTTGAAGATGCTAGAACTGTCCACATTTACTTTTCCTCTGCAAACAAAACAAGTACTATGCCACTTTGTTTACATACTCATCTCATTTGTACATACTGTACCCGATACCATCTACTGTATCTTGCCTATGCTGCTCTGTACCATCACTCATTCATATATCCTTATGTACATATTCTTTATCCCCTTACACTGTGTACAAGACAGTAGTTTTGGAATTGTTAGTTAGATTACTCGTTATTACTGCATTGTCGGAACTAGAAGCACAAGCATTTCGCTACACTCGCATTAACATCTGCTAACCATGTGTATGTGACAAATAAAATTTGATTTGATTTGATTTGATTTGAAGTAATGAATAGGAAAATCAGATGGCCCTATATGATATTTTATCCATTTACCTAGTTGACTGTGTTGACTGTTCACTGTGTCTATGAAAAACATTTTTAGACATAAAATTCATCAATAGGATGCTAACTAGTTAAATATCACATTTGGGACCTATTCATTTATAGTTTATTTATGCTGCATCAGTCGGCCTATAGGTGACAATGCTTATTGCTAACGGCATACCTCTTAATATGGACAAAGCATAGGCTATATGCATGGTACAATATGTACAAATACATTTTAAGAAATAATTTCACCAATATGTTATTGGGCTCATTTCCGTAAGTGGAAATTGTATTTTAGATGGTGTCAGCATAATTTAATTGTGATTTATTTTGGAGTAAAATATCCTTTTAAAAAGTCACCTGAGCTTCTTAAGTCCTTCTACATAAAAATATATGCGGGGCACACCGGACCCCCAAAACAAGAGTGGGAGGAACCCGCACTTCAACAGTTTATAGTGGAAATCAGCATGTTTTGCATTATTTATATTATCAATTGATGTTATCTTCAGCTGTAAGCTAGCAAGACAAGTTAGCTTACAAAGCTGAAAGCCACTGGTATATTTTCGCATTGTAAAGTGTTCTAGCCATCATGGACATTGTTTGGCAAACAGTATTAACAGTTTCAACATTTCTACATGCAGTGTCGCATTATTCAAGTGTGTCAATTTCTGTGCGGCCTTGAGTTGGGAGCAAACATGATGCAGCCCAGACTCCTAGTGCAGGCTAGCAATGAGTAAGTGGAGCAGGCACAGTGCGTGCCTCGCACTATAAGGGGGACATTGGCTGTGCAGATAGAGTTGATCCGAGACACACATTTGACACAAGTACCGAAATAAAAATTCCAGGACCAAACTGTTTGTCATGTTCTAGTATTGGAAAGGTACAGAAGTTTCAGTATACAGTGCAACACTAGTGTCTACATTATAGAATAGCAGATGCGGGAGTCATTTTCTAAAATGTCTGCTCGAAACATCCTGATGCCTTTCAACTTTAGAATCTTGATACACTACCATTCTTCACATGCAATTCTTAACCACTACTTGTAGGCCCAACTAGTATCTACTACTATAGTGTCCTTGTGAATTAGCCCTTGTGTGGCATGTCGAACCAAAGCATACCAGTGTAGGCAGAGGGTCCATTGAAGGGGAAAAAGCAAGGGAGAAAGTGTTCTTACCCTCCCATGGTGGGTACCTCCAGGGCAGTGTGGGGAAGCACACATTGTGTCTGCCCATGCTGCTCCGTGGACAGGTACAAGACTTCAGCGTCGATGCTATCCATCCAGTGCCTTTCACAATCACTACAGAAATACAACAAACAGCACAGGACAAACATGATACTCATGAGTCACAAGAAAAACAAACAGTAGATGGAAAGGACTTACAGTGACTGAGACAGACAGTTTGACAGAGGAAAAAGTGTAACATGCATGTGGAGGATAGGAGAGAAATCGAAATGTACATGACAAAATTGGACACACAAGAATGATTTTAAAAACAAATTAATTACAGGCACTGCATGTAGACTAGCCTGTGCATAGACGTTCTTTCTGGATGCAAACAAGGGCAGGCAACCTAGAAAAGGTTACATAGAATGCACAGCTACTAAAGTAGAGTGATTTGTCTTATTGCTTTAAAGACTATATGAAATGAGTGGACCTAAAAATACTGCTATCTCCTTGGCCTACATTTAAAAAACAAATTGCTAGTCTGAGTTACTTTGTGCTTCTCTGAATTATTTGCACAACAAACTCAAGGGATGAGAGAAGCTAGGTCAAGGCATTTGGTTAGATTACAACTACCCTGGGGTGTAAAGGTGAAAAACTGCTTTCTGACACGAAGTACACCGACATATACACTTATATAATTAGCTAGCTGTGTTGTTGAAAGGCCCCAAGATTCAGGACTGTTCATAAGGCAGATGTCCATAGCTACTCCATCATGCCAAAAAGTGTTTAAAGTAGGGATGCACGATATAAAATTGGTAAGCATATCGGAATCGGCCAGTTTAACGCCGATGTGCAAAACCGATGTCAAATCTGACGTGCATACCTATATAAACGTAGGTAGATGACGTAATGACGCCACAAAAAATATAGCGCTACACGTGCAACAAAGCATTCCTAAACTAGCCCACAATGTCTGCTGTGTGGATCGAGCAGTCAACAAGTCGAGCAGTCATTTGAAAGAGTAAGAACATTTCTGCCAGACAACTCAAAGGCGAAATTCCTTAACACCAAGATAATGGAATTCATTTGCCCTTGACAATCAACCGTTCTCTGTCGTGGATGATGTTGGCTTTCGCTGACCGGTCGAGCACTGGTACACACTACCAAGTAGGGGCTATTTTTTAGATGTTGCCCTATCGGAGTTACACAGTATTGTTGAAACTTACATCCATGAGCACTTGCTATGGGCATCACTGCTATTAACATCACAATTGACATTTGGACCAGCGATGTCAGCCCCATGAGCATTGAGTTTGACAGCACAGTGGGTCAACGAGGATTTCGTACTGAGGAAAGCCATATTGCATGCTCAAGAATGTGCTGGTTCTCCTACCGCTGCTGCCATTTCAATGGCATTTGAGAACAAGAACTAGCACCATTCCAACAACTTTATCGAGAAATAAGCTCAACTGCGTCTGCAGCAGACCTGATACACTGTCATGGCATTGAAATGCCTGCTCAACAAAAATGGGGTTTACTTGGGAAAGTGCTCTAGTAGAGGCAGTGAACCAGCAATTCAGTGGCACTCTCTGAGCCTCTACTGTGTTACCACCATGCTCGATGCTACGTACAAGCACCGCTACTTCGATGTAGACAATAAAAACAGGGCTTACGTGAAATGTTACAGACACAGCTGGACAAGATGGAAACCAAACGCAGTGGCAGTGCACACCAAGGAAGAGAGGCCACAGACAGAGCTGAAACTTCACTGCTTGACATGTATTTTTATTTTATTTTTTATTTGACCTTTATTTAACTAGACAAGTCAGTTAAGAACAAATTCTTATTTTCAATAACGGCCTAGGAACAGTGGGATAACTGCCTGTTTAGGGGCAGAACAACAGATTTGTACCTCGGCTCGTTGGACTAGTAACCTTCCGGTTACTAGTCCAACGCTCTAACCACTAGGCTACCCTGCCGCCATCACACCATTCTTGATTTAATGTTGTCTTTACATATACTAAATAATGTGGAAAACTTGTTTTGATTCAGAACGGACCATTATCATGCAAATGTCTCAAAACAGGGGCAGCGGGGGAAAAAATATGTCATCTATGCACTTAAATAGTTAATGGTGGTTCCGGCGGTTCATTTTCATGGCAGCCTGGTAGGCTAAACTCCTGTTGTAAAGAGAAGCAATATGCTTCATATTAGGAAAGTTGAGAAATAAATAGTAGGCCTAGCCTATAGAAAGCTGATGGGAGGGGAGCACGTGATGAAGGGGAGCACGTGATGCAGCGGAGCTGAGCAGACGTTGACAAACCGAGCTCTTCAAAGTTATTCTATTGTTACCTAAATAACGTTGAAACAATATTCTAACATCGGGTGATAAATTGTCAAGTACTTACCTTCCCAAAGAGCCATGGACCTCCGACCGAGAGGCAAGAAGGACGACCAAAACGTTGTTGATTCCCAAGATAACAATAACACTACAGCTAGCAAGATTAGCATTAGCCATCATAATTCAGACGACAGTTCCAAACTGTTGCTCTCAGCAGCCTCTTGCAAGCCTGCCGACATGCTGGCTACTCTCCTCCGGGAAATTCAGGATGGTAACAAAGGTCTTTCTATGAAAATTGATAAGAAATCGCCTGAACTCCATTCTTCCATTGACTACCTGAAATCCTCCATGAATGATCTCATTTTGAGAACGACTGAGGCAGAGTTGTGCATTAGCACAGGTGAAGATACCATCACTCGACATGACCAGGTCTTGATACAACTGCAAAAGGACAAAGCCTACCTCAAAAACAAGGTAGATCAGATGGAGAACCAGAGAAGACGTAGTAATATCCGTATGGTGGGATTGAAAGAGGACAGCGAGGGCCATGACCCGGTCCGTTTCTTCACTCAATGGATCCCGGAGGTCCTAGGCATAATCAACTTCACCAAGCGGCTGGAAATCGAACGCGCCCACAGAACATCAGCGCCGAAACCCCGGCCAGATGAGCACCCACGGGCCGTCCTGATCAGGTTCCTCCGTTTCCAAGACAGAGAGAAGATACTGCAACTCGCAAGAGCCAAAGGGGACATCACCATCGATGGCAAGAGGGCCAGCCTTTTCCCGGATATGAGAGCGGATCTCGCCAGACATCGCAAGCAGTTCAGACCTGCTGCCAAAGCACTGAAGGAGAAGAACATCACTGGCTGCTTTCCCCCTCATTTATGTTAATCTTTCGAAAAGAGACTCAAGCAGCCCTTACCGTGGGCAGTAAATATTCAGCCATAAATATCTATTCACAAAATGTGTTTTCAACTTAGAGAGCTCGCAGGTTTTAGTATACGCCAAGGTTTAGCTAGTAAGAGCAAGATGGAAAGCAAGCAGCAACGTATCTCTACAAGTGTATTCATGTTTGATTGTTGGGATTGTTGTTTTAGTCTGACAATCAGGGTGGGTGACATTTTTTTTCTATGTTTATAGTTTCCTTCCTAAAGAGACACATAGGTCACTTCTGTGTTCAAACCAAAGTTTAAACATTTCCTAACTATCTACATATGATATATGTAACTGAATGGAAATCTTTGAAACCCAACCTATGCTTAATCCACTAAAATATCATATATTCAACGTAAAAGTTCTTAATGGCCCAATTAAAAGGAAAATAAATCTATACATACCTTAAGAAATTAAAGGCTGACATTGTGTTTTTACAAGAAACACATCTTAGCCAGTGAACACAAGAAATTGAAGAGGGAATGGGTAGGACAAGTTATTGCGTCCTCTTAACTCCAAAGCAAGAGGAACTGCAATTTTGATAAGTAGACATCCCCTTCTGCATCAACAACACCATCTCTGATCCCTCTGGCAGGTTTGTTTTGGTGCAGGGGCATATGTTTTAGACCTCCTCCTTGGACCCTATTGAATATTTATGCTCCTAATTTCGATGACCATATGTTTATTCAAAATGTCTTTCTTCAGGTCGCTCAAGCACCACCAGGATGGCTACTGGTTGGAGGAGATTTAAATTTTTGTTTAGATACAGTTCTTGATAGGTCCTCTGATAAACCCTCACTTCTTACCAAAGCCGGCAAGCTCACCATGTCATTCATGAAATATCTCAATTTACTAGACATCTGGAGACAGTTGCACCCACAGGATAGGGACTACTATTTTTATTCACACCCACACGCATAGATAACTTTTTACTTTCGACACAACTGTTTCATAGAGTGTTAGATGTCGAGTATCTCCCCAGATTGCCTAGTGACCATTCTCCTCTGGTATTATCAATCTCCATTTCTACCAAGGTAAATGGAGCATATAGATGGAGACTAAATTCTACACTCCTAAAGCAACCTGAATTTTGTGCATTCATCAAAGAGCAGATCAATATTTTTACTTTGACGAACAAACCCTCCGCTCCTGACAGTTTCATTCTTTGGCACACATTGAAGGCCTATCTGAGGGGACAGATAATTTCCTATACTAAAGGGCTGAAGAGAAAACACGGTGCGGAACTGAGTGCCCTTGAATCTGAAATCTCAGAGCTAGAGAAAACCTACCAAAGAGACCCGACTAAAGATCTATACAGGCTTTTGGTAAATAAAAAAACTGAAATATAATATTCTGAACACATATCAAGCTGAGAGGGCCATCACTAAATCAAAACAGTGTTATTACGAGCTTGGAGAGAAAGCTCACAAAGTATTGGCATGGCAACTGAAAGCAGAGGAAAGTAAGAGGACAATTAATGCTATAGAAACTCTTACTAATGAGATATTTCGACCCTACTGAAATTAATAATACTTTTAAGAAATACTATGAAGACCTCTACACTTCCCAATCAAGCGATGATCTATCAGAGATCGACTCCTCTCTCTCCTCTCTCAACCTCCCATGCCTGTCAGGGGAAGATAGCGAGCGCCTGAGTGAACACTTCTAAGTTCCTGAATTGTTGGAGGCCATTAAATCCTTACCTTCTAATAAATCTCCTGGGGAGCATGGCTTCACTCCAGAGTTCTATAAAGAATTTAGGGAACTGTTGGTCCCATACCTTATGGAGGTACTTAAAAAAGCCAGGGAAGACAACTGCTTTCTAGAGTCTCTCTCTCAAGCAGTGATTACTGTAATCCACAAGAAAGGGAAAAACCCGCTAAAGTGCGCCTCCTATAGACCAATCTCTCTCCTTAACACAGATTGTAAACTGGTCACCAAGATGCTATCTAAGAGACTGGAGTCATGTCTTCCCCTGTTGGTCAACCCAGATCAGACTGGCTTCATAATTAATAGATTGTCCTCCAATAATCTCAGAAGGTTCTTTGATACAATTCACCTTGCTAACAAAAACAAAATACCCAGTGTCGCAGTCTCCCTCGACGCTGAAAAGGCCTTTGATAGGGTTGAATGGCCATACCTCTTTCGCGTCTTGGAAAAGTTCGGTTTAGGTACCGTGTTTGTAAATTTGATAAAATCACTCTACAAATCTCCTAAAGCTAGGATTGCTACCAATGGGATTACTACCTCCTCTTTCCCTCTTTATAGGGGGAACAGACAAGGTTGCCCAATTAGCCCCAACCTCTTTGCCCTCGCCATCAAACTGTTGGCTGAGGCTATTAGAACGTGCCCTGACATACATGGCTTTGAGGTGGGCCCCCATACCCATAAATTATCACCTCTTTGCGGACGACCTTATCTTATTTCTAACAAACCCAGAACACTCCCTCTCTCACTTGCAGATCCTACTACAGTGTTATAGTTCTTTCTCTGGATATAATGCCAATTTTGATAAAAGCGAAATCTTAACGTTGTCTGTCTTTGCCCATCATACCATCAAGCACAAGTTTCCTTTTAGATGGTCGCCTATGGGCTTCACATATTTGGACATAGTGGTGGATGGTAATCTGAACAACCTCTATAAACTCAATCTGGCCAATTTGTTGCAAAAGGTGGAGGGTGACCTTTGTAAATGGATGGACTTACCCCTCACTCTACTGGGTAGAATCAATGTAATTAAAATTAATGTCCTGCCCAGATTTCTATATCTGTTTCAATCTCTTCCTATCCCTGTTCCCGCAGCACTCTTTTCCTCTCTCGACAAGCTGACCAGACACGGCAAAACCCCTAGGGTTGGCCTGGATAAACTGACCCTTGATTACAGTCAAGGGGGCTTAAACCTCCCCAATTTTAGAATGTACTACTGGGCTGCACAGTCTAGGTCTCTGGCTCAGAGGTTTGCCAATGGTCCCTCTCCCTCATGGTTGAACATTGAAAAGCTTGAGGTAAATGATGACACTGGGGCAGAATTGTTTTACAAATGGGACAGAAAATCTATAAAACCATCACAGACAACCCTTTAATCATACATTCTGTCCTGGCATGGTGCAAACTGCATGAGCTGTTCAGACGAGGGGGATTCCTTTCCCCTAAAACTCCTTTATGGAACAATAGATTGATTCCTATGTTTTTCCAGAATAGTAACTTTAGACCATGGTCTGATAAGGGGATCACTCTTCTGGAACATTGTTACGAGGAGGGAGTTCTTATGTCTTTTGATCAGCTGAAACAGAAATACCACTTGCCAAACAGGGACTTCTTTAGCTACCTACAACTACGAAACTTTATTAGGGTGACTCTCAAGGGACAATGGAACCTACCTAAGATGTCACCTATTGAACAACTCTGCCACGCAGACCAACCACTGTTCAAGACCATTTCCCGTGTTTACGATGCTCTTATGTCAGGACTAACACTGCCTGAGCTAGATAAACCCCGACTTAGATGGGAAAAAGATCTGGGTATTGATCTTGATGAGGGTCTATGGAGTGACCTATGCAGGGATGGTGTTACATCCACATTGAACTCCAGATACAGACTGATGCAGTTTAATTTCCTCCATCAGCTCTATATCACCCAATCTAGACTGCACAAGTTCAACTCTGATATCTCCTCCCTATGTTTTAGATGTGGCTCAGATGAAGGAACATTCCTCCATTCCACTTGGCAGTGTTTAAAACTACACGGTTTCTGGCAGGGGGTATGCGATACCATATCCTCAATTCACGGGGTTGCATTCCCTTTAGAACAACAATCTTAGGCAAAGCCATACTATAAAGCTAACAGAAATATTGCTAGTGATTGCCAAGAAATGTATTGCCTTGAAATGGAAATTGGATTCCTCCCTGCCAGTTGCAATGTGGAAGTTAATAATTGTATCCCACTGGAGAAAATCACTTACTGCTTGAGGAATAAGTGAGACATTTTACAGAATTTGGCAACCTTTTATTGACTATATAGAGAATCTCCCCCCCACGTCACATTGATTGAATCTCTATATAATCCTCACATAATGTTTCACACGTAATGCATAATATGTAGCCTACAGGTGACCATATGATCCAAAGTCTCATTATTTTTATTTTATGTTTGTATACATAATTATAATTATTTTTATTACGCTCGTCTGTTACTGTCACTTTGTCCTATCATTGTCTAAAATCTTTTCACTTTTGTTTTGAATGTTCTTAATTGGAAAATGCAAAAATAAAATATTCAACAACAAAAAAAAAAAGCTGATGGGATCATCTTTTTAATAGAGACCATCACTCGGTTTTCTCACGCAATGCAAGAGTGCCTTCGGGATAAGTCTCTGAATGTCATTGAGAGGCCCAGCCTTAGGCTGGACTTGAAGCCGATCTAACATCTCTGGGGAGACCTGAAAATACCTGTGCAGCGACGCTCCCCATCCAACCTAACAGACCTCCCAAAATATACAGTGGGGCAAAAAAGTATTTAGTCAGCCACCAATTGTGCAAGTTCTCCCACTTAAAAAGATGAGAGAGGCCTGTAATTTTCATCATAGGTACACTTCAACTATGGCATACAAAATGAGATTTTTTTTCTCCAGAAAATCACATTGTAGGATTTTTTATGAATTTATTTGCAAATTATGGTGGAAAATAAGTATTTGGTCAATAACAAAAGTTACTCAATACTTTGTTATATACCCTTTGCTGGCAATGACAGAGGTCAAACCTTTTCTGTAAGTCTTCACAAGGTTTTCACACACTGTTGCTGGTATTTTGGCCCATTCCTCCATGCAGATCTCCTCTAGAGTAGTAATATTTTGGGGCTGTTGCTGGGCAACACGGACTTTCAACTCCCTACAAAGATTTTCTATGGGGTTGAGATCTGGAGACTGGCTAGGCCACTCCAGGACCTTGAAATGCATCTTACGAAGCCACTCCTTCGTTGCCCAGGCGGTGTGTTTGGGATCATTGTCATGCTGAAAGACCCAGCCACGTTTCATCTTCAATGCCCTTGCTGATGGAAGAAAAATCTCACGATACCATTCATTCTTTCCTTTACACAGATCAGTCGTTGTCCCTTTGCAGAAAAACAGCCCCAAAGCATGATGTTTCCACCCCCATGCTTCACAGTAGGTATGGTGTTATTTGGATGCAACTCAGCATTCTTTGTCCTCCAAACACGATGCTCTCTAGCAAACTTCAGACGGGCCTGGACATGTACTGGCTTAAGCAGGAGGACACGTCTGGCACTGCAGGATTTGAGTGCCTGGAGGCGTAGTGTGTTACTGATGGTAGGCTTTGTTACTTTGGTCCCAGCTCTCTGCAGGTCATTCACTAGGTCCCCCCGTGTGGTTCTGGGATTTTTGCTCACCGTTCTTGTGATCATTTTGACCCCACGGGGTGAGATCTTGCGTGGAGCCCCAGATCGAGGGAGATTATCAGTGGTCTTGTATGTCTTCCATTTCCTAATAATTGCTCCCACAGTTGATTTCTTCAAACCAAGCTGCTTACCTATTGCAGATTCAGTCTTCCCAGCCTGGTGCAGGTCTACAATTTTGTTTCTGGTGTCCTTTGACAGCTCTTTGGTCTTGGCCATAGTGGAGTTTGGAGTGTGACTGTTTGAGGTTGTGGACAGGTGTCTTTTATACTGATAACAAGTTCAAACAGGTGCCATTAATACAGGTAACGAGTGGAGGACAGAGGAGCCTCTTAAAGAAGAAGTTACACGTCTGTGAGAGCCAGAAATCTTGCTTGTTTGTAGGTGACCAACTACATATTTTCCAGCATAATTTGCAAATAAATTCATTAAAAATCCTACAATGTGATTTTCTGGATTTTTTTTCTCATTTTGTCTGTCATAGTTGAAGTGTACCTATGATGAAAATTAAGCCAACAGGATTCATCTCCCCTCACTTAATCATTGTATTACTCCATAGCATTCCACAACATCTTTGTGTCTTTCTTACAAAATTGCATCTAAAAGCCTGTTGACAAATCATGATGCAATAAAAGGAAATACAGCACTCAGAGGCTAAATCTAAGGCCTCATACACAACCCTTTATTTAAACAACACTGTAGGCTATTGTTATAATATATAATGTTATCCTCATTACCGTTATAAATGTGGACATCACAGTTATAGGAACAAAGCATTTATTAAAACAACATAAGCACAAGTGTGTAGAATCCAAATTAGTGTGACACATATGGAAACTGTCCAACTTCACCTATGTTGCTGGCTAGTTACCTCCCAAATAACAACAGGCACCACACCTCTGCAACTAGTAACCACAAGACCTCATGGCAAAAACAAACAAAAAAATACTGATTAAATCAACAGTAAGTCAATAAGTTTAACTTATGTGATAGTGCAAAATGTCAAACGAGTGCATTCAAGTGTGTGGTCTGCGGCCAATTATTTTTTGTTGTTTGTATCCCAGTCTTATTGTGCAACATAATGCAGGTACGTTAACTATAAGGCTGGGATATAAGCGACCCAGAAGAATTGGCCGCAGAACGCACACTAAAGCAAAAAAAAAATACAAAGTACGAATACATACAGAGAAATTATATTGATAACAGGATTTTGTAATAATAAAGTTGGTATGTAAAGAAAGGAGACCACCCCCACAGAAACCATGTTTTCCACCTCTTCCCACCCCGCATAGCAACACAGGTTGGTTTGGAGTACCGTGAATGTGTACCTAATAAACTGGCAACTGAGTGTATATTTTGTTTGTATGTATGTGTTAGGCTTTTTTAAATTTTAAATGTATAAATTGATGGTTCGGATTACGGGACACCAAGGTAATATTTTCAATATTCTGTTCCAGTTTTATTTTTTTTGTCCACCTTTATTTAACCAGGTAGGCTAGTTGAGAACAAGTTCTCATTTGCAACTGCGACCTGGCCAAGATAAAGCATAGCAGTGTGAACAGACAACACAGAGTTAAAGGGTTGTTCAGATTCCCTTAGATCTGTGGACCATACTTTTTGAATGACTAGCTCAGAATATATAGGGTACGGATTCCACATTTGGACCAATGTAAAGCATCATTATGAAATAATGGAGTATGTGCGTGCCATTTTGATTCCCAGTTACAAGCACTTGAATGAACTCATGACTCAATTATATATGCACCAAAATGACAATCTGTCTTCAGTGCCTTGTGAAAGTCTAACACTAAGATCAAATTTTATAACTTAGCAAAACATTTTGGCAATAGAATAAGCTTTCAAATGATGCCCACCTGACCCAGATTGAACATTTTTGGATTGCATAAACAACAAGTTATTTTGTTATGGGCTGGGCTCCAAACAAACTACAAGTGTGCATGCTTCAGTTCCTCAATCGCAAACCTAGGAGAGCTTAATTGTTTGTTCTTGTTGTACCTACCCCAACATTTCAATGGATATTCTTAATTTGTTACTGAATGTATCCAGATTACTTTCAGATTTCATTACTGGCAAATGCTGTGAAAAGTACAGTAAATGTAAAATGCACATCCAATTAAAAATGTAATGTTTGGATTCAGGTGAACTGTTGTGTCCTCACCTTTGGTGTTGACAATGTCCCCATAATCTCCAAAGTGTTCTCATGCATTTGCTTTTTATATTTCTTATGTTAGAAACATTTCAATTCGGCCATAAGAAGGCTACGATGGCAATCATGTTTAGAACCTCGTGCTTTTTCTGCCCATGTGATGAAAATGAATCTCTGGCCATGACTTAAATAGCCTACTTGCCCTGCATCAAGGCATTGAAATAGCCATATTGTTTCAGTGACCCAACAGGCTACTACTACTAGAGCTCTCTGAATACCATTTTAAGCCAGCTGAGACCATTGCTTAAAAGGACTTTATGGGGATGTAGTCTACCTCTAAGCAGTAGATTCTAATCAGAGAGAAGGGGGGCTGAGAATGCCTAGCCTGATGACTTACCCTGGGTTTGCTTGTCACGTAGGTAATGGTTCTTCCCCCTTTATCCTGTTAACAAATAGATACATATAATGACCAAATCTGTGCGATTGACATTTAACAGCCACTGATTCTCACTTTCGCATTTTAAGCAATAAGACAAGAGTCAGGGCTGATGATCTGCTTCCGAGATCTAAACCTGCTAACATAAATAGTCAAGTTCTCCAGTTTGGAGGACTCCATGGTTCCATGACATCTCAACTGCATTGAATAACTAAAACAAGCCATCTTCAACTTGTCATGCATACCACCCCCATCCAGTGTAGCACACTACCAGTGCTATAGGTCAAATTGTAATGCACCAGTGACATGACTGAATTATTTGTATGCAATCAGTTTCTATAAATGTGTCAATACTTCAAACATTGCTTATGCTGCATCTTGTATGCATAATGAAAAATGTATGTCATGTGAGGTTATGACCACTGGTCTGTTCAACTAAACTCCATCTCATAAAATTAGTCATTACTCCAAACGAACTTGTAGAGAACCATACATCAGCAATTCTCTAGACACATAACAGTTGCATTTGACAGCTACATTCTTATGTATGAAAACGCTAGATTTGAAAATAGGTTACATTGAATATGGATACAGCGAACTGTAGGCATGTGACTTGCCGGTGCACTGCAGAGATCCATCGAAGTCACACTTATGAAGACACCAGTCAGAATAATTTTTGTTTTGTCGTGATATCTAACAACAATTACTGTATACTGGCAACTTAAATAGTTGCCCTTGAAGAACACAAGCCTCAACCACTGTTTTTGAACTGCCACTGTTGCAGCTCACTCATATGTGGCCTGAGAACAGACGTTCGAGGGAAGTAGACTGACCTCAACCCTCATTTAGTTAGTTTACGAACGTTACTAGCTAACTATTATATTGATTGATGCAAGGGTTTTAAAAATTGGAAATGTTCAACAGATCTCGTCTCAATTCAACATTTAGACATTTTTGTTCAAACGTTAGGCGAGTAGAAATAAATAGATGCTTTGCGTGTTTGTTTATAGTGTATTGAGCATCAAATCCAATATATTAGCAGATGTGGCAGCTAACAGTAACTGTTCTATGAAACAGCAAGTGTTGTTGCTAGCTAGCCAACTCGTAGTGCGAGGCTAACAGTTATCTGTTTAGAACCAGGCTCGGTGGTACTAGTAACGTTAGCTTGTTGATTAGCACACCTACTGGCTATTTCAGTCTTCTGTTAGCTAAATGCAAACATTATCAAAAGAAGAATCATGCGTATTTGGGAACATTAGCTAGCAGTTATGTTTTTGTTGTTGTAAGAATGGTTCCATTTAGCAAACAGGTAGCTAGTTTTCTGGAAAGCAGTTTAATGACGCATGTTGTTTGTGACTCTCTTTGCTGAGCCAGCTGACTGATCCATAAACAAGCCGAATGTGCGCCGCTATCTAGCGTCGGATAACACATTTATTTGATAGCTAGATAAATTAGCTGGCGAATAATTTTACTTTTACCCTACTTACCTGTGTGATGTCTTAAATGCGACTACCTACGTGTTTAGCCAACACAGTGTGTTATCACTATGCTAGGTGTATGTTTGGTAGTTTAATAATTGTTTCGATTATTTTCTTGTCCAGCTCACTTTTAGACTTGCACTTCTATCTTGCAAAATGGCGGTTTTTCCTGCATTTACCATCAAACTCTCGGAAACAGGGGATTGGGGGTGTGACCGTCGGGGATGTTTTTTTAATTTAAGTGAATGTTGGACCAAACAACGTTAGCTAAATATTTCTTTAAAGCTTTTTCTAAAATGTGCGTTATATTTAACCATTTTTCTTGAGTTTTCGGGGCGCCTTTAGACCCAATGTGCCATTTAGAATAACAAGTGTCCCCTCTGTCAAAACATGGTAAGTTCTATATCCTTTCTCATGGGAGGATGTTATGTAGTCAATCTGTTATTTTATAGCTCGATGGTCACCTGCAAAGTTATTGCGTTGCCATTCAATATATATATCAGTGCATTTTGATGTAAGCTGCCTCTTCATCAGGTGCAAGGGAAAAAAATATATTTTGGGCAGCACGTGAAACGAATTCTGAAAAGTCTGTTGTAAAACACCGTCTGAAACAAGCATTACACAGATGGTCATGTTTTTCAGCTGCTAGTTCTCAGGTTTTGACAGCTGGCTGATCCTGCCCCTGTATCTGCTTTTAGAGAAGTTGATAGTGTGTATGACATCCCTCCAAGGCCCAGGAATCTCCGATTCAAACTAGCTCTTCAATCGTTATGTCGAAATACGTGTGTTTACTCACCAGATATGGAGTCGCTGAGCAACTGTCTTAATTTAGTCCCATTGAGGCCGATATTCAAATAAAGGTTTAAATATAAATGTACACGCAATCGAAAGAATGCCTATTCACTCACATCCCAATGATCCCGGATAGCACTAACCTTATTGCCATGCACAGGTCGGAAGTCTACAACAGCTCAATACATTGTAGGTGCCGAATAGTGTTTTTTTCCCCCTGATGCATGTAAGACATTTTTTTAATCCTTTTTTGGGGGTACATACCGGCCGTCACGGGAGTAAATGAAGATAGTTGCTCATTGAAACCCCACATTTGGTGAATACCGAACGTATTTTTACATAACGCTTGCATATCTGTCTAGAGGTTGAATCGGAGCTTCGCGTTAGAGACGAGACACTCATCCTGACTTCTCTAAAGCACAGACACTGGGTATGTGTTTCAAGTTTTATTAGAGGATATGCATACATCGTCCAACGAAATGCTTACTTACAGGTTCCTTCTCAACAATACAAAATAGTAAAAAAAAATAAGAATACGAACAAAGTAAATGGCAGTAGAATAGAATAAACATTTTAGCATAAGTATAATACAGGAAGGCACAATTTATAGTACAATATTTACACGTGTATTGGGGACAACGGTATAATAAGAGTCTGGTAGCAGCAGTTGTGATATGTGCTAACGTGCGGGGAATCAGGGCAGGTGGTCAGTCCAGTTCACGTGTTCAGCAGTCTGATGGCTTGTAGATAGATATAAACTCTCGAAACGATCCTATGGCAAATATATTAACGTATCTGGTTATTTTTCTTCAACCTAACAATTTACTTTGTGTAATAAGTCCTCCGGGCCACAAGGCGAAGTAGCCTGTTAGGTTGAATAGTACCTCTAGAACAACAAGTTTTCGTCCCATTCATTTAGATCTTGTTGGTTTGTGGTGGGCCATGCATGTATGTCGGATTTGGAATTTGCTTTAACATTAGAGGTGCTGACTACGCTGTGGTGTGATCATGTCTGGGGCGTTAGCAAGGGTACTGTTTTATCCCACATTAGCGTATAATGTTGTCATGGAAAAAGTATCCTCAAGACGGTGGTTCAATCGCGTGGATCAGACTGTCATTCTAGGAGCCCTGCCTTTCAAATCAATGACTAATGAGGTAACGTTAGCTAGCTAATTATTTTTGGTTTTGTGAACTCGTCCAGTCTTCTACTTGTAGCTGGCATGCACGAGCTACTGATTTTCTAATGGGAAAAAACATTGCCATCAACATTATTTTCTACTTCCAGCTGGTGCAGACAGAAAATGTCAGGGGGGTAATAACCATGAACGAGGAATATGAAACAAAGTACTTCTGCAACTCAGCTGAGGTGAGCTGATGATTTACTTCCTATGACATTCAATGGCCGTCCTCTTGGAGAGAGGTGTGGAATATTATTTCAGTCCTGCTCCATAATCTACCTACTTGGCTGCTCATCATCAGGACCTTGATAAACTGATTCAGGTGTGGTAGAGCAGTTAGGACAAAAGCCTGTCTAGGCGGGATGGCCCTTCTCTATCCATTGGTACTAGAGGTCGACAGATTATGATTTTTCAAAGTCGATACCGATTATTGGAGGACCAAAAAAAACGTTTTATTTTAATTTATTTGTAATAATGACAATTACAACAATACTGAATATACACTTATTTTAACTTAACATCATACATCAATAAAATCAATTTAGCCTCAAATAAATAATGAACATGTTCAATTTGGTTTAAATAATGCAAAAACAAAGTGTTGGAGAAGAAAGTAAAAGTGCAATGTGTATCATGTAAGAAAGCTAACGTTTAAGTTCCTTGCTCAGAACATGAGAACATATGAAAGCTGGTGGTTCCTTCAATATTCCCAGGTAAGAAGTTTTAGGGTGTAATTATTATAGGACTTATAGGACAATTTCTCTCTCTATACCATTTGTATTTCATATACCTTTGACTATTGGATGTTCTTATAGGCACTTTAGTATTGCCAGTGTAACAGTATAGCTTCCGTCCCTCTCCTCGCTCCTACCTGGGCTCGTACCAGGAACACATCGACAACAGCCACCCTCGAAGCAGCGTTTCCCATCGCTCCACAAAAGTTGCAGCCCTTGCAGAGCAAGGGGAACAACTACTCCAAGTCTCAGAGCGAGTGACGTTTGAAACGCTATTAGCGCACACCCCACTAACTAGCTAGCCATTTCACATCGGTTACACCAGCCTAATCTCGGGAGTTGATAGGCTTGAAGTCATAAACAGCTGCTGTTATACGCACGAAAGTGCTGTTTGAATGAATGCTTATGAGCCTGCTGCTGCCTACCATCGCTCAGTCAGACTGCTCTATCAAATCATAGACTTAGTTATAACATGATAACACAGAGAAATACGAGCCTTAGGTCATTAATATGGCCGAATCCGGAAACTATAATCTCAAACAAGACGTTTATTCTTTCAGGGAAATACGGAACCGTTCCGTATTGTATCTAACGGGTGGCATCCATAAGTCTAAATATTCCTGTTACATTGCACAACCTTCAATGTTATGTCATAATTACGTAAAATTCTGGCAAATTAGGCGGCCCAAACTGTTGCATATACACTGACTCTGCGTGCAATGAACACAAGAGAAGTGACACAATTTCACCTGGTTAATATTGTCTGCTAACCTGGATTTCTTTTAGCTAAATATGCAGGTTTAAAATACTTCTGCGTATTGATTTTAAGAAAGGCATTGATGTTTATGGTTTGGTACACATTGGAGCAACAATACACACCGCATCGATTAAATGCCGACTTCCGGCGCCGACAGAGATGGCCGCCTCGCTTCGTGTTCCTAGGAAACTATGCAGTGTTTTGTTTTTTTATGTGTTATTTCTTACATTAGTACCCCAGGTCATCCTAGGTTTCATTACATACAGTCGAGAAGAACTACTGAATATAAGATCAGCGTCAACTCACCATCAGTACGACCAAGAATATGTTTTTCGCGACGCGGATCCTGTGTTCTGCCTTTCACCCAGGACAACGGAATGGATCCCATTCAGCGACCCAAAAAAACGACTCCGAAAAAGAGGGAAACGAGGCAGTCTTCTGGTCAGACTCCGGAGACGGGCACATCGTGCACCACTCCCTAGCATCCTTCTCGCCAATGGCCAGTCTCTTGACAACAAGGTTGATGAAATCCGAGCAAGGGTAGCATTCCAGAGGGACATCAGAGACTGTAACGTTCTTTGCTTCACGGAAACATGGCTCACTGGAGAGACGCTATCGGGGGCGGTGCAGCCAGCGGGTTTCTCCACGCATCGCGCCGACAGAAACAAACATCTTTCTGGTAAGAAGAGGGGCGGGGGCGTATGCCTTATGACTAACGAGACATGGTGTGATGAAAGAAACATACAGGAACTCAAATCCTTCTGTTCACCTGATTTAGAATTCCTCACAATCAAATGTAGACCGCATTATCTACCAAGAGAATTCTCTTCGATTATAATCACAGCCGTATATATCCCCCCCCCAAGCAGACACATCGATGGATCTGAACTAACTTTATTTGACTCTTTGCAAACTGGAATCCATTTATCCGAAGGCTGCATTCATTGTTGCTGGGGATTTTAACAAGGCTAATCTGAAAACAAGACTCCCAAAATTTTATCAGCATATCGATTGCGCAACCAGGGGTGGAAAAACCTTGGATCATTGTTACTCTAACTTCCGCGACGCATATAAGGCCCTGCCCCGCCCTCCTTTCGGAAAAGCTGACCACGACTCCATTTTGTTGATCCCTGCCTACAGACAGAAACTAAAACAAGAGGCTCCCACGTTGAGGTCTGTCCAACGCTGGTCCGACCAAGCTGACTCCACACTCCAAGACTGCTTCCATCACGTGGACTGGAACATGTTTCGTATTGCGTCAGATAACAATATTGACGAATACGCTGATTCGGTGAGCGAGTTCATTAGAACGTGCGTTGAAGATGTCGTTCCCATAGCAACGATTAAAACATTCCCTAACCAGAAACCGTGGATTGATGGCAGCATTCGCGTGAAACTGAAAGCGCGAACCACTGCTTTTAATCAGGGCAAGGTGACTGGTAACATGACCGAATACAAACAGTGCAGCTATTCCCTCCGCAAGGCTATCAAACAAGCTAAGCGTCAGTACAGAGACAAAGTAGAATCTCAGACACAAGAGGCATGTGGCAGAGTCTACAGTCAATCACGGACTACAAGAAGAAATCCAGCCCAGTCACGGACCAGGATGTCCTGCTCCCAGGCAGACTAAATAACTTTTTTGCCCGCTTTGAGGACAATACAGTGCCACTGACACGGCCTGCAACGAAAACATGCGGACTCTCCTTCACTGCAGCCGAGGTGAGTAAGACATTTAAACTCGCAAGGCTGCAGGCCCAGACGGCATCCCCAGCCGCGCCCTCAGAGCATGCGCAGACCAGCTGGCCGGTGTGTTTACGGACATATTCAATCAATCCCTATACCAGTCTGCTGTTCCCACATGCTTCAAGAGGGACACCATTGTTCCTGTTCCCAAGAAAGCTAAGGTAACTGAGCTAAACGACTACCGCCCCGTAGCACTCACTTCCGTCATCATGAAGTGCTTTGAGAGACTAGTCAAGGACCATATCACCTCCACCCTACCCGACACCCTAGACCCACTCCAATTTGCTTCCCGCCCAAATAGGTCCACAGACGATGCAATCTCAACCACACTGCACACTGCCCTAACCCATCTGGACAAGAGGAATACCTATGTGAGAATGCTGTTCATCGACTACAGCTCGGCATTCAACACCATAGTACCCTCCAAGCTCGTCATCAAGCTCGAGACCCTGGGTCTCGACCCCGCCCTGTGCAACTGGGTACTGGACTTCCTGACGGACCGCCCCCAGGTGGTGAGGGTAGGCAACAACATCTCCACCCCGCTGATCCTCAACACTGGGGCCCCACAAGGGTGCGTTCTGAGCCCTCTCCTGTACTCCCTGTTCACCCACGACTGCGTGGCCACGCACGCCTCCAACTCAATCATCAAGTTTGCGGACGACACAACAGTGGTAGGCTTGATTACCAACAACGACGAGACGGCCTACAGGGAGGAGGTGAGGGCCCTCGGAGTGTGGTGTCAGGAAAATAACCTCACACTCAACGTCAACAAAACTAAGGAGATGATTGTGGACTTCAGGAAACAGCAGGGGGAACACCCCCTTATCCACATCGATGGAACAGTAGTGGAGAGGGTAGCAAGTTTTAAGTTCCTCGGCATACACATCACAGACAAACTGAATTGGTCCACTCACACAGACAGCATCGTGAAGAAGGCGCAGCAGCGCCTCTTCAACCTCAGGAGGCTGAAGAAATTCGGTTTGTCACCAAAAGCACTCACACTTCTACAGATGGACAATCGAGAGCATCCTGGCGGGCTGTATCACTGCCTGGTACGGCAACTGCTCCGCCCACAACCGTAAGGCTCTCCAGAGGTTAGTGAGGTCTGCACAACTCATATACGGGGGCAAACTACCTGCCCTCCAGGACACCTACACCACCCGATGTTACAGGAAGGCCATAAAGATCATCAAGGACATCAACCACCCGAGCCACTGCCTGTTCACCCCGCTATCATCCAGAAGGCGAGGTCAGTACAGGTGCATCAAAGCTGGGACCGAGAGACTGAAAAACAGCTTATATCTCAAGGCCATCAGACTGTTAAACAGCCACCACTAACATTGAGTGGCTGCTGCCAACACACTGACACTGACTCAAGTCCAGCCACTTTAATAATGGGAATTGATGGGAAATGATGTAAAATATATCACTAGCCACTTTAAACAATGCTACCTTATATAATGTTACTTACCCTACATTATTCATCTCATATGCATACATATATACTGTACTCTATATCATCGACTGCATCCTTATGTAATACATGTATCACTAGCCACTTTAACTATGTCACTTTGTTTACATACTCACCTCATGTATATACTGTACTCGATACCATCTACTGTATCCTGCCTATGCTGCTCTGTACCATCACTCATTCATATATCCTTATGTACATATTCTTTATCCCCTTACACTGTGTATAAGACAGTAGTTTTGGAATTGTTAGTTAGATTACTTGTTGGTTATTACTGCATTGTCGGAACTAGAAGCACAAGCATTTCGCTACACTCGCATTAACATCTGCTAACCATGTGTATGTGACAAATAACATTTGATTTGATTTGATATGCAACGCAGGACACGCTAGATAACTACATATGGTTGATGATATTACTAGTTTAACTAGTGATTATGATTGATTGTTTTTTATAAGAAGTTTAATGCTAGCTAGCAACTTACCTTGGCTTACTGCATTCGCGTAACAGGCAGTCTCCTCGTGGAGTGCAATGTATTCAGGTGGTTAGAGCGTTGGACTAGTTAACTGTAAGGTTGCAAGATTGAATCCCCCGAGCTGACAAGGTAAAAATCTGTCGTTCTGCCCCTGAATGAGGCAGTTAACCCACCATTCCAAGGCCGTCATTGAAAATAAGAATGTGTTCTTAACTGACTTGCCTAGTTAAATAAAGATTAAAGAAAAGAAAAAAAAAATCGGTGTCCAAAAATACCGATTTCCAATTGTTATGAAAACTTGAAATCGGCCCTAATTAATCGGCCGACCTCTAATTGGTACAGTAGTTTAATTGCCATACATAGATACAGAACCTCGAATTTAAAAAGTAGTTTCGTGGTGCTCTTGTACGCAAGGTCCGGGGAATGTCCTGTATGTCACATTGCTTGTTGTGAGTTTTATAATAGCAAATGTGAATTTGTATTAGAAACGGCTTTGTTTGTTCTGAAACAGGAGTGGAAAGCCGAGGGGGTGGAGCAGCTGCGACTCAGCACAGTGGACCTGACCGGTGTGCCCAGTCTAGAGAACCTGCACAGAGGAGTGGAGTTTGCACTCAGTCACCGGGAAAAGGGCTCCAGTGTGTATGTCCACTGTAAGGCTGGACGCTGTCGCAGTGCTACACTAGCTGCTGCATACATCATAAGGGTGAGTCGAGGGCTTTGGCCAGCAAACGACAGTCTTTGCTATCCATCGATTGCCACTGCTGGCTATCCTGATCATCACTAGTACTGAATTAGTTGTATTTACCTAACTTGTACATCAGTTTGTTGGTCTGTTTACAGATACACTGCTGGAGTCCAGAGGAAGCATGTCAGATGTTGGCCTCTGTCCGACCACATGTAATAATTCGTTCATCACAGCTGGAGATGCTTCGGCGGTACCATCAGCAAGTCTGTGGCGGAAGTTCCATTTAAGAGTGAGGCTGCCAGCATACTTATTGCACTTATACAGAAACTGTAAATTTAGCGTTGTCAAGACGAACAATATGCTGCTTGAAGGGATTTTTGACCTTTAGCCCATTCTTTTACATAGTTTTGTTACTCAACTGGATCAAGTGTATATTGTATAATTCTCAAATGTTGTATAATTCAAGTGTCATCACAGCTCATCAGAACATGGGGTATAATAAATTGCCATCCCAATCAAAGTACTGACAGGTGGGTGAAGGGGGTGTATTTAAAAGCATGTTTCTACAGATTTTTTTTCTTCCTTAATTAGGACATTTGATTACAATTTCTATGTTAAGAAAATGTGTGATATTTTCATTGGTACTAATTTCACTGATCGTTTGATAGTATTCTATATGGGTTGTAAAAACATTGGAAAATAATTATATTATTATAAAAGGATAACTATTGAAACTTAATCCATTGAAACATAACCGGAGTGAACACGGGGCCTAATTGTCTGGAAAGCCCAGGTTGAAATGAGCGTTTGAATCAGGAAAGGTTACTCTCACGACCTCTACAAACCATGTTGAATAAAGTGATATGTTAACGTACTTTAGCGGTTGTCTGTGCAGTTGGTCCTTTTGGCAGTAGGAATGTGAGACAATATCCACAGGAAAGTATATAATTATGCAGAACAAAAATATAAATGCAACTTAAAATATTGGTTCCATTTTTCATGAGCTGAAATGAAAGCCCAGAAATGTTCCATATGCACAAAGCTTATTTCTATAAAATTGTGTGCACAAATTGGTTTACATTCTTGTTTGTGAGCATTTCTCCTTTGCCAAGATAATCCTTCCACCTGACAGGTGTGGCATTTCAAGAAGCTGACTAAACTGTGTGATCATTACACAGGTGCACCTTGTGCTGAGGACAAAAGGCCACTCTGAAATGTGCAGTTGTCACAACACAATGCCACAGATGTCTCAAGTTAAGGGAGCATACAATTGGCATGCTGACTGCAGGAATGTCCATCAGAGCTGTTACAAGATAGAGAAATTACCATAAGCTGCCTCCAACATTTTAGAGAATTTGGCAGTACATCTAACTGGCCAAAACTGCAGACCACACCAGCCCTGGATATCGGTCTCTTAACATTCCACAAGGAGTTGAATGAACCTGAACAGAGTGGCAACTAAACTAGGCCAAGATACATTTTGGATTAAAAATAGTACAGCAAAAGATAGCTGATGAGATCTATCCAGTGTTAAATTACCTGTCTGAAATTCGCATTAAAAGTAAATGGTAAAACAAAGATCCATCAACAGTTGGTTCTACTTCATCACAGTTAGATGGGGTGATGCAAAACCTTTTAACAAATATTTATGTAATTAAACCAAGATAGACCATTGCCTGTAATTTCCAATGTGAACAAATGACTCATAGTGGGCAAGGAGAGCAGAGCCAGGGAACGCCTACTCTAAAATGCGCGTATGCAATAACTCAATTCGCCTTTGCGCTGCTAAACGCGATTTAAAAAAAACTTTTGATCGTCTTCTTCTGTGAGTATTATGGCGGGCTACACCCAAAAAGGTGTATTGCCGCCACCAACTGGACGGTTTAAAACCAAACAATTTTATTAATACATACGTAATAGTAAAACTAACGTAATCCAACCTAATAAATAGTTACATTGCCAAAACAAACAAAACTCCAACTTCCTTTTAGTTCTCCATATCTCCCTTCTCAGCCTCTAGGACCTGAGAGGGTGGTACGGCTTGTGCCAATATTGCATGTAACTATTTTGCTGACAAATCTTTCAGCCCCGGGAACTGCTTCGCCGCAATCACTATGATTTTTATCTTTCCGGGCCTTCTCTCCACCTTGGCAGTGCCATTAATTACCATAGCTATAAATGCCACACAGCCCACCTTCTTAACCTTTAAAATGTCAGGATCTGCTGGTGAAAGGCAACCCATGCATTCTGAAGTGTAGGCCTATCCACTACTCTTCTGGTGCACCATTCAAACCCTCAACCCTTTGTCACAACTGCTGCATATGAAATGCTCTGTACAACCCTGAATTTGGCCACCTCATTCCCTTTCATCTTTGAGTGGCATTCAGGAAGACATGGCTTCAAGGTTCCCACCGCAATTGCAACGTAACATATTCATCACTTTTATAACACATATGATCCTTTCCACAACTTGAACATCTCGGCTTCTCCCTTCTGCAAACACTTGCTACACTCTGCAAAAATCACTGAAGCTGGATACACCTATCTCCCTCACTAGCTTTAAGCACCAGCTGTCAGAGCAGCTCACAGATCACTGGACCTGTAAATAGCCCATCCAACTACTGTTTTTGTTTTATCTTGCTCCTTTGCACCCCATTATCTCTACTTGCACATTCATCTTCTATCACTCCAGTGTTTAATTGGTATATTGTAATTACTTCGCCACCATGGCCTATTTATTGCCTTTACCTCCCTTATCTTACCTCATTTGCACACACTGTATAGACTTTTTCTACTGTATTATTGATTGTGTGTTTATTCCATGTGTAACTCTGTGTTGTTGTATGTGTCGAACTGCTTTGCTTTATCTTGGCCAGGTTGCAGTTGTAAATGATAACTTGTTCTCAACTAGCCTACCTGGTTAAATAAAGGTGAAATAAAGAAACATGACCAAAACCTTTACAATGATCACACTGCATTGGTCTTGGGATAAATGCTCCGACTCTGTAGTTAATATACCATAACGGCACTTGAGTAGGGAGAGACTGCATATCAAAAAAACAAAAGAACAGACTTCACTTTTCACCACACGATTCATCCGACGTGCTTCAAATCACTCCAGGAATATTTTTAATCTCTTCAAAATCTACTTCCCACGAAACGCCAGATAAAACCTCCTTGAGAGGTGGCCTGCTCAGAAGAGACACACACGACACTTCAAATGTATTAAATCAGTTAAGACACAACACACGTTCCTTCTGATCCACAGAACAAACAATCAAAACAAGCCCCCCTCTCGTGAGCTTTACATCCTTCACTTTACCCAGCACTCTTCACCAGTTTGGATAACTCATGGTTTATTCAAAATCGGTACTCTTTTCAGCAGCTCCTCATTAACAAACCGTACTCCTACTAGATACGAAGGGTCATTATCATCAATGTACACTACCTTGGTCCGTTTTCCATTATTTTGGACAATACTCAAATTCTCCTTGATTCTACCGCCATTTTATTCAGAATGTACTTCATCATCCGCTTCCGCTATCTTTCATTCGCCTATTTTCGAGTGGAAACGTCAAGCGGATGCCTTACATTTACATCCGGTGAAATATCTGTCTCGTTCTATCTGTGCGTTTAAACTACCCAGCATTATAAAAAAATACAGAAGAAGAACATTGCCAACGTCATTGAAAAAACATGGCGGCATCGTTAGTGCGTTTTGTTCGCGGAGGTTTTAGCAGGACTTTGAATCGTAAGTACATTTCGAGCATTAACTGTGCACTAACATGCTGTCTTCATTTATAGTTAATGTGCGTGATAACGCATTTATATTGTTGTTAAGATCGCGCTGTCTGTAGTCAGACAGTTCTCACTTGACCTTCCGTCAAATTGGCTAGCAAGTCAGTGGTTATGTTCCAGGTCGGGATTTTAGTTGTCACACTGCGCATCTAGAGGCTTGCTAAACGCAAGTCAGATGTTGATCATCTGTGCTGTACGACTTAAACAGACGACCTGGAACGCACATTGCCATGTCAATTTATAACTTGTCTCTAACAGGCATGTATGCTTATAATACACTATATATACAAAGGTATGTGGACACCCCTTCAAATTTGTGGATTTGGCTATTTCGGCCACAGCTGATGCTGACAGGTGCATCAAATCGAACACACAGCGATGCAATCATCATAGAAAAACATTGACAGTAGGATGGCCTTATTGAAGAGCTCAGTGACTTTCAACGTGGCACTGTTGTCAGTCCATCAAATGTCTGCCCTGTTAGAGCTGCTCTGGTCAAATGGAAGTGCTGTTATTGTGAAGTGAAAACTTCTAGGAGCAACAACGGCTCAGCCGTGAAGTGGCAGGCCACACAAGCTCACATAACTGGAACACTGAGTGCTCTAGTGTGTAAAAATTGTCTGTCCAACTGCCTCTGGAGGTAATGTCAGCACAAGAACTGTTCGTCTGGAGCTTAATGAAATTGGCCTAAGATCACCTTGCGCAATGCCAAACGTTGACTGGAGTGGTGTAAAGCTCACCGCCATTGGACTCTAGAATAGTGGAAACGCGTTCTCTGGCGTGATGAATCACGCTTTACCATCTGGCAGTCCAACAGACGAATCTGGGTTTGGTGGATGCCAGGAGAACACTACCTACCCGAATGCATAGTGCCAACTGTAAAGTTTGGTGGAGGAGGAATAATTGTCTGGGGCTGTTTTTCATGGTTCAGGATAGGCCCCTTAGTTCCAGTGAAGGGGAAATGTTAATGCTACAGCATACAATGACATTCTAGACGATTCAGTACTCTCAACTTTGTGACAACAACTTTGGGAAGGTCCTTTCCTGTTTCAGCATGACAATGCCCCTGTGAACAAAGTGAGGTCCATAAATAAATGGTTTGTCGAGATCGGTGTGGAAGTACTTGACTGGCAGTCTGCACAGTGCCCTGACCTCAACCCTATCGAACACCTTTGGGCTGAATTGGAACGCTGGCTGCGAGCCATGCCCAATCGCCCAACATCAATGGCCGACCTCACTAATGCTCTTGTGGCAGAATGAAAGCAAGTCCCCACAGAAATGTTCCAACATCTTGTGGAAAGCCTTCCCAGAAGAGTGGAAGCTGTTATAGCAGAAAATGGGGGACCAATTTCATATTAATGCCTATTATTTTGGAATGAGATGTTCGACGAGCAGGTGTCCAGAAACTTTTGGTCATGCAGTGTATCTATTAGCTAGCTATATCCTTGTTATGACAGTGTTATGTAGCCATAACTGAGTCAAGTAATGTGAAAGTGTTAGTCGCTTAGCCGCTAGTTAACGAGCAGTCAGAGGAGAGGACCATGCTGGTAATCCAACCCGTTTTAACGTTAGTTAGCCATTGAGTACGTAATGTTATTTTATGTAATATGTTACAGTTGCCAATCGAAGCCCATGTCTCATGCAAGCGAGATCCGAGACTACTGAAACAAAACGTGAGTATACCAGTGTCTAGTAGAATTCACCCAGCCTGTGGCATTTGTCTTTATGGTGCACATTGTAGATAATCATCCTCAGTATGTTGACCCCGCGAAGTCCTAGTCCATCCCCAATGTAGTACAATTCTTTAACCATTTAGTTTTAAATGCAGTCAGTGATCTTTGCAACACTGAATACAATAGATGATTGAGTGCAACAATAATTGTATTGCCTGATCCTTTAAAAAAAAAAAAAATCAATTTCATGTGCCTTATCTCTGTGTAGCCACTGTTAGACCCAAGGATGCGGTCACCCATAACCAACTTGCAGCTTTTGGAGAATATGTGGCTGAAATGCTTCCTAAATATGTGCAGCAAGTCCAGGTAAGATAATGTAATTGCACCAACTGCTATAATTAATATTCAGCTTTAACACAGACAACCACACAATCATACAATGTTGAGCAACCCTTAAGAGAAACTGTACTGTAAATCCAAAATGCTTATGGTGCATCTCAAACATGGGGAACATACACATAAGGTTAGAAAGGAGCCCACACTTGGGAATTAAGCTGGCAACCGGAAGGTGTCTTGTATCAAATCCTAGTGTACAATTGACCACTAAAGTCATTTTAATCTTTATTTACCTTCTTAAAAAGCTTGCCGTTTGGTATAGCTAATTGAGTGTCATTTTGAAGCCATATGAGCTTCACAAGGATGCATGTTATATCTTCAGGTGACGTGTTACAATGAGTTGGAGGTGATGATCCATCCTGACGGGGTCATCCCTGTGTTGACCTTTCTGAGAGACCACAGCAACGCTCAGTTCCGAAACATGATTGACCTTACTGCAGTTGACATTCCCACCCGCCAGAATCGCTTTGAGGTACTATTCCGTCCAGACCCCCAGGCTGTTGTTCCAATAGTATACCTCTCTCTTCATGACAGTGCTTTGTTATTTTTGTGGTTATGAACATGTGTTCAGGCACAAACCTAGAATTTAACCAGATTACTTTGATGAACCCTGATCTAATCAGAGGTGACGTTTTTATGTCTAAGTCTGTTTTCTTTGGCGAATAGATTGTGTACAACCTGCTCTCCCTGCGCTACAACTCCCGGATCCGTTTGAAGACCTACACCGACGAGCTCACCCCAGTAGACTCATCTGTGTCTGTCCACAACGCAGCCAACTGGTATGAGAGGGAGGTAAGTGACCGTTACATCGTAAGAATGCTTTACTTGAAGGATTCTAAGATTTCAATGTAACATTTTTGTGTTGGCAGCTCAGAATTTATATTTTGCCTGCCAAAATGCAAATTCTAATGAAAGGATAGGTTTGCCAAGCTAGAAGTCATTTACCAAAGTTACTGGTAATTAACAGGTAATCTATGGCAATCTATTGTGACTTTGGTCATTTATACATTAAAAAAAAAAAGTATATTAATATAGGATACATTTTTTACATCTGTCTATGTTCTCCAAGATTTCCTAGTGGAGACACCATATGGTTCAAGAGAAAATATCCTAATTAATGAAAAAAAAAGCATCTGATCAACAAAGGCATTATTTTCAATTTAACTCTGCAACTTTTCCAATTATTGACTTTTTTCACAACTGCCACCAGTTTGGCGACAAAATATTAATAACAAAGACATATTGACATAGTAAAATAAGTGTGTGTGGAGGGGGGATAATAAAGGATAATTCATGCCACTTGTTCACAAACTATAGTTTTAGAAAGTCGGTTAGGACATCTACTTTGTGCATGACACAAGTCATTTTTCCAACAATTGTTTACAGACAGATTATTTCACATATTATTCACTGTATCACAATTCCAGTGGGTCAGAAGTTTACATACACTAAGTTGACTGTGCCTGAAAATTCCAGAAAATGATGTCGTGGCTTTAGAGGCTTCTGATAGGCTAATTGACATCATTGGAGTCATTTGGAGGTGTACCTGTGGATGTATTTCAAGGCCTACCTTCAAACTCAGTGCCTCTTTGGTTGACATCATGGGAAAATCAAAAGAAATCAGCCAACACCTCAGAATAGAAATTGTAGACCTCCACAAGTCCGGTTCATCCTTGAGAGCAATTTACAAATGCCTGAAGGTATCTCGTTCATCTGTACAAACAATAGTACGCAAGTATAAACACCATGGGACCACGCAGCCGTCACACCGCTCAGGAAGGAGACGCGTTCTGTCTCCTAGAAATGAACGTACTTTGGTGCGAAATGTGCAAATCAATCCCAGAACAACAGCAAAGGACCTTGTGAAGATGCTGGAGGAAACAGGTACAAAAGTATCTGTATCCACAGTAAAACAAGTCCTATATCGACATAACCTGAAAGGCCGCTCTGAAAGGAAGAAGCCACTGCTCCAAAACCGCCATAAGAAAGCCAGACTATGGTTTGCAACCTCACATGGGGACAAACATCATACTTTTTGGAGAAATGTCCTCTGGTCTGATCTGATGAAACAAAAATGTAACTGTTTGGCCATAATGATCATCGTTATGTTTGGAGTTAAAGGGGAGGCTTGCAAGTCAAAGAACACCATCCCAAGCGTGAAGCACGGGGGTGAAGCACGGGGGTGGCAGCATCATGTTGTGGGGATGCTTTGCAGCAGGAGGGACTGGTGCACTTCACAAAATAGAGGATGTCATGAGGAAGGAAAATTATGTGGATATATTGAAGCAACATCTCAAGACATCAAGCTCGGTCGCAAATGGGTCTTCCAACTGGACAATGACCCCAAGCATACTTCCAAAGTTGTGGCAAAATGGCTTAAGAATAACAAAGTCAAGGTATTGGAGTGGCCTTCACAAAGCTCTGACCTCAATCCTATAGAACATTTGTGGGCAGAACTGAAAAATCGTGTGCAAACAAGGAGGCCTACAAACCTGACTGTTACACCAGCTGTCAGGAGGAAAGGGCCAAAATTCACCCAACTTATTGTGGGAAGCTTGCGGAAGGCTACCCGAAATGTTTGACCCAAGTTAAACAATTTAAAGGCAATGCTACCAAAATACTAATTGAGTGTATGTAAACTTCTGACCCACTGGGTGTGGGTCAGAAGTGGTGATCCTAACTGACCTAAGACGGGGAGTATTTACTAGGATTAAATGTCAGTAATTGTGAAACTGAGTTTAAATGTATTTAAACTTCCGACTTCAACTGTATATTAAACAAAAAATGACATTAATTAAATTGCTGGTTTATATTTAGGATAATGTTTTACAGCTTTATCATTCAATTTTTTTTATTTAACTATGTTTTGATTATTTTATATGTTTTACATGTTATAAGGCCACACAGAGCCAGAGAACTACAGACACCTAGATAATCTGAAGTACCCTAAAAG
Source organism: Oncorhynchus clarkii lewisi (assembly GCF_045791955.1). Lineage (NCBI taxonomy): Eukaryota > Metazoa > Chordata > Actinopteri > Salmoniformes > Salmonidae > Oncorhynchus > Oncorhynchus clarkii. Next base: position 55,716,584 of record NC_092152.1, read on the forward strand.
GCCATTAGAAGTCACAAAAATAAAAACTTGACTGTTACCAAAATTCTGGTAGTTTACTGGTAAACTTAGGTTTTTGGTAACACTCCCTTTCCAATACTATGAAAGTATATGTTTTGTGCTTGTGTTATTAGGTGTGGGACATGTATGGAGTTTTCTTCGCCAACCACCCTGACCTGAGACGTATTCTGACAGATTATGGGTTTGAGGGGCATCCGTTTAGGAAGGACTTCCCACTGTCAGGATTTGTGGAGGTAAGGTCAGATAAGAATGCTGAGAAATGTCCCATGTCGTGCACATGCATTAAAGGCCAAATTATAACCTAATCCTATCCTAAAATCTGTACATGCGACTTCACAATACAAAAGTATTGTATCTACCACAAGAGGTTGGTGGCACCTTAATTTGGGAGGACGGGCTCATGCTAATGGCTGAATGAGTGGAATGGTATCAAACGTATGGATTCCGTAGGTTTGATGCCATTTCCATTTGCTCCGTTCCAGCTATTATTATGAGACGTCCTCCCCTCATCAGCCTCCGCTGGTATCTACCATGTTGTTCATTCTGTCCATCTGGTACATCTCAGGTGCGTTATGATGATGAGGTGAAGCGCGTGGTGGCAGAGCCTGTGGAGCTCTCACAGGAGTTTCGTAAGTTTGACCTGAACAGTCCGTGGGAGGTGTTCCCAGCCCACCGTGAGGCCAAGGCACCTGAGCTGCCAGCTGGGGATAAGCCAGCTGACAAGTAACCATCTACCCGAGAGATAAAATCCCCGTATTTAATATTTCCGTACTGTTGATGGACTCATGTCCCACTTGAGTCCACTCAAGTATTTATGTAAATAAAAACAAAAGCTAAACCGTTTGTTTGTCTTGATATTTTTTTCATTAGTTGGATGTGCTGAATAGTGATTACATTTTGGCGGTGTATGTTTAAACTATATCACTAGTACAAGCAAATTTTATTGGTCACATACACGTGATGAGCAGATGTTATTGCGGGTGTAGCGAAATGCTTGTGCTTCTAACTCCGACAGAAATTACACACATACACACCTAAGTAGGAATAAATTAAGACTATATATATATATATATATATATATATATATATATATATATATATATATATATATATATATATATATATATATATATATATATATATATATATATATATATATATATATATATGGACGAGCGATGTCAGAGCAGAAGTGACTAAGATACAGTAGAATCATGGATGGAAACCCAGACCTTACCTGCCTTACCATAGCAAACCAAAAGAGGGCACTGTGTGCATGTTAAAAAGCAGATCCGTAGAAGTGTGATACCATGGTGCAGGTTATATTGTGACATTTTTAGACTTCTATTCAAGACCACGTATGCTTTACGTGTTTAAATATTATTATTGTATCCAATTGATTTGAATATTATTGATGTTGATCTATGTCTTGAGTCGATTAGCATCATGCTGATATAACCTCTCCCTATGGGCATGGTGAAGTTCACTGACATAGATGTGCCTTCTACCAATAAGAGCACAGGAAAAGTAAACATGAACTTTTATTTATTCTGCTTCACATGTTCCAAGGCATCCATTGTATAAGAAATATTTTGAACATCTCAAGGAGCCAACAAGAAGCTGACTGTACTAACACATGGGTTGAATGTACCCAGGGCAAAATGTTATTTAGTTTACAATCATTCCTTTGTAAGGACAAAGATATAAGCACAAGTCACCAACATATCACTTACAACAAAGTTATTTACCAAAAATCACATATGGATAGAAATACGGTATCATTACAAATATCTGCAAAGCTGTTAAACGATTATTCTCCATGACAGCATGCATGAAATTATAAGTCAAAATATTCTGTAAGACTCAATTCCAAAAATCATAATGCTTGTTATCTCTCTGGAAATTGATCTCACTGAACTCTAAGAAATAATACTTTTGGTGGGTTCCTTACGCCCTCACAAGTTATCATGCTAGTGGTTTTTAAATATAATTAAAGCTGTTATACAAATTTGGTCCACTCAACTCAAGAGGACTATTTCCTATTGCAGCCCATGCACAGAATGATTGAAATTGAACTACAAAGCAAATGCTAAACTATCATTTTCGCATACAAATTGAAAAATTATACTCAGTTTCAAATATTTTTCAAATCGCTGTATCGAAAAAGTCATTTCACCCTCAAAGTACAAAAGTTGCCACAATTAGGGAGTCAAGAGTGTGACGAAGGATGCTCTCCAAAAGTAGGTTGTGTAAGGGCAGCACCACAGGAGTGAGTATGTGCCTGACTCAACGCAGTCACGGGCAGGTTAGTGGTTTTTCTTCATGAATCTTGTTCTGGAGGCAGCTATGCAGAATGGTCACTAGTCATAAAATCTGATTATAAACATAACCTTAACTACACAGCTAACCATAATGCCTAGCCCTAACCTTAAATTAAGACCAAAAATACAGTTTTGACTTTGCAGCTGGCCCATCTAGGGCAAATGGCTCAGTTCTGCCTCCAGGGCAAGATTCATGACAATAAACATCAACCTGCTATTCGCATAGTAGATGACTATTAACTGGGAGACTAACTATTACTGAAATACTGTCTCATTATTCATTGTGTCACATTTTGTGTTTATGCCTTTTGATAAGACGCTGATTCAAAAGGAACACTACCCAGAGATGATGGTGTAGAGAACCCAATAGGCTCACAATACTGATGTGGAGAATCAAAATGCAGTATTTTCAGGAGTGTAAAACTAACATTAAAATTGGACTGCTATTTGTATATGTTGTTTAATTAAATGACCTCTCAAACTGAGACTGTAATTTGCTGAAGTCTGGCACAATTTGAACAGCATTTTTCTCTCTTGGGGTGTGTGAATTAAACCGGCACGATTATCATAAGGGCTGATATAGGATATTACATTTTCTCCACAGCATTAACCATCTGAGGAAATTAATTCAACTCTACTAAGTTAGAAATGAAATTATGAGTCTGGTGCCTCAAGGTCCAAAACTAGCATGTGCTCTGTGAGTATGGTGTCTGTCTTCGTCCAATGGATAGCCCTGCAAGGTAAAGGGACATTTTATTCTAAATGTTGATCATGCTTTTTGGTTCAAAATTTAATTTGATTTCATTGTGATCAGACACGGGCCTTAGCAGAAACTCACTCTAAAATAAAGGAAAAATTCTCATTTTGACACAAAACAAGTGTCCCCATTATTTGACCATGCCTTTCAAGACATTTGATAAAGGTATGTTAAAAATCCAGATAAGTAAGTATTAACTGAGACATCATATCCTGAAAATATCAGAAATGCTAGCAAGTTGTAACATCTTCAGTGAATTCAAGACTCCAAGTTGGAGTTTGACAAAGTAAACCCATTGAAAGAATTAGCTGGACATAGAATAATTGAGTGTAGTAGGTCCACAGCCAACTGTGTTCTTGACACTGTCCCTTATGGCTTCCGGCTCTGCTGTTGCTGCTGATTGGTGGGTGGTTTTTGGAGGTCTGGATAGACCAGGAATCCAGTGAAGGTAATATACTTGGCATGGTTGCTGTATGCTCCAAAGCCATCGCGCTGGTGGCTATAAAGCCAGACGATATCACCACGGTGCAGAGATAGCATCAGACTCTGGCTCTGCAGAGCCTTTTCAGTGTCACTGTCATCGTAGATCATGGCCTGCACCTCCAGGTGGTTCTTCATCAGCTTGACTGACAGTGTTTTGTGGGGAAGCTTGCCAGCATTGAAGGAGAAGAAGTAAGCTCCTGGAATACGGCAGGTGAATACACCTTCGGTGACGTTAAAGTCAGCGCCAATGTTGACAAAGTCTGTGTCAAAGGCGATAGGACGGTGCTCTGGGAAGCCCTGGTCCACCCCTACGATGCTCTGAGTGCGGCCAACAGAGAAGGCCGACCTCTGGTCCCCCTCTTCATCCTCTACCTCCTCTCTCTTCTCTATGTTGTCCCTTTCTCCTAGCCCATCTTGGTCAGTTAGGGTGTGGTCATTGGCAGCCGCCTCGTTTCCATACATACGAGTTGGGTCCTCATGCTTGGGGTCTTGGAAGGTGTAGGTGTCAGGGTAGATTAGGTAGCCGTTAAAGGTGGTGTAGTGACCTGTGTTGCTGTAGATGGCATAGCGGGGATCACCGTGAAGGCGGAGCCAGACTGTGTCACCAAAGTCCAGCTGCAGCATGGCGCTTTGGCTCTGCACCTTACGCTCTTCTCCCGCATTCTCATCATACACAATGGCCTGCACTTCATTCCTGTTCTTCATTAGCATGACTGACAGGTCACGACGTGGGAATTTCCCCACTGTGAAAGAGAAGTAGTATGCTCCGGGGATGCGGCAGCGGAACATGCCTGCCTTTGGATCAAAGTCCCCACCGATGTTAACATACTCCTTGTCAAAGGTCACCACCATCTTTGGTCCACCCTCCATGCTGCTGGTGCGTGCCACTGAGAAGGCAGACCGCTGTTCTGCATCCTCAGGCAGGCGAGCAAAGGCCCACATGCAGGTTACCTGACACATCAGGCCAATCAGGAGACTGCTAGCTGGTATCTTCATCTTCCTGTTGGGAAAAAGATTGTCCCAGTTAATTACACAACAAAGTCAGGTGCTTAATCTCAATATAATACACAACAGGTATACTCTACTCTGAATTGACTGTATGTCAACAATCGAATAGCTCAAGGCTTTGCCAGCTCAGTTCCGAAGTCAAATCAGAAACAAGTGAGATTGTTATTAGTGATTCAGTACCACCTGGATCCATTGAAGATTTAACCTTCTCTGAGACACTTGCTTTGAAAATATGTTTACCCCAAACAGAAGCAGCATTAATCCGTTCCTAATTAGCATAGGCTTTCATTTTACTCAGCTAATGAAGGAACAAAAAAGATAGACAATAATTATTTGCCCTCCGCTGTCCGAGGTGCCAAACCAACTGGAGAAAACACACATTCAGCTTCACCCGAAGTCATCCGTTTACTCAACATCAATTATATCACGACTTAATTCTCTCCTGTCTCATCACTATATTGAACCCAATATCTTTGAAAATGTGATAGTGCTTTGACAAAGGAGCTTGCTCAGAAACACGCCAGCAATCAACAGCAATCATCGAAAGGAATTAAGCTGAATGTTTTAACATTCTCTATGTGCAAGTTATTATAGTCAGTAAGCATAATTATGTTCACCATTTAAAGGCTTGATCCCAAATATAAAGTCACACTTAAATAAAGGTTCAATACAAATGAATAAAATATAATGTGTCAAATGTCTGTGTGTGCTGCAATAAATATTGATTTTTAGTATCAATGCGGGCAGGTTTCACTATCATTGTCATTTCCTAGTTCTAATTTGTCCCTATCTTCAGTGAGGTTCAAAACATATATTTGTCTAATGAGATGCTGCTGATGCAGTACACATTCATCTTCATCAGTGAAGCCACAACAGAAGCGGACCTGTCAGAAGGAGTTTCAGGCAATGTCTTAAGTTAACTTTACCAACATACAGTAGGTTATTCCATGGGGAGTCTGAACATTTCAAACAGTAAAGGAATTAAACAGAAAAAAAATAGATCCCATGGGATTGATATTACTATTTATAAACAGCACTTGGGCTGATATGAACACAATACACATAGTTCTCGTCCTTGCGGGGACTGAACTCAACGATTCCGCATGTGATTTTCTGCTGCTCGGGAAGGAAGACTAGATTTGTGTACAAGATGTGGGTTCGATGTGGGTGTGTTATGTTTGCTATATCGTACCCTGGCAGTTATTGTTGTTTGCCCTCTTGAGCCACGGTCGCAGCATTTCGCCCTCAAAAGAGTCAGAATTAATTTAAGATAAATCAATTAATTTGGACGTTTTGTTTTGACAACTTTCTCACTATCTATTACCGGAGTGTGCATCTGTCTGGCAGTGTTTCACATCAAATCATGTTACAAAATAGGTTGCGAATGGATTTTGAATTTTGGAATATTGACAAGTTCCAGTTGGGATGCGCAACGTCTCAATTCTCATTTTGCCCAGAACAGTGGCAGACTCAATGATCACTATCAAACACGTTAGCAAGTGGCCACTCGATAAAGGACTTATGAGCCAATTGTGTTCTTTCAACATAACATTAGTGACATATTGTCTTATTTAAACAAGTCAGAGGCGCTCCATGATTTGGGCAGGTCTATCTCACTGTAGGTTCTGCCGTACAATTGCATAGAGCACAATCGGTGCAGCTGGTTCTCGGTGCATGACAAGTCTCCCTACACGTTACCATCCCGTGTTAGTGGGCAAATGGGCATGATCGAAATCACCCGTGAAATATCCAATGGAAGTAGGAATGTAACAGCTGTTGCAAATCTCAGTTTTGGAAGATACTGACTTTATGATAAAAAATGATACTAGTACAGTACAGTTTTACACTGAATGATAAGCCGTTTTAAACTAGAGAAATATTTTTGTTGGGTTCAGCTGCTCTTTAAGGACTGTGAGGCTATCGATGAACGACAGTTCTAGTATTGTATGACAGCAGCCTCAAGTATTTGCCTCATTCTGCATTTGACCCGCCTGCTGCAAAGAAGTTGCTCATTTCTTTATGGTTGATGCCCAGTGACATGTTGAAATATGCTCCATGAGCGCATCATCCCTGTTTCCATCCAAAGACGAATACATCGCTTGTGGATAAATTTACATGGCAAGCCTTTGATGATGACTGAGGGCTGAGTCTTTCCCCTGCAGTGAATGTGACATTTTATGCATCACATCTTGAATTACATTGGAGGAATTTACAATGTCACATTTTTCTATTCAACCAAATATGAACAGAATACATCATCACTTCTATTTTGGATGTTGACAGCTTGTTTGTAATTATTTAATATTCTGAAATCTATTTTGAGTGTGTGCATGTGTGCGGGATTTTTTTTTAGGGACACTGTGAAATAACTAGGCCTATGGGAGTCCAAAATAAGTTAGAGAGAGCAGCATTTCCTCACTTTAATGCTGTTGGTGAAAAGCATTCCACCACGCTGAGCCATCTGCTAGAAGTGATAACAAACAAATGCTCAGAAATGAACAAGTCCCAATGGGGACCAAATAGTCTCATCCCTGGAGTGTGGATGGATCAAAAAGCGGGCCTAGGTTGTGGAATTTAGATAAGTGCAATAGGTAGACTCTCAGTTAAGGTACAATACTTGAACGTAAATATTAGCCTATTGTACATTTGCAATGAAATTAATCAATTTCTGGAAGTATATTCTCATAGTAGGCTCAAGTAAAATGTCACATACTATACTACAAATATAATATGTCATATGTGCAACATACTGTATCGTGCATTCGGAAAGTATTCAGACCCCTTGACTTTTTCCATGTTCTTACGTTACTGCCTTATTCTATAATCTATTAAAAACAAATTAAATTCTGCGTCAATCTACACACAATACCCCTTTAATAGCAAAGTGAAAACAGCTTATTCGAATTATAAACACCTTATTTACATAAGTATTCAGACCCTTTGCTATGAGACATGAAATTGAGCTCAGGTGCATCCTGTTTCCATTGATCATCCTTGAGATGTTTCTACAAATTGATTGGAGTCCAGCTGTGGTACATTCAATTGATTGGACATGATTTGGAAAGGCACACACCTGTCTATATAAGGTCCCACAGTTGACAGTGCATGTCAGAGCAAAAACCAAGCCATGAGGTCGACGGAATTGTCCGTAGAGCTCCAAGACAGGATTGTGTTGAGGCACAGATCTGGGGAAGGGCATGAAAACATTTCTGCAGCATTGAACGTCCCCAAGAACACAGTGGCCTCCATCATTCTTAAATGGAAGAACTTTGGAACCACCAAGGCTCTTCCTAGAGCTGGCCGCCCGGCCAAACTGAGCAATTGGGGTAGAAGGGTCTTGGTCAGGCCGGTGACCAAGAACCCGATAGTCACTCTGACAGAGCTCCAGAGTTCTTCTGTGGAAATGGGAAAAACTTCCAGAAGGACAACAATCTCTGCAGCACTCCACCAATCAGGGCTTTATGGTAGTGGCCAGATGGAAGCCACTCCGCTTGGAGTTTGCCAAAAGGCACCTACAGTGCCTTGTGAAAGTATTCGGCCCCCTTGAACTTTGCAACCTTTTGCCACATTTCAGGCTTCAAACATAAAGATATAAAACTGTATTTTTTTGTGAAGAATCAACAACAAGTGGGACACAATCATGAAGTGGAACGACATTTATTGGATATTTCAAACTTTTTTAACAAATCAAAAACTGAAAAATTGGGCGTGCAAAATTATTTAGCCCCTTTACTTTCAGTGCAGCAAATTCTCTCCAGAAGTGCAGTGAGGATCTCTGAATGATCCAATGTTGACCTAAATGACTAATGATGATAAATACAATCCACCTGTGTGTAATCAAGTCTCCGTATAAATGCGCCTGCACTGTGATAGTCTCAGAGGTCCGTTAAAAACGCAGAGAGCATCATGAAGAACAAGGAACACACCAGGCAGGTCCGAGATACTGTTGTGAAGAAGTTTAAAGCCGGATTTGGATGCAAAAAGATTTCCCAAGCTTTAAACATCCCAAGGAGCACTGTGCAAGCGATAATATTGAAATGGAAGGAGTATCAGACCACTGCAAATCTACCAAGACCTGGCCGTCCCTCTAAACTTTCAGCTCATACAAGGAGAAGACTGATCAGAGATGCAGCCAAGAGGCCCATGATCACTCTGGATGAACTGCAGAAAGCAACACAGCTCATCAGCCTGAACACACCATCCCCACTGTCAAACATGGTGGTGGCAGCATCATGGTTTGGGCCTGCTTTTCTTCAGCAGGGACAGGGAAGATGGTTAAAATTGATGGGAAGATGGATGGAGCCAAATACAGGACCATTCTGGAAGAAAACCTGATGGAGTCTGCAAAAGACCTGAGACTGGGACGGAGATTTGTCTTCCAACAAGACAATGATCCAAAACATAAAGCAAAATCTACAATGGAATGGTTCAAAAATAAACATATCCAGGTGTTAGAATGGCCAAGTCAAAGTCCAGACCTGAATCCAATCGAGAATCTGTGGAAAGAACTGAAAACTGCTGTTCACAAATGCTCTCCATCCAACCTCACTGAGCTCGAGCTGTTTTGCAAGGAGGAATGGGAAAAAAATTCAGTCTCTCGATGTGCAAAACTGATAGAGACATACCCCAAGCGACTTACAGCTGTAATCGCAGCAAAAGGTGGCGCTACAAAGTATTAACTTAAGGGGGCTGAATAATTTTGCACGCCCAATTTTTCAGTTTTTGATTTGTTAAAAAAGTTTGAAATATCCAATAAATGTCGTTCCACTTCATGATTGTGTCCCACTTGTTGTTGATTCTTCACAAAAAAATACAGTTTTATATCTTTATGTTTGAAGCCTGAAATGTGGCAAAAGGTCGCAAAGTTCAAGGGGGCCGAATACTTTCGCAAGGCACTGTATAAAGACTCTCAGACCATGAGAAACAAGATTCTCTGGTCTGATGAAACCAAGACTGAACTCTGGCCTGAATGCCAAGATTCACGTCTGGAGGAAACCTGGCACCATCCCTACGGTGAAACATGGTGGTGGCAGCATCGTGCTGTGGGGATGTCTTTCAGTGGCAGGTGCTGGGAGACTAGTCAGGATCGAGGGAAAGATGAACGAAGCAAAGTACAGAGAGACCCTTGATGAAAACCTGCTCCAGAGCACTCAGGACCTCAGACTGGGTTGACGGTTCACCTTCCAACAGGACAACAGCGACCCTAAGCACACAGCCAAGACAACGCAGGAGTGGCTTTGGGACAAGTCTCTGAATGTCCTTGAACCCGATCAAACATTTCTGGAGAGTCCTGATAATAGCTGTGCAGCGACGCTCCCCATCCAATCTGACAGAACTTGAGAGGATCTGCAAAGAAGAATGGGAGAAACTCCCCAAATACAGGTGTGCCAAGCTTGTAGCGCCATACCCAAGAAGACTCAAGACTGTAATTGCTGCCAAAGGTGCTTCAACCAAGTACTGAGTAAGTACCTATGTAAATCGGAAATTTATATTTTTATATATTTGCTAACATTTCTCAAAAACAGTTTTTGCTTTGTCATTATTGTGTGTAGATTGATGAGAAGAAGAAGAAAACAATTCATCCAGTTTAGAATAAGGCTGTAACGTAACAAAATGTGGAAAAAAAGTGAAAGGGTCTGAATACTTCCCGTATATTTAGCTGAGATCAGATGTGGTTTGATGGGTTCACTGCTGTTCTTTCTGAGGCAGAGGCTACTACTTTTAAGTGTTCATATAGTGGTTTTCCTATGACATTTTTCTTTCCCCTTTTCTATCCCTCTGTGGATTCTGTGGATGAAACAATAAACAGAGGGCCATTGTTCCTGGGTGAGGACACAACCCCCCCCTCCCATCTGCTAGGGTCAAAATGAAAGAAGCACTTGTCACTACCATGTACAGTTTCACATGTCTCCACAGCTTTTCAGACATGGATATCAGATGCGTTTTCTGTGGCCCCATAAAGAGTGTACATGTTTTAATACATGTCATCCTTACAGTTCCAAGGTTTGCAAGCAGAATTGCACACAAAACAACCATTGTGCTCAAGAACAAATATTTCCATTGCTCCCAATAATACCTTGAGTTAAACCCACCCACCGGAAGCACAGTTGAAAACGCTTTGTCTGCTGAATCTTGTAGGGAGGGAGACAGGATTACAAAAACCTCAAAATCTGGCATTGACCCACAAAAACATGTAATCAAGCACAAACTAATTTGCGAAAGCACAGAACCGTGGCAATAGCACTGCTGTCAAGGGTAAACATCAACAGCTTTGAAAATTATACCCTGATAATTAGGTTTTCAATAACCCAGCATACCCAACAGCAATCCGGGTGTTATTTATATAGGATTATGTTAATCAGACATCATCATGTTGCTACAGCATATTTCAGGTTCATGTTGTATGATACACAGGGTTTAAATGAAACAGACACACAGAAACACAGTGGAATCATATCCAGTGCCCTTTTCAGTTGCTTCTCATGTTTTGGTTTGTTTTTCAAACCCACCATGGGTCTATTTTGAAATATGACAAGTGGCTTCTCTTTATTTATTCCTATTTTTCTTCTATACTTCTTATTTCAATTTTCATGATATACTGCACAGAGGACAATCTTGGAAAATCAACAGAGAGAAAACAAGTTAAAAGCGTACATTTTCGTAGTAACTAAAATGAGACTGATGGACGAAATGTGTTTTTACATGTTCAAAGAACATCATTGCCACACACCTAAAGGTAATGAGAGGCACTCTCAAGCGAGCCACTCAATCTTTGTCATAGGCATAATGTGGTGAAATAATCCCCTCTCTCCCATGTGATCAGCCTCTGAACATGACCTGCTCAAACCTAATTCCAGGATAATAGCATCCCTCTTTTAGCTATCTGTGGTAATTCATGTAATTATACATGACAATGAGGTGTACCGCCACTATGCCATAGTTACCACCCAGACATATGGCTGATACCATAGGCGTATCATCCTATCGTTGGATCTGTGAACAATAGTTCATTTGCTTAGTTGGCACATTTATCAAAGGAGATGTGCGTACATTAGCTTACATTTACAATAACATGTCAAGTTAAGGGTTGGCTGTGGATATTCCTCTCAATAAACTCACCACCCTTCTCTCTGCATTTCCAAAATGTAAATTTCTGCTTAGCATCACCTACGTCTGCTTTGAATAAGGATGTTTTTTTTTTTAAATGATCTTTGCACCATTGAAATTGGGGATCACATTGATCTGTTTTCTTCGACAGCGCAGCCCCATGGTTAAGACAAATTGAGTACATCTGTGAGAATGCATATCAAAATGCACACTTCAGTCGGAGGACCCTGGTATCCGACATGATATGAAGGGTCCCTGCCGCTTCTGTCCCTTTTATTAGTCACATCCTCGCCAGATGTCATCTCACTGCTCAAGTGGAGCCTTAACACGAGGCAGGGATCTGTCACCATCTGGGATCATTGGCTCAAACGAGAGGAAAAGGAGTAGGAGAGAGAGAACCAGCAACAGGGGGAAATGAGAGCAAAGAGCTTTATAAAATGTCAGGCTGGAGAAGGAATCTGTATCTGTGAAACTATGTTGTACCATTGGACGTTTTGCGCATGCCACCATGATTAAAAAACGGAGAGGAAAATCTTTCCCTGGACTGGCCCTTGATGCACAGTCCCATCGTTTATAATGTGACAGCAGTAATGACCCAGAAGCACACAGACACAGTCCATTAACAGCGAAGCACGGTTTGTGTTCGATCTACACCCTTCCAACAGGAGCAAGACACCTGGCGAGAATCTCACATATTGATTGTGTGAAGAGAAGAGAGGTTCACTGAGAAGTTGACTTGACAGCTCCCCAAACGAGTCCATAGATGGACTGGCTTCCGACGGGCTCAAGATTTGCAGGGTGGAGGCAGACTCGCAGCAAGGAGTATCAAACACAGCCACTGTTTGGGGACTGCAGGGACCTCTTCACAACAACCACTGCCCATGGGACAAAGTATGAAACTGACAGGCCAACTTCTCTCTTTCCTTGATGAACATGGCATGAGTACTCATTATACATGATACTCCCACCAGCGCTATCATCAAATCTAATTTTTATTGGTCGCGAAAACACCAATCAATGCAGTTAAACACAATTATCCTTCCATATCCCTATATCCTACAGTATCATAAACCTCTGCAGTAGGGCAAGATTAGTTGCATTGGAACATTTTTAAATTAGGAAGATTTAATATTAGTAATAAAAAATACAAAAATACCATAATGGAGTTGATGTTCCCTCTGTGTGAAATCTTTTGAGGTTAACGGTCTTGTTTTGTATTGTAAACTTTTGTGGTTCAAACCAGAGATCTTGATATACTTAGCTATAGTGACAACTCTGCTGAATGTGTGTTTGACTGAGCCTGTAATCCTCCCACTCACATTTTGAAGAAAAAAATGAAAACATCAACTCCCTCTAACTAGGACACCTGCCTGACCGAGTTTGCATTTGTCTACATGTTCCTTTCTGCTTTTATCTACCAATTGGAATTGGTGAAGATTAAAGCCCCCTCCGTGTTTATCATCTCCTTTCTTCTCTATACCTCCCACTGCTGTTGACAGATCAACCTGAACCTGGGATTGGGTGGGAGATGATGGAGGTGCACTTTCTTTGTTAGTGTTCTCCATGTACTGTAGATTAATTAAGCAATAAGGCAGAAGGGGGTGTGGTATATGGCCAATATACCAGTGCTAAGGGCTGTTCTTACGCACGATGCAACGCAGAGTGCCTGGATATATTGATATATTGGCAATATACCACAAACCCTCTAGGTGCCCTATTGCTATTATAAACTGGTTACCAATGTAATTAGAGCAGTAAATACCCATGGTTTACGGTCTGATATAACATGGCTGTCAGCCAAACAGCATTCATGGCTCGAACCACCCAGTTTATAATATTCTATATACCATGCCCACGCATCCTCCTGCAAGATGTTATTACCTTCTTCTGGTCTATGCATTGGATACACTCAAATATGAACAAAGGAAGAGAAATTGAGAATACAGCAGGAGGCAGAGAGCATTGTAACCCGGAGTCAACTAATAAACCACAATCTCAAGCCTACAGCAATCCTCTCACCTCCCTGAGATAAAGAGTGGTACATGATAGATGAAATTATACATTCCTATATACTCAGCAGTGTTTGGCACCCAGTCCGGATTCCATATCGATGTCGTTGTAGATCGGTGCAGACAAACAATGCATGTTGCTTAGACGCGACAGGACTGTAAAATGCACAACATCTACTCCATGCAAGAGACAAAAAGTAACCCCCTCTATACTGCCGTAACCCTTCGTTCAAGGTGTCCTTACCTCTGTGTAGGAGGAGACCGTGCTGTAGGAGAGGAATGCTCAAAGTTCTTCAAAAGGGCTCTGCACCAGGAAGCGTTCACTGTCTTTGTGTGTATCAACCTGCTGCTGCTGTCTGTGAGGCTGTGTAAGCAGCACACACACATACACACACACAGTGGAGGATATAAGAGTGATAAAGGGGCTCCTCATCTGATCAGGGAGACTCTGGAAGTGCAGAGCGCTCCTCTACTAAGGCATTTTCTGCAGCAGGGTGACACAAGGGGGTATTGGAAAAGGTGAGGGGATTTTTGATGTGATGTCTTAGCATGATGTTCCATGTATCTCAAACAGATAATGGGTTTACATAAAGTTTCTATATTTTCTAATTGGATGTTTGTGAATATGTTTGTTTACGTGTGTGTGTGTGTGTGTGTGTGTGTGTGTGTGTGTGTGTGTGTGTGTGTGTGTGTTCGAGCGCACTCGTGCGCGTGTGCTCACATGAAAGGGGAGGAGAGAGCCTGTCGGGGTTTAATCACTGACGGGCTTTGTTATATGGCAACAACGTTGCCAATTTCACACCCATCCACATTGTTATAGTCATTATCCTCATTCTCAGTGGGAAAGAGGGTGGAAGAAAGATAGCATGTAATGCCCTCAAATTGAAATTCATCTAACAATACTTCTTTTATAATCTCATTCAAATGTCTGTTCCTCCTGCACATATTTAAATGAGCAATCCTTCAATGTGTAACTTTCCCAGTACTTGGCAGACACGCTCTCTTCCTGCAGCAGGTGCTGCTAATTCAGCACCATGTGGACCTCCATTCTGTTCATGTTTGCAGCAAATGACCCATTTTGGCTCAGAACAAACAGGGGAGAGATGATGTCTCCAAAGTTCTCTCACTCTCTGTGACCAGTAGCCCTCCATCCTTCCTCCACTCCTGGGTAATCAATGAGGCCAAATCAAATCAAATCAAATTCCCAGAGTCAATGTAAATGCTGCATGCCTGGTATTGAATGGCACATAGAGGTTCTGGTTCACGTTTGATAGTGTTTTAATGGTTTCTAGTGTGCATGCATCTTTTTATTTACTGAACATTTATTGGTAGGTGTTCTGGCTCAAAACACATTCTCATTGAAATATCATGAAATGCTAAAGAGATAAGTAATCTCAACAGCAAAAAAAAACATGGTTATTCTTATTGTGAATGGGAAACGACATTGACAATGGTGGTTCAGGGCAACGTTGAGAGAAATGAGGAACACATTTGTAGTCGGAGACCAAAATATGGTTATTGCAATGTAAAGTGACATCTGAGCCTTTACTTTCCGAGCATTTGTCATCCTCCTTTTGTCATTGTTGTAACATGTCACACATGACTTTGACAGCATGGCTATGGAGGGTAGGGGAGACAGTTGGAGGGAATGTTTTTGAGGAAAAACCAACATGTATATTGCTTTAATTATACTCTTCTGGTATCAAATCAGGGCCCATTGTTGAGCACACTCTTATTCCAGGATGCCAAGCACACAAATGTAATGGAGAGGGAGCTATTTGATATTTTGGTATTTTATTAGGATCCCCATCTGTGGAAGGTATCCGCTGGTGGCGTGTGGATGAAGAAAGGATGGACTCTGGTTTGATCAGCAGAAGAGGCATGAATATTCTCATATGAGTGATAGAACAAGCAATTTCCATTAAAGCAATCACAATTTCCCCTGGTTAATAATTCAGGATAGAGATCTGCAAATGGTGACTGTCACATTGGCTCTTTTTACTCAATGTTGTACTAAGGACCTCAGTACTGTCCTGAATAGTTGCTGCGTTCTTGATTTATAATAAGAATGCAGTCACAGTACACAGTCAGAAGCCAGTGCTTTTTGCCTACGGCTCATATCTCTCCTTCATGTGTACTGTACGCGTGTCAGATGCTGCCTCTCATGTTTTTAAACATCAACAACTAACATTAAGTAGATGAAAGGCCCATCCATTCCACCTTCAGACCTCACAATGATGCACACGGAAAGTATTGTTCCACAAACCATGTGTCCCTTTGAAATGTATGTACTGCTGGAGATGGTATGGGGACCCTTTGATATACTGTATCCAAGACCAGAGACCGTTTGAAAGTTGGGCTGGCCTACTTTCCTCATTAGCTATTTTTTTTAGTACAGGCTGAGGAACTAAAAATAGCACCATGCAGATATTCTACTTAAATCAGGCCATACAATTGGTACACAATTTGTTATTGGCAATGGATCTTACTGAGATTAGAGATGATCATTTTGAAATGAAGAGATTAGCCACAGCAAGAGGCAATGATGGAATACAGAAATAACACTGGTCATGAGTGTACTGTTGGAATTCGCACACAACGGGAATATTCAACCGTGGTGCATATCGTCCCTGGAAAGAGCATCCACAACCATGTCGATGTCATTCTAGTCTTATGATTCTGATTTATTTCACTCTCACCTCACCAATTGCGTCCTTCTTGCTTCACATCCTCAACTATCCTTTTCTGACTCCAGTCTATCATCTTGTTACATACGAGAAGTGCTTTCCCCCAAAACCAAAGGGATTTCACACGCCTGTCCTATCCCATCCCCATCTCAGATGTGGCAGCCCAAAGTAAGCTAACATTCCAGGCATAATTATTCCGCCTGCTATGAACATTACATAATGGGATTTTCGTAATCTGATCTGTCATCTAATTGAGCATGATCTGTATCGACGTAATTAGGATATATTACCACGAATGTAAACTGAATTCTTAAGGATTAATATGTCGACAAAGGGAAGACACCTACTGTAACACTCAAACCTACTGGACTGACAGACACACGGTTATTTCTCAATGGAAAAGAACAGACAGGGGACCAGACCGTACAGGTTTGGTGGTATTAGCAAGATGCCCTTGCAGGTGTAGGCAGTCCACCGTCTAACCTCAAAAGCACAGCCATCATCAATCTATGCCTCACTTCAGCTTGGCTGTGACTTATAGCCTTGCCCTACAGAGGAGAAAAGGACGCTGTGACAAAGGAGTCGGATTTTCTCCACTTCACTCTATTCCATTCCCAGGAATGACACCAGAACATGGTGAATCAATTTTTGGAGGAGACTTTTCACACCCTCCCAAAATTTGCTTTGACTCAATTGGTTTAATTTATACTCTATTTTTTCCACTCTTTTTTTTTAACAAACTGCTTTCTGCTTTAATATTCTGGCACAGGGAGGGAAGTTATGAACCCCTGTTCCCATAACATCTGACAGTTTGGCAGATGGAGCGGCAATTATAAGGCCTCTATAAATCTGCTCCTTTTCAAAGTCTCTACGTTTGACTTCCCCACAGACTCTCGATTGTGGGGAGACAGTCTGTTGGTTGTAAGCTGTGCAGGTGAAGTGAGGTGCCTTTTTTTTTTTTACAAACAGGCAGACATACAGGCCGCTCACAAGGTTTCAAACAGCAATCAGATGAGGAACGTGTTTTTCTTTGGGATATAAAGGAAAATACAAGGATGATTGACTGATTAGACGTGGATTTAGTTTTTTTTATAAGACATTCACATCATGGTCATAAATCCAGGTCTTTGGAACTTTATCCTGACATATAAGATTACTAAAGGCCTCATGTGGAGAGGGCTGCAGAGATTCTCTTCCAATAAATTCGAGCTCAGAGAAGTTTTAAAGCCATGCAGTAAGGTATTTCAGGATCCAGTAGGGTTTAGGGACAAGGTCTGCAGTGGTCTGCAATGAAGCCAATGTGATTTGCAGCAGTGGCTGACACTATGTATACTAAGAACACCTGCAAAATGCTAATCCTTTTCAGAGGAAAGGCTTGCTCCCCCTCTCCCATTTGTCCCATGCTGAAACGTTAATAATATAGTCCTCACAACTGACAAAGACATTTACATTTGGATTCCCTGTCTGGAGGCATGCTGATTCAATTTGTTTCCGTAATGTCCTCTTTCCCCCATCACATCATTTATTGGGAGTATTGAGGTTAGTTTCCTTTGAGTTTTCTATTTCCCAGATGGACACCCCTTCCCTTCTCAAGGTCAGCCATGTATGCAGTTCCCAATGCTACTGGTTCCTCACGACTCACATGTAGCTCCCCTGTGGCTTTCCAATAGGCTTGCATGTCTCCTCGATCTGTTCTACCCTGTCTCACTAATATGATCGAACAACTCTAGTCAGTAAGTGGGCATGGCCACACTTTAGTGGGCATGGCCATTGGAGATAGACTGTACCATTCACATCTTAATGACCCCCCCCCCCCCCCCCCCCAGAGCGTTCTCAAGAGTCAAAGATGCATGAGATATGAAGGGCTTGCTCAAATTGTGTCACAGTTTCCCATTCACTCATAAAGCTAATTGCCTACACACCTGACACTTCAGAGTGTGGCTATACTGGAATCACAGTTCTATACACTTTGAGACCAGAGGTGCTGGAAGAATCCAAATCTTCTAAAGCAATTAAAACACGTCCCCTCTCAAGTTGGTCATACAGGGGTGGCTTTTGCTAATGATTCTGCGGCTGCGACCGTGCCCACTTAATGAGCATTAATGAATTATGCAAAGGAATGGTGCAGCACTTTACATCGTATAATGAGCATCAATGCCGAGTGCAAACACTCATAGAGCACTAATCACACTCAAACACGCTCAAACAATTACTGGACAAAATTCAAATGTGAAGCTGTGCATATTGTTTACACATCAAAGACATAGCCATGTGCATATTTAATCATTGCCAAAGCTCACACATTGTGTATTTCTTTATTCATTTATTTACACAGGTAAACACATGGCAGGAAGTGTTTCTGAAATCACTGGACATGGATTCGAATAGGATTTGTCTAGAACTGTTCATGCTAGTCCTCAGAACAACGGAGGCTGGCTGAGTATAAACCATAGCGATTGAAATACACAAGTTTGCAGTAGCTTCTTCTTGTTTCGTCTGCTCATCTCTCTTCACCCAAACCCCCCGCCCCCCCACCCCAACACTAATTTCTGTAGCTCATTTCCCCATCAAAGCTGGAGTGTCCTGCATGTATGCCTGATAACAGCTTCAGAACAACCAGATATAATTTACCCTCCTCGTTCTACATTCAATTCCCGGGAACAGTGAAATTCAACAGACAAGTAGCTGGAAGGTTGCTAGATCGAATCCTGGAGCTGACAAGGTAAAAAATCTGTTGTTCTGCCCCTGAAAAAGACAGTTAACCCACTGTTCCTAGGACGTCATTGTAAATAAGGATTTGTTCTTAAATTGACTTACAGAGTTAAATAAAGGTTTTAAAAAATGTAGGGAGCACGTGAGTTTATTTCCAAAACACTATATCCACACATTGGTTACATGTGATTTTTCATCAGAAATGATTGCTTATGGGTACCCTTTGTGTGTGTAAAACATTTCTGTTCTCAAACTTTGTATTAATAGAATTTAGATGTGTATTGAAATGTGTTTATTTTTTGCTCAATTATATATATATATATATATATATATATATCCATTGTTTAGCTGGAATGGAATGTTCTCTACTGTATATGTGTTTGTCTCACCTAGCTATCTTAAGATCAATGCACAATTTTAAGTCACTGGATATGAGCATCTGCTAAATGAACAAAATGTCAAATGTAAATGTTTTACATGCAGATCTCATCAAAAACAAAGGAGGACCGGCGTCCCGGGTGGCGCAGTGGTCTAAGGCACTGCATCGCAGCTTAACACAGCGCGCTTCCAACCCGGAAGCCAGCCGCACCAATGTGTCAGAGGAAACACCGTGCACCTAGCGACCTGGTCAGCGCGCCCCGGCAGTAGGCTAAGTTCTGAGGGGGAGAGGGACGAAATTCTTAGGGTGAGACACACGGGCTACTAACAGCTTACTCCACAACATACACTTAGTATTATTTTCTTTAGCTACAGTATACATACAGGATCCTGGCAAATTACATAATTTATGCAGCAGCATACAAGACATATTTTTGGACTCGCTGTTGTGCTCACGCTCACTTGAACAGGAAGGTGGCATTATCTCGCTTTATGGTGATTTCAAGACAAGTGGGAACTAAAAAAAAAGTTCTCAGTTGTCTTGAATGCACTGAAGTCGGAGACTTCCCAGTTGTTTTGAACCCGGCCATGATTGGGTGACCCATAAGGCGGCACATAATTGGCCCAGTGTCGTCCGGGTTTGGCCGGGGTAGGCCGTCATTGTAAATAAGAATTAGTTCTTAAGTTCTTAACTGACATAGTTAAATAAATAAAAATATTTTTTAAATGAAATGTGGCAGAAGTCATTCTGGACTGACAGCTCATGGTGTTGTGTGTGAATCTCTATCCTTTTGAGCTTGGAAAAGAGACCCTTTCAAACAGATGTTTTAAATCCTTAAACCCAGACTAGGACCACACACCCTCTCCACCGAATAGCAGGCAGGGGAAGTAAAATAGTGATTGCTTTGCAACACTCCCAGTTAGCCACTGATTCCTTCCAAACAACTCATGGTTGAATTTGAGATTTTCCGACTTATGTCCAATGGCCGATGAGCACCGATACATTTTCTCTATCATTTCTCTTCATATGACAAGGATTGAAAAGTTTTTGCCATCAGATTGTCGACATGATTCATGATCGTGACTGTTTGTCTAGCTAGTTAGCTAAGATTTTGAAATTAGGATGAAGACTTGACCAGTCCAATCAAAGCCACGGTAGATATGACATCATTTTATCTGTGGCCAATGACCTGTCTATGGCAGCACCCAAGGTGGCTTGAACTGCCTAGCTCTCCCTGTAGATTCTGCAGGGAAGAAGTGTCCTCATGAGTAACAGAACACTGAGCCATTCACGGCACAGCTAGAGAAGATTACCAACGCCTACGCTCAGTGCTTTTACTGGCTGTCCCTCCACCACAGAAAGCAATGAGCTAGGCTGAAACACCTGCATTTTGGAGCTGCTTTACTCAAGAAAGAGATAATGTGTGTATGCAGCATTATGAACTCAATGAATATATTATTTTACATTGTTTGCAAACTGATATGTAACGTGAATGAATGCCAAAACAACATGCAAGACAGGCCATTTTCTTATTTTTTCTTTAGCTAAACAGGTTTGTTTAGCTAAATTAGGTGGCGCTCTGCCCCGACCTGCCCTGAATGATGGGTCGCCACTGCATGAGACATCCCGAAAACTTCTGTAGCATCCAAACGGTTTGGCCTACAATATGTCCACCATGGAAAGATGAGACTCTACGACCCCAACAAGCTCACGGGACTCGTCTGAAGTCTGTTCCGCCAACTTCTGTCTGTAGCGTCCAAACAGTTTGGGCTACACAGTGATATGACCCCTCTATGGAAAGGTGAGACTCTCACAAACACATACATGCATTGCTTTAGGGTGCCCACAAGCCTCATCTGAAGGTAGCCAGGTATGAGTAAAACATTTTTACGTAAGTACTGTACTGTATATATGGAATTAGTTTAGTGCCCCCCCCCAAAAAAAGGGGATACATAAGAGTAAAAAAAGTATAATAATTTCCTGATCTTTCTTATACAGTACCTCTCAGAAATAGGACAGACACTTTAAAATAAACTTCCTTTTGATATTTTTTTTTTCTCTCTGTTTTTCCCTGTATGAATCTGTTATTCAATGGGTTTCTATGGGCTAAAGGCAGTAAGGCCGAATCATTTTATATTTTTGCATATATTCTAAAGGGGTCCTAAAATTCAAAATCAAATAGCTAAATGATCCTTGGTATGACCATCTTAAAATAATTGGGTACAGGTTGCGTTGGCTTCATCTACTTATTCTACATTCGACGATACCAGCCATTAGTCGGTGACATTATCCGGGGCTGAGCTCGACAAGGGTGGATCCCGAAAACGGTTCTTCTCACAAAAATGTCTGAAAGGGCAGAGCGGTTTGAGCTACAAATTATGACCCATCTATGAAAAGCTGAGACTCTCACGAACACACACCTCTATGACGTTAGAAGTTCAGTGGTTCTTCTACATGGAAGATCATAAGAAATCCCAGGACATAGTGTTAATAATAAGCTCACATAGTTGTTGTCACAAGCTCCACACCGTTGTCATAGATTAGTTGGATATTAATTTCCCACTGAGCAAACAATTTCTGTACTTACAACATTCTTATAAATGCATTTATTAAAAATCAGGTTTATCAGGTTTTATAATTGTTTTATTGCCATTTGTCAATACAACTCAAATGCAGCTGTTTTTGTCAAATTGTTTTATGTTCTACTTGTAGCCCTGGTTGTCCTGAAAAGGAAATGGTACACCACTTCAATGTGAGGACAGAGCAAGCAGATGAATGAAAGTAGTGCTGTGGGAAGCCTGTTTACAATGGAGTTAAGAATAAAACAAGGACCCTTTGAACCTCTTGTGTATGTTTGCTTTGCCCCTTGCTGTCTTGCCTTGTGATTACATGATAAGGAGGAAACAAAAATTGTTTAAGGTGTGATTTTATATTTTTCTTTAACCTTTATGTAAATAGGCAAGTCCGTTAAGAACAAATTCTTATTTACAATGGAGGCCTACCCCGGCCAAACCCGGACGATGCTGTGCCAATTGTGCACCGCCCTATGCGACTCCCAACCACGGATGGTTTTGATACAACTTGGAATTGAACCAGGGTCTGTAGTGACGCCTCTAGCACTGAGACGCAGTACCTTAGACCCCTGCGCCACTCGTGAGCCCAACATCTGCCTTAATCAGGAGTCTGACTTAGACAGAGAAAGACAGAAATTAGTTCTCAATTGGATTGGCACAAACCAGGAAATGAAGTGTCTCTTCCCCCCCCCCCCCCAGAGCAGTGTGATTGTCTGTCTCCGCTTCTCTACAGGCTACTGAGTTTCGTGGGAGGGAGAGATGTGGGGGGTGTCAAAATTCCTCTCAGTCCCCTGAGAAATCAGTTATTGTTTTACAAAAGGATACTTATAGAAAAGGATCTTTGATAGAAAATCGAATTTTACTTCATAGAAAGGCTGCAATGTGCCATCGCTGTCCATTTAAAGTTTCTACAGAAGACGTGGTTACACTTGAATTATATCTTACAGCACGCTTAAATGACTACAGTGTTTTAGAGGTTACCAAGGAATATTAAGGTGGCAATATTTTCAGACTGCATAATCTTTTAAAAAATGTGAGCACTGCAGACAATTCCCTTCTCCTTGGAGCCCAATTACGGTTTCTCTCTGCACTGTGGCAGACTGCTACCGAACCCAGCTACAGCCACAGTTATTCCTTCTCATCCTTGTGTAACTCAGAGATATGAGGTTCAGGTTTTTTTATTTTGCGTTTTATTTGTGCACTAATAAATGTGGGGTGAGCTTGCTTGTACTGAGTCCAGAAAATGATGCATAAAGATAAGTGACGAATGGGAAAAAATTAGCAGGGGTCCTTTGAAACAAAACTAGAAAATGTTCTATTAAAATGTTGAAAAGAGTCAAAAGGTATTTGGTAAATTATTATACCACTCCTATAGCCTAATGTTGAATGAATCCCCCTCCCCAGAATAAAAAAAAAATATAGTCTCTAATTTGTAACATCATCCTAAAAGGGTTTTGCAAAGGCAATCAAGGGTCTTGTATGGGATAAATACTCCCAGTGGCAAAAAAAAGAAGAGACAATACAGATAAGGTTCTAATACACAAAGCACTTCTCTTCAACCACACCTCCCTGTCTCCTTGGTGTAAAAAGCCAGTAGACTGGCAAGACTGACCTAATACTTGAGAGATTTCATTCAGTCCATTTTCACACCGGTGGTGGAGCGGAGAGGGGTGGAGAGGTGGAAAGTGATACAGAAAAAGAGAGCGATTGGAACTGCTGTGGTGAAATGTGGGCTAGAGAGAGAATACAGGAAGTGGAGGGAGAGTAAATAGTTCAGCTGCTGTTCCAAATACATTTCATTTAAAACAATAGTTATGGTCATTAAGTACAATATAGCGTACTAGAGGTAGAAAACAGAAACAACACAATGATTGGTGAGACATTCTGTAATAGTAGTTAGACTTATACAAATACACTCAGTACCGTGTCGGACCCCCCTTTGCCATGGTCAGCAACCATGTTCGGATACACTGTGGCGTTCAATCGTTGCTCAGTTGGCATCAAGGGCCCTAACGTGTGCCAGGAAATCATTCCCCACACCAGGACACCACCGCCACAAGCCTTTACCATTGACACCAGGATGGGTCCATGGACTCATGCTGCTTACGCAAAATCCTGACTCTGCCATCAGCAGGACGCAACAGGAACCGGGATTCGTCGGACCAGGCAATGTTTTTCCACTCCTCAATTGTCCAGTGTTGGTTGGGTATGGCGTGCCCACTGGAGCTGCTTCTTCTTGTTGTTTTTAGCTGATTGGAGTGGAACCCTGTGTGGTCGTCTGCTGCAATAGCCCACCCGTGACAAGGATCGACATATTGTGCGTTCCAAGATGTCATTCTGCACACCACTGTTGTACTGCACCATTATTTTTCTGTTTGTGGCCTGCCTGTTAGCTTGCACAATTCTTGCCATTCTCCTTTGACCTCTCTCATCAACTAGCTGTTTTCGGCACCAGGAATGCTGCTGACTGGATGTTTTTTTGTTTTTTGTTGCACCATTCTCGGTAGACCCTAGACACTGTCGTGTGAAAAGCCCAGAAAGGCGGCCGTTTCTGAGATACTGGATCTGGCGCGCCCGGCACCAATGATCATACGCCACTCAAAGCCGCTTAGGTCACTCGTTTTGCCCATTCTAATGTTCAATCGAACAGCAACTGAATGCCTCAATGCCTGTCAGCCTGCTTCATATAGCAGGCCATGTGACTCTAAGAGCGATCCATTTTCATGAATGGTGTAGTGTACCTAATAAACTGGCCACCAAGTATACATGCCAGTAAGCCAACAAGAACAATTAGTGCGAATATGGTTAGCCAAGTATCTTGTAGGCAATTGCTTTCAAAAGCAGCCTACATTACAGATTCTCAAGGGAT
Source organism: Oncorhynchus clarkii lewisi (assembly GCF_045791955.1). Lineage (NCBI taxonomy): Eukaryota > Metazoa > Chordata > Actinopteri > Salmoniformes > Salmonidae > Oncorhynchus > Oncorhynchus clarkii. Next base: position 55,741,507 of record NC_092152.1, read on the forward strand.
GAGAAATAAAGCGTTTTCTATTTACTGTAGTAAGCTATCATTCCATGGATATCCACCTTTCATAAAATGTACTATGTGGAAGCTCGCTAAAGCACTCTGGAGCATCGTTTTCCTCGTTTCTCTGTTAACGTGCTGTTGCTAAGAGACCAAACAGTCTTCCTCATTCTCACTCCTGACTCCCACCCACTCAGAGCGAGCATGTGTCCCGTCTTTCACAGACCCCTCATGTGATGTTCAACACCGTAAACTCATGAAGCGTGGAGAAAAGGGGGTTGAGGTAGAAAGAGGTCCCTACCCAACCTCATGGTGCTCCTCATCACAACCCCCCATTCCTATTTGGTGCACTGTAAAAAATAAAATAAAAATCTTCCTCTCATATAAGGTTCTTGTTTTTTAGTGGGAGAGAATTCCGTCATTTCCTATAACAATGATTACCTACAGTATGTGTTCAAAAAGTGATTTGCATTATTTTCTCTAAAGAAAATGAACTACTTGTAATTCAGGAAACAATAGAGAACAATTAGTAATGGCGTCTTTTTGTCGGCACAAATGCCACCATGGCTCGTTTTACAAAACCTATAGGGAAATTAATGAGTTTTTGTAGGATTTTGGATACACACGGCGAAAATAAGATCTGTGGTTATCACAGGCTTAGATCTTACACGTTTTGTCTATGAGATAATCGTCATCAGCTAACACCACTCTGTGAATTTTAAAGCATTTGTGTAATAACAATAACAAATCAAGGCGTCATTATTCACAAAAGTCATGTTACCTCACTGATATATCATAGAACAAAAAGGTATAAGAAATCTCCTCTGCCTGTGTTAACCTCAGACCTTTCTTCCCCCAGCATTTATCCCAAAACCTTATTCTTTCCCCATTGGAATGGCTGAAGGAACCAGTGACTCATTTGTTTTTTTAGGGCTACAAGCTGGCAAGCTGTGTCACTAGGAGAGCTGTCTATAGCGCTGGCCTAGCATACGGTACCCATTCGACATCCAATATCTTCAAAGGCCAAAAATACAACTTCTCAATTATTCATGTGTATGTGGGGTTTTGACACTCATGCGGGTCAGTGGCACATAGGGAGGATTGAAGGCTACTCCTGTGCACATGGAGTTAGGTCAGCAGCTTTTATAAAAACCTGATGGCTGTAAGCAGAATTTTAAAATGGCAAATACCTAGAAAGAATAGCTAAATGTAATAAATTAACTGAATAATTTGTGCCTACTAAAAAAATTGTACTGAATGTTGAATGTGTGTGCCACTTACGGTAATCCCTTTCATTTGTCATTTTATGTCTTTCTCCTCCATTGCCCATCTGTAACCATCACACAACCTAAATCATCCTGGTTAGATAATGGATTTAAATCGCATATTAATTGACTGGCATATGCAAATGTAAGCTGCCACTGATCACATGGGAAGTGAGTACATGAATCATGACACCTAGAGGTTTCAAAATACTATATCCCCATGCATCCCTATATGGTCATTCTTTATATAATGTTGGGAACCGCAGCCTGTCGTCATCATAAATAATATCAAATTCAACTGCTTTCCTCAGAGTAAATAATTAGAGGACAAATACAGGCCAGTTCATTAGACCCTTGGAGCCATTGGTGTGTATATTAATAGTAAACACTGACACTACTTAGTCTACAGAATGTTTGGAAGAGTTAAGAAGCAAAACACACACCTCTAAAATGTCATCTCCAGCTCTGCAGGGGACTTTTTGTTGATGTTTGAGCATGACTGCACCTAAAATTGAATTCAAAGCATGAAGGAAAAAAAATGTCAGGGCATGGAGTGAGAAGAGCTCATATAAAGATTTATTTGCTAGTGTGTTGAGTAATTTAACTCGAGTAAAACAAGAGCAGCAGGAGGGGGAAGGAGAGAGAGAGAGAGATGGAGCAAGGGAAGGAAGATAAAAAGTTCTCTTATCAGTTCAATGGATGAGCATTCTGCTGTGCTTTGAACCACTTTTTCAATCCCTGTGCCAGACACCCCTCCTCTCCAGCTCACAGTCGGAGCCGAGCAGGAGGTGTTGAGGCTGAAAGTAAATGGGGACTGTGGGCTGCCCAACTCCTCCAGGCTTGCTAAGCTCAGCGTACACTCCAAAGCTTCCTGCCATAGCTTACAGCAGTAACGCAACCACATTTAATGTGCCATGATTTTACAATATCATCACATTTTGTGTCCAATCTACTGAACGAGCACATACCCGTCTCTAAAAATAAATCTACGGTGGAGGAACATTAGATAGTAGACAAGCCCATACAACTCGTAGAAGCTGCACATATAAAGAAAAAGGCCAATTGTATTTGTTGCAATGTTTTTTTACTGTCCCTGTTCTTCTAGGTCTAAATAGTCCTGTGTGGGTACAGTACTTGACTCGTTTCCCATTTTATTCGCTGCCTCCACCTAACCCGTCGCCGAATGTGAGACAAAGCTTTGACAAAGCCAATTATCAGGTTGGTGATGGCACCAGTGAGTCACTGACAGATCCCGACAGTGTGATTTACCTGGAGGTGGCTGGTTCTCTTGGGAAAGGTTTCTACTCTTGGAACATGAGGCAGACATGTTTCAGTATATTTCTGGATGCTTGGATGTACGGATTCTTAATTTTTTTTGTTGTTTGGCTTATTCATGTCTGACACCCATTTTCTGCGTATGTGTGTGGTATATGCATGTATGTGTGTGTGGTATATGTATGTGTGTGGTATATGTGCTCATCTTTTAGTAGAAAAGTCACTAGTTTGATTGGAGGTGTAGGGGAAGATGCTAAATCTATCCAAATGCTAATGAATTCTATACATTATTTCTTTAATGTTTCCATTAATGTATGTACTATACATGAGATTCAGATGCCACCTAGTGTAACAAATACACTGTCGCTTGGCATATATACAGTGAGCTTTTATTGAGCAAATATGAAGGCAGTGCAGTAACCGTCAAGATTCTGAATGCTAATAAATGGGGGAAACACAGGATATGAAATCACATTAACATTAACCACACAACCAACACAATAGAACATTGAGTACTGAATGTCTCACAATCACCCAAAATAATATCTATAACAGTGTCAAAAAGACAACAAATGTTTTAAACATTTGGGTGAGAGAATAATTGCAACCAACTGGGTGGTGAAGCATCCACAACACAACATAAAGCGATGAGTATTGTGCCAAGTGAATTTGACCTCATCCAGAAAGCTAATTGATTAGCTGCCATTTGATTTTATTTCAAATAGTTGTTGGTTGAAATATCTGATGCAGTCTTCTAAATTCATTTATTCAAGTGTCCTCCTATTGGGGTGAACATACAAAAGAAACATAAAAAGGCACAACATCATCAGCAGTGTTGACAAAGTTCACAAAAAAACAAACATTTATTCTCATGTTATGAAACGCACGATTGAAAGAAAACATGTATTTTTCCATTGTAAGATATAGTATAATAAAAGCCCAATACTCTCTGCAAGTAGTACAACCTGTTCACCCTCACGATGTCCTGGCGACTCATCTGTCGGGCCCCTCCGGCCTGAACACTAGTCTGGCTTTGGAATGGTAGTTGGCAGCTTACCATAATCTTTAGCGAATGCATACCTGGAAGACAAACCATTGCATAGTACATGTGCAACTGTAGCATACCTGTAGGTGGGAGATTGAAGGTTTATTTTTTGCTTGAATAAATAGATAGTCCTAGAAGCTGACCTTCCATAGTGCATCGCAGAGGTGTAGTCATACGGAATCATCAAATGATTGGTTTCCACCTTTCTGAAGAGGTGTTCCTTGCCTAAAAGAAGAGATTTAGAGATACATGTTTCACTGTGATAAGACATTAGTATTGCCAGTCTGACGATAGAAACACATTAGCAACCTCTAAAACAAAGTGAAAGTGGAGGCCTCTTACCTTTGCTGATGTTCTCTGTGACAACGGTGACATTATTGTCCCGGTCACCGCAGTTCTGCTCATGGTGGAAGCCCAGAGCATGCAGGACTTCATGCTGGACTGCACCATGATGGGACACAGCCACGCTGCTGTAAGGAGATCACCTGCTGACCACCCAAATATGACCAGCACCTTAGAGACAAGGAGCAAAGCACACAGGCAGTCTTATCTTCGATATTAACAGTATTGTGTCAGGAAAGACAACGACTGGAGACAAATCTGCATTATACAAATTCCCTTTTCACTTGAACGTCTACTTGTAACACCCATTTCCAGGGTGGAAATACAAAATAATCTTGATGCTGCTTCCACCACACATATTGGACGCAGGTAGACCGGTGGAAGGAGATCAGTCCTTTTATGAAGATATCTTGCTCCTCTAAAGCTGTAAAGAACGAATGAGACGATTTTCACCGCACTGAATTTAGGACCCTTTAAATTGGACAGCAGTAAGGCGACCATAATGAAAGTTAGGTGTGAATGGCCACTATACAAAATTCATTCAAAAATAAACTTACTATACAAAGAGGAGATATACACAGGCACAACCCCATTGTTGCTTTTTTAGGCCACTTGCAATCTCGAGCCGTGCATGGAGAAGCATTCCGAATCCCAGTTTCCATAGCAATATCTCCAAATAGGAAGAATGTATCATGTCTGTCAATGCCTATGGTAGGAAATAATGGTAAATACTTAAATCCAGAGTTCATTGCCATGGTTTCACCTTGTGTCATTATTGGACCATAGAAATAGGAATAAAAACATGTGTCTGTGCTTTGGACAGCATAGTGTACACAAGATCCAATAGATTTGACACACATTCTTTAAAGCAAGATCTTACCCAAGTTTTCGTTGGCTGCCTCAGTTACGTCGGAGACGTCAAGATCACTGTCAAATGTATCTGTACCAAAGACAAAGCATTAAAGGCAATCTAGAATAATCATCGTATAATAACTGCATCATGTAGCAGGTTGAATTAATGTTTCAGATGTTGTCTTGACTCGTCTTCTCATAACAAGAAAATGGGATTCATGGCCTACCTGAGGTGTCCATGTCCTCATTTCCAGTTGTCACCTCATTCAAAGTCTGCAAAAACAAGATAACACATAATTACAATAAATAGAACACTCATGCAATTTATTTAGTATGGCAGCGGAAGCAGTCATAACATTCATATTGAAAAGCTATTCCTACGATAATACGACTTTGTGAGATGTCTTACCACCAGAGGATGACAGTTTACTGCACATAGCAATGCTGAGGTAAGGCTCAGCATGAAGACAAGAGTCATGATGAAGGTGCTCTGGTCAAAGTGTTTTCCCTCTTAATCAAAGACCGGAAAGAAAACATGCTTATTTTATACAAATTTGTCTCTTAAGACATTCAAGCGTTCAACTATCCAATATTACTCAGATATAATCAAATGTAAAAAATAAAAAAAAACGTACACATCCAATACCTCCAATGTTGAACAAAGAAAGAACATTGTAAAAAAATTCAGTCAAGTAGCATTAAAAGTATAGTGTGGGTAATATGGAACTAGCATCGTCCTTTTAGAAAGAGCAGTTAAGCACTTACCTGATGTAGGAAAAACTGCAGGTGAAATGAAGCAGGATCTACTCTGCTTTTAAACACAGATGCCGCAAAGTAGAAATGTATCATCTATTTAAGCTTAACCATAAACTCATTCATTCGAGATAATGTCAGTATCGCGTGATCCATATGATAAAAATGTTTAAAGTGAGAGAGTGATGGTTCCTTGGAAGCTAGGCAGATAACCACTCAGCAGTCAAAACATCTGGTAAGGTGCAGGCTACTGTAGCCTCCCAAGACAGGTTTGAAATAATTATTTGAGCTCTCCTAATCATGGTTAGCCAAACCTGGGTCAAATACAATTGTCAAATACTTGACTTCTTGACACATTTTGGCCATGAAGAAAAGTTCCAATGGAATAGTACCAACATTGCAAACTTCAAGCTAAATCAGGTGCACCTCAAAGATATGTATTTGGCCCAGGTCTCTGGGGTTATGTTATCACAATTTTGTCAACGCCATAATCCATTTGATAAATGGATACTTCACCAAATAAAACTATTTTGAAAATATCAATGTTTTGGTTATGGAATAAACATAGCAAAACCATAAATACATGCTGCTTTATGATTTAGATAAATCATTGTTTTGAATTGCCTATGCTATATGACACTTTATAGTCAACAACACTCTTCTCAGACTTGAACACGTGCAGCCAAAATAGAAAGGTCTGCAGATATGCTCCAAAACAACTTTCCTCTAGTATACCTGGTGTACATGGCAATTTAAACATTAGGAATACCTTACTTTGCCCTCAGAACAGCCTCAATTCGTTGGGGCATGGACTCTACGAGGTGTCGAAAGTGTTGCACAGGGATGCTGGCCCATGTTGACTCCAATTCTTGCCACAGTTGTGTCGAGTTGGCTGGATGTCCTTTTGGTGGTGGACCATTCTTGACACACATGGGAAACTGTTGTGCACTGCAGCTCTTAACATAAACCGGTGCGCCTGGCACCTACTACCATAAAGCCTTCAAAATCACTAACATTGTCTTGCTCATTCATCCTCAACCCAAAGATAAGACGACCCTCAATAGCAGACATACACAATCCACGTCTCAATTGTCTCAAGGCTTAGAAATTCTTCTTTAATCTGTCTCCCCTTCATCTACACATATTGAGTGGTTTTAACATCACCTGGTCAGTCTGTCATGGAAAGAACAGGTGTTAACATTGCATATAGTCAGTGTATGTATGAAAACGATGGTGTAGTTATGCGGTTCTCACCATTTTTACATTTATATTCAAGTTTGAACTTTAACATTCAAACATCAACTTCACGACATACATCCCTTACAATAAAATGTCACAAGTAGTTTACATGCAATAACCATCATTACTGTAAACGCCGTGTTTGTTCTCATTATGTTTTGGTTCCACAAACGGACACCCAAGCCCAATGTAAATCGCAAAGCAACTCAGTCACTACATTGAAGGAAACGTACTCTATATAAAATGGTTCCGTACACCACTCCTGGGAATGCCAGGGCTTTAAGGTCATGTTATCAGTGCAAATTTAGAGATTTACTACCGGCTAGAAATGTGCAGAATAATATCCAGGAAGTACCAATATTGTTATTCCCATGTGACAGATGTATTGGAGTAATTTTATGGATTGTTTGTTCACTGGTTTACAGTAAATCACCATTCTCTTTCTCAAAGGGCATGGTTCACCAATGCATGTCTTGATAGGGTTAGGGTCTTAAAAAGTAACCTTCGGTAAGATTTGTAATGAGAAAATGTGTTATCAATTCATAAGACACATTTTATATTAATCTCCAGACATAAAATGGTTGTGTCATTCACTCAAATCATTTCCAAGCATAAGAATCCATTCAACAATACTACCGGATTATCCTCCTCATAGGACGAAAAGTGAAAATAATTCAACTAGTGGATTGGGATTTGATTCAAATGTTTAATTTCTGAATTGTACATAGATTAGCTTGTTACAGAAGTTTCATGTAAAACCATGTTCACAGTGAGTGCAGAGCCGTGGAGACAGAAATGTTTCCATTGTCCTCAAAACAGTCTCATAGCTAGCTGTACACACCTTGCATCTCATCTCTTCCCACAGGTTTCAATCAACTAACTTAAACAAGTCTTACGTCTCCCTGGTTTAGTTGGTTTAGTTCATATGCAAAAGAAAAAGATAATTAAAATGATTTAAAGAAAAATAAATTAAAATGCAAATAAGTCTGACTGTAGGTAAAATTTCGAATACAAAAAAAGGGTAGCGAAATAGGCGATATGGAATTACTCTCATAACCCTAATCTCACAAAAGTATGGCTATTTTACTGAAAATAAAAAACTAAGTGTGCACAGCAAACCAACGTGGGTTTGAATGCACTGTAACCTTAATCTACTAACCATCCCAAACATACCATTAGAAATATTAAGTGTATCTACATACTAAACATAGGGTCGGGAAAATGAACGTGAAGTACACAACATATCGTAAAGAAACTGCAAGTAACAGGTGAAAAACTGTGCATACCATCTCATCTTAATAAATACTTGGAAGTGAATTGTGCTTTGAGTGAAAGCTACTGAAATGTCAAAATGTTTTTGATGCACAACAGAAGAGATCCTTTCTGCATCCTTGCAGAGGCATTCTCGTGATCAGTTAACTTGCCATGTACTATCTTGTCCTCCAGGGGTCGCTCATAACGTCACCCAGCCTAATCCACTGCCGAGTGCTGCCAATCACATGGCAGGGGAGGGCTCTGCAGACATACTTCCCTGTTATCCTTTTCAAAAGGCACTGTACCGGTTATGCCTATCACAAAGACCGAGGATAAAGCCCATGGGACGATGACCTCCATTCTGCTATTAATCCTCTAGTAGTTTGTTAAGGAAACATCAGTTTTTAAATTTGGACTATATTCCTGTTTCATTATACTTGAAATGAAGAGCAACAGCTGTCGCAACAAAAACACCAAGCACATCCAGTCTTCTGGGAGAGGGGGGGGGGGGGGACAACGACAACTGGCTGTGCTGGTGTTGTCAGTAATTCTCATGTCTGTACTCTGTTGTACCAATGGCTGCATTACTGCCCAGGAAGGGGGCGGGTCATCAGGATGTGACGACCTGGACGTAGTTAGCAGGGTAAAGGCCCACCTCTCTGTTGGCCAGCTGCCCTTTGCACCAGCCCTGCTCGTCCTCCTCGCCCATCTTCATTAGCTCTTCACCTGAGTGATGAGAGAGCAGAAAGCACAGGGGAACACGCTTAAATAATAACTCACACTTTCTCCAGTCCCATGTATATCTGGAATATTCCACGGGCGCCACCTGTTGGGAGTGTGAAACATCTTCAGTGCAATTACATGCACCATAATTCATCCATATTCATGTAATGCACTGAATCTGAATCTGTTGTGTTACAGGGACCACCACAAGGTGGCAGCATAATTACCTGTGTACATCATGTTCACACCATATCCAAATGGTTGAAATGACTAATTATTGACATCTAGCTATATCATCTCTGTTTAATCCGAGGTGCTCTTCTAGAAAGCAAAAGCTCATTTTGAGGGCTTATTCCTTCTCCAAAGTACTGCCTCATATGATTTGGCCTTCTGTGATCCCTCAAGACTAGAACCAAAAGTAGACCAAAAGCAAGGCAACTGTGCACTAAGGTCTACTACAATCTCTCTACATGGGCACTTCAACTCCTATTATCCAGTATCCTCTCCAAATCCAAGGGTGTACGACCCCCCTCTGTGTAGATATCTACTAATCTAGGAGATGGCTCCCAGTTAGACTGGGCTCTGATGTGCGCTTAGACTGGTTAAGCTCCACTGGGAGGGAGACTTGAGTGTGACCCCACCAATCAGAGGGGCCTGGCACTGCCTTAACAGCAGCTTTATTTTCACTAGCGTAACAAAGGGTCCTCTAGGGTTGTAGTGATCATGGGAATTAACTGCTAGTCAAAAATAATGGCCAATGTTACCCTGTGCCTTTTAGCTGGCTGGAATCATCTAGGATAAAATAACAGCATTTTGTGAAGTCTCTTGACAAATGACAAGTATGGTTCAGTTCAAGGTTCATTCACACACACAATGCACAAAACAATCATCATGACCATCAATTGCAACACTTACCTGCAGTGTTGACGAGTTGTAGGAGTTTAAAAATTATTATTTGATAATCATTTAGTTTGGCAGCATTTATTGCCTTCTTATTAGTTCCGTAGCTATTTTGAGTGTTAAAACATTCAGAATTACAATGAATAACTTCACCCAAAGCTGTAAATACAATAATGTTTCAAACAGGACATCCTATGAAATAAATATATCAAGGATATATGTGTAAATAAAATCAGACCAAAGGGAACCAAGGCTGATCCTATACATATCCTTTCCATAACTAAATCAGGTAAGCGGTAGGATACAAATGATATTGCTGCACAGTGTCTTCAAATCTGGTGTTGTGCAAATCACACTTGTATTAATTCTCCTACTGTTTCTCTTTAAAAATTGAACACGTTTCTAGACCAAATGAACAAACGGTGAATTAATATCCATGCAAGACAAAGTGTGCATTAGGACCAGTGAGCTGTGGCTGCCATGCATACATTGGTCCGAGTGTGTGTGTGTGTGTGTCGATGTCCGGTGACATTAATAAGCATTAGTAGGGATTAATACCTGCTTTAAAGCTCAGCTCATCCGCCTCCTGCCCAGTGTAATCATACAGCGCTCTAACTCGTACACCTGCTACCTTCTCTTCCTCCTCCACCCCATTAGCAGCCATGACCTTTTTGGGGATGTCTTCGTCAGACCAGTCTGATGAGTAGTCTTTAACCCCTCTATTGACAGGAAAGGAAAAAGGGCAGAGGGTTAGTATCCCTTGGCAAAAAAAAAGCTAAACAAAATCTATTATTACTTTGAGTAGTCATACAAGGATGGAATGAAGAAAACACTGAACATGTAATGTTCTCTTCCAAACTACACATGGAGGCTGAAACCAGAAACCAAACAATGTCTTATAAAACGGGCCGTGTATTCTCATGTCACTGTAGCAATAACTAACCAACAGAGGGTGGTAGAGACCACAGGGTCATTCTAACCCTAACCCTAACCCCCCCCAACAAGTTCTATGAAAGGTGACACTACATCAATATAACTTCATTTGATCGCAGTGCTCACACACTCAGATGAACAATCTGTGACTGGTGTGTATGCATGTTAACTGAATATAGAGGTTAAATGCAACAAGAAAAATAAAAAAAGAGGCAAAAAATACAAGGCCTCTGACTCAGCACTAGTACAAACACTAATTAGAGGCTGCAGCTCTCTGTGGATACAGGAAGTTAACTCCTTGGGGGACCATGGTTACTAAGAACACAAGACAAATACAGTAGCAGAAGCCAAACCGTTTTTAAAAAGCTGGAATAATTGTAGTCTAAACACCTCAGAGGTACAGTATACGTCTCTGGAGCAAACCAGCTTTGGAGCAAACCAACAGGGAGTTAAACACAATAATTGTCATCCTTTCATTTGTCATGTTTTTGAAAAATAAAAACTCCACCTCAAGTACCAAAGTCATACATTTTTATTACAAATAAAGAATGTACTCCTCATAAACGTCCATTGTCCCATGGTAACAGTGAGTCAGAAAAACAAGATACTGTACTTCACAACTATTATTCCCAGTCTTTCCTGCTCCATGCACAAGGCAACTATTGTATTATAGAATATGAATGACACATGCTAACATTGTTAAGTCACTGCCCTAAAGCTGAGAAGACAAGTCATGAATCGTGGTGCAGTCAGACAGTAATCTCTAGCTCTGAATTTGAACAACTCATTTGGTACAGAAGCTACTGTGATAGGTCATTTGCAGGTCACAGAGAGCATAGTTACCTGGTGGTCTCCTGAGGGGTCTGGGGCGCCTCCTCGCTCGAAGGGACAATGTTGGTCAGGGTGACCACGTCCTCCGCCCGGCTGTTCCTCGCCTTCTGGTTGGAGATGGAGCGGTTTGACTCAGGGGACCACTCCTGGGACAAACAGACAACTTAATATAAGACACTTTAAAAAGCATGGAACTATTTAGTGTTTTTTAACTAAACACCAGCTGGGAACATCCCATTTCCTCACACATTACAGAGGCTTCTTCCAAACAGTATAGTTTATTTTGAACATTTCTCACACTTACTGAGTGAAATATTTACTGTATTCATCTGGCCTATTGTGTTATGTAAATAAAAATAAACATTTTAAATCAATGCAGTCGATCAAAACCCCACCCAAACACCACAAAAGAACAGCCACCTCACAGAACTGTAATCTAAACCAAAATCACCATCCAATGAAAAGTGGAGGGAAAAAACGACAATAAACGGTGTTAACTGATAACACCGTTTCGCCAGTCACATGTTGAGGCATCATCTTTGGGAGGATACTAAATTACCAGAGCGCTTTTGAAGCCTTGTGCCTAGTGCTGGAGTCACTACAGAGAGCTGTGCTGCTCCCCAGCCAGGACAAAGGGCTCCTGTGTCCGGGGAAACCAGTGGGAATGCCAAAGGATTCCTAAGAAGACAGAGGAGAGCTGCCTCATTCTCGCTCTCCACAAGCTTCACAGTGGCTTTGCCTGGAACTGTAAACCAATGCCGGTTTCCAGATCAACATGCTCCTGTGTGCCAGCTATCGCCAGCTTTAAATTGATCATTATGAAGTACAGAATTTTTTGTTCACAGTAGCTGTAATTTTCCACAAAACCGAAAAATTGCATTTTGCAGCCCCCTGCATGTGCAGTAGAGTGAAGGTGGTGACTGAGGAGCAGTTTTAATGGCATGGCTTACGAACCTTGGGCTGTGTGTGGGGTGGTCAGAGCAGGCTTTAGCTCTAAGAAAGCACTCCAACATTCCAGAACCCACTCAGGTCCACATGTCACACAAGGGCCCATTCAATGTCGGGCCCATTCAATGTCATCCCCATTTGGAATTTACCAACAGTCCAAGCAAGAGCTCAATATGGCTCTATGGAGAAGATTTCTTATTTATATGAACAGTGAACACCTTTTACAACGTTTCTTTACCAGATAATTTGGCTTTCATATATACTATTTGAAAATCCGTAAACATAGGCAACATTTATTAGAAGCTTACAGTAATGAATTTGTAATTGTATCTCATGTGCCCTCCTTCAATAGACAATTGTTTACATAAAAAAAGGTTAGACCAGCAAATGTCCTTTACCTCAAACTGTGGCCAGTTCATGCTCATGCCAGGCCCATGGGTGTTTCTCCACCACCTCAGGTCTTCGCTGTCATTGGCTGCAGTGATGGTCTGGCCCAGGTCACAGTGCAGGACCTCGAATCTAAGGGACAAATTCCTCTGTTAATCACTGGAGTCACATTCTCCACACTAAACACAATACTGGGGTCAATGAGCAAGATTGCATCCACACGTGTTGAACTAACAACAATTATGTAACGTGAACATCTTGGGAATTAATACATAGGATAACAGGGGTTTGTGGCAAAATGAGAGCACACGCTTCAAAAACCATTTCATTATAGGAACATAAAATACTACAAACCATTTTTTTTTAAATGGGACGATACGGAGAGGTCCACAAATAAAACTGAAATCACCATAACATTGTTATTTAGCTTTCTATTGGAATGTGTGACAGAGGTTGTTTTTGTTGTGGGATTGGTGGACTTTATCCAGTCAAACCCATAGTTCAACCCTTACTGTATGTACTATGCTAGGTTTATCGCAGTCTCTGGTAATACCAAGCTATAAGAATGTGGCCAAATTCCACTGAATATTTGTTCAGCCCAATCATCAACAGTGGCGTGGTCACCTGGCCCTTGTCTAAATAGAGTAAGGACCTGATATGAAAGACTGCTAGTTAAATGGACAACGCCAGCAGTTGAACATTCACTCCTTGTGTACACATTCTGTTGAACAGAAATGTAGGCTAATACTACGAAGTACTTGCACTAATAGATGCCCACGCTCAAAGTCTACTGTTCAACCGTATCACTCTATGCAACTGTGAAACATGACTGATGTCTCATCATACCTGTAAGTAGCGAATGTCCAGTGCCCAATTCAAGATAAATGGAAAATATATTTCTTAAAAATAAATCTATGAACCTAGATACGTTCTTAACCATTAATAGGTGTCCAGAAAATGTTTAAATAAAAAATTTAAAAAATACCTCACTTCACAGTACAAGAATAGAGGTACTAGTCAGCAGAATGTGATTGTCATACCCATCATTACTGGAGAGGTCCAAGTGTTTGTGGATGTCCAGCAGGACCTCCTTGAAGAAGCACAGCCTGTTCTTCTCGGCCTCCTGGGTGATCTCAAACACCTGCTCCATGTCCTCCATGTAGCGTGGGTTGCAGCGGTTCAGCTCCTCCAAAGCCTTCTCATAGCGCTCCTTTGCCTGGAGTTAAAAATCAGACACACAACTAACTAGGCCTCTTGCTTCAGACACAGATCACAGCATCACCATCTTTACGTGCAAAACAAGAAATGGGAGTAAATGGTAAACTCGCATTAGCCATATACACTACCGTTCAAAAGTCTGGGGTCACTTAGAAATATCCTTGTTTTTGAAAGAAAAGCACATTTTTTCTCCATTAAAATAATGTAAAACTGATCAGAAACAGTGTAGAGATATTTAATTTTGTAAATGACTATTGTAGCTGGATTGCTGAATTTTCATGGTATATCTACATTGGCGTACAGAGGCCCATTATTAGCAACTATCACTCCTGTGTTCCAATGGCAGGTTGTGTTAGCTAATCCAAGTTTATCATTTTAAAAAGGCTAATTGATCATTAGAAAACCCTTTTGTAATTATGTTAGCACAGCTGAATATTGCTGTCCTGATTAAAGCAGCAATAAAACTGGCCTTCTTTAGACTAGTTGAGTATCTGGAGCATCTGCATTTGTGGGTTCAATTACAGGCCAAAAATGGCCAGAAACAAAGACCTTTCTTCTGAAACTCGTCAGTCTATTCTTGTTCTGAGAAATGAAGGCTATTCCATGCGAGTAGTTGCCAAGAAACTGAAGATCTCGTACAATGCTGTGTACTACTCCCTTCACAGAACAGTGAAAACCGGCTCTAACGAATTGAAAGGAGTGAGAGGCCCCCAGTACACAATTTAGCAAGAGCACAAGTACATTAGTGTCTAGTTTAAGAAACAGATGCTTCACAAGTCCTCAGCTCGCAGCTTCATTAAATAGTACCCGCAAAACACCAGTCTCAAAGTCAATAGTGAAGAGGCGACTCCAGGATGCTGGCCTACTAGGCAGAGTTCCTCTGTCCAGTGTGTTCTTTTACCCTTCTTAATCCCTTCTTTTTTGGGGCCAGTCTGAGAGATGGCTTTTTCTTTGCAACTCTGCCTAGGTGGTCAGCATCCCGGAGTCGCCTTTTCACGCGGGTACTATTTAATGAAGCCTCCAGGTGTTGACTTGAGGCATCTGTTTCTCAAACTAGACACTAATGTACTTGTACTCTTGCTCAGTTGTGCACCGGGGCCTCCCACTCCTCTTTCTATTCTGGTTCGAGACAGTTTGTGATGTGCTGTGAAGGGAGTAGTACACAGCGTTGTACGAGATCTTCAGTTTCTTAGCAATTACTCGCATGTAACAGCCTTCATTTCTCAGAACAAGAATAGACTGACGAGTTCTTCGTTACTAGCCATTTTGAGCCTGTAACCGAACCCAAACGCTGATGCTCCAGATGGTCTAGTCTAAATGCCAGTTTTATTATTATTTATTATTCTTTAAATCAGGACAGTTTTCAGCTGTGCTAACAAATTGCAAAAGGGTTTTCTAATGATCAATTAGCCTTTTAAAATTATAAACTTGGATTAGCTAACACAACGTGCCATTGGAACACAGGAGCGATGGTTGCTGATAATGGGCCTCTGTACGCCTATGTAGATATTCCATAAAAAGATCAGCCATTTCCAGCTACTATAGTCATTCACAACATTAACGTCTACACTGTATTTCTGATCAATTTGATGTTATTTTGAAAACGGACAAAAAGCTTTTCTTTCAAAAACAAGGACATTTGCACGTGATCCAAAACTTTGGAACGGTAGTGTACATTAATATATTTTGTTCTGTTATACCATTTAAAAAAACTTCAGATGCCAGGAAGCACTTGGCTTTGACCTAGCTAATGTTGTTTGGCATGTTGGTAATCTGAGAGAAAGAGCCTGCCCTCCCTGAGCAGACAGAGAGCCGTTATGGGGTGTGGTCACAAGAGATTAGCTGTGGGTAAGTAAACAGACATAAATCCAGTTTTTCAGGATTTACGGTCTAAATTACAAACTATCCCTACATTCTAAATTAGGCGGAGCTTTGTTTATAGGAAAACTTTGATTAGAAAATCAACATCAATGGGACCTTACTGTGCACTTCCTAAAGCTCATTATAGTTTAGACATGGGAGACAAACAGTAACAGCCTCCACAGATCCAGCCAGACAAAAACAGCTGCCAGTCTTTCTGCTTGTCGCTGCAAGGCTGCCACCTGACAAGCCTCAGCACGCCAAACAGTCATGTTTAAAAAAGGCACATCGGTATGTGCTTCCCCACCCACAATTTGACACTTGACAGGCTGCCTCTAGACAGCACACCAACTAAAACAAAGCTTTGTAACTGCACTGAACCAATTCCACCAACACATCCGCTATTTAGACTGGACAATTAGCTGATCCTATACATGTAACCTTTATTTAACTAGGCAAGTCAGTTAAGAACAAATTCTTATTTACAATGACTGCCTACACCGGCCAAACCCGGACGACACTGGGCCAATTGTGCGCTGCCCTATGGGACTCCCAATCACGGCCGGCTGTGATACAGCCTCGACTCGAACCAGGGTGTCTGTAGTGATGCCTCTGGCACGGAGATGCTGCGCCAACTCGGGAGCCCAAAAGGCTTGTACAAATAACATAGAATGCTCAAGAGGTTGGCTTGTTACTTCTGTTCATGGGTTAACAGTAGGTTCAAAAGTATCAGGATTCCAGCGTGTAAGAAAATACCTCAATGTACCTCACAAGCCTCTTGACTAAAATAAAACGTAATGCAACCGGATGGCTACCTAGGTGAATACTTATTGTTCACATATGATCGGTGGAGTTTCAGTACCTTCTCTGATTCCTGGTTGCATTTCTCGACGCGGTCTGTAAATTTGCGGACCTCTTCCGGTGACTTGGTGGGGTCGGCCTTGGCATGGGTCTCGCGAGTCAAAGCAGTCTTCTCCTCTTTACGGGCCTGGTGGTAACTCTTCTTAGACGACTCCACCTTGGACAGAGGAATTCCTCTATTTACAATCATCGCCAACCCCACATCTACATTGTATTTGGTACAAACCATTCCCTAGGCTCTAGACCTCAGCTAAATCTGGTCATTAATAGTGTGGCCATTGAACAAGATGAGACGACAAAATTACTTGGCGTTACCTTAGAATGTCAACTGTCATTGTCAGAACATATAGATTCTATGGTTGTAAAGATGGGGGGAGGTCTGTCCATAAAAATATTAAGCTTTGCTTTGACACCACACTCCAAAAAGCAAGTGCTGCAGGGTTTAATTTTGTATCATCTTGATTATTGTCCAGTCATGTGGTCAAGTGCTGCAAAGACATATTTAAGCTGCAGCTGGCCTGGAACAGAGCAGCACGTCTTGCCCTTCATTGTCATCAGATGGATAATATAAATACTATGCATGCCAGTCTCTCTTGGCTAAGAGTTGAGAGATTTTTTATATTTTTTAAGTAGTGACAGTCAAATGTGTTGAAAATTCCAAATTGTTTGTATAGTCAACTGACACACACCTAGCCCACCCGACATGCCACCAAGGGTATTTCCACAGTCCCCAAATCGAGAACAAATTTAACAAAGCGTGCAGTATTATATAGAGCCATTATTGCATGGAACTCCCATCTCATATTCCTTAAAATAACAGCAATCCTGGTTTCAGAAAACAGATAAAGCAAAACCTCACAGCACAACGCCTATCCCCTATTTGACCCAGATATTGTGTTAATGTATTGATACACTACATGACCAAAACTATGTGGACACTTGATCTTCAAAACGTTCAATCCAAACTCATGGGCATTAATATGGAGTTGGTCCCCGCTTTGCTGCCACAGCAGCCTCCACTCTTCTGGGAAGGCTTTTCACTAGAAGTTGGAACAATGCTGCGGGGACTTGATTCCTTTCAGCCACAAGAGCATTAGGTTGGACACCGATGTTGGGCGATGAGGCCTGGCTCTTAGTTGGCGTTCCAATTCATCCAAAAGGTGTTCGATGGGGTTGAGGTCAGGGCTCTGTGCAGGCCAGTCAAGTTCATCCAAACACCGATATTGACAAGCCATTTCTGTAAGGACTGTACATCACAGCTTTACACCACTCCAGCCGACATTGCGTATGGTGATCTTAGGCTTGTGTCAGCGACTGCTCGGCCATGAAAACCCATGTCATTAAGCTCCCGACGAACAGTTCGGGCGCCAACGTTGCTTCCAGAGGCAGTTCGGAACTCGGTAGTGAGTGTTGCAACAAAGGACAGACAATTTTTAGGCACTTCAGCACTCGTCTGTCCCGTTTTGTGAGCTTGTGTGCCTATTTCTAAACAGCTGAGCCATTTCCACTTTACAATAACATCACTTACAGTTGACCAGGGCAGCTCTAGCAGGGCAGAAATTTGACGAACTGACTTGTCGGAAAGTTGGCATCCTATGACGGTGCCACATTGAAAGTCAATGATCTCTTCAGTAAGGACTTTCTACTGCTAATGTTTGTCTGTGGAGATTGCATGGATGTGTGCTCCATTTTACACACCTGGGTGTGGCCAAAATTGCCAAATCTACTCATTTGAAGGGATGTCCACATACTTTTGTGTATGTAGGCTGTGTGCCATTTTACAATGTATGTAGTTCTGTCCTTGAGCTATTTTATATTACACAATTTTTACATTTTCAGTCATTTAGCAGCTGCTCTTATCCAGAGTGACATACGGTAGCAAATGCATACATTTTCATACTGGTATCCCGTGGGAATCAAAGCTACAAATCTGGCGTTGCAAGATTCATGTTTTACCAACTGAGCCACACAGGACAAGCAACATTAATGTTCTGTATTATGTCATTGTTTCATGTTGTGTTTGGACCCCAGGAAGCGTGGCTTCTGCTTTCACAACAGCTAATGGGGATCCTAATAAAATACCAAACAATACTAACAATGTATACTACTAATCTATTATTGGTCATTCAGAGTTGATGTCTAAACATTAAACTGGTTAAAAAAAAGCAAATGAGAAGATCAACGCTCACGTCTTTCAGTTTCCGGACCCAGGGTTTCTGTGCCTTACGGAATCCTTCATCTGCATCTTTTGTCTCCCGGAACCCTCCGATCATCTGCTTGTGGAAGGCATCTTTCTGCCAGTTACGGATCTTCTCGCTGTCCTCCACAGCCAGGTGCTCCTTCAGCTCCATGTGGATCTCACTCAGCCTATCAGCAGCATTCATGAAGGCATGCCACGCCTTCTCCAGGGTGCCATACTGGGGCCCTTCAGGGGGATAATGGACACATTTCGGATAATGGACACCCTTCACAGGGTTAATGGACACATTTCACTCCAATAACACTTGGCTCCAAGTAATTTAATGAGAGTGAATTCATTATCAACCAGTAAATGATGACCTATATCTTTGGGAAGGGGTGTCATATCCATTTTATGTACTTGTCACTGACAGTGTGAGAATGAGAAGGTTGAGCCAGTATATGAGCTTTACTACAGGCTCTTTTGGGGGCGGCCATGGTGAATGAGTACCTCCACTACCAGGCCAACTCACCTTTCTCCACCACGCCCCTCCACTTCTTGGCCCAGTCACTCAGCTGCTGGGAATAGCCCTTCTCAATCTTGGCCCGCTCCGCGAAGCAGCCGACTAGCTCGTTGCATAGCTTGTGTCCATCGTCGATACGCTTCACCGTCCTCTTGTAGTGCCCCGGCTAAGTAAAGATGGACACACACTTGTGTAAGAAAGTCACTTAATCATTATTAACGCATATCAGTCTGTCACATTGCACACTCCTTGATATCTGCAAGAACCCTAACCTTAGTGATGAATCAGCAAAACACAAATTGGCTTTACATTCATTTACTAACTAAATAAAACAGAATACACATACACGATATGATGGCTTGATACACAATGGAAAGGGGGTAGGGAAAGAGTCAACTTACCGTACATACATTTGGAAACTACGCTGACCGTAACCAGAATACTTAGCACCCTAACCACTGCTCATTCGGATTAGAAATGCAATATATATTCACGCGTAGCTGTCTTCCTCTGTTTAACTCTATGGATACGTTGATCGGTAGTGGCTCGATGTAAGGCTCTGGTTGTCCACCAGAGGTCACAATGTCTTTTGATAGTGGAGTGATTGTTAAGACAACCATTAGTACATCTGAAGAAACTATTCTAAGAGGGATCTGATCCTTCCCCTTGTGTCTTTGGTCCAATTCTAGGACCACTTTTACATGGACAGCTGCAGACGGAATGTTTTGTCTCCTAGGTGATCTTCACCTGTGTCGAGGTTCAGAGCTTCAGAGTTTCTAACCATTTGTCAACACTCAGCTCGCGCTGTACGTTGGCTGGTCTAATGTAAATTTCATTAGCGAGTCCATTTAAGCACTCTGGCCAGAAAGGGGCATTCCATCACGCCGACAAAATGTCTGTGCTCATGTGGGCGTGGTTACTGACTGGGCACAGGTTTATGAAAAGCAATCCTCTCATTTAGAAGGCTAAGAATCACGTGTCGTCACAAAAGTATTTTTACATTTAAAAGCATATTTTATACAACATTTAGATGTAAACTTGATACATAGGATGCGTACACTTTCAGAGTTAATTACTTTGTCACCCAATCACAAAATAATAAACCATATCACAGGATTATTCTTTAGATCCAACGGACCACCACTTAACATTTCTATCTTATGAATATTGTTCCAAAGTTCATTCTTTGGCCGTTAATTTTCAGCGGCAAAGGTCTTCTGTAGACAAAGGGATTTCTTTCCCAATAGTGCAGGGCAAGAAAGAGAAAGTTCTCTAAATTTACGACCCAGTGTTAAGGTATCAAGACCAGCAAAGCCCCCCTTCCACGGGAGAGAGGTCTGGCTATCTTCAAACATTTGCCTAGCTGATGAGTCTTTTGATCCACTGTCAGGATAGTCATGACACCAGGGAGAGAGACATATTACATCACATAACCAACCACTGAACTCGTCAATGCACAGAGCAGGTGACTACTGCTGCTAGTTTTCCTCAGAGCAAGTGATAACTTGATGGGGCAGGCCTGATGAGGTGGGGGAGGAGAGGAGCCAATGGAATGAGGAACCTCTTACAGCCAGGACATGGAAATGTATAATCAGCAGGGACTCATTACGAGGGTTGCCCCTGTAGTGTTTCTCCTGAAAAGGAGTCCTCCATGAAAACGATGGAAGGCTGCCTGAGTGGGCAGTCCGACTTCCACACCAGAAATGGTCAGCTCCACAGGGTTGGCAGCCCTGGGGAGTGGAGTTGTTGAGCTTACCTCCCAGAAGCTTTCGCAGCTCCCAACGTCTCGCAGGTCTCCATTGGAAGACATTTCGGGATCACCTTTACAGCACGGAATGATGGCGGCAATCTGTTAAACTGAAGAGAGAACATGTAAGACTGACTGTAGATGGCCTACGTAGCTGGATATAGTTATGTGCAACTCACTCAAAATTCTGGGAGTCAAATTCAAGGGAAAATGCCAAAAGCAACAGTAGCAACTACTATGTCATCACAAGAGACAAGTAAATTGCTGCCCTACTTGGCAAGCATACATGGGGTTAATACCAAAGCAGTGGCTGGGCAGAAAAAGAAAACTAAGAGAATATTTCTCATTTCCCACCTCCGTTCACCCGGACAACTTTCATGCATTTTCTGACCACGTGATCCACAGCACCACATGACGTATCCAGTCACCTGACATTAAGCCACATCCTTAATCTGTAGAAAAGGCCCCATAGAGTCACCTCACAGAGCTAATGAGTCTACCCTGAAGGTGTAATCCAGTAAACCCTTAGGGTGAGGGGAGAGAGTGTCCATCTCTTTCTGAGAAGATTGAGCCGAGGCAGAGAGACAGACTAGTTTTTAGCCAGGCTGAGTGGGGCTGGGGATCTTAAGATAACAATGCCTTGTCATCCAGCTCTACCCAGCAGCACACTTACATTGTCATATTAATTGCAGGTCAACCAAATAGCTGATATCTAATGTTTTTTTCAAGAGCAAAGCCCCCTGACACATCCACAGTGCTTTAGCTCTAGTACACTCATATGCTTGAAAATAAGACTTTCCTCACATGGTCAATTGACAAGACAATCTATATTCATTTTTACAAAGTCAATAAGCTAGGTGAAAATGAATTTCCAACTCAAAATGAACCCTGTACAGAGTTCTGGGGCCAGATACACAAAACATTACTTACGAAAAAAACGTAAGAAGTTTAACGAAAAAAAATAGGAAGTTAGTTTGGAAATGCAATTCCTCAAAATGTTCTTAGGAACTTCGTAAATATCTTATGTGGCATTGACAGTGACGTGCTTGAAACCAATAAGCCTATGTGACAGGGATGATCGGATTTTGTTATTTCACACAGCCATCGGACTAGCTATATCAAAATCAAAAATTCCTTTCCCTATGGCTTCCACAAGGTGTGTAGAGGCTTTAGACAGTTTCAGGCTTTTATTCTGAAAAATGAGCGAGAAAGATCACATCTCATCAGTGGATAGCCAGATGTCCTCAGATTTGTGCATGCGCCTGGAGCGAGACCTTTTCTTTCTCTCTTCTATTGAAAAGGTTACCGTCCGGTTGAAATATTATAGATTATTTATTGTAAAAACAACCTGAGGATTAATTATAAAAAACATTTGACATGTTTCTACGAACTTTACGGATACTATTTGGAATTTGTCTGCCCGTCGTGACCGCACGAGCCTGTGGATTTCTGAACAAAACGTGCCAACCAAATGGAGGTTTTAGGATATAAAAGAGAATCTTATCGAACAAAACAAACATTTGTGTAACTGGGAGTCTTGAGTGCAAAAATATGAAGATCAAAAGGTAAGCGATCAATTTTATTGTTTTTGACTTTCGTGACCAATCTACTTTGCTGTTAGTAATGTCTGCTGAAAGCTGTCCTCACATAATGGCATGGTTTGCTTTCACCGTAAAGCCTTTGAAATCTGACACACCAGGTGGATTAACAACAAGTAAAGCTGTGTTTTGGTATATTGCACCTGTCATTTCATGAAAATTAAATATTTTTAGTAATTTAATTTGAATTTGGCGCTCTGCAATTCACCGGATGTTGACGAAAATTATCCCACTAAAGGGATCTGTGCGGCAAGAGGTTTTTAAGGAAGGTGGGATTAACTGTAAGGTTTGGTGGAGGAATAATGGTCTGGGGCTGTTTCACGGTTCAGGCTCCTTAGTTCCAGTGAGGGAAAATCTTAACGCTACAGCATTAATTACATTCTAGAGAATTCTGTGCTTTCAACTTCGTGGCTGGCCCTTTCCTGTTTAAGCATGACAATGCCCCAGTGCACAAAGCGAGATAGGTGGAAGAACAAGACTGTCCTGCACAGAGCCCTGACCTCAACCCCATCGAACACATTTGGGCTGAATTGGAATGTCGACAGAGCCAGTCCTAATAGCCCAACCTTACTTATGCTCTTGGCTGAATTGGTCCCCACAGCAATGATCCAACATCTAGTGGAAAGCCTTACCAGAAGATTGGAGGACCAACTCCATATTAATGCCTATTATTTTGGAATGAAGTGTTCGACGAGCATGTGTCCACATACTTTTGGTCATGTAGAGGACATATGCTACACCATTATTCTTAGAATTCATACAAGTAACGGACCTACAAATATGATAGACATTAAATGGTTCCATCCACATTTTTCATGTGTATGAAGTCATTGTACATACAAAGTAATAGCGACAGATGAAGTTAACAGTGGTGAAAGCGCAAGGTGATGAGCTTGGTGCTGCTTTCCAATAAATAGAGGGCATATTATTTTAGTAACATGATCGTTGATGCCTGAATAAAAAGCATTCTCGCTCTTATCCATAATAATCGCATCAGTAGACTAGCCAACCGGCACTGTATCTGCAAAGCTGATGAAGGAGCAAAGATCAGAGCAGGCACATTTCCTATTTCAACTATTGCGTTGTGACAAAACTAAAAATCGGTAGAGTTGAAAATGCAATGGGAACTAGATTTTTATTCGGTACATGAAAACGGATGTGAAAAAGTACATTGTGCGCGCTTTGTCAGCACTCACTGATTTTAAGCTGCAACAAGTCCATTCGGTGGAAACATACCACTGTTGGGAAAATACACTTTATGCGGATTCTAGAATACTCGCATGAGAAATAGCACAATTGAATGGAAATCGAGCTACTGTTAAACAGAAAATGTTACACACAATATTTCCTTAACATACCCTTGGTGAGAATTACCAGACCTCAGTCAGACAGAGTTTGTGTGACATAGCTTTTAATGTGATAAGCTGCTTGTTTACATTCACACAGGACTGATATTAACAGATCATGGATGGACTGCTTGGGATGAAGAGGCAGAGAAGAGGCTCATTTTGCGGGAGACAGTTCAGACATTCAATATCCCTCAACTTTCTGCTGGCTAGGAGGGGTGGGGCGGTGCTGTCAGGCAGCAGAATGTATGCTAGCAGGAGAGGCATTTTCCACAAACATGCCAAAACAAGAACATATGAGAGGCTCACTTCAGCAAGGCCTGCTAATTGAAAAATAAATATCTCTGACCCATCTCGAGAGTGGAAAAGTTGGCTGGTGTGGGGATGCAGCATGACAAAGGTCATTGAAGCCCAGGGTAAAGTAATGTAAGCCCTGAACCATGGGGGAAAACTAGCAGCTCGTAGGGTGGGTAAAGGAGGGGTCAAACACCACTAATCTCCAGTCAATGACCAGATGACGGCATAAGTAAGACATATCAGCAGCTTGAATATCTAGGTCACATTGGATTCAGAAAACAGATACAGATTTAGTCTCTGGAGGGGCCAGAGGCTCAGATTCAATAGATACTAATATGTAATGTTTTTATACAGATGCCATAAATGTATGGAATCTAGGGATATTAGTGTCCTTTAACAGAACATGAGGGTGAAAATCAAACAGATGGCTTTGCCATAGTGATATTTAAATCACAAGGATAAGAGCACAAATAAATTCAAATTAAAGGCAGAGCAACCACTTAGAGTACACACAATTCACACTACAGAAGATTAAGTCTGTAAACATGACAGGCTGCAGAATCATACCTATGACATCTGGATCTCATTGCATGTAGCCTTTACTCAGAGATTACATGCTTAATCTGTGGCATTTGTTGAAACCTATAAAATACCAATAAATAAAAAATTGTATTGAAAAACAAGCCCAAAAATAGATATAATTCCAGAAATTCCACTAGGTCCTTGCCTGACTGTGCCTTTTCTATTCAATGTATATTGTCTAACAAAAACGTTTAAAGCACCATGAATAGTTTTCCTAAACTCTGTGGAAAACAAAGTATATGACAAGCATTAAGGAAGACCCCTGACACTTGAAAGCACATAACCACCATAAGTGTGAGCTGAGCAACAAACTTCCACACAGGCCCAGATGCAACAGACCATGTGCTGCAGGCCTTCATTTGGACAACATCCCTGTGTCAGAGGATGTTGACGTTCCACCGGTCACCGACTTTGTTTAGGCAGTATGCTCAGCTCATCCAGATCACTTAGCAGAACTGGAATGTGTCTGTTTAAATCTCTGGGAGATGAAATCCTCAGCGGGGGCATGGCTGACAGAAGACAGCAGATCCTGTGTAGCAGTCAGAGGGATTTGGGTCAAAGACTGCTGAACCCTTCATGGAAAAAGGGCACTAGTTGTCTCAAGTCAGATATGGAAACACGTATTTGTGGGCCAGTAGGCCAAGGACTGAACAGCATAGAGGGAAACTGGATACCAAATGGCAGCACATTCAGAACCCATTATGGGAGATTTCACCCCTCCGCCCCCCTCAGATGTGGCTTTAAGAACAACTCGTAGCATGCGGAACTGGTTTACTTACATTGCTTAGAGACAAACATTCCAGCTAGATTAATAAAATGACAAAACCTAGAAACACTACCTGGAGATTTTAAGTTATACGTCTCTCCTCAGGATGTTATCCATGCTGACAGAGTAAGAAACTGAACATTGGCTCCTGTTCCCTCCAAAATTGGTTTAGATTAAAAGGAGAAGCCAAGAGCTCATAAACCACAATGGAAACTTGTAGTCATTATACGAGCAGCATGTGCAGCTATGGGGGGGATCAATGTATATTGTCCGGTGGCGATTTTTATGAATTGTTCAGCAGTCTAATGGCTTGGGGGTAGAAGCTGTTGAGGAGCCTTTTGGTCCTAGACTTGTGCTCCGGTACCGCTTTGCTGTGTGGTAGCAGAGAAAACAGGGTGACTGGAGTCTGACAAATTTATGGGCTTTCATCTGACACCACCAATTCTATAGGTCCCAGATGGCAGGAAGCTTGGCCCCAGTGATATACTGGGGCGTTCGCACTACCCTCTGTAGCGCCTTACGGTCAGATGCCAAGCAGTTGCCATACCAGGCAGTGATGAAACCAGTCAGGATGCTCTCAATGGTGCAGCTGTAGAACCTTTTGAGGATCTGAGGACCCATGTCAAATCTTTTCAGTCTCTTGAGGGGGAATAGGTTTTGTCATGCCCTCTTCACGACTGTCTTGGTGTGCTTGGACCATGTTAGTTTGTTGGTGATGTTGACACCAAGGAACTTGAAGCTCTTCACCCGCTCCACTACAGCCCTGTTGATGTTAATGGGGGCCTGTTCGGCCCGCCTTTTCCTGTAGTCCACGATCAGCTCCTTTGTCTTGCTCACATTGAGGGAGAGGTTGTTGTCCTAGCACCACACTGACAGTTCTCTGAACTCTTCCCTATAAGCGGTTTCATTGTGGTCAGTGATCAGGCCTACCACTGTTGTGTTGTCAGCAAACTTGATGGTGTTGTTGTCGTGTTTGGCCACACAGTCGTGGGTGAACAGGGAATACAGGAAGAGACTAAGTGCACACCCCTGAGGGGCACCAGTGTTGAGGATCAGCTTTGCAGATATGTTGTTACCTACCCTTACTACCTAGGGGCGGCCCGTCAGGATGTCCAGGATCCAGTTGCAGAGGGAGATGTTTAGTCCCAAAGTCCTTAGCTTGGTGATGAGCTTTAAGGGCACTAGTGTTGAATGCTGAGCTGTAGCCGATAAACAGCACTCTCACATTGGTGTTCCTTTTGTCCAGGTGAGAAAGGATGGTGTGGAGTGCGATTGAGATTGCATCATCTTTGGATCTGTTGGGGCGGTATGCGAATTGGAGAGTGTCTATGGTGTCCGGAAGAAAGCTGCTGATGTGAGCCATGCGCAGCCTTTCAAAGCACTTCACGGCTACCGCGTGAGTGGGCACAGGGACTATGGTGGTCTGCTTAAAACATGTAGGTATTACAGACTGGGTCAGGGAGAGGTTGAAAATGTCAGTGGAGTCACTTGCCAGTTGGTCAGCGCATGCTTTGAGTACACGTCCTGGTAATCTATCTGGCCCCGCGGCTTTGTGAATGTTGACCTGTTTAAAAGGTTTTGTACACATCGGGTACCGAGAGCGTTATCACACAGTCATCCAGGACAGCTGGTGGTCTCGTGCATGCTTCAGTGTTGCTTGCCTCAATGCGAGCATAAGAGGCATTTAGCTCGTCTGGTAGGCTTGCGTCACTGGGCAGCTCGCGTCTGGGTTTCCCTTCATAGCCCTTAATAGATACAATCTTAATCCTGTATTGACGCTTTGCTTGTTTGATGGTTCGTCTGAGGGCATAGCAGGATTTCTTATAAGCGTCCGGATTTGTCTCCCATCCTTGAAAGTGGCAACACAAGCATTTAGCGCGATGCGGATGTTGCCTGTAATCCATGGCTTCTGGTTGGGATATGTACGTACAGTCACTGTGGGGACGACGTCATTGATGCACTTATTGATTAAGTCGATGACTGAGGTGGTGTATTCCTCAATGCCATTGGATGTGTCCCGGAACATATTCCAGTCTGTGCTAGCAAAAAAGTACTGTAGTGTAGCATCCACGTCATCTGACCACTTCTGTATTGAGCGAGTCACCGGTATTTCCGGCTATAGTTTTTGCTTGTAAGCAGGAATCAGGAGGATAGAATTGTGGTGAGATTTTCCAGATGGAGGGCAGGGGAGAGCTTTGTATGCATCTGTGTGTGGAGTAAAGATGGACTAAGAATGTTTTCCCCCCCCTGGTTGCACATGTGACATGTTGGTAAAAATGTGGTAAAACTGATTTAAGTTTTCCTGCATTAAAGTCCTCAGCCACTAAGAGCGCCGTTTCTGGGTGAGCATTTTCTTCTTTGCTCATGGCCTTATAGAGTTGGCTGAGAGCAGTCTTAGTGCCAGCGTCGCTTTATGGTGGTAAATAGACAGCCATGAATAATACTGATGAAAACTCTTGGCAGATAGTGTGGTCGACAGAATACCTCATGGTAAGCTACCTCAACTTCATTAATATTAGACATCGCTCCAGCTGTTATTGACAAAAAGACACTCCCACCCCTCGTCTTACCAGAGGTAGCGTCTCTGTTCTGCCGATGCATGGAAAATCCCGCCAGCTCTATATTGTCAATTTCTTCGTTCAGCCACGTCTCGGTGAACCATAAAATGTTACACTTTAATGGCCCATTGGTCATATAATCTTAATATGTCACCAAGCAAGAAGAATGGAAGGCATTGGGAGTTTACTTGCTCGCCTCCGGCTTCTCAGAAGGAGCCCCGATCTGCGTCCCCTTTTCCGACATCTTTTCTTCACGCAAAAGGCGTGGATCTGGGCCTGTTCCAGTGAAAGACAGATATCCTTCTAGTCAGACTCGTTAAAGGAAAAAGTTTCTTCCATTCCGCAGTGGGTAATCTCTTTTCTGATGTCCAGAGGTTATTTTCAGTCATAAGAGACTGTAGTAGCAACATTATGTACACAATAAGTTAAAAAATAAGTTACACAAAAAAATAAATCGCACAATTGGTTGGGAGAATGTAAAACATCAGCCATGTTCTTCGGTGCCATCTTCTCGAATACTTATGTAAATAAGGTAATTCAGTTTGTCATTTTAAATAGAATTTCTAAAAAACTTTCACTTTGTCATTATGGGGTATTGATGAGGGAAATGTGTTATTTAATACATTTTAGAATAAGGCTGTAACGTAACAAAATGTGGAAAAGTCAAGGTGTCTGAATACTTTCCGAATGCACAACTCCTAAATATAGATCATTCCTGCACTGAAGAACACAAGGTGATAATCCCAGTGTTTCACAAACCAAAGCAAACAATTGTTGCTACAGCAATAGGACATTAACACAGCAAAGGAAATACTTGTGCTGAATACTATTGAAGCCTTAAAATGTATGGCATATAAGAACTCAGAATATTACTCATTGATTGCTATAGATAGTGACTGAGTAACACTTTTTAGGTGAAAAACTTCACACATTCTAATTATTGGATTAAGAGGCCAGGCATTCTTGTGTGAATCATGGTAGAGGTGAAGATTAACTGAGGGAGATGACATAAACCTCATAGCAATGGGGAAACAGCCCATCCCCAAAAGGTCAGACAGACTTCACAATAATATTCAGTCAGACAAATACAGCACAGAGGAAAAAAATAAAATATAAACATGCATTATCCACAAATTGCATAGGAGTGGAACCCGAAGAGGACTTACCCAAGATTAAATTAATTGAGATGGGATGAGGTCAAAGATGAGGTCCCTGTTGAGGAACTTGGCTTTCTGTGGCACTGGAAGAGAGGGGCAGAGTGGGAGAACTGAGGATAACAGGGAGAAATCAAGTATAGAGGAACACAGCATGAGCAGTGGAGGAGAACCACTCACGATCAGAGCATGACTGAGGCTGGCAGTCAGATGGTTATAATAAGTCCTGGCTCCAAAAGGTGGCAGATTCTGAATTAGAGAGTGAAATGCCACACAGAAGCATTGGAAAACCAGTCATGGGTGTGCTGGAAAACTATGCAGTGTGGTGGTCTTGGAAGAGAATACAGGTTGACCGATTGTGATTTTTCAACGCCGATACCGATTATTGGAGGACCAAAAAAAAGCCAATACTGATTAAATCGGATGATTTCTTAAAAATGTATTTGTAATAATGACAATTACAACAATACTGAATGAACACGTATTTTAACGTAATATAATACATCAATCAAATCAATTCAGCCTCAAAAGAAAATGAAGCATGTTGAATTTGGTTTAAATAATACAAAAACAAAGTGTTTGAGAAGAAAGTAAAAGTGCAGTATGTGCCATGTAAAAAAGCTAACGTTTAAGTTCCTTGCTCAGGACATGAACACATAAAAGCTGGTGGTTCCTTTTAACATGAGTCTTCAATATTCCCAGGTAAGAAGTTTTAGGTCGTCGTTATTATAGGACAATCTCTCTCTATACCATTTGTATTTCATATACCTTTGACTATTGGATGTTCTTATAGGCACTTTAGTATTGCCAGTGTAACAGTATAGCTTCCGTCCCTCTCCTCGCTCCTTCCTGGGCTCGAACCAGGAACACATCGACAACAGCCACCCTCGAAGCAGCATTACCCATGCAGAGCAAGGGGAACAACTACTAGAACGCTCAGAGCGAGTTACATCACCAATTGAAGCGCTATAAGCGCGCACCCCGCTAACTAGCTAGCCATTTCACATTGGTTACACCAGCCTAATCTCGGGAGTTGATAGGCTTGAAGTCATAAACTGCGCAATACTTGGATCATTGTGAAGAACTGCTGGCAAACACACTAAAGTGCTGTTTGAATGAATGCTTACGAGCCTGCTGGTGCCTACCATCGCTCAGTCAGACTGCTCTATCAAATCATAGACTTAGTTATAAAATGATAACACAGAGAAATACGAGCCTTTGGTCAATAATATGGTCGAATCCGGAAACTATCATCTCGAAAACAAAACGTTTATTCTTTAAGTGAAATACGGAACCGTTCCGTATTTTATCTCACGGGTGGCATCCAAAAGTCTAAATATTCTTGTTACATTTCACAACCTTCAATGTTATGTCATAATCATGTAAAATTCTGGCCAATTAGTTTGCAACGAGCCAGGTGGCCAAAACTGTTGCATATACCCTGACACTGCGTGCAAATGCAAGAGAAGTTAAACTAGTTTAATATTGCCTGCTAACATGAATTTCTTTTCACTAAATATGCAGGTTTAAAAACATATACTTCTGTGTATTGATTTTAAGAAAGGCATTGGTTGGTACATTAGGTTAGGTACATTCGTGCAACGATTATGCTTTTTTCGCAAATGCGCTTTTGTTAAATCATTCCCCGTTTGACGAAGTAGGCTGTCTTTGTTAGGAAGAAATAGTCTTCACACAGTTTGCAACGAGCCAGGCAGCCCAAACTGCTGCATATACCCCAACTCTGCTGCACAGAACGCAAGAGAAGTGACAAATCCCCCAGGTAAAATAAATTCATGTTAGCAGGCAATATTAACTAAATATGCAGGTTTAAAAATATATACTTGAGTATTGATTTTAAGAAAGGCGTTGATGTTTATGGTTAGGTACACATTGGTGCAACGACAGTGTTTAATCACCAGTTTGGCAAAGTAGGCTATAATTCAATGATAAATTAACAGGCACTGCATCGATTATATGCAAT
Source organism: Oncorhynchus clarkii lewisi (assembly GCF_045791955.1). Lineage (NCBI taxonomy): Eukaryota > Metazoa > Chordata > Actinopteri > Salmoniformes > Salmonidae > Oncorhynchus > Oncorhynchus clarkii. The sequence goes on from NC_092152.1 coordinate 55,772,918, forward strand.
GCAGGACAAGCTAGATAAACTAGTAATAACAACCATGTGTAGTTAACTAGTGATTATGTTAAGATTGATTGTTTTTATAAGATAAGTTTAATTCTAGCTAGCACCTTACCTTGGCTCCTTGTTGCACTCGCATAACAGGTAGTCAAGCCTGCCACGCAGTCTCCTCGTGGAGTGCAATGAGCGTCCAAAAATGCAGAATGTTATGAAAACATGAAATCGTCCCTAATTAAAATCGGCCTTTCCGATTAATCGGTCGACCTCTAAAAGAGACCCTCCAACTACGGAAGGTCAGGATCACATCTAAAATAACCTGCTAGGAATCAAAGAGAAGAAATCCGTTTGGAACTTCAGCCCCAATATTTTGTTACCAACCCTGGGTTGGGGGGCTGAGACAAGGTTACTTCCAGTCACGGTCAAATATATTAAATGTAGCAGAATGTTCGGTTCTCTTTTCAAAACTGGATGAACGGCTATTTTTACCCTGTACGCACCTGCAACTTACCCGAGGTGAGAAATTATACAAATGAGAATCACTTGCTTTCAACCAAATGGACTTTGAATAATTTAGTCCAGGCCTTCATTTTGTTTTTTTAAATGTACATTCTAGTTAACAATCTTGTCTTTTGCAGTTGGAAATCAAACGAATACACCAAACACTCAATTTCAACCAGGGGTTAGAATTTAAAAAAATACCTGATGGCAGTAGTAACTACTGTAGCTACCTAGCCAGATAAAATCTGTATCTAGCCAGCAAGCAACAATAAAGGGATTGCATAACTAGCTACACACAAAAAAAAATCTAAATATTAACTAGCTGGCTAGCATGAGGCCAGCAAACACATTCCTCACACACAAGGAACGTATTTCTGCCAAAGTGGTAAAGAAAAGGTGACTCTCGGTCTCAAAACAAGTTTTCTGGAGACTTGTGGGAGGAGTGCTGATGACGTCACCCACTGAATGCAATTTTTGGTAGCCGGATTCCGCCCAGACACAGGAGAAATCCGCACACAATGCATCCCTGACCACCTTCTGAAGTGGTCAACCAGATCTACACAAAAATCCAGCCAAAGCGATCTTCGTACTCTGATAGCAGAAGTCGCATTTAAGTATCAAGTGTAGACACGACCAAAGAAACTGAAGGCAGGTGACAGCCCCCATGGCATTTTAGACGTTCCTTCACTACATAAGGCTAACATTAATCATGCTTCTCTCACTAGCTGAAGCATATGGCCGCTTCCCAGAACTGAGACATCCTCCATGTCAACAAACTGCATTTCCTCCACCTAAATTAAAGCATTCCATGTATCTATACATTGATAACAAGTTACTTTGAGTTGATAGACATGTTTGGGGCACGCAAACAGGGATCCAACCACTAAAATTGTTTTGCACTCAAGGATGCTAACACTAAACCAAACCCGCATGTTGAGTGTCTGACCCTTCGGTTGACCTAGGTAGCCCGTCATGGGGTAAATTAGTACATTGGTTGAACTAGCCCATCCCTTTGAATTGACCGATCCAGAGGACACGTCACTGAAGCACATGGCTTGAGTCAGTCATTGACACTGACGACTGAAGTCATGGATGATTTCAATGAGAGACCTGGCTTAATTACATAAGCAGTCCAATGCTGACAAAAGGCAGGCTAATGGATCTGGATATCAGGGTTCAGTCCTGGGGGGTAAGTTTCTTTGTTTTGTTGCCCTAGCACTATACAGTTGATTCAAATAACCAACTCATCATCAAGCTTTGATTATTTTAAATCGGCTGTGTAGTGCTAGGGCAAAACATGCACCAGGGGGGGCGGATTTTGGAAAACCCTGTGGATAGGACAGTGGTGCAAAGTGTTCTCCACTGTCACCAACCAACACAGGAATGTTTACATAATTGATTCATTGTTTAAAAGATTAAATAATATTTAGTGGCTGGTCGATTGCAGTTGCATACGCAATAATATAACTAAAAACGCCACCTCAAGTCTAAAGTCAAACATCCAGAATTCAAGCCCAATGGTTTGCATTTCTGCAAATCTTCCATGGAGCACCTACCCCAGTAAAAGGATACACTGTTTGGCCACAGCACAGCTCCATGTACCCTACCCTAGAGGGCCAAGTGAACCTCAAATCCCAGTGTTGGTAATGAGAAACAAAGACAGGTTGTGGAACAAACATATGTCCAATAACTACATAGAACAAAGGAATAAAAACAGTGTAGTCTGCTCTGTGCTAAAATCTCTGGAGGTGTCAATAATCAATACAGGTGGTCTTCAACAACAATGAAAAAAAGAAAAGAAACAGCAGTCCTGAGGCCCTCAAGGACTGGTGTTGAATATCTCTGTACTTCAGATGATTCCCTCTTACAATCCTTGAAACTAATGGAGGAAGAAGTTTAAAGCAATGTCAACGTACAGAGTGCAGTTAGTACTGGCCTACACACAACAAGCCTAAGGAAAGGCCGACTGTTTTAGCTACTTGCAGACGGACTGAATCGCCCATTTCTAAACCACAGATCTCATAGAGCTGGCATTGAGAAAATCCTGCACTCCAGGCTCAAGATAGTATAACAGCAGGAAGGGTTATTTAAGCAACGAGAAAGCTTGGCAGCAAGTGTGAGACCACCAGAGGCTACATTATAGACACACAGAGTCTAATGCAGTGTGCCTTAATGGCATTGTCTCAAGGTGATGTGTCACACATTAACATAGTGTACCATGTCCAGGCCATTGTTTCCAAAACCAGTCCTTAGAGAATGGCTGTGTCCCCCAGGAGAAGCATATAGGCTACACTGCAATAAATGAGACTAGAAAAAGATCCAATTCTGTTGCATAAAGAAAGCAGGTTTTGTTGAACAATAACCAGCTAAAGTATCAGACTAAGCAAGATATTGTGTACCAATTTCTTGCTTAGTCTAAGTATGCTAGGATCAGGCATATCAGTGATCATGCTTAATGGTTCTGAAAATCTATATTTCTATGAAATTACACATGCTTTTAAAAAGGGTGGGGTTGTTCTCATATTACAACAGAGCAATGTATCTTCAATTGGAGGTTGCCCAATCTATCCTGTGTATTGGCAGTTCTGCTCACAACACAACTAATAGCCATATTGTTAAGCTATTGAAAGAGATTGACAGACAAAGCAATTGCTCTGTTGGCCTACACAACGTTATTTAATCTCAAATTCACTTTACAGTCTTACACGAACCTTGAATGTTCGCCAAATAGCTTGCTGTCGAATAGCAGTAGCCTAATAGATGATATCCATTGAAGAGGTGTATAGCCTACAGTAGCCCAAGGATAAATGTATTGTTCCACCGCCTTAAATACACATTGCAAAGGGTATTTAAAATCACATGTGAATCCAAACACAATTTAATAATATGCCAGGAGATAGTCACTCAACATAAATCACCATGCACGTTTGATCTTACATTCATGCAGTCGTAGACTGGTTAAGCCTACCCTGGCTGATATCTAGGTCATTATCGACACAATGTAACTCCTGCTCACCGCAACAACAGAACAGACGCAAACACAAGTCGAATTGTTACAAAATTGTAACCATATCGTGTCTACTTAAGTTTCTATCCAGTTTGCGACCTACCTGTTGCAGCTTCAAATCCCTCGTCCCTCGACGAGTTTACCAACGCCGGAGCGAAAACTCCCAAAGCAATCCCTTGACCAAACCAAGTGCATCAACAATTTCGCTTAAGAACTTTCCCGAAAACAGCGAAGGCCATCGTAGATACCACTCTGCCATTGCAACGAAGATATAATTATTATATTTCCTGCCCCTTCAAATTCACGAGGTAGGCCTAATATCATCGGCGGTAAATTGGTTAAATGTACTTTAGTCAGAAACAGTGCAACAAAAGCCCAAAAAACGTGTGCTATCTAACGGGCAGGAAGGTACAAAGGCAATCCTCCCGGTTGTTCTGGAGAGGTCTCCAACGCTGTGTAATCAGATGTTGTGGCGAACCACAATATCCATTCATCCAATTACAGGCGTTAACCCTTTACTGACTAGAGGCGAGTCTCTAGTTCACAGTGATAATTATGATCAGGCCATGTGAATCAAACCTTTTTCATGAATTATCACTCAACACATGGGCTACAACTCTACGTGACATAACATAATTGTCTGTGGAATTAATAGATTTATTTGAATTATGCCAAACACTTGTTGCTTGGTCCACTGCCTTATTCAAATACTTGTGAACAGCACCATCTCTAGGTCATCAGGTAAATCACATAATATTAATAGTTCGTCTGGTTCCTGGTGAAAGTAGCCTACTGTAGCCAAATGACAATACTTTTTTCAATACAATCATCTTCAACAAACCACGGCTAATAGTGTGAGATGATTTGACGTTGGATGTGATCAATGAGTAAGGAAAAACAAATAGATGATATTGAACTAAACTGTAGGCTACATACAATATAACTATTATTTGAACTCACTCTTGGAAATCTGCTGAAGAGCGCTGTTGTATGTTCCTCTCTTCTGACAAAGTTTAATTCACCCTGAGGAACTTTGAGGAGTCATTAAGGTATTACATGATGGTATCTTTGGCTGTAGTGATAAATAATGTTAGAGCACAGAGACTGTTCTGGAAACACCACTCCCACAGCTCTCAATCTGACAGATCTGCTCACCAGTTGACCTACTATAGCCTACAGATGCTGAGGGACATTAAAAGGCACAATCAACCATGTGTCTCTCATATAACTTCTCAGAAATAATAACTTCTATCAGATGGATCTGAGAAGTTATATGAGAGACACATGGTTGGTGGGTCTTCAAGGTCCCCGAGCAACTGTAAGGTAATGAAGAAAAAGAGGAAACAACAACAGTGGTTGTTCTACGAGAAGAAAGCTGGACTGTTAAGGTTTTTTATATACACTGAACAAAAATATAAAACTCAACATGTAAAGTGGTGGTCCCATGTTTAATGAGCTGAAATAAAAGATCCCAAAAATGTTCCATATGCCCAAAATGCTTATTTCTCTCAAATGATTTAGCACAAATGTGAATGAGTAGGTGTGTCAACTTCTGACAGGTACTAATATATATATATATATATATATATATATATATATATATATATATATATATATACACTGCTCAAAACAATAAAGGGAACACAAACAACAATGTAACTCCAAGTCAATTACATTTCTGTGAAATCAAACTGTCCACTTAGGAAGCAACACTGATTGACAATAAATGTCACATGCTATTGTGCAAATGGAATAGACGACAGGTGGAAATTATATGCAATTAGCAAGACACCCCCAATAAAGGAGTGGTTCTGCAGGTGGGGACCACAGACCACTTCTCAGGTCCTATGCTTCCTGGCTGATGTTTTGGTCACTTTTGAATGCTGGCGGTGCTTTCACTCTAGTGGTAGCATGAGACGGAGTCTACAACCCACACAAGTGGCTCAGGTAGTGCAGCTCATCCAGGATGGCACATCAATGCGAGCTGTGGCAAGAAGGTTTGCTGTGTCTGTCAGCGTAGTGTCCAGAGCATGGAGGCGCTACCAGGAGACAGGCCAGTACATCAGGAGACGTGGAGGAGGCCGTAGGAGGGCAACAACCCAGCAGCAGGACCGCTACCCCCGCTTTTGTGCAAGGAGGAACAGGAGGAGCACTGCCAGAGCCCTGCAAAATGACCTCCAGCAGGCCACAAATGTGCATGTGTCTGCTCAAACGGTCAGAAACAGACTCCATGAGGGTGGTATGAGGGCCCGACGTCCACAGGTGGGGGTTGTGCTTACAGCCCAACACCGTGCAGGACGTTTTTCATTTGCCAGAGAACACCAAGATTGGCAAATTCGCCACTGGCGCCCTGTGCTCTTCACAGATGAAAGCAGGTTCACACTGAGCACATGTGAAAGACGTGACAGTCTGGAGACGCCGTGGAGAACGTTCTGCTGCCTGCAACATCCTCCAGCATGACCGGTTTGGCGGTGGGTCAGTCATGGTGTGGGGTGGCATTTCTTTGGGGGGCCGCACAGCCCTCCATGTGCTCGCCAGAGGTAGCCTGACTGCCATTAAGTACCGAGATGAGATCCTCAGACCCCTTGTGAGACCATATGCTGGTGCGGTTGGCCCTGGGTTCCTCCTACTGCAAGACAATGCTAGACCTCATGTGGCTGGAGTGTGTCAGCAGTTCCTGCAAGAGGAAGGCATTGATGCTATGGACTGGCCCGCTCGTTCCCCAGACCTGAATCCAATTGAGCACATCTGGGACATCATGTCTCGCTCCATCCACCAACGCCACGTTGCACCACAGACTGTCCAGGAGTTGGCGGATGCTTTAGTCCAGGTCTGGGAGGAGATCCCTCAGGAGACCATCCGCCACCTCATCAGGAGCATGCCCAGGCGTTGTAGGGAGGTCATACAGGCACGTGGAGGCCACACACACTACTGAGCCTCATTTTGACTTGTTTTAAGGACATTACATCAAAGTTGGATCAGCCTGTAGTGTGGTTTTTCACTTTACTTTTGAGTGTGACTCCAAATCCAGACCTCCATGGGTTGATAAATTTGATTTCCATTGATACTTTTTCTGTGATTTTGTTGTCAGCACATTCAACTATGTAAAGAAAAAAGTATTTAATAGGAACATTTCATTATTTCAGATCTAGGATGTGTTATTTTAGTGTTCCCTTTATTTTTTTGAGCAGTGTGTGTGTGTGTGTATGTGTGTGTATGTATATATATATATATATATATATATATATATATATATATATATATATATATATATATATATATATAGAAAAGACACCACCCATTGTGGTTCATTCCTTTTAACGACCATTTAAAAGGCAACCACTTACACTTACAGCGCTCTATACCATCAGGTCAAATACTGAAACTATACATTGCATAGATCATATGTTAATGTTATCTCCACAACTAGGACTATCTTCAAAGATAGTACTTTGAGAATATAGATTTTGAAGGGCCTTAAAGAACTTTCCAGATCCATGTAACTACAATACAATGGCTGTAAACTAGATAACAGATAATAGTTTCTAGTATGAGTGACAAGAGGGGGGTGATCTGTCTATTCTAGGACAAAATTGTGGGATAATATTTTGAGTGAGCTGACCTATTGGCTTCCACGCAAGCTCAAAGCTCAAGCCACACGAGAGCACATTCCCTAAATCACAGGGGAGGCCAAAAACTGACTACAAGTGGTTTCCCATGGTCAGATTGCTCACCCTACCATTCACCACAAAGCAGCCAATGTCATTGATATGATATTTCTGAAAATACTATATTTTCAGAGTTGATATGCTGACCACTGTTGTCAAAAACATTAAATAATTGTACGCATTGTCTTCTTCATACAATATCCAGAAACCATTCTGTTTAAAGTTAAATATTGTATTTTTTTAAGCAACCACATGAAAACATGTTTTATTGTAGGTATGTTAAATTAAGTTGGTAATCTGTCCAAAGTAAATCTTTATCCATGATAACATTACATGATTGTGTGATCCTGAGTATAATGCTTCTGAACAGATTTTGCATTATGCATCTTGTGTAGGCCTACATGTACACGTAACTGCCAAAATAAAGGAAACACTTGAGTAAATGAGGGTTCTGGCAACTCCTATGGTGTGACCTGTGGGGTGCATTTTCCTGGCATGGTTTAGGTCCACTCAACCCCTTAGCGGACAAGGTTAGCGCCAATAAATACACAGCCATTCTGAGTGATCACGTTCAACCTATAGTGAATAATTTATATCCTGATCGGAGTGGTCTCTTCCAGAATGACAATGCCCAATTCCACAAGTGGTTACTGAATGGTTGAATGAGCACAATAACACATATCTGGTAAATTTACTCAACCCATAAAGTACATTCTGAAATTTTCAGACGCCTTCACTTTTTCCATTTTTTTCCCTCCATTATAGCCTTATTTTAAAATTGATTAAATTGTTAGTCCCCCCCCCCCCCCATCAATCTAAACATAATACCCCATAATGACAAAGCAAAAACTGTTTCTTTATAATTTTTTGCAAATTTATACAGAATAAAAAACGGAAATATCACATTTACATAAGTATTCAGACCCTTTACTCAGTACTTTGTTGAAGCACCTTTGGCAGCGATTACAGCCTCGAATATTCTTGAGTATGGCAATACAAGCTTGGCAAACCTGTTTTTGGGGAATTTCTCCATTCTTCTCTGCAGTTCCTCTCAAGCTCTGTCAGGTTGGATGGGGAGCGTCACTGCACAGCTATTTTCAGGTCTCTCCAGAGATGTTCGATCAGGTTCAAGTCCGGGCTCTGGCTGGACCACTCGAGGACATTCAGCGACTTGTCCCGAAGCCACTCCTTCGTTGTCTTGGCTGTGTGCTTAGGGTTGTTGTCCTGTTAGAAGGTGAACCTTCGTCCCAGTCTAAGGTCCTGAGTGCTCTGGAGCAAGTTTTTAAATAAAGGATCTCTTTGTACTTTGCCCTGTTCATCTTTCTATCAATCCTGACTAGTCTCCCAGTCCCTGTTGCTGAAAAACATCCCTACAGCATGATGCTGCCCCCACCATGCTTCACCGTAGGGATGGTGTCAGGTTTCCTCCAGACGCGACGCTTGGTATTCAGGCCAAAGAGTTAAATCTTGGTTTCATCAGACCAGAGAATCTTGTTTCTCATGGTCTGAGAGTGCTTTAGGTGCCTTTAGGCAAACTCCAAGCGGGCTGTCATGTGCCTTTTACTGAGGAGTGGCTTCCGTCTGGCCACTCTACCATAAAGACCTGATTAGTGCTGCAGAGATGGTTGCCCTTCTGGAAGGTTCTCCCATTTCCACAGAGGAACTCTGGAGCTCTGTCAGTGTGACCATCTGGTTCTTGGTCACCTCCCTGACCAAGGCCCTTCTCACCCGATTGCTCAGTTTGGCCCGGGCGGCCAGCTCTAGGAAGATTCTTGGTGGTTCCAAACTTCTATTTAAGAATGATGGAGGCCACTGTGTTCTTGGGGACCTTCAATGCTGCAAAAATCGTTTGGTACCCTGAGGTCTCTTGAGTTCTACGGACAATTCCTTCGTCCTCATGTCTATGTTTTTGCTCTGATTCAGCCCCCTTAAGTTAATACTTTGTAGCGCCACCTTTTGCTGCGATTACAGCTGTAAGTCGCTTGGGGTATGTCTCTATCAGTTTTGCACATCGAGAGACTGAATTTTTTTCCCATTCCTCCTTGCAAAACAGCTCGAGCTCAGTGAGGTTGGATGGAGAGCATTTGTGAACAGCAGTTTTCAGTTCTTTCCACAGATTCTCGATTGGATTCAGGTCTGGACTTTGACTTGGCCATTCTAACACCTGGATATGTTTATTTTTGAACCATTCCATTGTAGATTTTGCTTTATGTTTTGGATCATTGTCTTGTTGGAAGACAAATCTCCATCCCAGTCTCAGGTCTTTTGCAGACTCCATCAGGTTTTCTTCCAGAATGGTCCTGTATTTGGCTCCATCCATCTTCCCATCAATTTTAACCATCTTCCCTGTCCCTGCTGAAGAAAAGCAGGCCCAAACCATGATGCTGCCACCACCATGTTTGACAGTGGGGATGGTGTGTTCAGGGTGATGAGCTGTGTTGCTTTTACGCCAAACATAACGTTTTGCATTGTTGCCAAAAAGTTCAATTTTGGTTTCATCTGACCAGAGCACCTTCTTCCACATGTTTGGTGTGTCTCCCAGGTGGCTTGTGGCAAACTTTAAATGACACTTTTTATGGATATCTTTAAGAAATGGCTTTCTTCTTGCCACTCTTCCATAAAGGCCAGATTTGTGCAATATACGACTGATTGTTGTCCTATGGACAGAGTCTCCCACCTCAGCTGTAGATCTCTGCAGTTCATCCAGAGTGATCATGGGCCTCTTGGCTGCATCTCTGATCAGTCTTCTCCTTGTATGAGCTGAAAGTTTAGAGGGACGGCCAGGTCTTGGTAGATTTGCAGTGGTCTGATACTCCTTCCATTTCAATATTATCGCTTGCACAGTGCTCCTTGGGATGTTTAAAGCTTGGGAAATCTTTTTGTATCCAAATCCGGCTTTAAACTTCTTCACAACAGTATCTCGGACCTGCCTGGTGTGTTCCTTGTTCTTCATGATGCTCTCTGCGCTTTTGACAGACCTCTGAGACTATCACAGTGCAGGTGCATTTATACAGAGACTTGATTACACACAGGTGGATTGTATTTATCATCATTAGTCATTTAGGTCAACATGGGATCATTCAGAGATCCTCACTGAACTTCTGGAGAGAGTTTGCTGCACTGAAAGTAAAGGGGCTGAATAATTTTGCACACCCAATTTTTCAGTTTTTGATTTGTTAAAAAAGTTTGAAATATCCAATAAATGTCGTTCCACTTCATGATTGTGTCCCACTTGTTGTAGATTCTTCACAAAAAAATACAGTTTTATATCTTTATGTTTGAAGCCTGAAATGTGGCAAAAGGTCGCAAAGTTCAAGGGGGCCGAATACCTTCGCAAGGCACTGTATAGACACTCAACCATGCAAATTGGCGGGGTTATTATTTATTTGGACAACACATTATAGTCTTACTATTTTATTTAACTTGGTAAATCAATTAATTACAAATTCTTATTTACAATGACGGCCTAGGAACAGTGGGGCAGAACAACAGATTTTTACTTTGTCAGGTCGGGGATTCGATCTTGCAACCTTTCGGTTATTGGCCCAACGCTCAAACCACTAGGCTACCTGCTGACTCTTATACATACATCGTACACACACTCACTAAATCACATCCAATATCATACACATCAACCTATTCAGATTTACTACACACATAATATCTTGTCTCAATTTTCTAATATCTGCGGCATAGGCTCACAGGCAAGGGAATAAAACAAATATTGCTAGAACCTATTTCTGGAATTCTAAATATCAGACATTTGAATGTTCTAATTTTGACCGTCATACCTCTGATGGCAGTAACTTTAAAAGCACTAATGATGGTCAATTTAGACGGAGAATAGTATCTAGTTACGGTAAGGGGCGAAATAAGTATATCCAGTTATAATTGTAACAGTTTAGCAGATTATAAAAAAAGAAGATCAGTCTTTAAATGGCTAAAAGAAAAGGAATATAACATATACTGCTTACAGGAAACTAAGTCTACATCCTTAGATGAAGTTGCGTGGAAAAAGGAATGGGGTGGTGAAATAATTTTCTGTCATGGACAAAGGAACCCAAAAGGTGTGATGATATTAACTAACAAAAATGTTGATCTGATTATGCAAATAGTCAGGAATGATTCACAAGAAAGGTGGATCTTTTTGAATATGAAAGTGGACTAAAAAGAGATTTGGCTCATTAATCTACAGTGGGGCAAAAAAGTATTTAGTCAGCCACAAATTGTGCAAGTTCTCCTACTTAAAAAGATGAGGCCTGTAATTTTCATAATATGTACACTTCAACTATGACAGACAAAATGGAAGAAAAGAAATCCAGAAAATCACATTGTAGGATTTTTAATGAATTTATTTGCAAATTATGGTGGAAAATAAGTATTTGGTCACCTTCAAACAAGCAAGATTTCTGGCTCTCACAGACCTTAAGAGGCTCCTCTGTCCTCCACTCGTTGCCTGTATTAATGGCACCTGTTTGAACTTGTTATCAGTATAAAAGACACCTGTCCACAACCTCAAACAGTCACACTCCAAACTCCACTATGGCCAAGACCAAAGAGCTGTCAAAGGACACCAGAAACAAAATTGTAGACCTGCACCAGGCTGGGAAGACTGAATCTGCAATAGGTAAGCAGCTTGGTTTGAAGAAATCAACTGTGGGAGCAATTATTAGGAAATGGAAGACATGCAAGACCACTGATAATCTCCCTCGATCTGGGGCTCCACGCAAGATCTCACCCCGTGGGGTCAAAATGATCACAAGAACGGTGAGCAAAAATCCCAGAACCACACGGGGGGACCTAGTGAATGACCTGCAGAGAGCTGGGACCAAAGTAACAAAGCCTACCATCAGTAACACACTACGCCGCCAGGGACTCAAATCCTGCAGTGCCAGACGTGTCCCCCTGCTTAAGCCAGTACATGTCCAGGCCCGTCTGAAGTTTGCTAGAGAGCATTTGGATGATCCAGAAGAAGATTGGGAGAATGTCATATGGTCAGATGAAACCAAAATATAACTTTTTGGTAAAAACTCAACTCGTCGTGTTTGGAGGACAAAGAATGCTTAGTTGCCATACCTACTGTGAAGCATGGGGGTCAATTAACAAATGTACAGAAAGATCAGTGCGAAGGCCAAATTACAGAGGAAGAATTTTTGAGGCTATTAAATAATTTCAGTCTGGAAAAACCCCAGGGCTTGATGGCATACCGGTAGAGGTATATCAAGCATTTCTTGATATACTAAAAGCACCATTGTTTGATTGCTTTAACTACTATAGAAATGGTAGTCTGTCAGGCACTCAGCAGGAAGGTCTGATTTCACTATTATTAAAACAAGACCCAGATGGCAAATATAAAAGATCCAGTTAAAAAACTGGAGGCCCCTTACACTTAAATGTTGTGATGCAAAAATACTAGCAAAATGCATATCACTCAGAATTAAAAGGGTTTCATCAGGTATTGTTCATCCTGATCAGACAGGTTTTTTACATGGACAATACATTGGAGATAATATATGACAACTACTAGATATAATAGAACATCATGAAAACATTAAGAAGCCAGGCTTGGAATTTATAGCAGATTTTGAATAGGCATTTGATCAAGTAAGACTGGATTTTATTTATGGATATTTTGAATGTCGGCGATTCTCTTATAAAATTAGTAAAAGTAATGTTTAGCAACCCCAGGTGTAAAATATTTATTAACGGCTACTCCTCAGAGAGTTTTGAATTGTCAAGAGGAGTTAAACAAGGGTATCCGCTGTCACCATATCTATTCATTATGGCCATTGAAATGCTAGCTATTAAAATCAGATCCAATAACAACATTAGAGGATTAGAAATCCAAGGCTTAAAAACAAAGGTGTCCATGTATGCTGATGACTCAAGTTTTATATTAAGTCCGCAAGCTAGAACCCCGCAATGTCTCATTGAAGATCTAGATAACTTTTCTGGACTCTGTACTAAAACCTAATTATGACAAGTGTACAATATTACGTATTGGATCCTTAAAAAATACAACTACCCTGCAGTTTACCTATAAAATGGGCTGACGGTGAAGTAGACATACTTGGTATTCATATCACAAAATATATAAATAAGCTCTCCGCAATGAATTTCAATAGAAAACTTGTAAAAATAGACAAGATCCTGCAACCATGGAGAGGTAAATACCTGTCTATTTCTGGAAAAGTTGCCCTGATTAACTCCTTAGTCATATCTCAGTTTACTTATTCATTTATGGCGCTGCCTACTCCTGATGATTAATTTTTCAAATCATATGAGAAAAAAACATTTTGCTCTATATTTCATTTTAAACCAGACAAAATAAAGAGTGCCAATCTATATCATGAATATGAATTGGGTGGGTTGAGATTATTAAATATAAAATCACCAAACCTCTCTCTAAAGGCAACAACTTATCAAAAGTTTTACTTGAACCGAACCCTAAATGGTTCTCAAGTAGATTACTAAGAAAAGCTCATCCATTGCTTAAAAATTGCCTTTTTGCCTTTGTGCTGCAGATTGCCATGTCTCATTTTCAATTAATTGAAAATTATACTTTTTTCAAAGTATCTCTTTTTCAAACAAGCATTGCAAAGCTGGCAACAATTTCAATTTCACTCCCCTGAAAGAATTAACAAATATTATGGCTGAACTCAAATGTGCTGGTTGATAAAATACCTGTATTTATGGAACAGATGTTTGAAAAGGGTATTTTGTTTTTAAATGATATTGTCAATTGGAATGGTACGAGAAGGTCTGCTCAATCCAATATTACCCCAAAAATGGAGGCAGGTGGCAGCGGGAGGAGGTAGGGAACTGGTTTGTCTGCCCAATATAAAGTATTAAAAAAGTGGCGGAGGAATAAAAATTGCATAAATATGAAAGTATACCAGTTTCATTTGAGGACCAGGATGTTGAAAGCTGTGCCATACAGTGAAGAGATTTTTGATGTACCGATTCCATGGTACAGGGTGTATTTATCATATAGAATTCTTGCCACCAACAAAATGTTGAATATTTGGGGCATAAAATAATCGAAGCTCTGCAGATTTTGTTGTGAGGATACAGAATCAATAGACCATGTATTTTGGTATTTCCCTCAGGTAGCCTGTTTCTGGTCTCATGTTCAGGAATGGCTGAAAATCCATAACATGGATCTAAAATGTATCCTAGCAATAGTACTTAGATTGAAATTGTATGTTAAACATCACAGCATAGTTGAAAGATATACACTACTGTTCAAAAGTTTGTGGTCACTTAGAAATGTCCTTGTTTTTGAAAGAAAAGCAATTTTTTTGTCCATTAAAATAATATCAAATTGATCAGAAATACAGTGTAGACATTGTTAATGTTCTAAATAACTATCTTAGCTGGAAACAACTGATTCTTTATGGAATATCTACATACTGTAGGCGTAGAGAGGCCTATTATCAGCAACCATCACTCCTGTGTTCCAATGGCACGTTGTGTTAGCTAATCCAAGTTTATAATTTTAAAAGGCTAATTGATCATTAGAAAACCCTTTTGCAATTATGTTATCACAGCTGAAAACTGTTGCGCTAATTAAAGAAGCAATAAAACTGGCCTTCTATAGACTAGTTGAGTATCTGGAGCATCAGCATTTGTGGGTTCGATTACAGGCTCAAAATGGCTAGTAACGAAGAACTCGTCAGTCTATTCTTGTTCTGAGAAATTAAGGCTATTCCATGCGAGAAATTGCCAAGAAACTGAAGATCTCGTACAACGCTGTGTACAACTCCCTTCACAGAACAGCACAAACTGGCTGTAACCAGAATAGAAAGAGGAGTGTGAGGCTCCGGTGCACAACTGAGCAAGAGGTCTTGTACATTAGAGTGTCCAGTTTGAGAAAGAGACGCCTCACAAGTCCTCAACTGGAAGCTTCATTAAATAGTACCCGCAAAGCACCAGTCTCAACGCAAACAGTGAAGAGGCGACTCCGGGATGCTGGCCTTCTAGGCAGAGTTGCAAAGAAAAAGCCACATCTCAGACTGGCCAATAAAAATAAAAGATTAAGATGGGCAAAAGAACACAGACACTGGACAGAGGAACTCTGCCTAGAAGGCCAGCATCCCTGAGTCGCCTCTTCACTGTTTGCGTTGAGACTGGTGTTTTGCAGCTAATGCCGGTTTGCCCGAGGCTGATGCCGTGCAGGTGTGTGTACATATACACACATTCAAACACACACAAATAGTGCCAGACATCCACTCAAACATATACAGTTGGCCTTGCCGTTATGATTTTAGTTGTCCTTTATGTCCTTTTGTTTTTTTGGGGAGGTCTGGAATAAATTCGATTTTTTATTTATTGGTGTGGCGGGGGGCAGGCTGTGGGAGGGGTCTCGGATGGTTGAGGGGCAGCTGTTGGGGAACTGTGGGGGGGATCTTGGAGGTTTCGGGTCCCGGTATTTGGCCTTGTGGGAGATCTGTCGACGTGCCCTTGAGCAGGGCATTGACCCTGGATGCTTCTGCGTGTCGCTCTGAATTGTTGTCTGTTGGATGACTGGTGTGGTTGTTGAGCGGCTTCACTGCAATTATATATTGTATGTTTTGGATATTCACTAAAATAAAATAAAACATTTTACATAGAACAATAGAGATGATCTCTAAATTCAATTAAAAAGGTTAATATATATATATATATATATATATATATCAATAAAAAAAACTATACACAATTTTAAAAAACTGTGGGACCTTATATAGACAGGTGTGTGCCTTTCCAAATGATGTCCAATCAATTAAATTTACCACAGGTGGACTTTACTCAAGATGTAGAAACATCAAGGATTATCAATGTAAACAGGATGCACCTGAGCTCCATTTCGAGTCTCATAGCAAAGGGTCTGAATGTCTACGTAAATAAGGCATTTGTTTAAAAAATATATATACATTTGCTGTGTCCTTATGGGGTATTGTGTGTAGATTGATGCAGATTTTTTATTTTATTTAGAATAAGGCTGTAACGTAGCAAAATGTGTAAAAAGTGAAGGGGTCTGAATACTTCCCGAAAGCACTGTATATATCAAGTGTAACTCATTGCGGTTTCACTTTGACTGCTATACAAACTCTGTATTTCTTTGTGATTTCTTGCCGCTGGAAATTTCCAGTACAATGTGGGTGATGCAGAACTACACTGAACAAAAATATGCATACTGCATACTCACCAGACATGTCAACCATTAAGCATGTTTTGGATGCTCTGGATCGGTGTTGACAGCGTGTTCCAGTTCACGTCAATATCCAGCAACTTCTCACAGCCATTAAAGAGGAGTGGACAACATTCCTCAGGCCACAATCAACAGCCTGATCATCTCTATGTGTAGGGGAGATGTGTCCTGCTGCATGAGGCAAATAAATGGTGGTCACACCAGATGCTGACTGGTTTTCTGATCCACTTCTCTACCTTTTTAAAGGTATCTGTGACCAACATATGCATATCTGTATTCTCAGTCTTGTGAAATCCATAAATTAGGCCATAATGCATTTATTCAATTGACTGAGTTCCTTATATGAACTGTAACTCAAAATCTTTGAAATTGTTGCGTTTATATTTTTGTTCAGTATATTTGGCAAGGCAACTGTGTGTAGAGCCTACCTCGCATTGAATAGATGTTTTAATATAGGCTACTTGTTGCATTCCCTGGCCTTCAAACTGTCAAGGAGGACTTTTACAGGATTGCAGGTACAGTAGGCTGCGCTCAATTGACTGCTAGCAATGATTTTCTAATCCCAAATGAATAAACCTAGACAACATGATAAACATGATAGCCTAATTCATCCCACAGATTTTCCAAACGCCATTGGTGCTACAGATGGGACACATATCCCCAATTCAAAGACCATCTAGACCAAATGTTTTCCCAGCATAAACAAACAGGTGAATGAATACTGTACACTCACCAAACCAAATCATTTTCAGAAACAATCATGAAATTCAATGATCTTCTTTACTGCTTTGGTCAGATGATCTGTGACTCCCGTGTGGTTACAACTAAACATAGGAAAAGCACTCTATGAATTCAATCAATTATTATTCATCCTACAAAGGCTATGGAATGGGCCTACCATTGCAATTGTGACATAGGCTACTATAATTTACATATTAGGCAACAGCCTTGACACTTAAAATCACCAGCGCTACAATAAAAATGCTCTATAAAGTGAATGCATGATTACTAATCCAGTGCTTAATACTTTCTGTGGCACTTTGTCACTAGAGTCAAATACTATAGGCAACCGAAATTAATAATTAATTAATGTGTGTTATATTCAACAGGCTAACCTGACAACGGAGTGAAGAGCAGAAATCCCAACTAGCAAGCAAGCCACAGCAATGCAGATTTGAGTGCGTGCGCGTTCATGCGAAAGGGAGGTGGGAGGGTTCTGTCAGGGGGTAGATTTTCGACACAACAGTTTGCGCAACATTGTAACTGATGTTTGAGACCAACACGTGGCCGTGACATAGAACCCAAACGGGCTGTGCACGTGCGCCATCGTGCGCTATCGTGCATAAATGTATTTTGTCCCCCTACACCAAACGCGATCACGACACGCAGGTTATAATATAAAAAAAACTCTGAACCAATTACATTGATTTTGGGACAGGTCGAAAATAATGAAACATGTATGGCAATTTAGCTAGTTAGCTTGCTAGCTAATTTGTCCTATTTAGCTAGCTTTCTGTTGCTAGCTAATTTGTCCTGGGATATAAACAGTGGGTCGTTATTTTACCTGAAATGCACAAGGTCCTCTACTCCGACAATTAATCCACACATAAAACGGCCAACCGAATCGTTTCTAGTCATCTCTCCTCCTTCCAGGCTTTTTCATCTTTGAACATATATGGTGATCGCATCTAAACTTTCATAGTATTACCACGATGACCGGCAAAACAGTTCGTCTTTCAATCACCCACGTGGGTATAACCAATGAGGAGATGGGTACCTGCTTCAATAAACCAATGAGGAGATGGGAGAGGCAGGACTTGCACCACGAACTGCGTCAGAAATAGAAAGGAGATCTATTTTACATGCTGACCAGACCGGACACGTCGCAAAATAGATTTAGAAATCCATGTTATTCAAGTATTGCTCCAACAAGCATCTGCGATGCCAAGGGCTAAAATAGAACTCCTTTCTATTTCTGCCGCAGATCGCGGTGCAAGTCCTGCCCCTCCCATCTCCTCATTGGTTCGTGACCTAAACTGGAATATGCTTACCACCCCGGCCGTCCTACAATCTAAACTAGATGCCCTCAATCTCACACAAATGATCAAGGAACCGACCAGGTACAACCCTAAATCCGTAAACATGGGCACCCTCATAGATATCATCCTTACCAACTTGCCCTCTAAATACACCTCTGCTGTCTTCAACCAGGATCTCAGCGATCACTGCCTCATTGCCTGCGTCCATAATGAGTCCACGGACAAACGACCACCCCTCATCACTGCCAAATGCTCCCTAAAACAATTCAGCAAGCAGGCCTTTCTAATTGACCTGGCACGGGTATCCTGGAAGGTTATTGACCTCATCCCATCAGTAGAGGATGCCTGGTTGATCTTTAAAAGTGCTTTCCTCACCATCTTAAATAAGCATGCCCCATTCCATTTTTTTTTTAACAAAGAACAGATATAGCCCTTGGTTCACTCATGACTTGACTGCCCTTGACCAGCACAACAACATTCTGTGGCTTACTGCACTAGCATCAAATAGCCCCCGCGATATGCAACTTTTCAGGGATGTCAGGAACCAATATACACAGTCAGTTAGGAAAGCAAAGGCTAGCTTTTTCAAACAGAAGCACTAATTCCAAAAGGTTTTGGGACACTAAAGTCCATGGAGAATAAGAGCACCTCCTCCCAGCTGCCCACTGCACTGAGGCTAGAAAAAACTGTCACCACCGATAATTCCACGATAATCTCAATAAGCATTTTTCTACAGCTGGCCATGCTTTCCACCTGGCTACCCCTACCCCGGCCAACAGCTCTACCTGGCCACCCCACATAGCCCTCTCTAGGTTTCTTCCTAGGTTTTGGCCTTTCTAGGGAGCTTTTCCTAGCCACTGTGCTTCTACACCTGCATTGCTTGCTGTTTGGGGTTTTAGGCTGGGTTTCTGTACAGCACTTTGAGATATCAGCTGATGTACGAAGGGCTATATAAATAAATTTGAT
Organism: Oncorhynchus clarkii lewisi; assembly: GCF_045791955.1. Taxonomy (NCBI): domain Eukaryota; kingdom Metazoa; phylum Chordata; class Actinopteri; order Salmoniformes; family Salmonidae; genus Oncorhynchus; species Oncorhynchus clarkii. The sequence goes on from NC_092152.1 coordinate 55,792,283, forward strand.
TTGATTTGATATACTACCCACCACTGCGACCTGTATGCTCTCGTTGGCTGGCCCTCGCTACATATTTGTCGCCAAACCCACTGGCTCAAGGTCATCTATAAGTCTTTGCTAGGTAAAGCCCCGACTTATCTCAGCTCACTGGTCACAATAGCAACACCCACCCATATCACGGGCTCCAGCGGGTATATTTTACCTGTCATCCTCAAAGCAAACACCTCCTTTGGCCGCCTTTCCTTCCAGTTCTCTGCTGCCAATGACTGGAACAAATTGCAAAAATCACTGAAGCTGGAGACATATCTCCCTCACTAACATTAAGCATGAGCTGTCAGAGCTGCTTACCGATCATTTCACCTGTACACAGCCCATCTGTAAATAGCCCACCCAACTACCTCATCCCCATATTAGTTTCTTTGTTCTTTTGCACCCCCGTATCTCTACTTGCACATCATCATCTGCACAACTATCACTCCAGTGTTAATGCTAAATTGTAATTATTTTGCCACTATGGCCTATTTATTGCCTTACCTCACAAATCTTATTACATTTGCACACACTGTATATGCATTTTTCTATTGTGTTATTGACTGTACGTTTGTTTAGCCCATCTTTAACTCTGTTGTTGTCACCCCACTGCTTTGCTTTATCTTGGCCAGGTCGCAGTGTTAAATGAGAACTTGCTCTCAACTGGCCTACCTGTTTAAATAAAGGTGAAATCAAATAAAATAAAAACTCTGCTAAGTTAAAAGCAGGTAGGTCCTACCCCAGGAACATGTAGAAAGGAATACAACAACCATACTTAGTTAGTTACTAACGTTAATTAGTTAGCTAGATTATTCTGTCTCTTCGTGGTTGGGTAAATTAACTTTAACGTTACAGAATTATTCAGTCAAATTAACGTTTGCTATGTTACTGTAGCTAACGTTATCTAGACATCTCAGTCAGTTCTCCCACAGAATCACACCTGTCAATATAGTGCTAGCTAATGTTAGAATAGTTATTAATGTTACGTTAGCCAACTTCCGTCAAACAGAGCTGGACAGTGAACATTTAAAATAAATAACAGTTTGCTAACGTTAGCTGAATGTTTACATTTTGTTAAAGGATGTTCACTAGAGTTGTTTGTGACAACATTTCATGACTAATGCTAGCTAACGTTAGCCAGCTAGCTAGTCATTCATCAGATTTGGACACTTATTTTCTTACAGCTCCCACTCTATTGAACTATGTGGAAAAGTCATCGTCATCTACATCACCACCTGTACAATCTTCTACCACATTCACCACCTCCTCAAGACAGTCTGTCATAACTGCCATTCCCAAAGAGGACACATTGCGGGGTGAGACATTGTGGGGTCTGAATATGATGGAGTCTCACTACTCTTTCCACTCTAGTGAATGCACGGGTGAGTGGCATGGTTTATAAACCGTCACCCGTAACATTAAATTATTTTTAAGAACATGTTATGTTTGTTTTCATGTTCTCTCTCTCTGTGACACACACACGTTCACACACCGGCTAGAAACAGAAAAAAGTATTTGATTTCAATCTTTTTTTTACTCTTCGGTGTGCTGTTCTCAGCGATGTTCCCAGACAGTGCAATAGCCAAGACCTTCGCATGCAGGGCAACAAAGTCCAGCTATGTGTGCACATGGCTTGCCTCCTCATTTCAAGCACTTGTTGTCTAAAACAACTGTCTGCTGGGGAGGAGGAATATGTACTTCGCTTTGATGAGAGCCTTAACCTTTCTGGGAATGGGGGCAGTATTGAGTAGTTTGGATGAATAAGGTGCCCTATGTAAACTGCCTGTTACTCAGGCCCAGAAGCTAGGATATACATATGCATGGTAGTAAAGTTTCCAAAACTGTTAAAATAATGTCTGAGTATAACAGAACTGATATGGCAGGTGAAAACCTGAAGAAAATCCATCCAGGAAATGCTATTATTTTGAAATGGCTGTTTCCATTGAAAGCCTACCCACCATACAAAGACTTATGACCCAGTTTACGATCCCTATGGCTTTCACTACATGTGGCCAGTCTTTAGGCATTGTTTCAGGCTTTTACTCTGTAAAATGAGGGAGAAACACCACATTCAATGAGTGGACAGTGGAAATTTCCAGAGATGTTTGCTGCGCATGACCGGGAGTGTGCATGACCGGGAGTGCGCATTCTTGTTTTTACTTTTCAATTGACGGAGATATTGTCCGGTTGAAATATGATCGATTATTTATGACAAAAACAACCTGAGGATTGATTATAAACATCGTTTGACAAGTTTCTACAAACTTTTATGGTAATTTCTGGACTTTTCATCTGCCTGCTGTGACCGCGCTTGGTGCCAATGGACTACTGAACAAAACGCACCAACAAAACGGAGGTTTTTGGACATAAAGAGGGACTTTATCGAACAAAACCAACATTTATTATGTAATATGGAGTCTTGTGAGTGCAACCATATGAAGATCAAAGGTAAGTGATTAATTTTATCGCTATTTCTGACTTTTGTTACTCCTCTACTTGGCTGGATACTGTTTGTAATGTTGTGTGTGCTGGGCGCTGTCCTCAGATAATCACATGGTATGCTTTCGCCATAAAAGTCTTTTGAAATCTGACACTGTGGTTGGATTAACAAGAAGTTTATCTTTAAGCCGATGTATAACACTTGTATGTTTGAGTAATTTTTATTATGAGATTTCTGTTTGAATTTGGCGCTAGCGGAACACCTATACCTAATAGGTTTTAACAGGAAAAACACAGTCAAAGCAGTGTGACTTTCATGTCCGTTTATGGGATGAGGACAAAGTTGACAAGATTTTATGATTCTAAATTTATGGGACATGCGACTGCGTTGGACCTTAAAGCGGTCTATAAGAAGAGCACCAAAGATCTACCAAAGAAAATTCTCCATGGATGGACCAAATGTAAATTGGTTGAGAAGTCTCTCCTAGATTTTGATGTACACCTTATAAACACTGGCAGTTGCAGTCTCCATATTGTACATGGAGCATTTCATGCTATGTACCAACTTCTGAAGGATACTCCAGGCTGCAGGGAGGACTACTTCAGATCCCCAATGCCACTTAAGTTATGCAAGACATGGTGGGTTGAAAATGCACCCGTGCTTGAGAGGTTTAGTTTTAACCCCATTTGGCAACATATATGTGAAGGCTGTAGAGAAGCGATGTCCAAATCCAGGCACAAAGTCCTTTGAGGTGATTCAGGAGGCCGTTAAGGACCCTCTCATGACAGCAAAACTGAATTTCATCTTGTCAGTGAGCAAAGAAGTGACACCATTCCTCACACGCTACCAGACCGAAAAGCCCATGGTGCCATTTCTCTCTACAGACTTGATCAAGCTGCTTAAGGAGCTCGAGGAGCAGATTCATTAAGCCAGACCTCATGAAAGAAGCAAAGACCCCTCAAAAACTTTTTGATGTCGAGGTGAACCAGTCATCCAATCACATCGACTCCTCACAGGTCGACTTGGGCTTTGTTACTCAAAGAATTGTGAGAGACTTGTCCGCAGGGAAGAAAATTGGACAGAAAACATTGATGGACTTGAAAATCGCTCACAACTGTTAAACTCATTGTGGAATCTCCACTGAAGATTTCTCTGGTCTCGCATCTTTCTTTCTTGGATCCAAGGGAAATGGCAGGCAGAAATGGAAAGAAGGCCCTAACCTACTTTGTAAATAGTCATTGGTTGAAGGAAGAAGATTGTGATGACATCATTCAACAATACTCACTTTTTATTGATGACATTGTCCAAGCCCAACACTCAGAGTTTGTAAACTTTGATCCTGTCCAAGACAGCGTGTGTTACTGTCACACGAGCAAGTCTTAGTAGAGCGTGGATTCTGATCCCCTGCTGATATTGTACGTTTGCCCACTGACATAGAAATGATCAGTCTATAATTTTAATGGTAGGTTTATTTGAACAGTGAGAGACAGAATAACAACCAAAAAATACAGAAAAACGCATGTCAAAAATGTTATAAATTGGTTTGCATTTTAATGGGGGAAAAGTATTTGACCCCTCTGCAAAACATGACTTAGTACTTGGTGGCAAAACCCTTGTTGGCAATCACAGAGGTCAGATGTTTCTTGTAGTTGGCCACCAGGTTTGCTCACATCTCAGGAGGGATTTTGTCCCACTCCTCTTTGCAGATCTTCTCCAAGTCATTAAGGTTGAGGCTGACGTGTGGCAACTCAAACCTTCAGCTCCCTCCACAGATTTTCTATGGGATTAAGGTCTGGAGACTGGCTAGGCCACTCCAGGACCTTAATGTGCTTCTTCTTGAGCCACTCCTTTGTTGCCTTGGCTGTGTGTTTTGAGTCATTATCATGCTGGAATACCTATCCACTACCCATTTTCAATGCGCTGGCTGAGGGAAGGAGGTTCTCACCCAAGATTTGACGGTACATGGCCCCGTCCATCGTCCCTTTGATGCGGTGAAGTTGTCCTGTCCCCTTAGCAGAAAAACACCCCCAAAGCATAATGTTTCCACCTCCATGTTTGACGGTGGGGATGGTGTTCTTGGGGTCATAGGCAGCATTCCTCCTCCTCAAAACATGGCGAGTTGAGTTGACCACAACACTTTCACCCAGTTTGCCAATGAACATCTGAATGATTCAGAGGACAACTTCAGACGGGCATGTATATGTGCTTTCTTGAGCAGGGGGACCTTGCGGGCGCTGCCTTCACGGCGTAGTGTGCTACCAATTGTTTTCTTGGTGACAATGGTCCCAGCTGCCTTGAGATCATTGACAAGATCCTCCCGTGTAGTTCATGGCTGATTCCTCACCGTTCTCATGATCATTGCAACTCCACGAGGTGAGATCTTGCATGGGGCCAAAGGCCGAGGGAGATGGACAGTTCTTTTGTGTTTCTTCCATTTGCGAATAATCACACAAACTGTTGTCACCTTCTCACCAAGCTGCTTGGCGATGGTCTTGTAGCCAATTCCAGCCTTGTGTAGGTCTACAATCTTGTCCCTGACATCCTTGGAGAGCTCTTTGGTCTTGGCCATGGTGGAGTGTTTGGAATCTGATTGATTGATTGCTTCTGTGGACAGGTATATTTTATACAGGTAACAAACTGAGATTAGGAGCACTCCCTTTAAGAGTGTGCTCCTAATCTCAGCCTGCCATGTGCCAGATGGGAAGTCTGCTGTTCTGCAGGATATTTCCAGGATGGTGTCCAACAAAACAGCAAGAGCGGCAATCGGTGTGCGGGAGATCTTCACCTCCTAACAGAGGGTGCTGTTCCCTGGCAACACCGCAAACTACACTATGCACAACCAAAGGCTATTTTACGAGCCATCCACATTGCAATAAGAGTATTCTTCAATTTTACTTAGCTACATTTGAAGTCTGAAGTTTACATACACTTAGGTTGGAGTCATTAAAACTAATTTTTCAACCACTCCACAAATTTCTTATTAACAAACTATAGTTTTGGCAAGTTGGTTAGGACATACTTTTGTATGACAGAAGTAATTTTTCAAACAATTGTTTACAGACAGATTATTTCACTTATAATTCACTGTATCACAATTCCAGTGGGTCAGAAGTTTACATACACTAGGTTGACCGTGCCTTTAAACAGCTTGGAAAATTCAAGAAAATGTCTTGGCTTTAGAAGCTTCTGATAGGCTAATTGACATCAATTGCCAGGTCGCAATTGTAAATGAGAACTTGTTCTCAACTTGCCTACCTGGTTAAATAAAGGTGAAATTAAAAATTAATAATTTGAGTCAACTGGAGGTGTACCTGTGGATGTATTTCAAGGCCTACCTTCAAACTTTGCTTGACATCATGGGAAAATCAAAAGAAATCAGCCAAGACCTCAGAAAAAAAATCTAGACCTCCACAATTCTGGTTCATCCTTGGGACCAATTTCCAAACGCCTGAAGGTGCCACGTTCATCTGTACAAACAATAGTATGCAAGTATAAACACCGTGGGACCACGCAGCCGTCATACCGCTCAGGAAGGCTCTGTCTCCTAGAGATGAACGTACTTTGGTGTGAAAAGTGCAAATCAATCCCAGAACAACAGCAAAGGACCTTGTGAAAATGCTGGAGGAAACAGGTACAAAAGTATCTATATCCACAGTAAAACAAGTCCTAAATCGACATAACCTGAAAGGCGGCTCAGCAAGGAAGAAGCCACTGCTCCAAAACCGCCATAAAAAAAGCCAGCGTCTCTGTCCAGTATAAGCCCGATGCATTTCTATAGGAATAATATGCAGACCTACCCTTGTCGCCTGCGTTCCTGCCTTTGAGACAAAGACTCCCATTGTTAGGGAGGAGACATGAGCATCTCGTCATTATATAAAGATCTCTGGTTTCAGTCTCTTGGGAATTGGAAAGGAAAGTTAGCGAGTGCGCTGTTAGGATGCTGGATAGTCCTTTAGTCAATTGATGTTTTGCCAAAATTAGATAATTACTCCTGTCTAAATAAAATAATTCAAAATACTTCAACAGGGAGCATGACTAACATGCTGACTACACCAGGCGTGTCCACATGTTGATTTTGTCCACCAACACCAGACGTGATCAGGACATGCAGGTTGAAATATCAAAATGAACTCTGAACCAAACTGTATTAATTTGGGGACAGGTCAAAAATAATTCAATGTTTATGGCAATTTAGATAGCTAGCTTGCTGTTGCTAGCTAATTTGTCCTGGGATATAAACATTGGGTTGTTATTTTACCTGAAATGCACAAGGTCCTCTACTCGAACAATTAATCCACACATAAAAGGGCAAACCAATTTGTTTCTAGTAATCTCTCCTCCTTCAGGCTTCTTCTTTGGACCAACCAACTTTAAAGGTGCATTACCACCACTAACTGGACTGGAGTGTGGACCTCAGTTAATCTTCAATCACCCACGTGGGTACTGAATATGCTCCTAAAAACCAATGAGGAGATGGGAGAGGCGGGACTTGCAGCGTATCAAGCTTCACTAATATAACCAAGTTCTATTTTAGCACTTGGCTACGCCGATGCCCGCGAGCATTGTGGATGCAATGATTGAATAACATGTATGTGTAAATATATTTTTCAGCGCACACGATGCAGCCACTGTGGTCAGCATGTTCGCCACAGAGGTTCATTGGCTTCTTTAAAAAAAAAAACAGCTGTGGGTTGTTTCAAATCACAAGTGTGTTTGGGAAGCCTGCAATTTGGGTAGTGCGCATGGGCAATAGGTCTAACTGATTTGAGTTACGGCTGTCAGTGAATAGCGTCAAAAATGTGTTTTAAGATAATGTCGAGTATAATTTTAAAATGTTGCACCCAAGGCGCTCCCGAGTGGCGCAGCAGTCTAAGGCACTGCAGTGCTTGAGGTGTCACTACAGACCCGGGTTCAATCCTGGGCTGTGTCACAGCCGGCCGCGACCGGGAGATCCATGAGGCGACGCACACTTGGCCCAGTGTCGTCCGGGTTAGGGGAGGGTTTGGCCGGCAGGGATGTCCTTGTCCAATCGCGCTCTAGTGACTCATGTGGCGGGCCGGGCGCATGCACGCTGACACGGTCGCCAGTTGTACGGTGTTTCCTCCAACACTTTGGTGTGGTTGGTTTCTGGGTTAAGCGAGCAGTATGTCAAGAAGCAGGGTGGATTGGCAAGGTCGTGTTTCGAAGGACGCATGGCTCGTGACCTTCGCCTCTCCAGAGTCCATACGGGAGTTTCAGCGATGGGACAAGACTAACTACCAATTGGGGAGAAAAAGGGGTAAAACTAAATATATATACATACAAATAAAATAAAAAATTGCATCAAGGGGAGGGGTGTGTGGCGACTATATGGTGCATCTGGTGCATCTCCAGAATGCATGCATATGTAGGAAAGTGCCCATTTGGCAATGTCTTATTTCTTGTCTTAACTCACCACGTACACCACACATTATTGTTCGCCTCACACAAGTCAACAAAGTCTCTTGTTCTAACATCCATTGCGATTGCTAGTTCCTCAGTATATAAAAATCTTTCCAACACTCCCGCCCTCGATAATCACCAAGCCTCGGTGTGAAAGAGCATAATACCTGTATCATGATCTGATGATCCCATATATCCATTGGAAATGCCATGAAAATCAACTTTCTGTCCCGAGCTCACCATCGTAGTAAACTTTGTGGGCCCGGAATAGGCTAGTTGATACTTTGCAAGTTTGTTAGCAAGACAGATAAGGGAGGCAGACATGCAGAGAAGAGATTTGAATGTGAATGAAATAACCAGAATTTCACGATAATTTCTGTTTTTATTTGTCAGCTTTAGGATATTTTATTTAGTTGATGTAAGTTAAAGGCCAACTGCTGCATTGGCCTATAGGCTGAGTTCTATGCTCTCATTTCTTTAGCCACCAGTGGACCAATGTGTCCATATGACAGAGGCTAGGGCTCTAGCCATAGTTGAATTTGAACTTTTTCGATTTTACTTCAGATTTGTATGATTAACCACATGACAATGATTTGGAGAAACTATAACTTTAACGCAATGAAACTGTCCCATGAAAATGTGCATATATGAATATTATATGACAGAGATGGCCGGCTCGCTTCGTGTTCCTAGGAAACTATGCAGTTTTGTTTTTTTACGTGTTATTTCTTACATTAGTACCCTAGGTCATCTTAGGTTTCATTACATACAGTCGAGAAGAACTACTGAATATAAGATCAGTGTCAACTCACCATCAGTACAACCAAGAATATGATTTTCGCGAAGCGGATTCTGTGTTCTGCCTTTCAACCAGGGCAACGGAATGGATCCCAGCCGGAGACCCAAAAAAACGACTCCGTAAAAGAGGGAAACGAGGCGGTCTTCTGGTCAGACTCCGGAGACGGGCACATCGTGCACCACTCCCTAGCATTCTTCTCGCCAATGTCCAGTCTCTTGACAACAAGGTTGATGAAATCCGAGCAAGGGTAGCATTCCAGAGGGACATCAGAGACTGTAACGCTCTTTGCTTCACGGAAACATGGCTCACTGGAGAGACGCTATCGGAGGCGGTGCAGCCAGCGGGTTTCTCCATGCATCGCGCCGACAGAAACAAACATCTTTCTGGTAAGAAGAGGGGCGGGGGCGTATGCCTTATGGCTAACGAGACGTGGTGTGATCACAGAAACATACAGGAACTCAAATCCTTCTGTTCACCTGATTTAGAATTCCTCACAATCAAATGTCGACCGCATTATCTACCAAGAGAATTCTCTTCGATTATAATCACAGCCGTATATATTCCCCCCCAAGCAGACACATCGATGGCTCTGAACAAACTTTATTTGACTCTTTGCAAACTGGAATCCATACATCCTGAGGTTGCATTCATTATAGCTGGGGATTTTAACAAGGCTAGTCTGAAAACAAGACTCCCTAAATTGTATCAGCATATCAATTGCGCAACCAGGGCTGGAAAAACCTTGGATCATTGTTATTCTAACTTCCGCGATGCATATAAGGCACTGCCCCGCCCTCCTTTCGGAAAAGCTGATTTTGACTCCATTTTGCTGATCCCTGCCTACAGACAGAAACTAAAACAAGAAGCTCCCACGCTGAGGTCTGTCCAACGCTGGTCCGACCAAGCTGATTCCACACTCCAAGACTGCTTCCATCACGTGGACTGGGATATGTTTCATATTGCGTCAGATAACAACATTGACGAATACGCTGATTCGGTGTGCGAGTTCATTAGAACGTGCGTTGAAGATGTCGTTCCCATAGCAACGATTAAAACATTCCCTAACCAGAAACCATGGATTGATGGCAGCATTCGCGTGAAACTGAAAGCGCGAACCACTGCTTTTAATCAGGGCAAGGTGACTGGTAACATGACCGAATACAAACAGTGCAGCTATTCCCTCCGCAAGGCTATCAAACAAGCTAAGCGTCAGTATAGAGACAAAGTAGAATCTCAATTCAACGGCTCAGACACAAGAGGTATGTGGCAGGGTCTACAGTCAATCACGGACTACAAGAAGAAAACCAGCCCAGTCACGGACCAGGATGTCTTGCTCCCAGGCAGACTAAATAACTTTTTTGCCCGCTTTGAGGACAATACAGTGCCACTGACACGGCCTGCAACGAAAACATGCAGACTCTCCTTCACTGCAGCCGAGGTGAGTAAAACATTTAAACGTGTTAACCCTCGCAAGGCTGCAGGCCCAGACGGCATCCCCAGCCGCGCCCTCAGAGCATGCGCAGACCAGCTGGCCGGTGTGTTTACGGACATATTCAATCAATCCCTATACCAGTCTGCTGTTCCCACATGCTTCAAGAGGGCCACCATTGTTCCTGTTCCCAAGAAAGCTAAGGTAACTGAGCTAAACGACTACCGCCCCGTAGCACTCACTTCCGTCATCATGAAGTGCTTTGAGAGACTAGTCAAGGACCATATCACCTCCACCCTACCTGACACCCTAGACCCACTCCAATTTGCTTACCACCCAAATAGGTCCACAGACGATGCAATCGCAACCACACTGCACACTGCCCTAACCCATCTGGACAAGAGGAATACCTATGTGAGAATGCTGTTCATCGACTACAGCTCGGCATTCAACACCATAGTACCCTCCAAGCTCGTCATCAAGCTCGAGACCCTGGGTCTCGACCCCGCCCTGTGCAACTGGGTACTGGACTTCCTGACGGGCCGCCCCCAGGTGGTGAGGGTAGGCAACAACATCTCCACCCCGCTGATCCTCAACACTGGGGCCCCACAAGGGTGCGTTCTGAGCCCTCTCCTGTACTCCCTGTTCACCCACGACTGCGTGGCCACGCACGCCTCCAACTCAATCATCAAGTTTGCGGACGACACAACAGTGGTAGGCTTGATTACCAACAACGACGAGACGGCCTACAGGGAGGAGGTAAGGGCCCTCGGAGTGTGGTGTCAGGAAAATAACCTCACACTCAACGTCAACAAAACTAAGGAGATGATTGTGGACTTCAGGAAACAGCAGACGGAACACCCCCCTATCCACATCGATGGAACAGTAGTGGAGAGGGTAGTAAGTTTTAAGTTCCTCGGCGTACACATCACAGACAAACTGAATTGGTCCACTCACACAGACAGCATCGTGAAGAAGGCGCAGCAGCGCCTCTTCAACCTCAGGAGGCTGAAGAAATTTGGCTTGTCACCAAAAGCACTCACAAACTTCTACAGATGCACAATCGAGAGCATCCTGGCGGGCTGTATCACCGCCTGGTACGGCAACTGCTCCGCCCACAACCGTAAGGCTCTCCAGAGGGTAGAGTGAGGTCTGCACAACGCATCACCGGGGGCAAACTACCTGCCCTCCAGGACACCTACACCACCCGATGTTACAGGAAGGCCATAAAGATCATCAAGGACAACAACCACCCGAGCCACTGCCTGTTCACCCCGCTATCATCCAGAAGGCGAGGTCAGTACAGGTGCATCAAAGCTGGGACCGAGAGACTGAAAAACAGCTTCTATCTCAAGGCCATCAGACTGTTAAACAGCCACCACTAACATTGAGTGGCTGCTGCCAACACACTGACACTGACTCAACTCCAGCCACTTTAATAATGGGAACTGATGGGAAATTATGTAAAATATATCACTAGCCACTTTAAACAATGCTACCTAATATAATGTTTACATACCCTACATTATTCATCTCATATGTATACGTATATACTGTACTCTATATCATCTACTGCATCCTTATGTAATACATGCATCACTGGCCACTAACTATGCCACTTTGTTTACATACTCATCTCATATGTATATACTGTACTCGATACCATCTACTGTATCTTGCCTATGCTGCTCTGTACCATCACTCATCCATATATCTTTATGTACATATTCTTTATCCCCTTACACTGTGTATATGACAGTAGTTTTGGAATTGTTAGATTACTTGTTAGTTATTACTGCATTGTCGGAACTAGAAGCACAAGCATTTCACTACACTCGCATTAACATCTGCTAACCATGTGTATGTGACAAATAAAATTTGATTTGATTTGATTAATAAGAGGAACGCTTATCGGGAGAAATGGTAGGACAAATTGTAAGCTTCCCCAAACTTGAAACTAATGACCTGCCTATGGTCTTCACAATTACACCCATTAAGAAAATGCATGCAGGTGTGTGCACACACACAGGAGGTACCGTATTCACACACAAACTATTTTTCCATAACGTTATCGAGCCAATTAAGAAGGAATATCATAGTAATGACGTTAGAAGCTAAATGTGGGTTTCCTCAAAATAATAATTGCAAGCTATGACATTGCTTAATCATAGCAATCAAATGAGTTCAAAACAGCAGCCATTAATGAAAAATGATCTGGAAAGTTGAATAAGGGCATATTATATTTATTTTTCTCCTCACATTCAAATCCCTGTATTACATCATAAGGTACAAGGTATAGTATATGGCCAATATACCAAGGCTTAGAGCTGTTCTTAAGCATGACGCAAACGCGGAGTGCCTGGCCATATACCACAAACCCACGGGGTAATAAGAGCTTGTTTCCCAATAGCCTGCTGGAATAGGCTACTGAGGATGGGGGTCATAATTTCAATCACTGAATTAAATAATATGTATATGAACTAAATATTCTTGTCAACAACCATCAGTGTTTTTTTGTTTTTTTAAAGGTTTTACCTGTAGCCTAATCTGACTACTGTTACCGTCAATATAATGCGTTCATAATAACAAGGCTACTACAACTAACTGAAGTCATAGGCTATTTATTAAAAACTGGTTTGACAGATCCAGGTAGGCTACACAAGTTGCACAAATTGATTTGCTGTGACTCCAGTGATTTCAACATTTATTTTATGAAATGGTAGAATACAATGGCATATAACGTTACATTAATGGGCTACTTGATGGCCAGAAGCAAATGTACTATTCTCCATATTTAGCCTAATGTCAGTTACATTGAGGAATTTCCCCTATACAAACAACAACGCGAGACTTCCATAACTTCCATTTCAAACAGTGATGCCAATTTAGCAATTTTGTTGCTAGATTTAGCAACTTTTCAGACTACCTTTTTTCAAACTGCACCTAGCAACACATTTTGCTACTTTTAAAAATGTATTTTTAAATTTTAGCAACTTTTGAAAAGTGACAAACGCTAAAATGCAAGCAATTTCCCTCTAAATCACATATGTCAGAGTCAAGGCCCGCGGGCCACATCCGGCCCGCAAGAAGGTTTTTTACGGCCCCTGGGATGATCTTGATTTATTATTAGAACCGGCCCGCAGCAAGCCGGCAGCCCGCAGATCTTTTACACGCACCAATACTACATTTCCCACAATGCAAAGGTGACGCACCGAGCAGTAGGCTGCTTCATTTCAATATTTATTGGCACAGCAGTCGTCAGCATCACAGTAAAATTAACTTTCAGATACCCATCAAAAATGGCAAAACGGAAGGTGGATACTGAGAACCGGGGGTTTCAAACAAGGTGGGAGTCGGAGTATATGTTCACGAAGGTAGCTGGAAAACCTGTGTGTCTTCTGTGTGGAGAAAGTGTGGCGGTACTGAAAGAGTATAATCTGAGACGACATTATGAAACGAAACACGCGGACAAAAACAAGAATATGGACATGGAACAAAGGCTACAAAAGGCAGAGGAATTAAAACGAGGCCTCAAATCTCGACAGGCTCTGTTCAAAAAAGCCAAATCACAAGGCCAGGCTGCTGTCAAGGCCAGTTTTATTTTGGCAGAAGAGATCGCTAAATCAGCCCGGCCATTTACGGAGGGGGATTTCATCAAAAACAGCATGATTAAAGTTTGTGACGAAGTTTGCCCAGAAAAAAGGCAACTCTTTTTAAATGTGAGTCTGAGCAGAAACACCATTGCCGAGAGAGTAGACCAGTTGTCCATCAATCTAAAAGAGCAGCTTGTGAAAAAGGGAAAAGATTTTATTGCATATTCCTTGGCTGTGGATGAGAGCACCGACATTTCTGACATTGCCCAGTTGTCAATTTTCATCCGCGGAGTGGACTCCAACCTAAGCGTGACAGAGGAGTTTTTGGCTTTACGTCCTATGCATGGCACAACTACGGGGCATGATTTGTATGAAGAGGTGTCAAGATGTGTAAATGAGATGGAGCTGCCTTGGGAAAAACTCGTGGGTTTGACAACCGACGGAGCACCTGCGATGTGTGGACACAGGAGCGGACTGGTGGCGAAGATACGGGAAAAGATGCAAGAGGAAAACGCGACAGGTGAGCTGACAGCTTATCATTGTATCATACACCAGGAAGCGTTGTGCGGTAAAGCCTTGAAAATGGAGCATGTAATGAGCATCATCACACGCACAGTTAACTTTATCAGAGCCAAAGGTTTGAATCACCGCCAGTTCAAGGCATTTCTGACGGAGTTAGAAACGGAGCATGGTGATTTGCCTTATCACACAGAGGTGCGATGGCTAAGCCAGGGAAAGGTGCTTCAAAGATGTTTCGAGCTTCGTGAGGAGATTTGTCTGTTCTTGGACAGCAAAGGGAAAGACACAACACAACTCCGAGACGAAATGTTTCTGTGTGAAATGGCTTTTCTGTGTGACATTACGAGTCATCTGAATGCAATAAACTTGCAGCTGCAGGGTCGGGATCGTGTCATCTCTGATATGTACAGTACAGTGAAGGCATTTAAAACCAAACTGACTCTGTGGGAGACGCAGATGCGGAAAGAAAATTTGAGCCACTTTCCCAGCTGCCAGACCATGAAAGAGAAGCTCTCTACCAGTGCGTTCCCGAGCACACAGTTGGCTGATAAAATAGGTATGCTTGCCGCTGACTTTCGACGCCGATTTGCTGACTTTGAAGCACAAAAAAGCAGGTTGGAACTGCTCGGTAACCCATTTGCTGTTGACGTGGAAAGCTCACCACCAAACCTCCAAATGGAGTTGATTGACCTCCAATGCAATGATGCACTGAGGGCAAAATATGCGGCAGTGGGTGCTGCGGAGTTCGCCCGTTTCCTCCCCGGCACAATGCCCCAGCTGCGCATCCAGGCTGCTCAAACGTTGTCTATGTTTGGCAGCACATACCTGTGTGAACAACTGTTTTCTTTGATGAACCTGAACAAAACATCACACAGAAGTCGACTTACTGCTGAACACCTCCACTCAATTCTGAGGATTTCTTCAGCTCAGAGCCTTACCCCGAACATTGATGAACTTGTGGAAAAGATGGGACACCACCAAGTATCACCCTCAACCTCAAACAAGTGAACATTACTGTGCAATCACATATTTAGAGTTTTTACTCAGTTCAAGTTTAAAAGTTAAAATTTAATATTTGTTTTCACTGCATGTTACTTCTCCTTAAACAAAGTGTTGTTTTTGATTAATAGATTTTTGCACTTTATTTTTTTGTATTTCAATCCAATTATATTTTAAAAATATTTCAGTTGAGTGGATGATAGAAAATTGCTATTATTGTTTTTTCTTTGAAGTAAATTTAGCCCACTTTTGCTAAAATAGAAAATATAGTCTACTGATGGTGCCTTGAATACCGGTTTCTTTCATTTAATGTTCATGTTATGGGGATATTTATATAAAGGAAATTTGTCTTTTGTGTCTGTTGAAAATTAAAGATTACTGACAGAGCCATAAGAAAATATTGCTTTATTTATCTGATCATATTGTAATATATTTGTTAGGTTTTCAGTAGGTTCAATTAGGTTCACTAGACTATATGCGTCATTTAAAAATTTTTCAATGAACATTCGAACAGTCCGGCCCTCGTCTTGTAGCTGATTTTTTTATTTGGCCCTCCGTCCATTTGACTTTGACACCCCTGCTCTAAATGAAACAAAAACGATGTTCTTTGTCAAACACTCAGTCACAACACACGTGCCTGGCTGCAAAAGTGCATTGTGAGTGACGTCAGCAGCAGGCAAGCAGCAATTTCAGCAAATTGCAAATCATTGTTGGCTGACTGTAGCAGCAGTAGTACGGGTTCGACGAGCCAAACCCAATGACTATAGCTGCTCACGAATGTTTGATCTTGAACAGAACTTACATCAATCAATATGTCTCAAACAAAATTGTACGGCCAGAAGTACAGAAAAGAGTGGTAGTCTGTACTTGAACAAACGTCAAATCATATTTTTTGCCGAGCTGGCCAGTCAATTTGAGTAGTTATTGCGTATTCAACTTCATGACGCAGTTTTACGTTATCACGCAATGACATCACGACGTCATTGAGCAACAAATCAACCTACCTCTAGCAATTTACCCTGAAAATTAGTTGGCAACACGGATTTCAAATATCCACTCGGGCTGCCCCCTAGAACCAAGATCTGAGCATGCATAAAGCCCTTCGCTTGATACCGTTTTCATTAGGCAGTCAACAGTAGAATACCGTTTAAACCACCTTTGAGATAATTTAATGTAATGCGCGCTAGTGCGCCAAAGTCATGTTCCTGTGCTTTGTCTACATTAATTATTGTGCATCAGTTAATGCATATCTCTATGTTGTATGGAAAAAGGGTTGGAAATAGGTCTCTCCATAATGTCAAATAGCCTACCTACAACTTAAAAAGTTATGCTGCTTTCTCTCCTCTAGCTAACGTGACTCAACCAATAACTGTAGTGTTCTCTCAACAAAAACACACACACAGCATGCGCCACTGCCCGATAGTCAGCAGCATCATCACAGTGAAATATATATTAAGAAAAATGCCATGGCGACCGCGGTGCAATTTAGAAAACGCCCAAAAACCTGCAGCACACGGCCAATACATTTTCACCCGCGGTTTCAAAGTAGCCCAATTTGTCCGGAAAATCCGAACATGGCAACACTGTTTGCAGGTGTTGAGTTGCATGAGTTGAAAACATTTAATTAAACGGCCGAAAACCTTCCCACTTGCTGGTTAACAGATTTTCTCGTGGAGTTCATTCAATAGGGGTTGCAGCACATTTATCAAAGGCCATCCTTTTAAATTTGGTGTAGTGTGAATTCAGAAAGAGTGGGACAAACTGGGTCAGTTTAATACTGGCGTATTTATTTATTGTTCTGACAAGAGAAAAATCATAACATTGTTACTAATCCCCTGCAGAAAAACCACATGATCAAAATTACGTCACTTCATTGGTGTGAGAGTGGGATAGATAGAGCAAGCTTCAAACAGGAAGCTCAACTCGCAAAGCACAGGGTAAGATCAGTGACATTAGGAAACATCTTGAGTATTTTATTAATGTATCATGTGTTGGGCTAATAAGTTGGATAGATGTCGAAAGAGGTTACAGAATATGGAACTGCAAAAAGTGCCCACTTATTCCAAATTCACCTTACCAATAATTTGAATTTTCTCCACAGACTCACTAAAATATAGAGAACAGTTCAGAATAGTAGGTATCAAGGAAAGAAAGTCATGTATATACACCATTTTCAGCACCAATTGTAAGCTTTGAAAATCTGATACAGAATATTATTTAGGGTTAGGAAAGTTCGTATGAATACTTTTAAAAAACGGGTTGGAGAGCTTTTATGCACAACATGTATTGGTGGATCAAAAATAGTGGTTGGATTCATCCTGAAAGTTAACATATTCAATGGATCCACCCATGAATATTGGAAGGTGAGAAGTGTACAATAGGTGTTGAACAGTAGTCCTACAAATCTCCCCTAATAATCATCAACTCTTGTAGGTTTGGCCCTCCCTATACGGTCATTTGCGCATGGCTACAGAAGCCGACAACTTGGGTCTCCAAATTTCATCCCTGAAAGGTTATAAAGCCAGCACTTCACAAACTCCACTGTGGAAAAGGTGTTACAGTATGTTGATAGTCACATTTGTCTCCAGGTAAAATAGATGTAAAACAATTGTCATTTATATTTACAAACCCCTTTCCCAAACAGTTTATTAATTTACGCAGCTCTTATCAATTTGTAAATTGAAGTGCATGTAGAATGGTGTTAATTCCATCGGGAAAAAGTATGTCGTTCCAGTAGGAACCGACACGTTGCTCGACCTTATTCATCGTGCGTTAAAGTTGTGGAATGAGGGGAATTAAGTCAATGTAAGAATACAGTATCTGTAGACACACCGATACACGTTAATTTCTTTGATCTCAACCCAAAACGAATAGCGGGTGAATCGCATGCAATTTTCATGCTTAAAGTCTAGGTCAGAACACGCAGAAATACATTTGCATTTAAAGGATATTACTGTACGTTCCATTTACTCGGGCTCCACTTGGGTAAATTCCCCCCTTGTAGAATCTATGCCAAGACGCATTGAAGCGATTCTGTCACCTCGTGGTGACCCAACGCCCTATTACTTAACTTTATTTCGTCAGTCACCTGTATATTCCCCTACGTCTCGGAACAAGTACTAGCCCAAATCATTTTAAGAATGGAACTTAATTAAAAATAAAAAAAAAGTGCAATAAGACTATTGATAAAAAAAATACTAAAATACTCAAAATGCAGTTTAAGCAATCCAAACATCAACAGTGACTCAAATAAAGCCTTGCGAATTCCCAGCGCATAAAATGGTTACAACTAATTTCCAGCATATCAGGACATAAAAGCATTAACGTTAAACAGCATTGCAAGCGTAAAGGCAAACAATCTCAAAGTATTGTTGCAATAATTCAAGCAATATGTTGTGCTAACAGTCATAAATAATGGGTTTCACACCCATTATTTATGACTGTTAGCACAACATATTACAGATCAGAATTACTCTCCAGTCTGTCAATACACATAAATGATGTACAGCTCGACTGCAGCAATGTGTTAAAATTGAGACATGATTTGGACCCCATGGTGCAAAAATCAGTTGGACAACTTTAACCAGACATCTGGTTCAACAATAGGCACCATTATAATTAGTAATTGCCCATGAAAACACAATGGGATGAACACATGCAAATTAAACTACAGCTAAGCGATTAACCGACATGTCGGTTATTTTTAACTAATTGATCTCGGTTCAATTGTGCTTTTTTTCCCCCTGAGCTCAACATGCACATTGCGCTGTTTCTCGGGTGATAAAGCCAACTTCTCTGGTCTGTGTTTCTTTTACACCAGCTGCATTAGGTTAGTGTGGAGAAGACATGGAGAGAGAGAAGACAAAAGAATGGGCTCCTGAGAGGGATAGCGAGCAGTTGCTTCAAGGTATCTCTACATGAAAATAGATCTAAGTGATTAATAATTGGTGTTCAGTCATAAAAGTATACCTTATTTACTTAACTACTAAAAGTGATTGTCAGACAGCATAGGCAGCAGCTCTATAGAAATGAAAGTCAAATAAAATATACAGAATTGAAATATTGTATTATAGTATCATTATAGAATGCATGATGGTTAATAAGTGATAAGCAGTAATCTACAGTGCCTACCAACATTGTGGACTTTTGTTTTATTTTGTATAGAGCTGAGATGACAGAATTAAATAGTAAAATAAAATCTAATGTAATATATAAAACTGAAATATTTTATAGTAAAGTCATGTAAATGTCTAATAAGCAGTCACTACAAACATTGGACTTTCATTAATTGTTTATTTAGCGTTACAGCATTCAACCCACAAGGCATTTAAGGTTTAAAAAAATACAACCAAAACAACCTCAAAAAGCACTAATCGCTCAGCACTAATTTAAGAATACAGTATCTGCTTGAAATACTCTGACTTGTTTGATAGAGAGCCTCCTCAGTTTGTGAACTCTGCACTCTAATTTAGAAAGGTATATTACTGTAATAATTACAATGTATTTATTTATTTAAACTTTTTTTGGGAGGGGGGGGTGAAAAAACTGATGCAGATTAAATAGTCATCACTTGTGCTTAAACTAAACAACCTCAGAGGCAGTTTTAAAAGAGCAGAACGAGGGCAGTGACAGATACATGTAGCACTTTCAGCAAATAAATGAATTGCTGTGCCTTAAATGGAATCTAACAGCCCAAGGCACAAAGCATGACAGGCTTGTTAGTAGGTTCCTCTGACATATAGAGCAAAGCCTTCACCAAGAGTACCGTGATGTGAAGGCTTCTCCAAGTACCATGACAGTCACCACCAGGGGAAATAAATAGCATTCTTTATAAAATTACTTGCTAGAAGAATGCTCAGTACAGTGTTGGACAAAATCTGTTCCTTGGAGAGAATGAAGCACAAGCAGTCCTCAGGTTCAGTGTCACAATGATCATTATTCTTCAAGGGGAGAATCAAACAAGCATGAAGCATCCAGTGGTCCACATTTTGTAAGAACGCTGGATAGGTGACTTGGACCCGTGAGTAAAATGAGTACAAGTAGTATTTGAAAACATTAAAAAGGCAGTTGTCCAAATCCAGTAGCCGACTTCATTTACAAGCTTAGGAATACTTACCATGACAACAGATGACTAGAGGACTAGATAATCTTTGTCCCCTCAAGTAAGTTTCTGTGAATTTTTGGTAAAAGGCCACAGTCCACTTTGAAGGAAATATTTAAAAAATAAAAGTTGCACTAAAAGCAGTCCAGTGTTCCCTTTTCCTGCATCCCCACCAGAGGGCAGAACTGAGGCATTCAAACATCTTCACTATCCCATGAATCCTGCCTATGGTGGAGTTTGAACATTTGTCAAGACTCAATCTCAGTGTGAATCTGACTGTATCCGTTGGAGGGATCACGTTGCCGACAAAGCACAGCGAGCAGGAGGACGATAAGGAGGAAGAGCAAACAGCCACAAACTGCTAGTCCGATGACCACCTCTGATGAGACCAGAGAAGACAGTAGATATGACAAACACACAATATTAGTCGCTCCATGTCATTTCAGCAAGCCATGACACCCAACATCTCAAAGTGTTCTGAAATAGTTCCTGCAGCTAGAAACATAAGCATTCCTGCAACTTTATTTTGTTGAAATATAATTTCTCTGAAAAAAATTCAGCTAATTGCACCCAAAATTGGCCAATTTATAGAATTCATATATTTAATAAATATATTGTCCAAATGTCCTCTTTTTTTCCTAATTTCTAGGTGGTGGCTCAGCTTTAACATTGCAGATAGTTTGTAGCTTCCATCAATGTAATTGTCTGCATCATTTCCAATCCCCCATATATTATTTTTTAGGGGTAAAAAAATTAAATAATAATATACATACATTTGTTCAAAAGTTGAGTCACTTAGAATCGTCCTTGTTTTAGAAAGAAAATCAATTTTTTTGGTCCATTAAAATATCAAATTGTTCAGAAATAAAATGTAGACATTGTTAATGTTGTAAATTACTAGTGTAGCTGGAAACAGCTGATTTTTATGGAATATCTACATAGGCAAATTATCCGCAACCTTCACTCCTGTGTTCCAATGGCACGTTGTGTTAGCTAATCCAAGTTTATCATTTCAAATTGATAATTTGACATTTTTTTTGCAATTATGTTAGCACAGCTGAAAACTGTTGTCCTGATTTAAATAATAATAATATAACTGGCCTTCTTTAGACTAGTTGAGTATCTGGAGCATCAGCATTTGTGGGTTCGATTACAGGCTCAAAATGGCCAGAAACAAAGACCTTTCTTCTGACACTCGTCAGTCTATTCTTGTTCTGAGAAATGAAGGCTATTCCATGCAAGAAATTGCCAAGAAACTGAAGATATCGTAAAACGCTGTGTACTACTCCCTTCACAGAACAGTGAAAACTGTCTCCAACCAGAATAGAAAGAGGAGTGGGCGGCCCCAGTGCACAACTGAGCAAGAGCACAAGTACATTAGTGTCTAGTTTGAGAAACAGATGCCTCACAAGTCCTCAACTGGCTGCTTCATTAAATAGTACCCGCAAAACACCAGTCTCAAAGTCAATAGTGAAGAGGCGACTGACCTAGGCAGAGTTGCAAAGAAAAAGCAATCTCTCAGACTGGCCCCAAAAAATAAAATTGTAAGATGGGCAGAAGAACAGACAGTGGAAGCTTGGAAAAAAAGTGTTATTGACAGAAATCTAAGTTGAGGTGTTTGGATCACAAAGAAAAATATTTGTGAGGTGCAGAAAAAAAATATGATGCTAGAGGAATGCTTGACGCCATCTGTCAAGCATGGTTGAGGCAATGTGATGGTCTGGGGGTGCTTTGGTGGTGGTAAAGTGGGGGATTTTGTACAGGGTAAAAGGGATCTTGAAGAAGGAAGGCTATCACTCCATTTTGCAACGCCATGCCATATACTGTGGACGGTGTTTAATTGGAGCCAATCTCCTCCTACAACAGGACAATGGCCCAAAGTATGGCTCCAAACTATACAACAACTATTTAGGGAAGAAGCAGTCACCTGGTATTCCGTCTATAATGGAGTGGCCAGCAGTCATCAGATCTCAACCCTATTGAGCTGTTGTGGGGGCAGCTTGACCGTATGGTACGTAAGAAGTGCCCATCAAGCCCATTCAACTTGTGGGAGGTGCTTCAGGAAGCATGGGGCGAAATCTCTTCAGACTACCTCAACAAATTGACAACTAGAATGCCAAAGATCTGCAAGGCTATAACTGCTGTAAATGGAAGATTCTTTGACAAAGCCAAAGTTTGAAGGACAATTACTATTTCTATTAAAAAAACATAATTTCCTATTTATTTTGCAACTAATTTCCTGTATGTAAGTGACCCCAAACTTTTGAACGGTAGTATATAGCATTCTACTGGTTACAATAATTTTGTAAAATAATTAAAAGTTTTGAATCCGGTGTCGTTTTGCATGTCAATTCATAAACCATGTGCCATGGAATCAGTACAGTGCCTTGCCAAATTATTAATCCCCCTTGGTGTTTTTCCTTCAGGAGTCACAATTGAAGTCCACCTGTGTGCAATATATACAGTATATCACAAAAGTGAGTAAACCCCTCACATTTTTGTAAATATTCGAGTATATCTTTTCATGTGACAACACTGAAGAAATGACACTGCTACAATGTAAAGTAGTGAGTGTACAACTTGTATAACAGTGTAACTTTGCTGTCCCCTCAAAATAACTCAACACAGCCATTAATGTCTAAACCGCTGGCAACAAAAGTGAGTACACCCCTAAGTGAAAATGTCCAAACTGGGCATATACACACACCTGTTCTGAAAGGCCCCAGAGTCTGCAACACCACTAAGCAAGGGGCACCACCAATCAAGCGGCACCATGAAAACCAAGGTGCTCTCCAAACAGACGGAGGGCTTTAATCATTGAGGAAACAAAGAGACCAAAAATAACCCTGAAGGAGCTGCAAAGCTCCACAGCGGAGATTAGAGTACCTGTGTGCATAGGATCACTTTAAGCCGTACACTCCGCTGTGCTTTAATGAAGAGTGGCCAGAAAAAAGCCATTGTTCAAAGAAAAAAATAAGCAAACATGTTTGGTGTTCGCCAAAAGGCATGTGGCAGACTCCCCAAACATGTGGAAGAGGGTACTCTGGTCAAATGAGACTAAAATTGATCTTTTTGGCCATCAAGGAAAACACTGTCTGGCGCAAACCCAACACCCCTCATCACCCCGAGAACAACATCCCCACAGTGAAGCATGGTGGTGGTAGCATCATGCTGTGGGGATGTTTATCCATCGGCAGGGACTGGGAAACTGGTCAGATTTCAAGGAATGATGGACGGCACTAAATACAGGGAAATTCTTGAGGGAAACCTGTTTCAGTCTTCCAGAGATTTGAGACCGAGACAGAGATTCACCTTCCAGCAGGACAATGACCCTAAGCATACTGCTAAAGCAACACTTGAGTGGTTTAATGGGAAACATTTCAATGTCTTGGAATGGCCTAGTCAAAGCCTAGACCTCAATCCAATTGACAATCTGTGGTATGACAAAGATGGCTGAACACCAGCAGAAACCATTGAAGGAGCTGGAGCAGTTTTGCCTTGAAGAATGGGCAAAAATCCCAGTGGCTGGATGTGCCAAGCTTAGAGACATACCCCAAGAGACTTGCAGCTGTAATTGCTGCAAAAGTTGGCTCTCAAGTTCTGTTTTTTTGTCTTAATTCTTGTTCGTTTCACAATAAAAAATATTTAGCGTCTTCAAAGTGGTAGGCATGTTGTGTAAATCAATTGAAACAAACACCCCCAAAAATCAATTTTAATTCTAGGTTGTAAGGCAACAAAATAGGAAAAATGCCAAAGGGGGTGAATACTTTCGCAAGCCACTGTACATAAAAAAAATCTCTCAACTATTTAGCATTTTATATGGCATAGCTGCCCATTTTTTGGTCCTTAATTGAAACTGGTATATCTAAATTGATCACAATTTTCTTTAACCAATTTTGGTCGTTAATGCAGGGCCGACAGAGAAGTTCCTTACTTTTTCCCCCTTCCACGTGCCTCTTCCTTTTTTGCGGTAATGCTGCAATTAGGTTGTAATTTTGGGTAGAGCAGACATTTCCATATATCTGTGTTAACTGCATGTGTGACGTAACTCCCCAATTAGTATATTTGAGTTCAACCACAATATTTTTGTATTATTTGTTCTCTTTTCAGGGTGATTAAACTGAAATGGCAACTTTCTAAGGTTGGTTGAAAAATAATACATTTTGGAGATTATTTCGTTTTCAAATAACCGAAAGTGAGCGGTTATAATCTGAATAAAGGGAAAACATACTTACTAATTTGCTAGAGAACCAGTTTGAATTTAAGAATACCTTTTGTATGACTGATGTCTTTAGTGAGAGGTCTAATGCTTTAATATTTAATCATTTCTGCCCTCAGAATTCATATTCTTTATATAAATAGGCCCGTTTAATTTATGTCCCATCATACATACTGGCATTAACAGGAACTTACTGCATCTTTGAACTTGCTGTTTTAAGTTGTAATAGTAGAACGCAAAAGGTGCAATTTCAAAAATGGGTAGTGCATCATCTGTTTCTTGTGTAATGACTGACAAACGTTAGAGCCATTTATAACTTGTCAGAAACGTAAAAATCAAGTAGCTCATGCCAGCTAATGTTTTTTAGTAGCTAGGTTTTTTAACCCATAGATTTTGTAATGTTTGAGTCACTCAAATATCCCATGAATACACATGGCAAAATGTATAGAATTGCAAGAAAATTAGTGTTAAACCTGAAATGTTCTCTCCACCAACAAGAGGGGTGTGAACAGTGTCATGAACCGTGCTTAAGCAGATAGAGATAGACGAGGTGTGCGTAGAGGGGAGGTGCAATTTAATAAGGCTAATTTCTCAGAGATCAAATGATATTTCAACAAAACAATGTCGACTAAATGCTTATCTTTTCCATTTCTAACTACAGAAACCATTTCAGAACAATCAGAGACAGTGGGTGTCAAAATCTTCTTTCTTGCATCTTTTTAATTAAAGGGATACTTCGAGATTTTGTCCCTTTATCTATTTCCCCAGAGTCAGATGAACTCGTGGATACAATTTTGTGTGTCTAGTATGAAGGAAGTAGGAGGTAGTTTTGCAAGCCAATGCTAACTAGCGTTAGTGCAATGACTGGAAGTCTATAGGTAACGCTAGTGAGCAACTTTATTCAAACTGCACACAGAGACAAAAAAATTGTATCCACAAGTTCATCTTACACTGGGGAAGTAGATAAATGGCTTCTGACAAAATCCTGAGGTATTCCTTTAATGTGTTACACATTCTATGGCTTCAAGGTTCTTCATCAAACGGCCATCATACCTTTATCCTTTCTAGGAGACTCCACCATGCACTCCTTGCCCCAATCCTCTGGGATGGATGGTTTGGTGAGGCGCACAAAGTCCTCCAGGGGGCAGAAGAGGTCACAGCTAGGTACAGCCAGTTGGTAAGGCGCTCTTCTGGTGTCATTGCGGTAAAACATGGCCACTGTGAATGATCTAAAGAGGAGTTAAACTTTCTATATCAGACGGACAGCAGATCTCAAAATCGGATATATATAATTATTTTGACTGAATTTAGCTTATTCGAGATAATACAGTATAACTACATAAAGCTTGGAATAGCTATTTGGGTCTTATTCCATCACAGTACAACCTACCCGTTGTCTTCCTGGTAGAGTTCAAATATGTGGCAGGAGGCATAGGGTGGCTGCTTTCCATTGAAGATACTCAAACTCGACTGCAAAGCCACAATGGTGGTGTCATGCTGAAAAGTAACACAAGACTCAAGCATTGGATTAGGGATAGGCAACTTTGATGGGGGTGGGGGCCATACACACACATACAACAACAACAAAAATCATGAGTGGCCACAGTTACACAGCCCCCCCCCCCCCCCCTGCAATTCTATACATTTTGCCATGGGGCGGAGCAATGGCCCCACCCCGGTCGATAATTTGGCCATGCTTACCACAAGTTTAGATGACTGGCCACTAGACTAAATTATAACAAACAAAAAAATTGCTAACATGGGCTAATTGAGTGACAGCTGATGCACAACCAAATTTCAGAAGTCCACCATGTGTATTTTATTATTCTAACTCTAAACAGTAAGTTGAGACCCCGATTGAGTTCTCCTCCCCCAAAATGTAAATTGATCCGCGGGCCTACAAAACAGGGGCCACCGGCTGCATGAGCCACCAGTTACCCGTCCCTGCATTAGATGAACAATTTCCAGCAAACAGGATAAAGCATCCACATAAAAAGGAGATCATGGACAAGATTTAAAAGCTTACCGCAGAGAGCATCATCATCTTCAGACGGCGATTAGAGTCGGGAAGTGCAGACTCTGAGATGTTATTTACAATGCTACCCAATAGGACACCTATTTGATGGAGTAGTAAAAGCATATAAGTGAGTTATCTAGACAATGAGAATATTTACCATCTCTTATCTCATTCCTTCAGTGCTATTGGCATTACATAAAACATCAGCTGACATCAAATGGTGGGTGTGGGGTTACTCTTATCTCGATGACGTGCAAAGTAGTTTAACCGTTTGGCTTAGTATGCTCAACTCAAAGATGTATGAGTGCATATTCAAATCTCTAGTCCCTCTTCCATATATTTGATGGCCATATGAATAATTGCAATAGCTAAACGGAGTGGCTGCCGATCCAACTTTAATGGACTCCTCTTCCCGACAGATAAATTACCCGAAGCTTCTGCGAATGTGCAGGACCCTCTACTTTACGCACAGTCTGTGCTCTACCCGTAGAGAACAGGCTACTCTGGCAAATGGTGCTTGTTTACCAAAGTAAGATCAAAGCTGAATCAATGTCTGCAAGAGCACAGAATGATAGTATTCTACATAATTTAATACCATTGTTTTGAAGTTATTGTAAGACAACACAACCTCATTTATTTTGTGATTTTAGGATGATTGGTGCAAATGGTCACATTTATCTCATGTGGCCAAGGATTTGTGTGAAGGCATTTTCTGTTAAACCTTACTAATGCTTTTGTACTAAAATAACTGTCTTTAAGCCTAGGCATTGTGCTTGAGTTCATTTTTTTTAACTCATAAGATAGAAAAGTGTGTGCGCATTAATAGAGGCCTGTTCTAACTGTTCTGTGTGTGTAGAATGACCCCATGATGTCTGGGCTCTCAGCCAAGAATTGACAGAAACAGACTGGTTCCTCTTAAGTTAGCTGGAGACAGTAAAGGTTATATCCTGCACACCAACGATAAAGCTATTCTGTTTGGAGCCTGTTTCTGGGCGAAATATTAATGTTTTGTGTGTGTGTGTGACCAGTACGACCATACATAATCTGGGCCGTCAGTTAAAGGCACTTGCTTGCCCAATATGGGGGAACCGTTGAGCTACTGTTAGGAAGTAAATCCAGACATACTTCCTCTGTCATTCTGGTCCCGATTGTCCTCACTCAGTTGCAACAGACAGAGGCAACCTTTTCACCCAGTTGTCTCCCTTCATACACACACACACACACACACACACAGTGGCTTGCGAAAGTATTCATCCCCCTTGGAATTTTTCCAATTTTGTTGCCTTACAACCTGCAATGAAAATATATTTTTTGGGGGGGGGTTGTATCAATTGATTTACACAACACGCCTACCACTTTGAAGATGCACATTTAAACATTTTTTTGAAACAACTGTTCACCCCCCCAAAGTCAAAGCTTTATAGAGCCACCATTTGCAGTAATTACAGCTGCGTGAGTCTTATTGGGTCTCTATAAGCTTGGCACATCTAGCCACTGGGATTTTTGCCCATTCTTCAAAAGCAAAACTGCTCCAGCTCCTTCAAGTTGGATGGGTTCTGCTGGTGTACAGCAATCTTTGTCATACCACAGATTGTCAATTGGATTGAGGTCTGGGCTTTGACTAGGCCATTCCAAGACATTGAAATGTTTCCCATTAAACCACTCAAGTGTTGCTTTAGCAGTATGCTTAGGGTTATTGTCCTGCTGGAAGGTGAATCTCTGTCTCGGTCTCAAATCTCTGGAAGACTGAAACAGGTTTCCCTCAAGAATTTCCCTGTATTTAGTGCCGTCCATCATTCCTTGAAATCTGACCCGTTTCCCAGTCCCTGCCGATGGATAAACATCCCCACAGCATGATGCTACCACCACCATGCTTCACTGTGGGGATGTTGTTCTCGGGGTGATGAGGGGTGTTGGGTTTGCGCCAGACAGTGTTTTCCTTGATGGCCAAAAATATCAATTTTAGTCTCATCTGACCAGAGTACCTTCTTCCACATGTTTGGGGAGTCTGCCACATGCCTTTTGGCGAACACCAAACGTGTTTGCTTATTTTTTTCTTTGAACAATGGCTTTTTTTCTGGCCACTCTTCATTAAAGCCCAGCTCTGCGGAGTGTACGGCTCCAATCTCCACTGTGGAGCTTTGCAGCTCCTTCAGGGTTATATTTGGTCTCTTTGTTGCCTTTCTGATTAATGCCCTCCTTGCCTGGTCTGTGAGTTTTGGTGGGCGGCTCTCTCGAGAGGTTTGTTGTGGTGCCGTATTCTTTCCATTTCTTAATAATGGATTTAAATGGTACTCCGTGGGTTGTTCAAAGTTTTTTATATTTTTTTACAACCCAACCCTGATCTGAACTTCTCCACAACTTTGTCCCTGACCTGTTTGGAGAGCTCCTTGGTCTTCATGGTGCCGCTTGATTGGTGGTGCCCCTTGCTTAGTGGTGTTGCAGACTCTGGGGCCTTTCAGAACATATATATACATATATACATACATACATACATACATACATACATACATATATATACACACACACACACTGAGATCATGTGACACTTAAATAAAGTCCACCTGTGTGCAACCTAACTAATAATGACTTCTGAAGGTAATTGGTTGCACCAGATCTTATTTAGGGGCTTCATAGCAAAGGGGGTGAATACATATGCATGCACCACTTTTCCATTTTTTGTATCAAAAAATGTCAGAATATTTTTTAACAAGTTATATTTTTCATTTCACTTCACCAATTTGGACTATTTTGAAATCCAAATAAAAATATATTTAAATTACAGGTTGTAATGCAATAAAATAGGAAAAACTCCAAGGGGGATGAATACTTTGCAAGGCACTGTACACAGGGTCACGTGTTTTTGCAGATGCTTGAATGGGATAACTTGACTATATAAGGCCGGGTACTCTTTGTACAGGAGGCTCTCACTCCATTTCACCTGTGTGGTGCAACCAGCCTCTTATTATAATAAGTTAATAAAAGTGATATTTTGATTATTGACTTTGCCTCTCCTCATTATTAGTTAAAGGTAGAATTTCCACCACGTCTGTTCTATTCATTCCATTTCTATGCATTTAAATCTATCCGACAGACGAAATCCAGATAGAACTTTTGGAAAAACTGGGCCCAGGTGTGGGGAAAAGGAAACCAGAGAGGTGGGACAGGACAGTTACCTACAGCTCCGCAGCCTTGGCTATCACTAAATAGCACATACAAAGGGAATGTAGATAGCTAAGCTAAAACAAGTTTCTGCCCTTCCCAATTCTGACAGTTGGCATTACCTCCTTGGAGCCGGCTTTTCTCCTGATGCTTGTAGACCTCAAACATGATTTCAAAGCCAAAGTCCTTGAGCTTTCTCAGATCATCCATGATGTTAGGGGTCACCCAGTCAGGAGCGGTCATGTTGTGCCTTGCCTGAAATTACATGGATGGAGAATGAAAACTAAAAGCCCAATATAATCATGACACTGCATCAAGGTGAAATTACACAACAATGTTTGTAAGATAATCCAATCTACATGCTGTTGTCTCTAAAGTAAAATAGCATGATATTGCTACCATTACAGTGTAGAACATCGAATAAAACAAGGTTACCACCAATAAAATGAAAGTAGATATAGGCTAAATTTCTTATTGAACACATTTCTTGATATACAAATAATTGTTTTGATCTGGCCGGAGACAATCTATGACCACATTGCTGCATGTGTCTCCCCAACCATTTCCAAATGTCTTTACATGGCAGGTTGATTTCAGCTGACCAGAGTAGACTGACATATGACTTCCCACACCTCTCAACAGTCATAAGGCTGAGTAGCCACAGCACCAGCTCACAGTTCTATTTTCACTTTCATAAACCACTGTGGTTCCTCACTAGCTAAAATTTTGCCTGTGGTAACATTTCCCATACTAACGTAAAAGTTAAACATTCACTTAATCTGCATGATTTATGGCAAACTGTACGGTGGAAATTCTGTAACATGTCGCAAAAAATATATTCTGCATGGATAGTAAGCAAAGTGATAAAACTGTAAGGAATTATAGCTATCATAGGTAATATAAGCTTCTTACCTCACAGAACAGGGTGTCATAGACACTCCAAACAGTCTCAATGTTGGTGTTCTTCAGACCAGTTCTCTCCTGTATCATCGTTATTAAGTCCTGTAAGAGCAAAGGATCAAACAATGATAATCTAGACAAGGGGCATTCAAAGTTAAGATTGATGTGTGCCAACATGTGTGGTTGGCAAGTGATGGAGAAGAAATTCAAAACAAGGTAGAAACAAGGCAACAGCAAACATGCCATCCCCCACAAATTATGCAGCGCCCCCTAGGCCAATCAGTGTAATTTTGTAAATGACGGATCTCTATGGCAAGACGCATTATTCACCCAAGTCTCGTCAAAATCGGGCAAGTGGTATCTGAAATATCACGTGGGTTAGCTAGACTTGTATCCCTGAGCACGTGTACCTAATTATCACTCGGAGTCAAACAGATCAAGAGATGTAAACGTGCCCATTCTAGCGCCACCTTGTGGCCAATATGAATGTTATTGTATATGTTGAGTCTTGACAGTGTTTGCAACATGTGTACTAAATTTTGTTAAAACACAAATATCATTGACTGATTTATATGAATTTATGTGCCAGACCACACCCATATGAATGTTTACTGGGCAATAGCGGCCATGTTGTTTTAGGTACTAGTCTGGAAAGTATTGCGTTGAGAGACCTTTGTCCATAGAGGACACATATCATGTTTCGTGCAGATCGTCAATCGGTGACAGAATAGTGTTTTTCAAAAAAGTCTTAGTGGCAGAAAATTCATCTTGGGTCCCTGAAGCAAATTTGATCCTTGTGAGGAGAGGCAACCATGTCCATTATTTCATGACTTTAGGTCAAACGGGGTTAGTAGGGGCGTGACCTAACAAAGTTAGCATTTTCAATCACTTGTTATAGCGCCACCATCTGGCCAATCAGTTTAATTTTGTAAATGCAGATCTCTGGCAAGATGCATAATTCACAGAAGTTTCGTCAAAATCGACCCAGAGCTGCCTTTGATATTGCGTGTGACAAACAAAAATACAGATGTACTAACAGTTTGTGCCTCAAACCATAGACAGTTAACGAAAAGGTAATCCCTATTCAAAGGAATAAGTATCTAGCCTCATTAGCCAGTTTTCGCCTTAATTTCAGTGACACTTACTTTGTATAGAAATGTCACGTTGAGGTACTTTTCTGAGTGTTCTGTCTCATTCATGAGGATTTTATAACGAGGGCAACCCGGAATGGGAAACGACAAAAGCTGAAATACATTTTAGATGGAAACATTAGTATGGAGGTAGCCAATAACTTATTCTTTAAAACAATCATATTCAGAATGTATTTTGTGGCAGCTGTTCATCTTTGGATGTCACCAAAGACCTCAGCACCCTGCTCACCCTCTCCTCAAACTGGGGTACAGTGTGAACAGGAATAGGCTGCCACTCCAGTATTGGGTTGAAGACCTGTGATCCATTGGGAGGGTACAATCCAGCCAAGTTGGCCTCTGCACTCATCAAGGTCCGGTCATAGTCTGTGCTTCTCACAGCAATCTAGACAATGAACAATAGGAGGGGTAGTGGTTATCACTTATTTTTGCAGTTGTGGCTACAGCCTAGAGCTGGCTTTACATACTTCAAGACCTAGTGCATTATAGGAAGAGAGTCCATTATTTGGACAGAGTGCACAGTTTGTTTAACATGGGCGAAACACTCAATACAATTTGCAAATCTTTATCTTCACTTTTCTCATTGAAATGATTGTGTGACAGAGATAGTACCATCATAGTTTCAACAAGGAACTAAACTATAAATTACCTCACGTCGGTCATAGGTATCATTGAGAAAACCCTGATAGCGTTTCCGCAGCGCTTGTCCCAGCTCAAAGTGCTGCCTCATTCCTTCCTGTAGGGATCATAGAAACAGTGTGCTATTAGTACAGCAAGAACCACACCCGTCAGTGCATCAGGATCCTTCTTCAACACTCATTCTAGCTTGGGTAAAAGTTAGTTTGAGGTATCATTCCACTCCTTATCAAGTTGGCAGGTAGCCTAGTGGTTGGAGTGTTGGGCCAGTAACAAAGGTTGCTGGATCGAATCCCCAAGCTGAAAAGGTAGAAATCGGTTGTTCTGCCCCTGAACAAGGCAGTTAACCCACTGTTTCCCGGTAGGCCGTCAATTTAAATAAGAATTTGTTCTTAATTGGGCAGCAGGGTGGTTAGAGCGTTGGGCTAGTAACTGAAAGGTTGCAAGTTCGATTCACCGAGCTGACATGGTACAAATCTGTTTTTCTGCCCCTGAACAAGGCAGTTAACCCACTGTTCCTAGGCCATCATTGAAAATAAAAATTTGAGGGCCATGTGCGACTGACGTGTTTTCCGTTTGCTCCTGTGGTATTCTTAAAGTTTATGTGAATTTTGCAGCAGAACCATATTTATTTTCAAATATTAATTTGGTGATCCCTTTCCGTAAAAACCAAGACTACTTTGCTTCCGAATGTCAGCATGTCGACCAAGCATAAGGCCAAAAGCATGACTTTGAGAAAACCCGGCCTACAAGACCCGCTCTCATCACCGCCCTCTCCTGAGTCTGAGGGCCCGGGGACGCACACTTTACCCGGGGGTGCGGCTTGGCCTGGCGGCGCTGAAATGAACATTCGAGGCCATCAAACTACTACGCTCTGAGATAGTTGAAATTAAAACACAGGTGGTTGCTACGATTGAGGTCAGAATACAGGAGGTTTCTGATACTTTAAAAGCAGATTTAACCATCCTGCGGAAGGAGACTGTGCCGGCA
The DNA here is from genome assembly GCF_045791955.1 of Oncorhynchus clarkii lewisi. Lineage (NCBI taxonomy): Eukaryota > Metazoa > Chordata > Actinopteri > Salmoniformes > Salmonidae > Oncorhynchus > Oncorhynchus clarkii. The sequence goes on from NC_092152.1 coordinate 55,825,677, forward strand.
AATCACATTACTCAAAACAACAACTGCGTCACACACTACAACGATTGCAGCACTGGAAGCCTCCGCTACTAATGTCTCCGATTTAACTACATCCCTGGAGACTGAAGTTAAACGCCTAGCTGCGGATTTGAAAAAGGTGAAGAAGAGGTGTGTGAGTTTAGAGGGATTCTCTCGCCGCAATAATCTGAGACTTGTATCGGTCCCAGAGTCAGCGGAAATGCATCGCGCCACGGATTTCGTTTCGGGGCTGCTGAAGGATGTTCTTGCCTTAGATAAAAAGCCCCTGATTGATCGAGCCCACCGGTCGCTGCGCCCAAACCCCCGGCATGGGGAGAGGCCCTGTGACATAATTCTTCGACTGCACTTTTTTCATGAGAAGATGGAGATCCTCCGACGAGCCCGCAATACCGCTCTGAGCTTTCAAGGACAGAGCTTCTCCATCTACCAGGACTACTCCCCCACTGTTTCCAGGCAGCACGCAGCTTTTGGACAGGCCAAACGAGTACTTCGGGACCATCCAAGTGTGAAGTATGGACTGCGATTCCCGGCCCGTTTATGGATATCTCATGAGGGTAAAGACTACACATTTGAATCTCCAGATGAGGCTATGGCTCACATTCAACGTCACATCAAGAAGTCTTGAACATGCTCACAGTTCAGCAACTGTTGCTTGCGAACTGTGGATAGTAAGTAACCCACCTGTGGTACAATTATGTTTAGATATAACAGGCTAGTCTTGTATAGTTGGCGAAACTATTCAGGCTTATTTGATGTGATCTAATGTTTTGATCATCTAGTGTGCGTGCCTTACAAGCATTCAGTCATTTTCATTTAATTGTATTAAGGCTTTACTTAACTCCTGTGTTTCTAGGCTGTCTCGCTCACCTATTTAGTTTGTTTACACAGTGCCTCAAAATATTTTTGGTTATTTGTTTACTGCATCCGTTTGCATTGACCCAGTAAACAGTAAATGTCTCCCGAGGCTACACGGTTTTTGGGATCTCACTTTAATTGTAAAAGTTTTGAGCGTCATTTATGCCCAGCAAACGTTCAACGTTGCGCACACGTAGTTTTTTGGTATTGGTTGTAAGCTGTCTCAGCGTCAACTAGACCACTATTATAATTACTATTATTTTTGATTGTCTTACTACGATTTCCTTACTTCAAATTAGATTTTTGGCTGAGAGACTTTATACATTTTATTTATTTTGCTGCTTGATCCACTAACAAAACGCGACTTTAAAGAGCGGGACTGTGGGTTTAGGTTTAAGTACGCACTCTCACAGACATACTGTGCGAAGAGAACATGTTCTATTTAGGCTTGTACCTCGTTTGGGGAGGTATTGTCTGGGATGGGGGGAGGGGGTGGGGGGGCAGGTTGAATTGTTCAGTTCTAATGTTGTCATTCTGTCTTTTTAGTTTTTTTTTTCTGTACTTTTTCCAAACATTTACCACCGTACATTATTACTCTGAGACAAGTTATTCTGGGGGTTTTGGGCGCTCATTGCTTTTCCATTCTATGCTCTAATGACAGGGTTGAATAACGGGAATGCCCAGAGGGGCCGAAATAATGCGATCAAGTACATTTCATGGAACACCAAAGGGGTTAACAACCCGGTGAAGCGTAAGAGGGTGTTGACACACTTAAAGGGTTTGAATGCAAATATTGCATTTCTACAAGAGACTCACTTGAGGACTGGTGAGCATTTTAGGATGCGTAAGGACTGGGTTGGTCAAGTGTTCCACTCAAACTTTCATAGTAAATCAAGAGGTGCTGTTATTCTGGTTGATAAAGCTACTCCCTTTGTAGCTTCTGAGGTTATTGCTGATCCTAAGGGACGATACGTCATAGTAACCGGTGAACTGTTTTCTACCCCTCTTGTTTTGGCTAGTGTTTATGCTCCCAATTGGGATGACACAAGTTTCATTTCTTCCTTTCTGTCTGCTATTCCCAATTTAGATTCTCATTTGTTGATTTTAGGGGGGGATTTCAACTGTAAAATGTCCCCAGTTCTTGACAAGTCCTCACAAACAAATACAGGCCCATCTAAATGTGCCCTACTTATTCAATCCTTTCTTCAGAAATATGCTATGTTTGAGGCCTGGCGTTTCCTACATCCTACAGATAGACAGTATTCCTTTAATTCTCATGTTCATCAAACATACTCCCGGATTGATTACTTCTTTTTGGACAAAAAACTTCTGCCTAACCTTCGGCAGTGTACTTACGAGAGTATTGTTATCTCTGACCATTCACCATTAGTGCTTGAACTAGAGTTTCCCCAGCGACCTCCTGTGTTATCAATGGCGTCTCAACCCCATTTTACTCTCAGATAAGGAGTTTGTCAATTTCATTTCTTCTGAAATCACCTTATTCCTAGAAACTAATTCAACAAAAGGTATGTCCTGCTCTACCATATGGGAGTCTCTCAAAGCATACCTACGTGGCCAAATTATTTCTTATACAGCCAACCAAAACAGAGTTCGCTACCAGCGACTTCGGGACCTGAGCGAGTCCATAGCCACATTGGATGAGAAGTATGCTACGGATCCTTCCACTGATCTGCATAAAGAGCGCCAACTACTCCAATCTGAATTTGATGAGCTTTCTACCAGGCAAGCTGAACAGTTACTCTTGCGAGCTCGATACAAAGTCTATGAACAAGGCGACAAGGCCAGTAAACTCCTTGCGCATCAGATCCGTAAATCTGAGGCCTCACGTTTAATCCCACAAATAAGGACCCCGTCTGGTGCCACCACAGTTATACATAAAGAGATCAATGATCAATTTTTTAAAAATTACTCTGCGCTTTACACCTCTGAATCCCCTCAAGACCCTTTGCTGATTGACTCCTTCTTTAATGGCTTGAATATGCCTTCAATTGATACAGACTCCCATGACTGTCTAGAAGAAGAATTTACGCTTGAGGAGATTGCAACAGCAGTGTCCGCAATGAAAAGTGGTAAATCACCAGGTCCGGACAGTTTCCCAACCGAATTTTACAGGACGTTTTCTGGTCTGCTTTGCCCATTCTTGTCTCGACTATTTGCAGAGTGCCTTAATACTTCAAAGCTACCGCCTAGTCTTTATCAGGCTTCAATTTCATTACTACTAAAGAAAAACAAAGACCCCCTGGAATGTGGATCCTATCGCCCAATCTCGCTTTTAAACTGTGATTACAAAATCCTAGCTAAGCTTTTAGCCATCCGTATGAAAGGCTTGCTGCACCAAGTAATACACTCTGACCAGACTGGCTTTGTGAGAAATAGGCATTTATTTTTCAATATTAGGCGCCTTATGAATATACTGTACTCCCCAGCGTCGGAGGACCCGGAGGTGGTGGTCTCACTTGATGCCGAAAAAGCGTTTAACCGCATTGAGTGGGATTACCTAACAGCTGCCCTTTATAGATTTAGCTTTGGCCCCAAATTCATTGCGTGGTTAAAGATTCTTTATTTTTCCCCCATGGCTTCGGTACGGACTAATAACTTGTCCTCTGACTATTTTCCCTTGCACTGCGGATCCAGACAGGGTTGCCCACTCTCCCCCTTGTTGTTTGCTTTGGCAATCGAGCCTCTCGCCATTGCACTACGCTCTAATGATGCCATTCAAGGCATAATCAGGGCGGGCTGGGAGCAGAAAGTCTCGCTATATGCTGACGACCTCCTTTTGTTTATCTCCAACCCCGATACCTCATTGCCACATGCCCTATCTGTTCTTAAAAAGTTTGGATCAATTTCAGGGTACAAGCTGAATCTAGGCAAGAGTCAGCTTTTTCCGATAAACAAGGCTGCTTTAAAGTGCTCTTTTACAAGTTCTCAGTTTAGGATTGTCCGGGATCAATTCGCCTACTTGGGAGTAAAGGTGACAAGGAAATATTCAAATTTGTTTCAGGAAAACTTTGTTGCTCTAGCATACAGATTGAAACAATCTTTTACTTTTTGGAATTCGCTACCCCTTTCTCTTATCAGAAGGATTAATGTCATTAAAATGAATGTGTTGCCCAAATTTTTATATTTATTTCAATGTTTACCCATTTTAATTCCAAAATCTTTTTTTATTTCACTGGATCAAACATTCATGCATTTTGTACTGGCTGCAGACTGATCCTACTGGCCCTAGACCACTCTGGGTCCAGATGGAGTCTGAATCGTGTAAACCTGCAGCACTTTCCTCTGTGCTGTGTTCGTCTCTCCCAGTGTCCCTAGGCAAAAGGTGTGTCAACCCAATTGTAAAGCAGTCTCTTAAAATTTGGAATCAGTTCCGTTTAGCCTTTAGCCTCCGAGGCTTTTCTCTATCAGGCCCAATCAATCAGAACATTTTATTTCCTCCATCTTTGAATGATGGGGCTTTTGGCATTTGGCACTCACTAGGCCTCTCCTCGCTAGCCCAATTATTATTTGATGATACATTTGCCTCTTTTTCTCAGCTGCAGAAAAAGTTCAATCTCCCCCAATCCCACTTTTTCCGCTTTCTCCAGACTAGAAACTTTGTCAGAGCTAACACACCTGGATTTCCCAATAGGCCTGCGAATACAGCTATAGAGAGCATCTTGGAGCTGAACAAGCTTTCTAGGGGCGCAATTTCAGATGTATATGCAATCATTCATGACTTACAGAACCCTTCTTTGGTGCCTTTAAAGACTCGATGGGGAAAGGATTTGGGGGAGGAACTTGGGGAAGACGCCTGGGAATTTGTGCTGCACAGGGTGCACTCGTCCTCTTTTAGCACTAGACACAGCCTCATTCAATTCAAGGTGGTTCACCGTATCCACTGGTCGGGGGGCCAAACATGGAAGAATATTCTCTGATTTTGATCCTACCTGTGTCAGATGTAAAGTGGAACCAGCCACACTGTTGCATATGTTTTGGGGCTGTCATAAACTGTCAGGTTTCTGGGAATTCATATTTAAATGTTTCTCTGATATATATGACATTGTTATAGATCCGTCTCCCCTTACAGCCCTTTTTGGAGTACTGCCCATGGGTACCCCCCTATCAAGAATCCAGTCGGACACTGTTGCTTATACAACTCTTTTAGCTAGACGGCTAATACTACAGAACTGGAAGATGGCAGCTCCCCCATCTTATAAATATTGGGTGAGGGATGTGTTGTGCTCTCTGAAACTAGAAAAAAATTCAATTCAATTCACGTGGGAACCCCAAACTGTTTAATGAGGCTTGGGCTCCATTCCGGTCTTACTTTAAACAGTCCATCCTCTGATGTCATTCCAATTAAAACAAAAATAAGTCTGTATTTGACCCCCCTGTGACTTAAGGGTTGGAGGAGCTTCTCTCTGTGTTTTTGCTGGGGGGGGGCATTAAGGTCCATGTGCTTATTGATTGTGATCCGCGGATGCCTTGTTCATCTTGCCCGGGCAGAGACTGAAGTGTGAGCTTCTTTTCCCCAGTTATTTTTACATTTTGTTCACACCTACATGAATAATCATTCTATTTTTTTTATTTATTTTAAAGCATTGTAAACTTTATTTTTGGTCCAGTGGATGGTCGATCTGTAGCCATGACTGTCTGTGAGTGGTTGCATTTCTCCACCCTTATCCCTTGACTGTTTACAGGAACAATGGTGAGGTGTTTGTTCTGTCCCTGTACTATAGATTGCCCTTTAACCTCTGTAGCCTTCTGCCTGGTGTGTTTAACCAAAGTATGGTATCTTTAAAGCTATTTTTTTATTTGTATTTTTTATTTGTATTTTTTTTTCTAGTTGAGTATATTATTTATATTGCTTTGTCTGTGTGTGTCTAAAACTTAATAAACAGAGTTAAAAAAAATAATAATAAGAAGAAGAATTTGTTCTTAACGGTCTTGCCGAGTTAATAATAAATAAAGGTTAATGGACTTGGCAAGTCAAATATAAAAGATTAAAAGCTAAACATGGCATTAGCATGACACTGAGTACAAGTAGTGAAATGTTAGCAAAACAGGTTCTGAAATTTAGGCTAGTGTTATTCAGTCAAAATACATTTTTGGCCTTTACCTGCGAGAGCTGTCCAAAGCCCTGAGGCCAAGAGCTCTCCTGGTAGCGATCAGTAGGGTAGGCTTTGACAGGTGATCGGTCACCATGACGGTAAAGCTAGGTAAAACATGTAATAGGATACAGACATTGTTCAACATTGAAAATCTATTAAAGTCACCCAAACATGATATTCTAGGCAAGTGACAAACTGGTTGAACAGCTGGGCTGTTCCATTTCCAGCACAAGCAGCAAAGAAGTTCAGCGAAAACCACACCACAATTAGGCTAAACTCAATAAATGTATATTTTGTCTTGCATTAACATCGCCACACTTACTAAAGCAAACTCAACATAGTAACAATCCAGTATCGTAGTTGGTTAACGTTACGTGAAATAGTCAATGGGGTCACTAACGTTAGCTTGTACAGACCTAAAACAGGCAACAGTTAATCGTTATTAGCTTAAAGTTAGCAAGATACAAAGCACTAACTGTCCAGACTCGATACGGTTTACCAGAGCCAATGCTAGCCAACAGCAGAACATGTTTTGCTAGCTAACGTTATTTCCCCTAGCTGGCGAACTTCAGCTAAAAGTCAACTTGCATATCAACTATATACGCTAGATAACTAGCATACTCACCACAGTTACAAATGTCAGTCTTCTGTCTCCAACAACTTTGCCTAATACAACGAACATTGTCAATAATAGCAATACAGTGGAGTTCATCTTCAACGGCTAGTCGGTTGAAAACTGTAGCTATAAAACAACCATTCAGAATAAAGAATAGAGGCACAAACAAGCTAAAGATGAACTTCTTCGGTGGGGTTTATCGGCGGTTGGCATCCAACGTTATGGTGCATTACCGCCACCTACTGTACTGGAGTGTGGGCCAGAGACAGGGAGAACCGAAATCCTACCTGCCAGACCCGTTGCTCTTAAAAAAGATAACAAAATATTTGACTATATCTAATTATGTGCCTACTCAATATACTCTTTAAACTAATTTCCTGTATTTCCTTCTCCCTCATACTATATCTCATCCTCTCTCTTTCCCTCCAATAATGTTCCCGCTGTATCAATACATGCTCCACAGTCTCTGTTTCCTGGCAATACTCACATTTTCCTGTTGGATGCTTTCCTATCACATACAATATCTTATTCAACTGGCTGTGTCCCATCCCTAATCTTGTAAATATAGCATCCTCTCTTCTGTCCCTTCCTGCCATTCTCCCCTGCCCAACATTCCTCTGTACTTGAAATAAATGCCTGCCATTAGTATCTCTACTCCACTGCTCCTGCCATTTCTCCACCATCACTGTCCATATCATGCTTTTTGCCTCTGCCTTGCTCATTTAAACTACCACATTTAAACTACCACATCAACATCCCCACTATTTAGTGCTTGTTTAGCCAGTACATCAACTGCCTCGTTCCCCTCCACTCCCACGAGCTGGGACCCATGCAAATATTATCTGTATACCCATTTGTTTACTCCTGCCATGGGTTTGTAGCACCTCATAAAGCAGGTCGTCTGCTACGTGATATAAAGGACTGGAGACTCCTTAGCTGGCTTAACTTCCTCCACCCACTGCAAGGCCAACAGTATGGCCATCACCTCTGCCGTATATACAGCCAGATGATCTGTAATACATTTCCTAACTCTCACCCCACATTCCTGCACTACAAATGCTGACCCAGTGCGTCCTGTCATTGGATATTTTGAACCATCTGTGCAAATGGCCACAAAATTCTGAAACACAGTATCCAGACATCTTTCAAACAAATCTGATGGATCAACACCCTCCCCATCTTTCCCTAGTCTCTCCAATACTGCTAGATCTACTATTGGAGGTGGGAGTTGCCATGGTGGGTTCACAGAGATAGCTACCATTGGATTAAACTCCCTTCCATGCAGTCCCATCTCCTTCGCCTGGGTATTACCAACCCACCCAAAGCTTGTGTTCTGTCTTCGCTCATGTTCCCAGCATGCCTGAAATCCCTTTCGCAGGATGAGATACCCCATGTCCCTGTAGGCTGACCCAATAATTCATTGCCAGCTGCTATCTCCTAATCTGCAATGGCATTTCCTCCATCTCCACTTGTAGTGCAGCCACTGGGGACGTCCAAAACACCCCACTACATATTCCAGAGTCCTTGTCCCTGTATGACATCTACTCTTTACAATGATGTACGGGCTGCCTAACCATACACTATACTTCCATAGTCTATTACAGATTGGATCAATGCAACATATATGGTCTTCAATGAGGCACACCTAGCCCCCCACTCCTTCCCTGTCAGACAGCGCATCACATTTAGTATCTTCTTACACTTCCCACCACTCTCTCAATGTGTTCTGCCCAAGTCATTCTAGTATCAAAGTATACCCCAAGGAACCTGAAGGCCCTCACCAAGTTTCTCCCATATAACCTCAAGCCTACATCATCTCCCACCTTCCTCCTTGTAAAGAACACGGTCTGAGTTCTCTACAGAGAACCTGAATCCCCACATTAATGCCCACCGCTCTACCTCATCAATTGCTTCCTATACCTTCCTGACTATATATGGCACATTTCTTCCTCTCTTCCATAAGGCCCCATCATCTGCAAATAACGCCCTCCCATTATCCGGCTGTACCTGAGAGTAAACATCATTGATCATGATTGAGAACAACAGAGGACTAATCACACTCCCCTGTGGTGTACCATTATCCACCACGCAGCTGCCTGAGAGAGACTTCCCCACCCTCACCTGGATAGACCTTCCAAACAGGAAATCCTTTATTCAGTTGTACGTTCTTCCTCCTACCCCCATAATAACAAACTGGATTAACAACCCCTCCTTCCACATCATACATTTTCTACACCTCAAAAAAATACAGCTACAACAGTCCTTGTTCACCTGAGCCTTCCTGACCTCTGCTTCTCAGCAGAGCACTGGGTCTATTGTTCCCCTACCCTTCCTGAATCCATTCTGATGTGGCGATACTAACCCCCTGCTCTCTAGGAAGTAAGTTAGCCTCTCCGTTATCATACACTCCATAATCTTACATGCAGTCATGTGATGTTAAGGCTTTTGGCCGATAGCTTGTATGCCTCGTTGGGTCCTTCCCCGGCTTCCGGATTGGTACCACTACTGCCTCCTTCCAGCTGCCTGGTAGTTTACCCTCCTCCCACACTCTGTTGTACAACACTAATACTTTATCCAGTGCCTCATCACTAAGATGGGCCAGCATAACACAGCACACCTCATCTTTCCCAGGTGAAGTTAACCCAGACTTACATATTGCCCTTTTCACCTCTGCCATTGTAAATGGTGCATTCAACGCATAATTTACATCCTCCCTCCTATCCAGCACTCAAGGATGCTTCTTTCTTGTTCTTGTTCTTGCTCTCCCCCTCTGCCGTTTGTCCAAGATATGCACTTGGACAAACGCTTTGGCCATCATCTCTGCCTTCTCATCTGTTACTGCCACATCCTTCCCCCTCGTCAACACTGGATAATCCCACTCCCTTCTGATCCCACTCATCCTCTTAATCATCCCCCACACTTCTACCACTGGTGTCGCCCTTCCAATGGTGTCACAAAATCGACGCCAACATGACCTCTTTGCCTGACGAATAGTTCTCCTCAGAGCCTGGGCCTGCTTATACTGAATCAGATGTTGGAAGTTGTGTCCTTTTCAGAGCTCGAAATGCCCTGTTCCTACACCTCACCATTGTCCCACCGTGGGACTGCTTTCCTCCTCCTCCCTGAACTCTTAGGTATCACCTCAGTAGCTGCCCCCACTAAAGCGGCTTTCACCCAGTTATTCATACTATCCCCTTCCCCTCACAAATCCAGCCGAGCCATCACCCGCTCACTTAACTCCTGAAACTGATCCCACTTTGCCCATTCAAACACTACTCCATCCACTGATACCTCCTCCTCCCTCTGGCTTACTGTGCATACTATGGGGTAATGATCACTCCCTACTGTCGACTCCTCCCATACCTCCCACTCACAGATTCCTGCCATCGCACTTGATACCAGGGTGAGGTCCAATGCAGACTCTTTCCCTGTAACTACATCAATCCTAGTCCCTCGGCCATCATTCAGGCACACCAGATCTTTAACTTTCATCAAATTTACCATCACTTGGCCATTTCCATCCATCCAGATCGTGTTGTCCGTCCGTCCCCCCAGAGTGTGTTGTGGGCATTAAAATCCCCACATCACAGGACCTTACTTCTATCCTGGCTCTCCACACTCTCCAACTCTTCTAGGTCCAATACCTGACACGGATTAAGAGCTTGGGGAAGGGCAGGTGCGCGAGACAACTTTACAAGCATCATAGCATAGATGAATCGTTGATTGATATGAAATACGAGTGATAGTTAATACACATTGTTTACACTATGTAAAAAAAAAAATGAACGCGTTAAATTATGTGACGTGCAGTCATATTCAGGTCCTGATTGGTCAACAAGCTTATTTGCAAATCGCGCAATCGTTTTTTTTTTTAAGTCACCCGTTTACTTATACACAATATCACAAATTGTAGTATGTATTTTTGTCTATTTCGAGATGCGTTCTGTTTCTCTGATCATACCCTCCCATTTTCATGCTATTTAAACTAGGTATTGAGGCTTCGAATATATTTTTTTAAACAACCGGTGTAGACTAACAGTGAAATTCTTACTTACGGACCTTCCCGACAATACAGAGAAAAATTGAAATAATACAAGAAGAAAGAAATAACACGAGTACATACAAAATGAGTAACGATAATTTGGCTATATACACGGTGTACCATTACAGAGTACCGGCTTATTGTTGAGTTCTATTGTTTTTTTGTATTTATAAACTGGGTGGTGAGCCCTGAATGCTGATTGGCTGACAGCCATGGTATATCAGACCGTATACCACGGGTATGACAAACATTTATTTTTATTGCTCTAATTACGTTGGTAACCAGTTTATAATAGCAAAAACGCACATCGGGGGGTTGTGGTATATGACCAATATACCACGGTTAAGGGCTGTGTCCAGGTACTCTGCGACCCCTGTCGTGCATAAGAACAGCCCTTCGCTGTGGTATATTGGCCATATACCACAAACCCCCGATGTGCGTTATTGCTATTATGAACAAACCCCCCCCCCCCCCCCCCGTACCTTACTGCTTAAATAGGTATTCCATTCTAAAACGTAATTATTTTAATAAGGAGCATCAACATGTATTAAACAATAATGTTAAATGTAAATAAATTGAAAAGGAACTAATGATTGACATTTGAATATCTGGTATAATAGTTTAATTTCCATTCCACTAGATGTCACTGTCCCCCATGCTGCTCCCTGTCATGGGTCTGAGGATTCTGAAAACAAAATAGGCTCTTGAAACAAATCTGTGCATTGGTAAATGTGCTATACATTGTTATAAACTATTATTACACTGCTAATAGACTTATCACTTATTGACTGTGATAAACACATATTACATTATAAATGTGTGATCCTGTAGCGCATGGCATTGCACCGCCAGGCTTGTGGGTTTGATTCCCAGCGCCAAACGCACGTAAAATCTATGGATAAATTACTGTATCTAGCTTTCGATAAGAGCGTTCGCTAAATGGCATATATTATTACATTGTCAAAACAACAGACACACATTTACATTGTATGTTGCTTTTTCAAATGAATGTGTGTGGAAAGTTCACATCAATTGGAAAGGCAGCTCATGCACTGTATCTGTTTAATTAATACCGGATTCAAAAGTTGTGGGTAGAAATAAATAAGGGAAGGGTGTAGTCAGTATTAACCCGTGATCTACTACAACACAGGGCATAATGTAAAGTTAAAATAAGATAATAACACATCTTGTTCTTTTAAGTCAGGGTAACTTGGTTATCATGGCTATGTGTAACAGCATTGAGATCCCCTCTGGAACCAGAACTGATTTCATTATTAGTGAACCGATAGACCACCAGCTACTGTACACACACACACACACACACACACACACACACACACACACACACACACACACACACACCAACCATTCGGAAAGTATTCAGACCCCTTGACATGATCTACATTTTGTTAAGTTACAGTCTTATTCTAAAATGGATTAAATTGTTTTTTCCCCTCGTCAATCTACATACATTACTCCATAAAGACAAAGCAAGACCAGGTTTAGATTTTTTTTGCAAATGTATCAATAAAAACCCACTGGAAACATCACATTTACATAAGAATTCAGACCCTTTACGAGGTACTTTGTTGAAGAGCCTTTGGCTGCGATTATAGTCTTGAGTCTTCTTGGGTATGACGCTACAAGCTTGGCACACCTTTATTTGATGAGTTTCTCCCATTCTTCTCTGCAGATCCTCTCAAGCTCTGTCAGGTTAGATGGGGAGCGTCGCTGCACAGCTTTTTTCAGGTCTCTCCAGAGATGTTCGATCAAGTTAAAGTCCGGGCTCTGGTTGGGCCACTCAAGAACATTCAGAGACTTGTCCCGAAGCCACTCCTGCAATGTCTTGGCTCTGTGCTTAGTATCGTTGCCCTGTTGGAAGGTGAACCTTCGCCCCAGTCTGAGATCCTGAGCAGGTTCTCATGAAGGATCTCTATACTTTGCGCCTTTCATCTTTCCCTCAATCCTAACTAGTCTTCCAATATTTTTTTCTTTATGTTTTTTTTAATAGATTTGAAAACAATTATAATAACCTGTTTTCGCTTTGTCATTATGGGGTATTGTGTAAACATTGATAATGATTATTTCATTTAATCCATTTTAGAAGAAAGCTGTAACGTAACAAAATGTGGAAAAAGTCAAGGACTCTGAAAACTTTCCTAATGCACTGTATGCATAGACACAGCAAAACTATTATGGCAACAGTATCGGAACAATGAGAGTGTCTGTTGTGGAACTATTATTTTCAATGTTCAAAACCAGAAATAGAAAATGGCTCTTCTACAGAAAAAACTAAAGTGTAAACAACTTCCCCACTCAATGATAAGCAATGAAAGAAACAGTCTCTCTTGAGGATTGTCCAATAGTGTGCTCCATCATTCTTGCCAATGCAGATTAGACAAACCAGTTTGAGTTTAGTGTTGTAATACTGTAGAAACTATTTGACAGAAGGTTGTACGAATGGGGCTTTAGAGTAAAGACATGGTAAGTAGTTAAACCATGCCCTCTCAACCCTCCTGTCCAAAGTCCTCCGTGAACTTCCTGACCTTGAACACGTCCGCCATGTTGACTCTGGGCCTCATGGAGGATGTCAGTCGAGTGCAAAGGGACACACCGAGAGGACGAACAAAATCGTGAGCATGGTTCAGCAATTACACAAATGTGAGAGTCAGTTTGCAATGCCTGGACGTGTATGTTGAAACAGCATGTTCTAGTATGTTTGTGAGCAGTGAATGTGAGTGAACATGTTAAGTGTGTCTGTGCTGTGAATGTGTGATTATCACCATGCAGATAATGGGCATCAGCAGCTTGTCGCTTGGCACATCCATCCAGGTCAATTCTATGGCAGCCGGGTCCCCAGGCGTGCACCGGGTCAGTCATCCACTATCAATTGACTGTTGGCACGAGATGGCCCTCACCTAGAGTACCATCACACAAACAAACTCTCCTCAATAGTAGAGAAAGCGATACACCTTTAGTGTGGTGTACAAGAGTCAACTACAATAGAGTTCCTATATCATGTGTACAGTGCCTTGCGAAAGTATTCGGCCCCCTTGAACTTTGCGACCTTTTGCCACATTTCAGGCTTCAAACATAAAGATATAAAACTGTATTTTTTTGTGAACAATCAACAACAAGTGGGACACAATCATGAAGTGGAACGACATTTATTGGATATTTCAAACTTTTTTAACAAATCAAAAACTGAAAAATTGGGCGTGCAAAATTATTCAGCCCCCTTAAGTTAATACTTTGTAGCGCCACCTTTTGCTGCGATTACAGCTGTAAGTCGCTTGGGGTATGTCTCTATCAGTTTTGCACATCGAGAGACTGAAATTTTTTCCCATTCCTTCTTGCAAAACAGCTCGAGCTCAGTGAGGTTGGATGGAGAGCATTTGTGAACAGCAGTTTTCAGTTCTTTCCACAGATTCTCGATTGGATTCAGGTCTGGACTTTGACTTGGCCATTCTAACACCTGGATATGTTTATTTTTGAACCATTCCATTGTAGATTTTGCTTTATGTTTTGGATCATTGTCTTGTTGGAAGACAAATCTCCGTCCCAGTCTCAGGTCTTTTGCAGACTCCATCAGGTTTTCTTCCAGAATGGTCCTGTATTTGGCTCCATCCATCTTCCCATCAATTTTAACCATCTTCCCTGTCCCTGCTGAAGAAAAGCAGGCCCAAACCATGATGCTGCCACCACCATGTTTGACAGTGGGGATGGTGTGTTCAACTGTGTTGCTTTTACGCCAAACATAACGTTTTGCATTGTTGCCAAAAAGTTCAATTTTGGTTTCATCTGACCAGAGCACCTTCTTCCACATGTTTGGTGTGTCTCCCAGGTGGCTTGTGGCAAACTTTAAACAACACTTTTTATGGATATCTTTAAGAAATGGCTTTCTTCTTGCCACTCTTCCATAAAGGCCAGATTTGTGCAATATACGACTGATTGTTGTCCTATGGACAGAGTCTCCCACCTCAGCTGTAGATCTCTGCAGTTCATCCAGAGTGATCATGGGCCTCTTGGCTGCATCTCTGATCAGTCTTCTCCTTGTATGAGCTGAAAGTTTAGAGGGACGGCCAGGTCTTGGTAGATTTGCAGTGGTCTGATACTCCTTCCATTTCAATATTATCGCTTGCACAGTGCTCCTTGGGATGTTTAAAGCTTGGGAAATCTTTTTGTGTCCAAATCCGGCTTTAAACTTCTTCACAACAGTATCTCGGACCTGCCTGGTGTGTTCCTTGTTCTTCATGATGCTCTCTGCGCTTTTAACGGACCTCTGAGACTATCACAGTGCAGGTGCATTTATACGGAGACTTGATTACACACAGGTGGATTGTATTTATCATCATTAGTCATTTAGGTCAACATTGGATCATTCAGAGATCCTCACTGAACTTCTGGAGAGAGTTTGCTGCACTGAAAGTAAAGGGGATGAATAATTTTGCACGCCCAATTTTTCAGTTTTTGATTTGTTAAAAAAGTTTGAAATATCCAATAAATGTCGTTCCACTTCATGATTGTGTCCCACTTGTTGTTGATTCTTCACAAAAAAATACAGTTTTTTATCTTTATGTTTGAAGCCTGAAATGTGGCAAAAGGTCGCAAAGTTCAAGGGGGCCGAATACTTTCGCAAGGCACTGTATAAGTTACCTTTTTGAAGTGTGTGGTTGACTGCACTTTCCTGACAGGCTGCATGAGCGCATCTCATACAAGTGATGCTAATGTCAGCCCCAGGGTAGCCTGTTGTCTTTTTGGCGAGCTTACACAGGTCTGCGTCACTCAGGCTGTGGGTCAGGATGCCCAGGTGCAGCCGGAACATCTGGGTCCTTGTGGGCTCCTCTGGGTGAGGGATGTAGATACGCTTCTCAAACCTGACAGTGACATAATGCACTGACGAGAATTATGTATTGTGATGGAGACGGAGGGGATGGCTGCCGTCTAATCGGCTCTTAACCAACCATGCTATTTTGTTCGTTTTTTCACATTGGTCGTGACTTTTACATAATGTTGCTGCTATCGTCTCTTATGACGGTAGCAGCATCAGAACTGGGACATCAGAACTAGGATTACTCATCTCAGATTAGACGAAGAGTGTTTCCACATTGAGTCGGATGGGAGGGAGACCCGACACCGGACCAGGCCCAGATCCCCGTCATTCACTGGAGAAGGAAACTGAGATTTGGCGGAAAAAGATCAGGATGCCTTGTAAGGATCAGGTGACGAGTGGCAAATCTGCCTTCCATCTTGCTAGCGTTCAATCTCTGAAAATAAATGGGACGAACGGAAAGCATGTATATCCTAGCAACGGGACATTAAAAACTGTAATGTCTTATGTTTCACCAAGTCGTGGCTGAATGACGACATCAACATACAGCTGGTGGGTTATACCCTGTAGGCAGGATAGAACAGCAGCCTCAGGTAAGACACGGGGTGGGGGCCTATGCATATTTGTAAACAAAAGCTGGTGCACAATATCTAAGGAAGTCTCTAGGTTTTAGTCACCTGAGGTAGAGTATCTCATAATAGTGTGGTCTACAGCCTATCTACCTAGAGAGTTCATCTGTATTTTTCATAGCTATCTACATACCACCACAGACCGATGCTGGCACTAAAACCGCACTCAATAAGCTGTATACAGCTATAAGCAAACAGGAACCACTCACCCAGAGGCGGCGCTCCTAGTGGCCAGGGACTTTAATGCAGGGAAACTTAAAACAGTTTTACCTAATATTTTTATCAGCAGGTTAAATGTGCAACCAGAGGGGGGAAAACAATTGAGACCACCTTTACTCCACACACACAGAGATGCATACAAAGCTCTCTCTCGCATTCTGTTTGGCAAATCTGACCATAACTCTATTCCCCTGATTCCTGCTTACAAGCAAAAAATTCAAGCAGGAAGCACCATTGACTGGATCTATAAAAAAAAAAATGGTCAGACGAAGCAGAAGCTAAACGACAGGACTGTTTTGTTAGCAGACTGGGATAGGTTGCGGGATTCTTACAATGGCATTGAGGAGTACACCACATCAGTCATTGGCTTTATCAATAAGTGCATCGAGGACGTCGTCCCACAGTGACCGCCCGTCCGTACTTACATACATACACCAACCAGAAGCCATGAATTACAGGCAACATTCGCACTGAGCTAAAAAAGGTAGAGCTGCTGCTTTCAAGGAACAGGACTAACCCAGAAGCTTAAGAAATCCCACTATTCCCTCCGACAAACCATCAAACAGGCAAAGCGTCAATACAGGACTAAGATCGAATCGAACTACACCGGCTCCGACGCTTGTCGCATGTGGCAGGGCTTGTATACTATTACAGACTACAAATGGAAGCACAGACGAGAGCTGCCCATCGACACAAGCCTACCAGACGAGCTAAATAACTTATGCTCGCTTCGAGGCAAGTAACAAGCATGAATGAGAGCATCAGCTGTTCCGGATGCCCCCCCCCCCCCCCCTTTACACTGCTTCTACTACACTGCTCAAAAAAATAAAGGGAACACTAAAATAACACATCCTAGATCTGAATGAATGAAATATTCTTATTAGATACTTTTTTCTTTACATAGTTGAATGTGCTGACAACAAAATCACACAAAAATTATCAATGGAAATCAAATGTATCACTTGGAGTCACGCTCAAAAGTAAAGTGGAAAACCACACTACAGGCTGATCCAACTTTGATGTAATGTCCTTAAAACAAGTCAAAATGAGGCTCAGTAGTGTGTGTGGCCTCCACGTGCCTGTATGACCTCCCTACAACACCTGGGCATGCTCCTGATGAGGTGGCGGATGGTCTCCTGAGGGATCTCCTCCCAGACCTGGACTAAAGCATCCGCCAACTCCTGGACAGTCTGTGGTGCAACGTGGCGTTGGTGGATGGAGCGAGACATGATGTCCCAGATGTGCTCAATTGGATTCAGGTCTGGGGAACGGGCGGGCCAGTCCATAGCATTAATGCCTTCCTCTTGCAGGAACTGCTGACACACTCCAGCCACATGAGGTCTAGCATTGTCTTGCAGTAGGAGGAACCCAGGGCCAACCGCACCAGCATATGGTCTCACAAGGGGTCTGAGGATCTCATCTCGGTACCTAATGGCAGTCAGGCTACCTCTGGCGAGCACATGGAGGTGTGCTGTGCGGCCCCCCAAAGAAATGCCACCCCACACCATGACTGACCCACCGCCAAACCGGTCATGCTGGAGGATGTTGCAGGCAGCAGAACGTTCTCCACGACGTCTCCAGACTCTGTCACGTGCTCAGTGTGAACCTGCTTTCATCTGTGAAGAGCACAGGGCGCCAGTGGCGAATTTGCCAATCTTGGTATTCTCTGGCAAATGCCAAACGTCCTGCACGGTGTTGGGCTGTAAGCAAAACCCCACCTGTGGACGTCGGGCCCTCATACCACCCTCACAGAGTCTGTTTCTGACCGTTTGAGCAGACACATGCACATTTGTGGCCTGCTGGAGGTCCTTTTGCAGGGCTCTGGCAGTGCTCCTCCTTGCACAAAGGCTGAGGTAGCGGTCCTGCTGCTGGGTTGTTGCCCTCCTACGGCCTCCTCCACGTCTCCTGATGTACTGGCCTGTCTCCTGGTTGCGCCTCCATGCTCTGGACACTACGCTGACAGACACAGCAAACCTTCTTGCCACAGCTCGCATTGATGTTCCATCCTGGATGAGCTGCACTACCTGAGCCATTTGTGTGGGTTGTAGACTCCGTCTCATGCTACCACTAGAGTGAAAGCACCGCCAGCATTCAAAAGTGACCAAAACATCAGCCAGGAAGCATAGGAACTGAGAAGTGGTCTGTGGTCACCACCTGCAGAACCACTCCTTTATTGGGGATGTCTTGCTAATTGCCTATAATTTCCACCTGTTGTCCATTACATTTGCACAACAGCATGTGAAATTTGTCAATCAGTGTTGCTTCCTAAGTGGACAGAAGTGTGATTGACTTGGAGTTACATTGTGTTGTTTAAGTGTTCCCTTTATTTTTTTGAGCAGTGTATTATCTATGCATAGTCACTAATAACTATACATGTACATTTTACCTCAACACCGGTGCCCCCGCACATTACCCCCGAAATATAGCCCCGCTATTGTTATTTCCTTATTATCTTTGTTATTCTTATCTCCTACTTTTTTGATGTTGGTATTTTTCTTAAAACTGCATTGTTGGTTAAGGGTTTGTAAGTAAGCATTTCACTGCAAGGTTAACATGCTGTTGTATTTTTAATTAACCTTTATTTAACTTGGCAAGTCAGTTAAGAACAAATTCTTATTTTCAATGACATATTCAGCACATGTGACAAATATATATTTGATATTGTATCCTTTCATTTTGTTTTTGCTTGAACAGTACAACACAAAATATTTAATTTAATATCTATTGTTCCACAAACATTAAGAAATATTTAGCATAGTTAATCAAGAGAAACGTAAATTAACCACCTTCCATGTTCCAATACAACTCTGGAAATCAAAGGTCTGGGTAGTTTTATAAAGATGAATGACAAACCACACGCACACACCCTGCACTCTGTGGTGGAAAGTCTAACTTTGAAAATGACAAGAGACAAAGTCAATAATCAATCAAGGTATTACTTTTATTAAAGAAATATAGTAAAGGAGGCTGTCGCACCACCCACGTAAGTGAAATGGATTGAGAGCCCCTGCACAGAGAGTACAGGAGCATTATACACACACTATTCAAGCTATCTCATGCAAGCATCTGCAAAAACATGTGACCCTATGTGTGTGTGTGTGTGTGTGTGTGTGTGTGTGTGTGTGTGTGTGTGTGTGTGTGTGTGTGTGTGAGAGGGGAGACAACTGGGTGAAAAGGTTGCCTTAGTCTGTTGCAACTGAGTGAGGACAATAGGGGCCAGAATGAAAGGAAGTAACTCCAGACATACTTCCTCTAACAGT
This sequence comes from Oncorhynchus clarkii lewisi, assembly GCF_045791955.1. Classification (NCBI taxonomy): domain Eukaryota; kingdom Metazoa; phylum Chordata; class Actinopteri; order Salmoniformes; family Salmonidae; genus Oncorhynchus; species Oncorhynchus clarkii. Next base: position 55,845,261 of record NC_092152.1, read on the forward strand.
AGCTCAATGGTTCCCCCAAGTTGGGCAAGCAAGTGCTTTCCACTGTCGGCCCAGATGATGTATGGTCGTACTGTTCACACACAGAACATTAATATTTTGCCCAGAAACAGGCTCCAAACAGAATAGCCCTATCACTGGTGTACAGGAAATAACGTTTACTCTGTCTCCAATCAAGCTAAGAGAAACCAGTTAGTTTGTCATTCATGGCTGAGAACCCAGACATCATGGGGTCCTTCGACACACAGCACAATTAGAACAGGCCTTTATAAATGACACACACTTTATCTTATGTGTTTAAAGAGACTCACAAGCCCAATGTCTAGGCATAAACAATAACTTTAGCACAAGCATTACTAAGGTTTAACAGAAAATTCCCTCACACCTCTGACCCGTGTTTAGTTCTGACCTGCAAGCCAACATTGATGAAGAGGCGGGTGTCTGCTGCGTTGGCCATCTGCATAAAGGTAGCTCCGCCCCACACGAGAGACTTACTTATAACGAGGGTGAATACGTTGAGAGAGCCTTCAACCCGAGAAGGCCTGTTGGGTTGATGGTATCCTACCTGAAATGATAAAGTACAGACCACAAATTCCAATTGGCTATACTTAAACTCTTAACATCCTCAGCTCTGACATATTCCCCAACATGTGGAACTAAGGACTGATCACAGCAATCCACAAAAGTGGAGACAAATTTGACCACAACTTCTGTGGGATATGCATCAATCTTGGGGAAATACTATGCATTAACATTACTTGTATATTTCCTCAGCGTAAACAATCTGCTGAGCAAATGTCAAATAGGCTATTTACCAAATTAACCGTAATCAGAACACGTATTCATGATTTGTTGATTTCAACTCAATTTGGCATGAGGGTCTGCTATACAAATGGATGGAAAGTGGTGTTGGGGGCTTAAACACAAATCCTTGTAGACAAACAAGTGTACGGTTACAATTGGCAAAAAAATAATAATACTTCTTCCCACAGGGCCGGGGGGGAGAGAGAGAGATGCAACTTAAGCCCCACCCTCAACATATATCAATGAATTCCCTGAAGTATGCACCAAGAAGGGGAGGAGACCCAAAGTAAAGCTGGGTGCAGACAGACTAGAAGTAAGATCAGGAAACAATGGCGGCAGAATACCAAAAGATGTGGATCAAAAACAAAGAGAAGTAAATATGTATGTTGTGTCAAACTGAAACGGTATATAACGTGATCTGAGTCTGGTAGCGGCAGTTGCTCCATGGACCAGCTCGGCTTGTTACTTTGTAATAAAGTCGTGAATTCACAAGCTCTGGTGTCAGATATTTTTAAGAAGTATTTCCATGACAGATTCTGTCAGACCTGACAGTAAATCTCAGTAAGACAATGGTGTTCCAAAGGTCCAGTTGCCAGGACCACGAATACAGATGCCATCTAGACACCGTTGCCCTAGGAGACACACAGACACACACAAAAAAAAAACTATACATACCTTGGCCTAAAGATCCGCGCCACATGCAACTTCCACAAAGCAGTGAACGATCTGAGAGACAAGGCAAGAAGGGCATTCTATGCCATCAAAAGGATCATCAAATTCAATATACCAATTAGGAACTGGCTAAAAATACTTGAATCAGCTATAGAACCCATTTCCCTTTATGGTTGCGAGGTCTGGGGTCTGCTCACCAACCAAAAATTTTGCAATATTATTCTCAGTGTACAACATATAAACACCAAATAATGCATGCAGAATTAAGCCGATACCTGACAATTATCCAAATCCAGAAAAGAGCCGTTAAATTCTACAACCACCTAAAAGGAAGCGACTCCCAAACCCTGCATAACAAAGTCATCACCTACAGAAGAGCACCCTAAGCAAGCTGGTCCTATGTTCACAAACAGACCCCACAGAGTCCCAAGACAGCAGCACAATTAGATCCAAATAAATCATGAGAAAACAAAAGGGAACTACTAGGCACATTGGAAAGAATTTACAACCCAAAAAACCCAGCAACATCAAAATGCTTGTAACGGAGATGCTGGGAGTCGAGAAGCTGGTGGTGAGTTTAATGCAAACATGGAACTAGGGATACACGAAAGACCGATATTAGCTAAAAACAACAACATTAGTGTCGGCCGATGTCTAGTTTAACGCCGATGTGCAAAGCCGATGTCAAATCTGACGTGCATACCTATATAATGTACATGACAAAACCCTGTATACTCCACCACGGCCACACTGCTAATGCACGCACGTACACACACGACCAGCCCCTAATACAACCACCTAGCTGCATCACAACCATTGATCACTACTGCAGTACTACTTTCAAAAGGCTGCAGAACACTGCACATTTTATAAAACCTCTACAGAACACACACTGAATTTGTCATGATTGAACTACCTCACATCACATGAAGCCTAGAGTGAAAAAGAGATTCTAAAATATCCACAATACTCACTGAGACATAGAACGGTCTAACTGCTGCTCCGGGTCAGCTGGCTGGCTTTAAGTCAAGGGAGTACATCTTAAAATAATAAAATGGTTGAACACCTCTCCAAAAATAGAACGTAACCTGTAAGAGAGCAGCACAAGCCATCTTGAGTCATCTACATCACCTGAAGCCTTGAGTAAAAAAAGAGATGCTATAATATTCACTGAGACATAGAACGGTCTAACTGCTGCTCAGGATCAGCTGGCTGGCTTCACTCTGTCAAAGTACTGGACAGCAACATTAGACAGGAAGAAGAGACATTAGAAATATAGGAGTAAAATAATGGTAAGTAAGCAAGTTATAAGACATGTCGCAACTCCCTTATTGGAGGAGCAATTCTCTCAACAGCTCGTTTTTCTCTGCAACTCCATCGATCACCATGTCAGTATCCAGGGCCATTAGGATATCATTCTCGGTGGCCATAAGCATGAAGGCCTCTAGGTGTTCTTGTGAGATAGTGCTCCTGAGTCTGCTCTTGATATACTTTAAGGTAGAGAAACTTCACTCACAAGCTACTTGGGTAACTGAGAGGGTGAGTAGGAACTTGAATCTAAGGCCAAGGATATGGTATGCATCAGTCAGCAGGTTGCACCATCTCAGCATCTGGTAACACAGTGGACATTCTTAGCAGGATGAGCAGCATTTATTCTTCATTTCCACCTCATATTATTTTCCATTGGGGCCATCATTCACTGTCCTGGTCATGTATTCCCCTAATCATGAACTTCCCAGTCGAAGCTTCTCGGCTATCAAATCGAAGCAAGCATTTGCTGAGCTCTTGAAGGGCTGTCTCTGGAAGACCATTGGATGTTATGTGGGAGAGGTTTCTCGGATCCAGAAGGACTAGGCCAGCATAGTGTCATGTGACAGAAATCACCTGTGGATACTGTGACTGTATCCATCATTTGATTGTGGACTTGAACTGTATAGGCACTCTCTGCCTCTGTCAAAGCTTCATCTCTCCAGACAGGATTTTCTTCTTTCTGGCCCTTTTGGGGCAGAGCGGCTTCCATCTCCTCCAGCGCTGTGTCCTCATTCTGTTCTTTGATCTTATTTGCAAACTGAACAAAATGTGTCTGGAGCTGCCTTAATGGTGTCAAAGTCTCTTGACATGCCTTTCAGGGTTTCCTGTGTATCCACAAGCATTCGATGGGCAGACAGGATGTCCAGCCCACTTGTCTGCAGGTATTTGGACAGCGGTGACGTGTTCTCAAATACCCTAAGAAATATTTGAGCTGTCAGTATCGTCTCATACCGGAGAAGAGCCTCAGTAAATCCTCTTTCCTTCACCCTAACAGTTGTCTTCATGTTGGCCTGTCCTTGTATGGCTGATAGTGTGAGGAGTACTTCAACATAGAGACCCTGGTCTGGTTTTCCAAAGACCTTCATCAATGCACTATCCTTAGTCCACCAGCATGTTTCTCTGATTGGAGATAGGCGTCTGTGGTCGCGTGTCCTGCTTCCTCTCCCACACATCCATCCTTTGGTAGGATTCACCGAGTAACACAGCAATGTCATTAAGGAGCACAAACAGTCACCCACTTGTTAAGACAATTTCAGTTGTGTCAAAACCAGATTAAGGACATGCGCATAGCACCATACATGCACTTGATTGAGGTACTTTTGAAGATAACAGAGTAGAGAAGCACATATCTGCCCTGCATATTGGATGCTCCATCCGTAACATTGCCAATGGACTTGCTCATGTCTAATTTTCGTTTATCCACGACATCTGTCAACAACCAAAGTACTGTCCAGTTGATGCCTCACACTTCACAACAGCCACAAGCCTCTCTTGTACGACATCTGTCACATATCTCAATGACAGACCACTGGTCTTGAGAAGTTATGTCCTGAGTTGTGTCGATCTGGGCAGAGAACATTGCAGCTTGCTCAATATCACTTAACATGGTCTCTTGGATACTGCTCTGAATTGTGTGAATGAGTGTTGACAGTATTTTTTGAATGGAGTGTGACTAGAGAACCTCTCCCTCTTGCCCCAGACTGATGTAGGTTCCTGCTTTTCTCAATGCATTTGGTGAGATGTTCTTTCAAGCACACAGCATACTTACCCAGCAGCATTATCATCTCCAAGAAATTACCGTGATCGATACTGGTGTCCTCAGACTGCATCCCCCTGTAACGGAGCCCCCATCTTGCCAATGACTTTCACTATGTCTACGACACGTTCCAGCACCTGCCTTCCCCTGCGTACCTGCTCTTTGTGGGCAGACACCTGTCGCTGAGCAGACATTGAATGTCTGCTTTGGAGGACCTTAAAAAGTATGCCTCAGCATTACTTCTGTGCATGTTGCTCTTCAAGCGCTTCTACCCTTTGGGGAACATGTTTCCAATCGGTCATTCCACTCATAAAAATACTGCTGTCAGTAGGCTTCGCAATTGCCATACAAATTGAACAGTAAGGCATATCTTTCTTTGTATGACAGCCACTTTCGATTGGTACCGTATTTAAAAGTGTTTTATTTTATCTAGGCAAGTCAGTTAATAAGAACAATGTCAATGATGACCTAGGAACAGTGGGTTAACTGTTCAGGGGCAGTATGACAGATTTGTACCTTGTCAGCTCAGGGATTCAAACTTGCAACCTTGCGGTTACTAGCCCAACGCTCTAACCACTAGGCTACCCTGCCACCTCTGTACCACAGAATTGTTTAAATTCCTGCATAGGGTGGAAACATTTTTTTTTTTAAGGTCATCTGACTTTGGTCTCTTGAAATAATTGGTCTAGCCTTCCCTGGCTCCCTCTTCCACTGAAACGGACCCATCATCAACCTGGATATGAATAAAATATAAATTAACTACATTTAAATGTTTATTCCATGTGTAACTGTTGTTGTATGTGTCGAATTGCTTTAGCTTGGCCAGGTCGCAGTTGCAAATGAGAACTTGTTCTCAACTAGCCTACCTGGTTAAAAAGGTGAAATAAAAAAAATAAAAAAGGCCCAACTTTGAAAAACTTAAAACACAGCAGCAGCCCCACTATTTCAGATCAAGTGAATTAATGACAACAAAACGTTTTTTTGTGTGTGTGACTTTCCTCGCCATTTACACCAGACTGTGGGCATGATGAGTTTCAATGCATTGTCTCGAAAGAGGCGACGTGGTAGGAACCGGTGGCGATGAGGATCATAGTTAGCAAATCACTGTTATCACATTCTCCCGCACAAAATATGAATTTGAAAGGGTAAGGACATGATTCGTTTTACAATATGTACACTATTTGCAACCAATGTTCGCGAAATCTAGGCATCCAGAGCTTTGCTAGGCATCAAATTGAGTTCTTTACGCTATCCGGTTTGAACACCCGGTTACTGAATGTCTTGACCTCAGTTCTTTCTTGCACATTTACACAGCAGTAGCTGACCAATAGTATTTGCATTCCACTCAAATTCGGATATAACATGCATTTGTAACACATTTAGTGCAGGCGAAGCGGTAGATATGTGCCCATATTTGGCTTCGCTGTCCTCTCCGTCTACTCTTCCACCCGCAAACCGGGTTGTGGCATCTTCCTCTTGACCGGTCGAGCACTTCAATGTTAGCGTCTGTGGCACTAGTACTACCACCACCGAATAAATCGGTTCGTTTTTTTTTACATTCACTTGCTTTTGAGTTTAGACTTGACTCTTAACTTGTCAGCCCCACCCTCACATTTTTCACTCTGCTTTTCCGTTTTCTATTGTAGCTAGTTTTCGAGCTGTCAGTGTCAATGTAAGCGAGACAAAAGGGGCTAAGGTTTGCATAAACGTTCGTTTGGAATAGATCAACGGGCCTGGGGGAAAAGGGGAAGGGTTGGCCAGTGTCGCTCAACCTTCTGCCAACTTGATTAATAAATCTATATATTTTACTACTAAAGGCGGCCCACTGGCCTAGAGGTTGACTAGCCCACTGGGAATTCTCCTGGGGCTCAGTCCGCTACTGCTTGGTACCTAGCTAGCTTCATCTGGCTAGCGAGGCACGACCGGACCGGGTTGTGAAGCTGGCCACAATAAGGATAAGGCTCAAGTGGAATTTGCTGTTTCCCTTCAAAATAAAAGTATTGTAACGACCCTGCGTTTACTAGCGCGGATATCGACTCTGCAGTATGCTTTTGGGGCACAGTCGATTGCGCGCTGGACTTCGAGCTAGAAGGCCGAGAGTTCGAGGCCTGCTCCCTGCCTGTTTCATTACAGTAAGTAATTGACAGCGATGCAAATATTAGAATTATGCGACACTTATTTTGAACGCTAACCGCACAGTCCACTATTGTGTTTAATCCTTATTGTGGCTAGTTTCACATAGATGGGTCAGACACCCATTAATCAAATAACTGTCTTGTAAATTAGGGTTATTTTAGATGACACTTGGCTAACTAAAGCTACTGAAAGAGATGTAGTTTTGCTGTGTATTTGGGGAAGAACATATTTTTGCAACACATCCATCAGTTTAAGCTTTTTCTTTTACGACAAGCACTGTCCAGAGCTTGGGGAAGTGCAGGTGCGCGAGACAACTTTACAAGCATCATAGCATACGTATCGATGAATCTTTATTTTTTTAAATATATTTTTTTATTAATTTCAAATCAATACATAAAGCACATGAGGGAACACAAGCATACATAGATTACAAACAATAGACAATCGAGCTAGGGGGTACAATATCACATTACAATTACACAAGGACCTTAAAGGACATGCATATTCTTACAATTCTAACAGCTTTTTTGTTAGTAGAGCATTTAACGGTCTTAAAATACAGTTCAATTTCTTTTTGTAGGGTACGAAAATGTGGTTTTCTGTTTGTAAATTTACATTTGTGTATATGAAATTTGGCCAAAAGAATAATGAAATGAATTACATAAAAATGATTCCGCTTATTTCTATTATATGTAAAGAATCCAAACAGTATATCTCTCCACAATAGTGTAAAATCTTCATAAATGTGTTCAATTATAAACCTACTGATGTCTTGCCACAGTTGTCTTACATGCATACAATGCCAAAAGATGCACAACTGTTTCTGGGTGGTCATTACAAAAGGAGCAATTTGAGTTGATGTTTTCCTTAAACTTCTTCATATAGTGGTTGGCAGGATAACATTTGAATAATTTTAAAGGAAACTTCCTTAATTTTGTTAACAAGTAGGTATGTATGTGGCAACATCCAAACTTTTTTCCAACAGATATTATCAATAAATCCATTCCAATAAGGCATGACATAAGGTACAACATCCTGCTGAAACAAGGATCGTATTGCTCTGTTGTTGAATGGACCAAAAGAGAAACAAATCTTTCCTACTGATGAGTCAACAGAAGGTAGGCTCTGAGGGTCAGGTCTTGACACGTTCCTGAATAACATAGCAACACCTGAGGGAATGGCATCTAAAACAATTGCAAAATCTTTAGGTGTTACAGGGACCTTGTAAAGTGATAAGAATTCTTTATAACTGAGTAAAAGACCCTCTGCATTTACCAGTTGGCTCACCAATAGGATATTTCGGAACCAATATTCTAAAAACAGAGAGGTATTTTTATACAATATATCCCGATTATTCCATATATAATATCTGTGTGGAGAAAAATTGTGTTTATAAATTAAGGACCATGACAAGAAAACCTGCTGATGAAAAGCAGAAAGTTTCACTGGAACTTTGTCAATATTATAATTGCAAAACAACATGAAGTTAAGGCCACCAAAAGTAGAGAAGACATGATGAGGAATACAATTCCAGATAGAAGTGGGTCTTAGGAATTGTTTTATCCAATTGATCTTAAAAGTATTATTTAAAGTAGTAAAATCCAGAAAATTCAGTCCACCATTCTCATAAGTGTTCATTACAACAGTTTTCCTAATGTAATGGGTACGGTTTCTCCAAAGAAAGTTGAAAAGCATCTGGTCTATCTCCTTGCTTATTTTACAGTCAAGATATAAAGATAGCGCACCATATGTTAGTCTAGAGATACCTTCAGCCTTGGTTATTAGGACTCTACCTTTTAAAGATAGGTCCCTCTGTAGCCATTGATTTAGTTTCTTCTGGGTCTTTTTTAATAAGAGGGTTAAAATTTAGTAAGCCTCTAGACTTCTGATCCTTTGTAATGGTTACGCCTAAATATGTAAGTTCTTCTTTTACTGGAATACCATAATATGAAGGTGTCACACAATCTTTGACAGCCATGAGTTCACATTTCTTAATGTTAAGATATAGACCAGACGCTTTGGAAAAGGATTGTATCACATTGATCGATATGGGAATTTGGTTAGCGTCTTTCAGAAAAAGTGTAGTATGGTCAGCCAGCTGGCTTATAATAATTTCTTTACCAGCTATGGAGATACCTTGTACAGGACTATTATTTAAAGAATTTGCAAGAAGTTAGGCGATTAATAAAAACAGGTACGGAGAGATAGGACAACCTTGCCTAATTCCTCGCTTTAACTCAAATCTAGGTGAGGTGCCATATTTTAATTTGATAAAGCTGTTACCATTTGCATAGAGAGTCTTAATAGCCTTACAGAAAAAAATCCCCAAAGCCAAGTCTCTCAAGGGAGTGGAAGAGAAACTGATGCTCTGTGTCAAATGCTTTATAAAAATCTAAAAATAATATGAAGCTATCCTCAGTTATTAGGTCTGAGTAGTCAAGTACGTCTAATACTAGTCTGACATTGTTAGAAATATGTCTGTTCCTCATGAAGCCAGACTGTGTTTCATCAATGATTGCATCCAGGACTTCTTTAATTCTATGCGTATCGATGAATCGTTGTGACATACGAGTGATAATTTACGTAGTTACACTAATGAACGTGTTAAATTATTATGTGACGTGCAGTCATAGTCAAGGTCCTGATGATTGGTTCTTTGGTCAACAAGTGTTATTTGACACGCAAACGGAGTTCCATAGAAGTCCTGTTTGAGGATGAAACGACTCTACGAAACACCAAGTAAGTACAATAAATAGGTTGATTATGTTTTACTTGCAAGGGGGACATACATAAATGCCAGAAAAATAACTTATTGGTTAGTGTGGTGTGTGTAACCTTTATCTAACTAGGCAATTCAGTTAAGAACAAATTCTTATTTACAATGACAGCCCGAATGATGCTGGGCCAATTGTGCGTTGCCCTATGGGAGTCACAATCACGGCGGGATGTGATACAGCCTGGATTGAAACAAGAGACTGTAGTGATGCCTCATGCACTGAGATGCAGTGCCTTGGACCGCTGCATCCGTTTTAACTATACTAGAATACTTTAAAAAAAGCCCAATTTTAAAAATCGGTATCGTTTTTTTGGCAAGGAAAATATCGGTAATAAATCACTACATGGAACAGGAGTTGACATAGCGAATAACATCCCTCACCAAGGTTGGCCACCAATACTTCTTGGAGATGGAGTACTACGAGTAAAACCTGGATATCCAGCGACAACGTCACTCCTTGCGGGCGGTTCTGGTTGCCTAGAAAGGAGACAACTTCCTGATGAAATTGTCACTGCTCTGCCTTGAACAATAGTTGGTTGGCCAGGAGATGTTCCAGGACTACTTGATATGATCCTCCAAGGTAGCCAAGTAGAAGAGGATGTTGTCGATAGACAGCCACCTGGCATCCGAGCAGGTCCCGTAACACCTCGTTGGCGAATGCCTGGCTAAGCCAGAAGGCATCAGAGTGACCAGACATCATACTGAAAGCCATCTTCCATTCATCCCTCTCCCGGATGATTGTATGCACTCCGCAGAGATCCAATTTGATAAGAACGCGGCCCGTGGAGCTGTTCGATAGCTGCCGGCACCAACGGGAGAGTAACGGGACTTGGTGAGCCACCACACTAGCAGGAGAGGTGGACGTGTGGCTAAAACTTTGTTGGATCGCTTCACGGATGTGATCCTCCATGGCCTTAGCCACATACAGTATAGATGCATCTGCGCCGAGTCCGCAAGCAAGTCAATGGCACAGTCCCAGGGACGATGAGGGAGACTAGTGGCACAGGTTTTGGGAACAAACTCCCACAGGTCCTTGTATACCTCCAGGATGTTGGGCTAAAAGGCAACCACAGGACTCAACCGACATGGAACGGGAAAGCAGGTCATCCAGCAGTCGGGTGCCCAGTCCGTGATTGTCATCCTCCACTAATGAAGGGAAAGTTCTCATGATGGACTCCACGGTGAGTGGTCCCGGATCCTAGTAGATGCACCGATCATCAAGGGCTTGAACTGGAAACAGAGGAGAGCAGGTATGAGGTGACATTCAGAGAGGGACTGTAGTCAATAAAGAGCCCCAGGGCATCGGAATCCACAAGCACTGTATTTTTTTGTATTTAACTAGGCAAGTCAGTGTAGAACAAATACTTATTTTCAATGACTACCTACACCAGCCAAACCCAGACGATGCTGGGCCAATTGTGCGCCGTCCTATGGGACTACCAATCACGACCAGTTGTGATACAGCCTGGATTCGAATCAGGGTCTGTAGTGACATTTCTAGCACTGAGATGCAGTGCCATAGACCGCTGCGCCACTCGGGAGCCCTCTAGAAACAGTACATGAGGGACAGCCAACTAGTGTGATCGACACAAAAAAAGTTTGGTAGATAGCTATGAAAAATGACCACTCACCTCTGCCCCAGGAGGTGGAAGATCACATGACCGTCCCTCTGCTCCCGTGGATCCCAAGTAAAAACGTACCGGACACTGCTGAAGCTCCCCTTAACCACAACAGGGACAGAGCCCAGCAGTTTCCGTCACTATGCCACGGGGAGGCGTGTGACCCCTACCTCCAGGGGTTCAGGCTCTGATACAGAGTGGTCACTGAGGGAAGGACAGAAGCAATGGTACCGACGCTCCCAAAGTTAACCATCAGTCTGGTTAACTATCGCAATGAGTGCAGCCAAGGAGGTTGTCATCCCGACATGCAAGTTCCATCTGGACCTCCTCATGCAGTCCTCTTCTGAAAAGCTTACAGAGCACTGGCTCATGCCATCTGCTGAATGTTGCTACTGTCTGGAAGGTGAGCGTGTACTCAGCCGCAGTCTTGGCATCCCACCATAGTTGGAGTAGGCACTCATCACCTCTGCCCTCCGGTGGATGAGCGAAGATAGCTGTGAACACTGCCATGAACCCCTCATAAGAAGCCAGCTCCTCTTCTCTCCCAGATAGCCGTAGCCTACACCCACCCAGGCATCACTGACCTGGGCAGACTGTTGGATGGGCTGGCTCAACTGGTGGTAGAGTATCATCCACTAGTATCCTCTCAGGTATGTTCGAGATGTTGAAGACCACAAAGAACCTCTTCCATAGCCGTCACCAGTTGCATCAGCTGGTCGTGGTGTTGACAAAGTAGTTATCATTGTTCGTCAAACATCAGGGAGATGGCCTGATTTCCTGCTGCTTCCCTTTGAGGAAGTATTCTGTAACAGAGACACTGGGAGTCAAGAAGCAGGTGGTGAGTTTAATAATGCCGTGACCATTGCACAATACAACCCAAGCATACCATCTGTAAATGAAACACATAACCAATAGTGCCTGGGGGAACAGCACTAAGGGAGTGACAGATATAGGGGAGGTAATCAGTGAAGTGATGGAGTCCAGGTGTGTTTCATGATGAGGCGCAGGTGACCGTAACAATGGTGCCAGGTGTGCGTAATGATGGATGTCAAAGCCTGTGATTAGTAAACCACCTGGAGAGGGGGAGCGGGAAAAGACGTGACAATGCTTTTTGGCCCTAAACAGAGAGTACACAGTGGCAGAATACCTGACCACTGTGACTGATCCAAAATCATGGAAATCTTTGACTATGTGCAAGAGACACATATTTCCCTCATTACACAGACCCACAAAGAATTTGAAAACAAATCAAATTTTGATAAACTCCCATATCTATTGTGTGAAATACCACAGTGTGCAATCACAGCAGCAAGATTTGTGACCTGTTGCCACAAGAGAAGGACAACCAGTGAAGAACAAACCCCATTGTAAATACAACCTATGTTTGTTTATTTAATTTTTTGTTTATTTTACTTCTGTTCATCTATTTCACTTGCTTTGGCAATGTAAACATGTTTCACATGTCAATAAAGCCCTTAAATTGAAATTGAATTGAATTGAATTGAGAGAGCCCAGGGGCTCCAACAGTTTTTGAGATGTTTTTGAGATGAGGAAGACTGTTTCAGGCCAACCAGAGTTACTCCTAACAATACATTGCTTATCTTTATGGAAAATATTATGATAGACAATTAACTAATTAGCCTCTTGAATGTCTATATCTGTATACCAGACGTAGTAACCATCTCACATAAAGAAATGCATGTCGGTGTGTGCTTATGTCAAATCAAATCAAATGTATTTATATAGCTCTTCGTACATCAGCTGATATCTCAAAGTGCTGTACAATAACCCAGCCTAAAACCCCAAACAGCAAGCATTGCAGGTGTAGAAGCACCTGTCTATCTAGCTCTCTGGGGTTAGGCCTAAGCTTCTCTTCTTTCGAATAGGCTATATATATATTTTTTTTGTATTAAAATGTTAATATTATACAGTGGACACCGTAGCCCCGATACATGTAGTGCTCAAATTTCTGACAGCTGAACCGTGAGGTGGAAAATTGTTTTAGGGAAGTAGAATAAAAACAAAAAATAGGCTATAAGGTGTGCTGCACATCGAAACACAAGGAATAGTGGTTTTGTCATTTGTTATAGGCTGTTTTTAACGAAACGAAAATGTGGCTCATTTGGCCAAAATCTTCCCTGTCATGTTGTCCCGGCGCTAAAATTTCCTAAACGAAACTCTGAAATATTGTTTTTAAGAATATTTTACAATATTCGCATGATAATCTGTCGTCAATTGGATGGAAACCTAACTAGTGCGCTAGTCCAGTGTCACTTTGATCATGTATGCACATCATGGTTCACCAGCAGCCCCAAACATCTAAAGAATAAACTACCAGCCAAACAATCTTGTATCTGGAGGCTGAGCATTTTTTCATCTCTATCTGTAATTTGTCTGTATCTATGTAATTGTTTATGTATTTATGTTAAAAATAGGGACCAAAATGGAAATAAGTCCCCGACTATATTGTGCAATACCGGTCACTTTTACAAATCTTTGTTTATATGTATTTTTTTAAATTATCAATCAATCAATCCAAACTGTGCAGAAGCTAAAATGTTATGCTAGATCAGCGTCCAGTGTTTTAGTAGAAAACGTGTTCTCTTTGAGATTAAAGTTTTTTTTATAAATCATTCTAGCACATATGACAACCATAAGGACCATTATTGTTTTAACCGTTTGGATGAGGACCAGGATTTTATGGCCCAGACCCAGTTTGGAAAACGCTACGTTGTATAATCATGAACTTATATGTATACATGTTTTCTGTAAAACATATAGAAATAGCGATACATGTAGATTATAAATACATTGCTTACTTTAAAGCAATATTGACCCTTTGTAAACTAGCTATTTCTTGCACTGCAAAAAAAAAACTATCGGTTTTGTGGCGCCCACCTATGTTCCTGTGTTCAACTAGTAATGCCTGGTGAGCTGTGGCTGGTCTGGCCAGCTGGCTAATGTTTTGGAGAACATAGCTAATAGCTAGCCTAGCTACACTGCTAGCTTGTTAACCCCAGTTGGTCAACACAATATACAAACATCGGAGAAAATATACCATAATTATACGAGATAGTTTCAGTTGCTAGTAAAAGTCGAATATATGTAACTTGCTAAGTCGACAAGAACATTCCAACCGTAGCAGTGGGAAAAGGTAGGGACATGGTCGAGTATCGCTAACGTTAGCTAGTTGTGTTAGGCCAATGCAATGTCTTGATGGGGTTGGTTGTCAACGCCAGTTCTTGCTTGAGTTGGACAAACGCTGGCATGTTAGCTAACTAGTTAGTTAATTGGGAGACCGGTAGCTACAGATTGTAACACAAGATAATGTGATTTAACCCAAAAAATATACTGGTAGTTACAGGCCTGGTTGTACAAAACGTTGTCAGATTTTTCAACTAATAACTAACCTGTTATTGGCGATACTATCTTCGTCCTCCATTATAATGGGCCACATTTGTTGGGTTAACTAGCATTTTTAAGTTTCATGACAGCCTGTTTTCGTTGTGGTTCTCTGTATTTCGGTTGTTCTTCCTGAACCCACACCACCACAGTTGTTTTGCCATTAACGTTATAATTGTGTAAAACTAACATGTGTTCATTATTCATGCCACTTATGGCAACGTTTTCATCAGCACCTCATGGCTGTTAACAAATGAGAACTGCAGTGATTAGGTAACTAATAATAAACATTTTTCTTTTAGCTAGCTAGTTAGCTACAAACATGGTTATGTCATCAACAGCTGGATTTCATCATGCAAGGTAAAGGTGTAGACTACAAGCTAGCCACAGACACACTTTCATATGGCTTTTGCTTAGACCCTTTGGTGACTGAGACCAACAAACACCAGTGTGAAGGAGAGGAATGAAGGCCTGATCTTTGAGATGACTGTCTACCCAAAGAATTCGGTGCGGATCTTATCTGCCCGGGAGCGTGGGGCCCGTGGCCTTGGTTCCCAGCGCCTCCTGCAACAGCTTGTTGAGGAGAAGACCCGGCGGATGAAATGGCAGAGTCAGGTAAGGAGCATCCTTGGTGAGGCATGGATGGAAATCGTGCAATCTAACAAGTTTAACTGACATGAGTGGGTGCTTTTTTTATGTGCTCTTATTATATTTTCCTCAGAAAGTGGAGTTGCCGGACAGCCCTCGTTCTACCTTCCTGTTGGCTTTTAGCCCGGACAGGTCAGAATGTCATCCAATAAAATGTTGTAAACATTTTTTGTTTGGAGGAGATAGAAAGACACCAAGACTGGAAGATTGTATGTTAACTGTTAATGTTTTCCCTTCATATAGGACCTTAATTGCCTCCACTCATGTCAACCACAACATTTATATCACCGAGATTAAGACAGGAAAGTGTGTTCACTCTCTGGTGGGCCATCGCCGCACTCCTTGGTGTCTGACCTTTCACCCTACCATCCCTGGTTTGGTGGCTTCGGGATGTCTGGATGGAGAGGTTCGCATCTGGGACCTGCATGTGAGTGGCTGTCATCTTCTCATGCAAAGGAACCTCGGGGACTACATGTGCTACAATAGACTTAATTAGACGACTCATCTTTGGGATATTCTCCTAGACCTAGGTGTCAATTAATTAGTAGGCGAATGGAGGAGTTTGCTCACTTCCTTGATACACAAAAGTATTCCACTCATTGCTAGTGCAGAAGTGTTTTAAAATCCACCACACCCCCTTTGAATCAGCTGTTTTCTCAAAGGAGAAAGCATGCACACATTTAAAAAGGATACGCCACTTATTATTTCATCTGCAAAATGTCTTCCACAACTAGCTGTATTTGTTTTTTTTTATCACTTTACACATTTATTTTGGGATTTCACCCCTGTAAATGTAATTTGCCTTATGGAGAGGAGAGTCTAATTTCTACAAGCTCATTTGTTTATTCTTTTTTTTCACCATTTCATTTTTCCTATAGGGGATTTTAGAAACACTTAAAATAAGGGATGTTTTGTTTAGGCTTTTCCCGGTGTGATGTTTTGATAACTGTAAATCTCTCAAGGACAAAGTGGCTTGTATCAATATATTTGCCTGTATTTATCCCACAAAAATGTAATGCTAATGTGGCTATCATAAAGAACTACAAATGTTATGATGATCTGGACTAGACTGACGAATCGAGGCAAAGGTAATAATCTCTGGATTAACTATCTAATGTTAGCTAAATCCTGTAATGAATAAATTGGTAAGATTTCTTTCAATTGACAATTCTGTGAACTGTCTTGTGCAAGTTTTAAGTTGTCATAATACCTGTTAGCAAAGATGTCCGCTAGAGATAATGTGCAGGAGCTTGCAGGGATTTGTAGTTTTGCATGTCTACTTTGATGCTAATTAGCATTTTCGAATCTGAGCATAAATGGAGCAGAATATATTGATAGAAGTTACCCTGTCCGAGAGAGATTTACACGGTTATCAAAATGTCACACTAGGTAAGCCTACACGAATCACAGCCCTTTAAGTGTTTCTAAAATTCCCTATGGTCAAAATTAATGGTGGAAAAACTTTAGGAACCATTTCCCTGTTTGACTACTAGGTTTTATGGGTACTATGACACCTCCACTGTGAGGCTCTATGGCAGTGTCCATGCAAAAATGGGTTATATCCAACTAGAGATCTCTAACTATCTCTGTGTGTGGCGCTGGTGTAGGTAACCATGTCCTCTCTTGCATCACAAGTTTTATTCCTTACCAATCGATTTCCGTGCATTCTCTTAAAAATAGTTGGATGACATTCTGGGTTTTTGTGCATGTGCATAATATTGACACTAATCTTCTTCTTTTGAACACTGTGTGGGCCCTCTGATGCCCAGGGTGGCAGTGAGAGCTGGTTCACTGAGAGCAATGTGGCCATTGCCTCCCTGGCCTTTCACCCTACTGCCCAGCTCCTTCTCATAGCAACAAACAATGAGGTTCACTTCTGGGACTGGAGTAGGAGGGAGCCATTTGCCCTGGTCAAGACTGCCAGTGAGACCGAGAGAGTCAGGTCTGATAAAAGCTCCACCTTGATCTCCCTATCATTTCCACAGTGTTCGATTATTTGACTTGTTGAAACTTTGCTGCAATATCTGAATTTGGAAACCGAGTCGAAGCAAAACGTAGCTAATGACACATGCAAATGCTCTGTTGCAGACTGGTGAGGTTTGACCCACTGGGTCATTACCTGTTGACCGCTATAGTGAATCCCTCTAACCAACAGGTGAGACTGTTTAATACTTTACATTATTTAAGGTCAGTTGCATCATATCAAGAACATTGTGTTCCTGTTGTGTGCTTTTTAGCAGAGTGATGATGACTCGGAGGTCCCCATGGATAGCGTGGAGATGCCCCACTTTCGCCATCGATCCTTCCTACAGTCCCAACCGGTCCGCCGTACACCCATTCTCCACAACTTCCTGCACATCCTGTCATCGAGGAACTCCGGCTCACAGTCTGAGGAACAGCATCCTCCTGCACCTGCTGCCAATAGTGCTGCTGACTCTCCTAGTCTTCCCTCTGGACATTATTCTGCCCTGCGGAATCGCTCCCGACCCCCCTACCAGGGTTGTGTGCAACACCTTGGTATGGTTTGCTTCTGCAGTCGGTGCTCTGCCACCCGAGCCCCTTCACCATCTGGAGAGGACCCCTCTGACCCTGAGAGCCTGGAGGCCCAGTCTCATGCCTCCACCTTCTCCTCTGCTCGCACTGAGCCCCGGCAGCCCTCTGAGCCTCGCTCCTCACACCGTCCCTCTGCCTTCAGCAGTGTGTACGGCAGTGCTAGAGGACACTCTTTACGCACTCCATCTTCAGGCCCTGGCCAGCGCAGCATCCCAGGCCTTATAACCAACCAGGGCCACCAGCAGCCAGGCCTGGAGTGCTCTGGGCGACTGGCAGGAGCAGACTGGATGGGCAGCATGCTCAACATGCGGCCTGAGCATAGTGGGGGTGTTGGGGTATCTCCACCCAGGACTAGTGCATCCTCTGTCAACCTGCTGTCTATCCTGAGGCAGCAGGAGGGCTCCTTTCAGTCGCCTGTCTACACCTCTACCACAGAGGGAGGAAGCTTGCCCCCAGCAGTAGTGAGCCCTCACACCAGTGGAAACAGCTCTGTAGATGGACCCAGCACTAGTAGTGGACACCACTCTCTTGGGGAGGGAGGGAGCAACAGCCCCACCTCGATCCGTAACGTGCTGCAGTGCAACTTGAATCGCTACTTCATGGAGTATGATCGCATGCAGGAAATGGAGCAGTCAGGTGGTACTGGTGGAGAGAGCAGCCAAGAGCAACAGACACGGGAGATGCTCAATAATAACATAGAGTGTGAGCGGCCTGTCACCCCCCATTATCTGCCCCCCAACAGCAGTGATGGTGGTTCTGGTCCCTCCCGCGGCCATATGAACCGCTGCAGGGTCTGCCACAACCTGTTCACGTTTAACCAAGGTACACAGCGCTGGGAACGCACTGGCCAGACCCCATCACAAGAGGAGGGGAGCACCTCATGGCAGCCCCCAAGCCCCAACCCTGCCTTTCACACAATGAGGCCGACGGTGCTACATGTTCCCCAGTCCTCTGACAGGAGACAGTTATTACAGTCACAGCCCAGTGCTGATGAACCTGGAGGGGACCCAGCCTTCACTCACCGGGGATCCTCTAGCTCACAGAGAGAACAGGCGGTGGGGTTGGTATATAACCAGGAGACAGGCCAGTGGGAGAGAGTTTACCGACCGTCTGTCAGTCCAAGTCCAGCGGTGAATATACCACAAGAGGCCTTAAACCAAGAAATGCCTGACGAAAATCACGATGACGATTACCTGAGAAGGTGAGAGAATCAGGTGTTAAGTTCTGTGTTATCGATATTTTGTGCAATTTGTTAAATGAAAAACATAATTGATGCATAGCTTTTTCCAATATGCTGGAAGTAGCATGAATGGCCTGATGGCTGAACTCTGACTTTGAGGCAGTACCAGATGCAACATTCAACACATCTTATAAGCTTCCAAGTCTGCCCTACCACAAGACGTACACATCATCCCAAGTCACCCCATGCTTGTCATTAGTCTAATCATACAGGCAGACTTTGCATGTTATGCTTTTGTGCTCATTCAACTGTGCAGCTCACATCAGTATCCCAGATTTTTTTTTTTATTAAAAAAAGATTATATCCCTTAATATGGTAATATTTCCCCCTCCTTTTTTAAATGCGTTTTTATTTTTTGTTGATAAAAGGTGTTTTCCAAACTTGTGCAGTCATCAGGGTAATTTTGGACACGCCTTCTCATTCAAGTCTATTTCTTTATTTGTACTATTTTCTACATTGTAGAATAATAGTGAATACATCAAAACTATGAAATGACACACATGGAATCGCGTAGTAGCCAAAAAAGTGTTAAACAAATAAACATTTATTTTAGATTCTTCAATGTAGCCACCCTTTGCCTTGATGACAGCTTTGCACACGCTTGGCATTCTCTCAACCAGCTTCACCTGGAATGCTTTTCCAACAGTCTTCAAGGAGTTCCCACATATACTGAGCACTTGTTGGCTGCTTTTCCTTTACTCTGGGGTCATCCCAAACCATCTCAATTTGGTTGAGGTTGGGTGAATGAGGCGGCCAGGTCATCTGATGTAGCACTCATCACTCTCCTTCTTCGTCATATAACCCTTACACAGCCTGGAGGTGTGTTGGGTCATTATCCTGTTGAAAAACAAACAAGCGCAAACCAGATGGGTTGGTGTATTGCTGCTGAATGCTGTGGTAGCCATGCTGGTTAAGTGTGCCTTGAATAAAATTTTTAAAAAATACACTGACAGTGTCACCAGCAAAGCACCATCACACCACCACCTCCATGCTTCACAGTGGGAACCACACATGCCGAGATCTTCCCTTTACCTTCTCTGCGTCTCATAATGACATGGCGGTTGGAACCAAAAATCTAAAATTTACACTCATCAGACCAAAGGACAGATTTCCAACAGTCGAATGTCCATTGCTTGTGTTTCTTGGCACAAGCAGGTGTCTTCTTATTTCTGGTGTCCTTTAGAAGTGCTTTCCTCAAATCATAGCGCTTGATGGTTTTTGCGACTGCACTTGATGAAACTTTCAAAGTTCTTGACATTTTCCAGATTGACTGACCTTCATGTCTTAAAGTAACAATGGACTGTCGTTTCTCTTTGCTTATTTGAGCTGTTCTTGCCATAATATGGACTTGGTCTTTTACCAAATAGGGCTATCTTCTGCATACCAACTCTACCACCCCCACAACACAATTGATTGGCTCATAGAAGGAAATAAATCCCACAAATTCACTTTTAACAAGGCACACCTGTTAATTGAAACGCATTCCAGGTGACTACCTCATGAAGCTGGTTGAGAGAATGCCAAGAGTGTGCAAAGCTGTTATCAAGGCAAAGGGTGGCTCCTTTGAAGAATCTCAAATATAACATGTTTTGATTTGTTCAACACCTTTTTTTTTGTTGGTTACTACATGATTCCATATGTGTTATTTCATAGTTTTGATGTCTTCACTATTATTCTACAATGTAGAAAATAGTAAAAATACATTAATGAGTAGGTGTGTTCAAACTTTTGCCTGGTACTGTGTGTATGAAATTTACTTTTGCAAGATGTTTTTTGTGACGTTATTACACTGAAAGCCATTGCGTTACGTTTTTGCAAATTGAATACCATTCAAAAAGCCTACAAAAGGCTTTTTTTCAAAACTACAAGGTCGACAATGTGTCGCTTTTCATACAGTAGCTTTTTTGCGTATAGCTTTCTTTTGGCTGATTGTGATACTTAACAAGTGGGAAGCTCGGACCTCATCTTTCTAAAAGTTTCCAAGTTGGAAATGTCAAAATTGTGTTGAATGCAGCATTACCTTCAATCTTGTTAATGCTGAGTTCCAAGCAGGGATGCATCGGGTCTCATTTTTAGAGTATTTGGTGTGACTCGGCCGGGGATCGACTTCCCATCGTTCCAATCAAATGGTGGACACAAGCTAATTTGTAATAGACCTGTAGAAGCAGGATTGTCTTTGTGTTGCTTCAGTTTTCCACTTGGTGGCAGTATGCTACTGACTAAATATTTAGAGATGATTGCCAAGACAACTCTACCTCTCCTGTGGCAACTACCATTGACAACTTTCTAGAATAGGAGTAGTTAGACCTAGGCTATTAGGATTGGTTTGGGAATTAGCATAGGTATTTGCTGTGAACACTTAGAAAAGCTATTTAATGAACAAGCCATTGTATTTGTAGTTGCACAAACTATGAGGATATGATGGGTTCTGCAAAACACGACACAAACTGAATTCTTCCGCTGCTCTATTGTTCGCAACATAATTCAGTCGGAGACTGGTTTTATCTTCATTGATGGCAATGAAGAGTATTAAAGACATTGACAAATTTTCGAAATGCCACTTTACCCATGTGTGCTCTGGCCCAACCCATCAGTTTCTGGAACCAATCAGATGGTCTAGAATGGATTTCCATTCAACAAATCGTCTGGAAGGTACTCAGATCCAGACTCATTGCGGAGAAGAAACTAACATCCTTGGGCGTGGCGTTTGGCTGGAGCAAGGATTTTGGGTAGCCAGGCAAGAAAGTAATGCCTATTTTAGGAAACAGTGAAATGGAAAAAGTGAAATATTTGATATCTTAATATTTGCATAACATTTAGCTACAGTCATTGAAAACACACACGGTAATGTTTTTTTTCCCCCCTCTCATTTTCCTTCTCGCTTCAATCCCAATCCATCCCCCGTGCCCTGAAAGGTTGCAATTAGCCTCTGTTTCAAGGGCAGTGTTGTGAACTTTAACAATGTGAAGTTGCCCTTCCTGCTCAACCCCTCATTATCTAGCCTAATGCTGGGGCTTGTTGTGTGGAGAGCTCTCCAGCACCCTGAGGGTGCTGCTCTACTTTGTCTGACACGAGGCCAAAGCATTGGGTTTAATCTGTAGGCTGTCAAGAAGCGTCTGGAAAGCAAATGACCAAACTGAAGTTTGGTTCTCTGTTATGTTCACGTCTCTTTTAGATTCTAGTCTATCTCATCGACTCACAGCTTCAGGTCACCCTAGATGGAATATGTTCAAGGTTTTATGTGACTATATTAATGATATTTGATCTTTAGGCTACTTTGTGTTGTTGAGCCTACATGGGCACAATGGGTTCTTTCTCATGTCCACATTCTGAAGTTAACCTTCTTTGGGCAAGGCATTGATATAGCAGATTAAAAGTGATTTAACAAAAGGAACAGGCCTAGGCTTATATTAGGCTGTATTTATTGCAGTAATTGCTTTTTCTGTGAGGTGTTGGCTACTGTATTCTTATACATTTTCTGACTTGTTTTGAGCCCAAAAGACTAGAGCGGTTGAGGTTATAATCTAACAATTGAAAATGTAGTGCTTTTTTTGCATACCAAACGTTCCTCAAAACCACTAAAGTATAAAGACCATTGTTATAGTAGTTGCCTCACCATCCTCTGTATAGGAATGGCATTCATGTCCCGGCTCAGTAAAAGACTGAACTAATTTAATGGGTTGTTACACAGGGCTGTGACATTTCACATCACTATAATTATTTTTACTTGATGTGCTGCCGATAATGGGCAAATGAATGTCCCTTAGGAATTTAATGAGACTTTTTTTTAATGACTAAAATGGTGGTTATAAAAGACTATCCTCCAATGAGCAAGCTGGCGAGGATGTAAATAAATGTGAATCTCAAGGAAGGGAATGCTTTGAGTGATTCCAGTAATTTGGCTATTGTATCCCTCACCGTAATGAGCACACTGTTTTGTGACTTTGGGGTAAGGATTATGGCAGGAAGGTGGGAACTGCATGTTCTGTCTCATTAACATGTCAACCACACAATCATTTACAGACTTGTTTTAATGTCGACAATGTCGGGCTTGCTCTCCAGCCAATCACTTGAAATAGTCTGCACTGCATATGTGCTATTTTAGAACACGTTTTGAATCCAACAATAAATAAATATATATATATATATAAATTTTAAACTTTGCATACTAAATCTGAATAAATGATTGCTGCCTTTCCATATTTGGAGTCACTCTTTGTCTTATGGGGCACTAAAATGTCAAATTCAAGATTTGAAATTGTCACGTTGTGTCTCCGTTGCCACTCACATGTCCCTGAGATTTTCTATATTCAATCTATTTCAAACGTTTCAGCTTTAATGGCCTGAATAACAACCTAAAGCCAATCTTTCTCTATGATACATCCAGTTTTATCCAAACTCAAAACTGAAAAATAAGAACTGGACTGCTGAATGCAAGTGGTGTATTGAAATGTTGGCATTGTTCATGGTCTTTGCAACATCCCTAGTGTGGGAATACTGGGTCTTGATAAAGGTTCAGCGCGTCGTCGCATGTTTTATTGCCATTATCAAGCATAGTTGATCGGGCTGTTCAGCTGTAGTGCATTGACTCTCATTCTAAATCTATCACCCAAATCGGCTGTCCCCGAACACAGGCGGTTATATAGAAGAGCTAGGAGACATTCGTATCCATTGAGGAAGCACCTGATATGTAGGCTCTCTATGGTGTGTGTGTGTGTGTGTGTGTGTTTTTTAAAATTGTGGAGGTATTCATTCTCTTAATTATACCTCTGAAAAGTAATGAGATAGGAGAGAAACATTGTTTGGTTGCGTCAGTCACAGAAATGTCTCCTTTTTTCCCCCACTGGAAAGCGGTTTAGACTAGTTGGCGATAATGAATATGGAAAATATTTGAGCTGATTATTAAACAACAGGTACAACAACTTTGTTTGTGGTGTTTTCATTAGTGGACATGAAAATCTAACCATCCCTTTTGCTCCGTTTCTCTTGCATAGGAGGCTTTTGGAGTCATCTCTTATGTCGCAGTCTCGATATGACATATCTGGCTCCCGGGACCATCCTATTTATCCAGATCCTGCCAGGTGAGTCTTGTGGTCAGTGCTATTGATGTCTTACTTGTAATACGTTATTTATGAGAATACAAAAAAGTTCCAAGCGTACTAGATTAGCATGTAGCACACACTACAAGGACCAACAATAATTTGGCACTTCGATAAATGGGGGTGTCAAACATAGTAGATTTGCCCTCAGGTGGTTTGAGTAAAAATAAATTGAAACTGCAGAAATTATATTGGACCTAAATTTATACAGTCTCTTCATTTTGTCTTCTGTCTAACAATCACTGAACATAAGGGACACCGTCAGTGAGCATTGACAATTCTAAAAACAATAGATAGAGCACCATTTTATGGCAAATATTGATGCAAAGGAAATATGACACATTTTCAGGTCGGGCCTCGGTGTAGTGCTCTAACAAGCCAGCAAACAAATGGAAAATGGTCCCACTATCAACATCATTTCACTAGCCTCGTAGAGAACCAGGCTTCCCTAATCCTGAAGTCTGGCCTAAATGAGCTTAAAAGGGGTGGAGACTTGGTCTAAATCTGATGCCTCACAACACGTCAAACCAATCCAAGGCCTTGCTTGGGTGGCGCTTAAGACGCAGCACTCCCTCAACAGTCATGTGGGGAGGGTTCTTGGAATGTAACGTCCAATAAAAATGTAGCTACTGGAAGCCAGCGGACCATTCAAACCGTTTCGGCTACTACAAAATTCTTCAGATCTTCAAAGGAGGCGTGACGACAACAACATTTTGGGAGGACTAACATTTCACTAACCTGTGCACACTTGTCTCTGTGTGGTTCTCAGGCAACAGTATGTCATAGCATTGACATTATATACTGTAAGACAAACTAGACAGTTTAGCTTCAAGCATATGATGCTTACATGAAGTATTTGTCAAAGGTAATTTCCCTTTAACATCTGCCAGAAGGCCAACCGTGTAGCAAATATGAACTTATTCTATTGCATGCTGTTCTTTTGAAATGTATTATCACTGCTATAAATGGAATTGTAACTGGTCGTCGTTAAATATAAATGGAAGGACATGGTCTTTTCATGGGAATACATTTTTATTCATTGCAGCCCTACACAAGTTGTGATGTTTCTTAGACCTTTGAGCAAAGTGGGGACGTTATCAACATCTATCTGTATCCCACCTTTCTGATACTGCCTTGCTGAAGAGTGATTCATTACACCGGGTCTGCTATGAGCCTGGAGGTTCTGAATTTAGTGTCTGGGATTGAATGCCAGCTGACCTCCAAGGTGGTGCCTTGTGGGGTGGATAGTAGGGCCTAGTCCTCTCAGTAAAACCACATTCATCTAGGGACAGCGCTGCTCTGCTTAGGAACCAAGGTGCTATATAGAAAATCAATGTGTGACCCAGAGCAGGGACATAATGATCAGTACAGCCAATTTTTGTAGAGAGTGGACACTTGACAATTGACTACTCACTCTGTCGTCATTTGCTTTGACGTTTGATCTTAAACGCCTTTAGTGGCGAGGATAGCGCCGACACTTCCCTCTCACCTCGTTATTCTCTCTCTCACATGTATTTATTTAAACTTTATTTAGTCAATGTGGAGTTCCATTAAGACCAACGTGTCTTTTACAAGGGAGCCATGCATGACTAACGCTTACACAATCAAGTCAGCATAGGCGCATAGAAAGTACAGAACCTTCAAAAACACAATCATAAAAAAACAACCACATTCCTCGGTTAAGAGGTCTTCAATCAGAATTTTCCAAAAGGCATATTCAGACTGAATATAAGGATCCGTTAAAGGTTTTCTACTTTGAAAATCCAAATCTAGTTCCTCTTCCATTTTAATATCCTCAAACATTCAAGAGTAAGAAGTAGCCTAGGCCTATCTGCAAGAGTAACCGTTACAAATAGTTCCCACATGAAAACATTTCCCATGTGTTCTGGCCATGAACATTTTCTTACATGCTGTCAACCACTCAATACAATGCATTGAGACCGCTGAAGTATCTGAGGTGAAAATGGGTCCTTTTTATGGACAGTTCCTAGAAAGCCTTTTCTAGGGAATTACAAAAATAATTTCCATTGAACATTGTGAGAAAGCTAGTGGGGCTTTGTAGGTGCCTTGTCATTTGTAATTTGCCAGTATGGCTTGCATCCAGGACAGAACTACATTAAGAGTAGGTAGTGTCCAAACTCAGATATTCTCTGCTGGTTACCTGTTTCAGTGCTTGACAGTGTCTTTGATAGTGTTTCCTCGTGGGCAGACCCAGATATTCATGGCCACTGCTGTTCACCTCCTGGAGTATTGGGAACTCCATAAAAAATAACACTATGTACCCTGTTACCTTCTCCTCCCATTGCATTCTGAACTCCAGAGTAGAGATTTATGATTTTAGTTTCTAAGATATCAAAAGATGCTGCCCTGTAATGGAACCTGCCTCCTTTATTTTGGCCATTTTGAACATGTTTGTCCCCTGTCACATCAAATTCATAACGCTTCAGTGGAATTGATGCCAGATCTGACAAACTAATTTGTAGAGTCAATTTAGTATCACTTTTAATACTTGGCAGGTGTTGATTTATTTCCCTGTACTCGTTTTCATTTCCAATCCAGTATTTTGAATTGTAATCCAATTACTGACCCTCTGGGTGTCATGCAATAACTTTGATTAATGTAACTCAGGTTTTTCCACCTATTCAAATAATTATCCAGGCAGATAAACTCATTTGTGACATGAATAGCTATACAGAGATTGCATAGCAGGCTACACTATAACTTGAAGAAAAATCATCTTAATACCAAAGTATTGCATGCTCCTTGAGCCCTGGTAATACAGTACAATCATTGGGAAAGCTAGACTGAGGTCTGCACACAACTTGACTAGTGATAATTGCATGGATGGGTATTGGTTTTGAAAAACCCTAATCTTCTGCGAGTTAAGTCATCTATTTATATTTGTGGAGTGTCAACATTGACTGTCCCAGACCACCTTGTCTGCTGTCGGCAGCAAAAACGAACATATTTACTTTACTGATTTAGCGATATCTCTTCATTCACCTCTTCTGACTCTTGAACTATGTTTACTCAAACCAACATTTTGGATTAAATCTAAATACTGTAGTCTGTGGCCCTAGCCCATAACTTTCCAGTTTAGGCTATTATTTATTTAACATAAATTTTCCTTGATTTGGGTACTCTGATTAGGCTGTAGATATACCATACAAGCTTTCAGATTCCCAAACAATTTCTACACAATGTTCCCAGCTTAGCGAAGCCCGATGAAGACAATTGATAGGTTAGCATTTACACTTTACAAAAATGTCTACTACAGTCTTTCAATCAGTCAATTGAAGTAAATTCATTAGGCCCTAATCTATGGATTACACATGACTGTGATATATATGCATCTGTTGGTCACAGATACCTTTTTAAAAGAAAAAAAGGGGGAGTTGATCAGAAAACCATTCAGTATCTGGTGTAACCTCACGCCCCATGCAGTGCGACATCTCCTTCGCATTAAGTTGTTGAGTGGAATGTTGTCCCACTCCTCTTCAATGGCTGTGCGAAGTTGCTGGATATTGTCGGGAACTGGAACACGCTGTCGTACACGTCAGTCCAGAGCACCCCTAACAGGCCATGGAAGAACTGGGACATTTTCAGCTTCCAGGAATTTTGCAGAGATCCTTGTGACATGGGATCGTGCATTATCATGTTGAAACATGAGGTGATGGCGGCCAGTTGAGAACAAGTTCTCATTTACAACTGTGACCTGGCCAAGATAAAGCAAAGCAGTGCGACAAAAACAACACCGAGTTACACATAAACAAATGTACAGTCAAGAACACAAAAGAAACATAGAAAAATCAATGTACAGTGTGTGCAAATGTAAGGAGGTGGGCAAGAAATAGGCCCTAGAGGTGAAAATAATTACATTTTAGCATTAATACTGGAGTGATAGATGTGCAAGTAGAGCTACTGGGGTGCAAGAGGGTAAGTAATAATATGGGGATGAGGTAGTCGGGAGTGCTATTTACAGATTGGCTGTATACAGGCACAGTGATCGGTAAGCTGCTCTGACAGCTGATACTTAAAGTTAGTGAGGGAGCTATGAGTCTCCAGCTTCAGAGATTTTTGCAATTTGTTCCAGTCATTGGCAGCAGTGAACTGGAAGGAAAGGCGGCCAAAGTAGAGTAGGTGTTGGCTTTGGGGATGACCAGTGCGATATATCTGCTGGAACGCGTGCTACGGGTGGGTGTTGCTATGGTGACCAGTGAGCTGAGATAAGGCGGGGCTTTATCTAGCAAAGACTTATAGATGACCTTGAGCCAGTGGGTTTGGCGGATATGTAGCGATGGCCAGCTAACGAGAGCATACAGGTCGCAGTGGTGGGTAGTATATTTATTTTATTTTTTATTTCACCTTTATTTAACCAGGTAGGCTAGTTGAGAACAAGTTCTCATTTACAACTGCGACCTGGCCAAGATAAAGCATAGCAGTGTGAACAGACAACACAGAGTTCCACATGGAGTAAACAATAAACAAGTCAATAACACAGTAGAAAAAAAGAGTCTATATACATTGTATGCAAAAGGTGTGAGGAGGTAGGCAAATAATTACAATTTAGCAGATTAACACTGGAGTGATAAATAATCAGATGAACATGTGCAAGTAGCGATACTGGTGTGCAAAAGAGCAGAAAAGTAAATAAATAAAAACAGTATGGGGATGAGGTAGGTAAATTGGGTGGGCTATTTACAGATGGACTATGTACAGCTGCAGCGATCGGTTAGCTGCTCAGATAGCAGATGTTTAAAGTTGGTGAGGGAAATAAGTCTCAAACTTCAGCGATTTTTGCAATTCGTTCCAGTCACAGGCAGCAGAGAACTGGAAGGAAAGGCGGCCAAATGAGGTATATGGAGCTTTGGTGATAAAACGGATGGCACTGTGATAGACTACATCCAGTTTTCTGAGTAGAGGGTTGGAGTCTATTTTGTAAATGACATCGCCAAAGTCAAGGATCGGTAGGATAGTCAGTTTTACGAGGGTATGTTTGGCAGCATGAGTGAAGGAGGCTTTGTTGCGAAATAGGAAGCCGATTCTAGATTTAGTTTTGGATTGGGAAATGCTTAATGTGAGTCTGGAAGGAGAGTTTACAGTCTAACCAGACACCTAGGTATTTGTAGTTGTCCACATTTTAAGTCAGAACCGTCCAGAGTAGTGATGCTAGTCGGGTGGGCGGGTGCAGGCAGGCAGCAATCGGTTGAAGAGCATGCACTTAGCTTTACTAGCATTTAAAAGCAATTTAGAGGCCACAGAAGGGGTGTTGCATGGCATGGAAGCTCGTTTGGAGGTTTGTTAGCACAGTGTCCAAAGAAGGGCCAGATGTATACAGAATGGTGTCGTCTGCGTAGAGGTGGATCAGAGAATCACCAGCAGCAAGAGCGACATCATTGAGATATATATTTACAGAGAAAAGAGTCGACCCGAGAATTGAACCCTGTGGCACCCCCATAGAGACTGTCAGAGGTGCAGAGAACAGGCCCATCGATCTGACACACTGAACTCTGAGAAGTATCTGGCCCATCGATCTGACACACTGAACTCTGAGAAGTATCTGGTGAACCAGGCGAGGCAGTCATTTGAGAAGCCAAGACTATTGAGTCTGCCGATAAGATTGCTGTGATTGAGTTGAAAGCCTTGATCAGGTCGATGAGACGGCTGCACAGTACTGTCTTTTATCGATGGTGGTAATGATATCGTTTAGGACCTTGAGCGTGGCTGAGGTGCACCCATGACCAGCTCGGAAACCCGATTGCATAGTGGAAAAGGTACGGTGGGATTCGAAATGGTCGGTGATGTTTATTAACTTCGCTTTCGAAGATTTTAGAAAGGCAGGTCAGGGTGGATATTGGTCTATAACAGTTTGGGTCTAGAGTGTCTCCCTCTTTGAAGAGGGGGATGACCGCGGCAGCTTTCCAATCTTTGGGGATCTCAGACGATAAAAAAGAGAGGTTGAATAGGCTAGTAATAGGAGATGCAACCATTTCAGCGGATAATTTTGGAAAGAGAGGGTCCAGATTGTCTATCCCAGTTGATTTGTAGGGATCCAGATTTAGCAGTTCTTTCAGAACATCAGCTGTCTGGATTTGGGGGGGTGGGGGCGGATTGGGCAAGTTGCTGCAGGGGGTGCAGAGCTGTTGTCCAGGGCATAGGTCGCCAGGTGGAAAGCATGGCCAGCTGTGGAAAAATGCTAATTGAAATGATTGATTATTGTAGATTTATCGGTGGTGAGAGTGTTTCCTATACTCAGTGCAGTGGGCAGCTGGGAGGAGGTGCTCTTATTCTCCGCTTTAGTGTCCCAAACTTTTTGGAATTAGTGCTACAGGAAACAAATTTCTGTTTGAAAAAGCTAGCCTTTGCTTTCCTAACTGACTGAGTTTATTGGTTCCTGACTTCCCTGAAAAGTTGCATATCACGGCGGCTATGCGATGCTAATGCAAAATGACATGAGATGTTTTTGTGCTCGTCAAGTCTGGGGTAAACCAAGGGCTATATCTGTTCTTTTATTTACATTTTTTGCAATGGGGCGTGCTTATTTAAGATGGAGAGGAAAGCACTTCTGAAGAGCAACCAGGCATTCTCTACTGATGGGATGAGGTCAACAACCTTCCAGGATACCCAGGCCAGGTCAATTAGATCGTTTGACCGCGGACACATTACGGACGCAGGCAATAAGGCAGTGATCGCTGAGATCCTGGTTGAAGACAGCAGAGGTGTATTTAGAGGGCAAGTTGGTAAGGATGATATCTAAGAGGGTGCCCATAGTTACGGATTTAGGGTTGTACCTGGTAGGTTCCTTGATCATTTGTGTAAGATTGAGGGCATCTAGTTTAGATTGTAGGACGGCCGGGGTGTTAAGCATGTCCCAGTTTAGGTCACCTAACAGTACGAACTCTGGAGATAGATGGGGGGTAATTCATTAATATATTGTGTCCAGGGCTGAGGGGGGTCTATAACAAGAGGCAACGGTGAGAGACTTACAGTGGGGAAAAAAAGTATTTAGTTAGCCACCAATTGTGCAAGTTCTTCCACTTAAAAAGATGAGAGGCCTGTAATTTTCATCATAGGTACACTTCAACTATGACAGACAAAATTTGAAAAAAAATCCACAACCTCAAACAGTCACATTCCAAACTCCACTATGGCCAAGACCAAAGAGCTGTCAAAGGACACCAGAAACAAAATTGTAGACCTGCACCAGGCTGGGAAGACTGAATCTGCAATAGGTAAGCAGCTTGGTTTGAAGAAATCAACTGTGGGAGCTATTATTAGGAAATGGAAGACATACAAGACCACTGATAATCTCCCTCAATCTGGGTCTCCACGCAAGATCTCACCCCGTGGGGTTAAAAATGATCACAAGAACGGTGAGCAAAAATCCCAGAACCACACGGGGGGACCTAGTGAATGACCTGCAGAGAGCTGGGACCAAAGTAACAAAGCCTACCATCAGTAACACACTACGCCGCCAGGGACTCAAATCCTGCAGTGCCAGACGTGTCCAGGCCCATCTGAAGTTTGCTTGAGAGCATCCAGAAGAAGATTGGGAGAAAGTCATATGGTCAGATGAAACCAAAATGTAACTTTTTGGTAAAAACTCGACTCGTCGTGTTTGGAGGACAAAGAATGCTGAGTTGCATCCAAAGAACACCATACCTACTGTGAAGCATGGGGGTGGAAACATCATGCATTGGGGCTGTTTCTCTGCAAAGGGACCAGGACGACTGATCCGTGTAAAGGAAAGAATGAATGGGGCCATGTATCGTGAGATTTTGAGTGAAAACCTCCTTCCATCAGCAAGGGCATTGAAGATGAAACGTGGCTGGGTCTTTCAGCATGACAATGATCCCAAACACACCGCCCGGGCAACGAAGGAGTGGCTTCGTAAGAAGCATTTCAAGGTCCTGGAGTGGCCTAGCCAGTCTCCAGATCTCAACCCCATAGAAAATCTTTGTAGGGAGTTGAAAGTCCGTGTTGCCCAGCAACAGCCCCAAAACATCACTGCTCTAGAGGAGATCTGCATGGAGGATAGGGCCAAAATACCAGCAACAGTGTGTGAAAACTTTGAAGACTTATAGAAAACGTTTGACCTCTGTCATTGCCAACAAAGGGTGTAAAACAAAGTATTGAGGAACTTTTGTTATTGACCAAATACTTATTTTCCACCATAATTTGCAAATAAATTCATAACAAATCCTACAATGTGATTTTCTGGAATTTATTTTCTAATTTTGTCAATCATAGTTGAAGTGTACCTATGATGAAAATTACAGGCCTCTCATCTTTTTAAGTGGGAGAACTTGCACAATTGGTGGCTGACTAAATACTTTTTTGCCCCACTGGATTTTTGAAAGTATTGTTTGGGCACAGACCTGGATAGTATTACAGAACACTGCAGGCCATCTCTGCAGTAGATTGCAACTCCTCCCCCTTTGGCAGTTCTATCTTGTTGGTAAATGTTATAGTTGGGGATGGAAAATTCTGGATTTTTAGTGGCCTTCCTAAGCCAGGATTCAGATACGGCTAGAACATCCGGGTTGGCTGAGAGTGATAAAGCAGTGACTAAAACAAACTTAGGGAGGAGGCTTCTAATGATAACATGCATGAAACCAAGGCTTTTATGGTTACAGAAGTCAACAAATGAGAGTGCCTGGGGAATGGGAGTGATGCTGGGGGCTGCAGGGCATGGGTTAACTTCTACATCACCAGAGGAAGAGTAGGGTAAGGGTACGGCTAAAGGCTAAAAGAACTGGTCGTCTATTGTGTTCGGAACATAGTGTAAAAGGAGCAGGTTTCTGGGTGCGTAAGAATAAATTCATGGCATAATGTACAGACACGGGTATGGTAGGATGTGAGTACAGTGGAGGTAAGCCTAGGCATTGAGTGACGATGATAGAGGTTTTGTCTCCAGAGGCACCATTTATGCCACTGGGCCTCAGGATCTCATCACGGTATCTTTGTGCATTGAAATTGCCATCTATTTAAAATGCAATGATGTTTGTTGTCTGTAGATTGTGCTTGGCCATACCGTAACCCCACCGCCACTATGGGGCACTCTGTACCCAGCGTTGACATCGGTAAACCGCTCGCCCGCACAACACCATACACTCTGTCTGCTATCTGCCTGGTACAGTTGAAACCAGGATTCACCCGTGAAGAGCACACACCAGCGTGTCACTGGCCATCAAAGGTGAACATTTGCCCACTGAAGTCGGTTATGACGCCAAACTGCAGTCAGGTCAAGACCCTGGTGAGGACGACGAGCACGCAGATGAGCTTCCCTGAGATTGTTTCTTAGAGTTTGTGCAGAAATTCTTCGGTTGTGCAAACCCACACTTTCATCAGCTGTCCGGGTAACGATCCCACAGGTGAAGAAGCCTGATGTGGATGTCCTGGGCTGGCATGGTTACCAGTGGTGGAAAAAGTTCCCAATTGTCATACTTGAGTAAAAGTAAAGATGCCTTAATATAAAATGACTTGAGTTAGTCACCCAGTAAAATACTACTTGAGTAAAAGTCCAAGTTTTTGCTTTTAAATATACTTAAGTATCAAAAGTAAAATTGTTAATAATAAAAAAATCTTAAGTAAACCAGAAAATAATTTTCTTTAAAAAAAATGTACAGTTAGTTAGGGGCATGGTCCAACACTAACATATCATTTACAGACGAAGCATGTGCTTATTGAGTCCGCCAGATCAGAGGCAGTAGGGATGACAAGGGTGGTTCTCTTGATAAGTGTGTGAATTAGACCAATTTCCTGTCCTCTTAACATTCAAAATGTGTACAAGTACTTTTGGGTGTCTGGGAAAATATATGGAGTAAAAAGTACTTAAAGAAAATTAGGAATGTAGTGAAGTGAAAGTAGTCAAAAATGTAAATAGTGAAGTACAGATACTACTTAAGTAAAAATGCTTAAGTACTTTACACCAGTGTTGGTTGTGAGGCTGGTTGGACGTACTGCTAAATTCCTAAAATAACGTTAGAGGCACTGTAATTATGGCCATCAGAGTGTAAGCATGGAAGATAGGGAAGTTTACTTGTTTTATTTTAAAGAAGCCTGCTCCATTCTTACCATATGTGGGCTCTGACAATACATGGTCTTGGGTTTGTTGAGGTTTTTCTGGTATTAGCACTGCTTTCTGCCTGCTTTGCTTGTTTTTATTTGTCAGGTCAAAAAAATACATATTTACACAATACATACAAAAATAATGTGACTGGGATAGCACAAAGTCAGACTTATTTCCATTGTGGTCTATTGCTCCTGAGTTATCTGATCACCATTGATTTTAGTTGTGTGTCCTTGCTGTGTTCACAGGTTGTCCCCTGCGGCATATTATGCCCAGCGGATGATTCAGTACTTATCTCGGCGGGACAGCATTCGCCAACGATCACTGCGCTACCAGAGCCGACTGCGGCCTCTCTCATCCACCTCGGATACCCCAGGAAGCAACCCCTCCCCCTCCGTTGAGAACAACGAGGTGGACTTTGAGGAGTTTGAGTGAGTCGTCATCTACCTACAACATCCAATGCCTTTTGTATCCCGTGACTATTGTTTATGAAGACAATTACAGGACACATTATGATAAAACATCCTACAGTTGTTGAGAACTTTGGGATTTATTCATGGAACAATTTGCATGAAACCATAACATAGCAGAATGCTGTGATTTCTCTGTCAGTGGATTTGGCTGTGAAGTTAGTGCCACCATTGCCAATGGTTGAGAGAAATTAATTCCCTGCATTATGCGTCCACACACCCTCGGTATGATCTGGAGTGCATAATGACTGACAAAGCAAACAGCTGAAAAACACTCCTACCACAATAACTTGCGTATCGAATGCCTAATGTGTGACACTCGAAGGTTGAATTTGTGATGTATTTTTCAAATTGATTCGTTTTTTTTTATTTCCCCCTTCAATATGTAAATGTTAATTGCCTCTGGCCTGACTATGAATGCAGGTGCAGGGGGATGGTGTTGCTTGAGGTCATCAGTCTTCTCAGGCCTCTGCAGATTTTGCGCTGTAGCATCTTTGGCCAAATGAGGTCAAAGGAATTCCCCTGGCGCTATTTCCTCTCCAGCATTTGACGACAAACTATTTTATAATGATAAGAACTGTTTGTCAGAATGAACAACTAAGTTATTCGTCGCTCTATCAACTATTTTAGAATGCCTTTTATTGTCCTTTGGGTTGGATTCAGTTACGTCAAACCAGCAAGGACATTTTCCTCGAGCATGTAAACGGTCCAATCACCATTTTGCTAGTTATAACTGGGTCATTGCATTGTGTGGCGTCAGCTCCACATCAGTGCGAGACAGTGTCTATTTTCTTCCGACAAGATTAGACATGTGCTGCCACCCTCTCGTTCATTATTGAACCTGGTGGGATTTAGGGAATTCTAACAAGACGACTTGCCCTTATCTCCAATTCCAGATTTACGCTTCTGCTTACTAATTGTTTTAGATGATTGGCGTGGATCAGAACTTTGCTGCCATAGTGAGTGTAATTAACAGTATGGGGGATGGCTCTATGCATCACAGACACAACGCTGTTGTTAGTTGAAGAGAGGGAGGTCTCAGATTTCTGGGGGTATGACGTTTCTCAACTTTCAATAATGAGTGATTGGCACCGTTTAAAAAAAAACACATTTTGTGGTACTGTATGTCTTTGAGATGTGGAGCCTTGTGCACGTTGGCCGTTTTGCGTTCTGTGCTAGTACCACTGGAAAGTTTTTAGGGCATTCAATTTACAGTTAGGTTGATCAATTGCACAGCTAACTATGAGCAATATTTACAGTTAGCGATCTAGCTAATGTGTTTTGATTTCCACTTCCTCAGGTGGTGAATTAGCCCTAAGTGAATTAGCCTATTAGCTAGTACACACAATCATGTAGGCAAATGGATCTCAAAACATTTGGAGAAGTCTGGAGCCCTATTGTGAAACTAAAATATAGCAACAATAGCCTAATTGTCAGCTCAAATTTGAATGACGAACTGGTTTGCACATAATTACTTGAATCATGCCTTCCTGCTTGGACATGTTTGAAAAAAACATAGTTTTTAATCACACCATCTCAACAGTCTATTTTCCTCAATAAAGCACCGCAAATGACTTAGATTTAAGATTTATGATTATTTTCTATTGCATTACACAAAGTGTTGGTGCGACCAAATCATTGGGCTGGTGCCACCAACTGAAAAGGTTAGTGGGACCAACACTTTGTCTGAGCTGTGTTATTCTGGTACAGGATGCTACGCGTGATGAAATAATAAAATTTTAAAAAAGACCAATTCATTCTTAACACAATACACACTTGATAGGTGTTTTTGTTTGATTTTCACAAAATCATATATTTTAACGTGCAGAATAACTGAGAACAGATTTTCACTTTTTCTTTAAACTGGTCATGATGTGCCAGTTGCACAGTGAAAAGACATACCCTTATAGCCAGCAAAACCCTATGGCGCTTTTGGAATGATGTAAGAATTCACTCATTGTAATGGAACCAGCAAACAGTGAAAGTAAACCTAGATTACAGTCCTGTGAAAACATATACAGCAGCAGACTCCGACTATAGATGAATCAGGATTATGCTCCCCTTGAACTGCACAGAGTGACAGTATTTGGTATTTTAAAGGGGTCTACTGAAGAAATTATTTTAGAGCTGTGGCCTAATTCTCTTCCAAACGCTCACCTTGTTTTGTAACATGCTGATCAGAGAGAGAGAGAGAGAGAGAGAGAGAGAGAAGAGAACATCAGTTTAATAATGACACCACCGATGATGCTGTTGCCACTTTCCACAGAAAGCTGCTGACATTTGACCACTTATTAGCTCTCCTTCTCATCTCCTTTCCCAAATGAATTGTGGCTTAATCTAAATGAGTTAGTTTTCTACACTTGCGAAGAATGAGGCTGGACATTTCTTCAACTTACTTATGGGTGCGTCTTGTCCCCATTTTGTTTTTTAGTCTGTTTGCAAGTGTGAAGTCTTCCTAGACAAATTAACTGATTCCTTATTTGCTGGACATTTATAACATGGCTAGCAAAATAGTTTCATATTCGACTTGAGCTTCATACATGGAATGAAGTTATACGGCCAGTCGGCCACAGAGTATCATTTCAGTCGAAGCAAACAACATTTTGCCGGTATTAAAATGCAGTTCTGGATGACTGATTTGAGATGGGGCATCTTCAAAGCCAGAATATGACCTCACCGATTTGGTTTATGAATTATTACGCCAACCTGACTGCCCGACTTAGAAATTAATTGCGGAGGGTATAAGAGTGTTGGCATATTTCATATCAGTTATTGAAATGTATATTTATAAAAGCATCTCTATTTCCGCCTGCTTTCCGATTTCGAATACTTTCAGAGGCTCCACGTTTGTCCGATTTCCTCTCTCTCACATCCTTCACATTGTCACAGTTTTCAGGAAGTGTAAAGCAAATTCTGAATATGAAACGTCCAGTGGATCAGAAATAGGCCGTGTCCTCTCAGCTGATACTCTCTGATGGAAATATGATGCATATTTAGTTCCTCCTGGGGTCAGTGAATAAATTACAGGAACCACAGTCTTCCTTTGCAAGTTTAGATATTTACATTTTTAGAGAGCGACTAACAGGAGCAATTAGGGTTAAGTGCCTTGTTCAAGGGCACATCGACAGATTTTTCACCTAGTTTGCACACGGATCCGAACAAGCTACCTTTCGGTTACTGGCCCAACGCTCTTCACCGCTAGATTACATACCGTCCTGATTCTATACAGTGTCTCCTCAGGCTTTGTTTTTCCTCCTTTTTGAATGTGTCCGGACTAGAGTGTTACGATGTTGTAAAAAGGGGCCTACTTACGAGCAGTAAATAGAGAAACATTGGAGCCATAAATAACCATCTTTACCATAAATGACCACCTTTATGCATTGCAGCATTACAAACTTTTGCAAATCTTCTCTGGAGTTTCTGTTTGGCTGCTTGGTTTTTGAGGCTGCTGGATAATCACAAGCAGTACTGCAACTTTCTCCCTTTTGTCTGGGTCTCAAGCCACTACTAAGTTAGGCTAACATCAAACTTTTAAGTGAGCCTGCACTATATAGTGAGCCCAGCTACGGTCTCTCAGTTAAGCTGAGGCTTTTAATTTGAAGTACTCCTTGTATATGTTTGTCTGTTATCTCCCTCTCTCTCTCTCTTCACAGGGATAACGGGGATCGTGCCAGACACAGAGCTCCACGCAACGCTCGTATGTCTGCCCCCTCGCTTGGCAGATTTGTTCCCCGGTGGGTGGCCCTGATATGATTAATTGATTGATTCTATTAGGAAAAAGATGCACGGAGTACAACCCAAGGGATAACACATTAAAGCGATTCCACTGGTTTCCCTGATGGAATAACACACAATGCAGAGAAAACAAACAAAAACAGCCATCCCTACAATAAAAAACAGCTTCACACAGCATATAATAAATATTGTAAATACTTAACTAAAAAAAGAAAGATACGGGAAAACAAGAAATAGTCAACCTATCCAAACTCATCAGTTGTCCTCCTGGTACTCTGAATACATGACACTTATTGGCTCTTCATATTCCAATGGCTTTTTTTTGGGGGGGGGGCCAATAATATGAGCCTCTGTGTCCCGAGATTTGGATATAGGAAATGTTTTACATATTCTCAAACTTTTTTCATACGTTTGATTTAGAATTTGTCTACCCAAAGCCAGTGGTGAACATTAGCATAATCATACAGCACAATCATCAATTTGTGCACCAATGTAGAGTCAGTTAAGGCTATTATAAAGACTTGCCTATGCTTTTTAGTCCAAAATTTTAGTCCCCTATTACGCGACATGGATGGTTTCCAATTTTCTTATGTCGTCTTCGTTATGGGGTGAGTAAACTCTCAGTTGTGTGATTCTATGCGACTTGATGCTTCTCTGTTTGTTCAAGGAGGTTCCTACTGCCTGAGTACCTGCCATATGCTGGGATCTTCCACCACGAGAGGGGCCAGCCTGGCCTGGCCACCCATTCCTCCGTCAACAGGGTCCTAGCAGGTAGGCAGAGTTATCCCTGGTGTTTTTGTCTCGTTTTCTGTTTTGGTATCTAGGCTGCAAGCAGAGCTGGCAATTCCTATAATATTTCAGATCACGTGGGTGCTTTAGGACCTGGTTGCCCACACAATGTACCATTTTCAGATGGATGAGCAGTTCAGCCACTCATGAGTATTAGTGCAGCAGCACAGGTAAGTGTTTGCGAAGAGGGCCTCTGCGTAATGACTGCCCTGTGCTCTCCACCCACGCTTTTGGAGCACAATCCACATGCTCCAGTGGTATTGATGTGGACGTTGCAGGTAATGAATTCGTCAAAGAGAGTGCTTCAGAACCTCTTTCCCCTGCCGCCCACACTCTTGCAAACATGCTGGAACGCCCACACCAGCCCCAAAGAGAAAACTTACCAAACTATTTTTTTCCCCTGACATGATTCATGTGTAAAAAAATGTGAGGTTCTCTGAAGTCGCGTCTCAAGCGTGCTTTTGCATTCTTAATGGTTTCTGACTCCTCATATCCAAAGGTAGAGCACATTGACAGCTCATGTCAAACCAAGCCAAATAGTCCCACTCACCCTTTGCTTCCATTGTCCGACAAGGACCGATAGTCACCGCGAGAAATGAGAGTGCTGCTCTGGCTTCCGTGTTGTTTACTGTGTTGTTTCTCATTGTACTGTATCACTGTCATTGTGCGTGTCTTGCCCACTGCTGAAACCTACGAATATCAAATGTTTTACAATTAGTGTTTCCTTTCAACTTGCATGAAAAGTGTCTCCGTGTGTGTGTGTGTGTCGTCGAATTAATAAACGGAGAAATAACACCAAGGTTTCATGCCTATTGAGTCAGGAGAGATGTTCTCCGCCCAGCCCTCCATTTGCTGCCTACGCTGATTACTGTGACACCTGTGTTGATGATGGTTTGTAATGTTGCTCTTAAAATGCCACAGCGACGTATGGGGTGTTTGACTTTAAATGACCTTTCACAGCCATTCAGCATAGCTCCGTTCATAGATGGCCTAGTCTTTTTGTTTTTGGATGATGTGAAAATTGAGAACTGGTATTTTTATATATTAATATTTATACTTTTCACCAGCAGAGGACAGTAGTAACCATATACTTGTATATGTGCCTTTTATGTAAGAGAGAGAAATGCAAATCTTTAATCATTCCAAAAATAAATAATGCTGGTTCACATTTATATAACTGGCAGTTATCTTTTTTTCAATGACAGGGTTTTGTCTTTTAGGGGTTCACTGTTTAAAATTTTTGTGATCCAAAAAGTGCATTTTAATTTAAACTTGCATAAAGACACGAGGTACAGTGGACATGTCATTCAGAGTTTAAGAGACAGTCTAGACCCGGTTTAGCCTCTCAACTATGTCCCTTCCCATCTTGGTGGCCAATCAGTGTCTGAGCAGAAAGAGAATCTGTAAATGGAGAAGGTGACCTGCGATGACATGTCATTGTCACCCCAAAGGTCAGGAGAGAAGGGAACAGACAGGGTGATATTATCTGCTCAGTCTGTAACCCTGAGTGTGAACCCACTGCAATTACCAATCCCAGTGGAGAAGGACTGTAATGGAGTGGACAGAGAGGGTTACAGGTTCAGTCAGCACACAAAATGGAAATGATCTGATAGAAACACAGACAATGGTTGTTCAGAATATTTTGGCTCATTTCCCCACTATTTTCATTGTACCAGTAAATCATACATCTTTTGTCTCTACCATCTCCTCTCTATGTCCAACTTCCTTTCGAAAATCTTATTAGCGCCATATTTTCGAAGTGGCAAGTATTGTATTGCGACGCACACTATAGAGAAGCTGCTTTTAGTTCTGCTCTACCTCTCTTGTCACCCTCTGGCGTTTTCTCCTTTGACTGGGCTGGTGGCAGATGTGGCAGCTTTTCCACCCCTCTGTGCATTGACATGTTGGTCGGGGCATGCAACATCGATATTGCTGGAACTGATGACACCCTTACATAAAGGCCCTCAGCCTTACAGCTTTTAATGGCATAACACACAATACTTCACATCTGTATACTGCTATTTCATGCCTCTTTTTTTTCCTTTTCTTTTTTTGACGTCTTTCTCTATGTGAAAGTTCTTCCCTTTTCGATAAATGTATTATTTTCTTCCGTTTATTGCTCGCAGGCCACAGCTGTGAAACTTTGAAAATGTGAGATCTTGTTAAATGTTTTGTGGCTGAGTTTGTAACGGCCTATGGCCTGTGACCATAATCTAAATCACATTTTATTGGTCACATACTAATATTTAGCAGATGTTATTGTGGGTGAAGCGAATTGCTTGTGTTCCTAGCTCTAACAGTGCAGCAGTATCTAAAGATTCACAACTATACACACACATCTAAACATAAAAGAATGTAATTAAGAAATGTATAAATATCAGGATGAGCAATGTCAGAGTCGCATTCACTAAAATACAGTCGAATAGAATACAGCATATACATATGAGTAAAGCAGTATGTTAACATTATTAAAGTGACAAGTGATTAAAAAAAAAATATATATATATATATAGCAGCAGCAGCTATAGCAGCAACTTCTAAGGTGCAGGGTTGTGTAGCCGGGTGGTAGCTGGCTAGCGATGGCTATTTATTGTCTGCTCTTATATTTTATGAAATTAAAGGCACAGTGTCGTCAGCAATAGGGCAGTGGATTTAGCCCAGAGCTTGTATTCTCAAAATTGGTTAAATGTAGTGCACATTACTCAGAGGTCAAACCACTGGCATGTGTATGATGCAATATATAATGGTTTGTGCTTTAATCCATACTGTTATAATTCAATATTATAGTATCAGTCTCGAAGTGCGTGTTCAGATTTGGCAGTGAGAGTATCTGGAGGCATGTTGTATCAGTGAGACAGGAAGTCTTAATTCATTAAGGCAGCTAGCTCTAAGACATTCCGTTGGTCATGTTGGCTCTTTCCCAGAAGTTGAACAGCAAGGGGCCCGATGTTCCTCTTCCCCAACTTGGGCTTTGTCTTGGGACTGCCGCCAAACATAAAAATATGAACTTCAGGGAAATCACATGTGCAGCCAAGTGGAGAGAGGATATGCCAGGTGTATTTTATTATGTGACGCTCCAGCTCTCTGACATACTGTGCATAGAGGGGCTTGTCACTCTCTTGTCACTTTGCCCTGCTTCAGTCCCCTATAACCTCATTCCCCTTCGGGTCTGTGATCAGTCTCTTTCTCACTCGGTTTGCCTTCTCTTCACCCCCCACCCTGTGTCTGCTTCACCCCTCTTCCCTCTCCTGCAACCCTCCACTGTTGTCTTTCCAGCTTATCCCTACGCTCTTTTTCTTTTCAGTCCCTCCGTCCTAAATCCACCTCTCCTCCGAAGTAAATCTCTTGAGCTTCCCTTCTGTAAGGAGACACTTCTTGCTGATGTGTAGCAGAAAACAATTCCCTCCTTTTGAATGTTAACCCTTTGAATAAGTCATAATTTATTCTCATGTACCTTGGAATTTGCAGTAGCAGCTCCCATGCTGATAACAGGTGGGAGGGTTGAGAACCGCATTATACATGTTAAAGAGCACTTCGGGTTTTTCTTTGATAGCTTCCTGGCAAAAGTAACAGAGGGCATATTTTGAGATGTAGCTTATGTACACGAGCAAGTCCCAAACTGATGTGTGTACAGTGTACCGCCTCCTCATTTCCAACACCTCTTCCCGATCATTGCTTCAATTGTTTCTCTGCTCAAGTTATTTTCTTTAGCTGTGCAATTGTGGCCCCTCATCAGGAGTTGATATTTGTTTGTGCCGACACCCACCACCACCACCATCCTAAGTTGCCCATCCCTTTTCGAAGTACACCATCACCCAGTTGGCTCATGCTCTGTCAAACCAAGATAAGTCTAACCGTCATCCCCATGTACATTGTATTGGGAAAGCTGTTGAATATGCATTCCCTGCACTTTGTTAGCCCTCCAAAAATATGTGTGCGTAGGCTATCCCCCAAAGCCCAATGGGAAAACTGAGCCTCCGATTAGAAGTTTTTCCTGTTGAAATGCATTAGCGAAGAGTAAACCATACTGTTTAAATGTTCATATAAAATTGAGTTTTTGTCATTTGCATTTTTCACATGTATTTGCTCTTCACAATAACAAAGATGCGGTTTGAATCAAAGCGTCCCGGCTGGGGTTACTGAGTGCTTGAGTGGCTGCGTTAGAATATCTTAGTGGGTCCTGACTCTGTAATGCAGTAGTCTCGCTTTATAGATGGAAGGGCGACTACCTTTTTTATTTCCATTATGGGAGCTCTCTTGGAGGCGTTTGACGCTGTGGTTGATGGACACTCAGACAGAGCAGTGTAGTGGTTTTAGTTTGGGAGAGCCTGCCAACATCATGCCTGTCATTTTAATAGGTGTAACTGTTGAACCCCCTCTTATAAGAGTGGAGTGGATTGTCATGGTGTTGAGCAGAGATCTCCAGTATGGCTGATTGCATCCCCACTCCTGCTATTTACCTCCTCTCTTTTACGTTTCCTGTTTGGGTAACTTTCAGCGGATATAGAAAGTGTGTAATGCATTCGGGTTCCTCTCTGTTGTCTTGTTTCCCATTAAAATGTTTATTGTTCTCTTGTCAATGCTCTTCGGTTTTGCTGAAGTTGTGCAGTGGTGGTCTGATAATGATGTTCCGACTACGGTCAGGGAGGGTTATGTAACAGGATGATAACAATGTTAGAATATCTGAATCTTCTTTTCTGTGATCAGACTGCAGATCGGGCTGTTACTA
The DNA here is from genome assembly GCF_045791955.1 of Oncorhynchus clarkii lewisi. Lineage (NCBI taxonomy): Eukaryota > Metazoa > Chordata > Actinopteri > Salmoniformes > Salmonidae > Oncorhynchus > Oncorhynchus clarkii. The sequence goes on from NC_092152.1 coordinate 55,889,069, forward strand.
GCCTAAATGCTGACTGGATACTGACGGCCTGCTGTCTGCTACCCGGTTGTCACCACTGAATGCTTATGTGCACTCACCATAGAAAAGTGGAAGTTTCCAGCTGTCAGCATTAAGCTCAATACATTGGGGATTTAGGAAATGTCCTGCTTTTGGACTAATTTCTCCATTGCCAGACGGGCAACAGATTTTCTGTTGTGCAGTGTGTCATATCCCAGGAAGTGTACCCAGCTGAATTCTATGTGCACAGGGCCTGCACAAGATGTTGTACACTCCTAAAATAACCCTAAAATATCTAGGATGTTATTAGTCTATCATTTATTCTCAATGTTTCATCAGGATGCAATAATGCAAGACATTAGAGCAGGGGGTCTTCAACCTTTTCTTGCCCAGGGACACATGCCTTGGTAAACCTGGCGACCAAGGGACCCCCATCGAATGTTAACGCAAAACAAATGTTCTCGTCTTTTCTTATCAGGTGAATAGCAAGGAGAAGTAATCAACATTATTATACATTTTTGTTGTTTGTATTTTGCCCCACTTTTTTTTCTCCCCAATTTCGATCTTATCTTATCTTTGAAACTCCCCAACGGGCTTGGAAGGACGCATGACTTCACCTTTGCCTCTCCCAAGCCCGCGCTCCTTAACACCCGCCAGCTTAACCCGGAAGCCAGCCGCACAAATGTGCCGGTGGAAACACAGTTCAACTCGCAACCAAGTTCAACTCAACTCAGCCTGCAGGCACCCGGCCTGCCACAAGGAGTCGCTAGGGTGCGATGAGCCAAGTAAGGCCCCACCGGCCAAACCGTCCCCTAACCCGGACGACGCTGGGCCAATTGTGCACCGTCCTAAGCTGTGCCACGGCCGGTTGTATCACAGCCCGGAAATGAACCCGGTTCTGTAGTAACTCCTCTAGCTCTGTGATGCGATGCCTTAGACCACTGCGCCATTCGAAGGCCAGTAATCAATATTTTTTAATTAATAGTTTTGATACATTGTTTTTTTTATTCTGACCTCCCCATATTATAAATGGAGTAGGAAGTGTGAACTCTAACATAGCCTATTAGATAGAAACATAACTCCAAACACTTTCACAAATAGCAGCAGTCAAGAAAGCTTACCAGTGGCACTTTCCGCGACTGGAACTCGCGGGTGCTTTTTCAAAACAAAATGTCAGATACTCCAGTTTGTGTATTTGGCTCCAATGAGTGTAATTTGCTCAATATTAGGAGTTGAGAAATAAAGTTTACATCATTTAGAAATTATATTCCCTTTTCTACTGGAGGTATGTAATTCAAAATGTTTATTTTGTTGTTGCTAGCAATATTCATAACATTAAAATACATGCTTTTTAGTTGTTGTTTGTGTATTCTTTTTTTATTGAACCCCCTGCCGTACCTATGGGTCTGTGAACCCCCGGGTTGAATACCCCTGCTTTAGAGGCTATGGTGTATTGTGCATGTTGTCTAGGAGTAGTGTTGAGCTGTGGAGCCAGTGATGGTGGCCATTACTTGAAGATGTTTCTCAACCCTCCTAGGTCTTATGAAGGAGTGACATTTTATGGGGATAATTCAGGATGAGCTGAGTCAGGGTCTATTGCAGGACACACCAGTGCTCCCTCATACTGTTATGGGCTCTTGAAAATCTTGCCTGGAAATTCCCAAAGGATATGCATTTGGATTTTGTAATACTTTTCCTGAGAGCTGTGTCGGACAGCTGGCAGCAGCTTTCTCCTCACCAAATGATTTTTAAAAAGTACCTACTTACTCCATGAAGTATTTTTTTATGAAGTAAGTAAGTGCTAAGTGTCGTCAGAGGCCCAGTGGTTAAAATAGAGTGTGTCTACAGTATTATATTAAGTTATTGTTCAGAGATAAAGTAGCCATACACGATCCCTTTTGAAAAATTCACTCTACAGAGACCATCTCCTCTCTTCGATATTAAAAATGGGTTTCAGGAAGGCATTGGTAGTCACTCTGCTATGCTTTAGGCTCACTTCCACTTTTGTGTAAAGCACACTGGCAGTGTGGTGAGTGGCAGATAATCCCTTTTTTTTAGTAGACGAATGGTTTGTTGATTTGCAAAACACAGGTAATACTGGCTCAGTCAAACCTTTACTTGGCGGAGTCTCACAAAATTTAAGAACGCTCAAGCAGTAGTTGGACACCGGACTCTAAAAGCTACTGCTCTTCAGCCGAAAAGTTTTTATGGCCTCTGCATAATTCATTCATCGTTCTGCTGTTTATGGTACCTTCAAAATGTGTACTTGGATGAGCCCGAAAGCACATCTCTTTGCAGGCTGTGCTAAAGGCCAGTTACAGCCTATATGGACTTTGAGGATGAATAATGGGTATAGACCTAATAGTTTGTGGTGGAGCTACTCTTTCAGACACATGTTCACACTGACTCAATCATGCACACGCGCACACAGATCTAAACCACATTAGGCTCGTTTTAACTATTGTAACATTTTGCTTGCTTTCGGATTCTGTCAGGAATGGCCGACTAAAGGTATGTGGTTGAAGTTTGACGTGATTGACTTTTCTACTGGCAGAATTTAAACCGTTTAAACTGTCAGAACAGAGACTGACTGTCGGTCTGATTCCATTTCTATAATGCCATATCTTGTTGCATTCCTTACATTATTTCATAGTGTGGCAAATGAGATTAGCATTGCTCTTGTATTAGGGCTGTCATAAATATTCCCTGGTTTTATTTGGAGTGTTTTAATCCTGTTTTCAGCCTTTAAACATTATTTGAATGATTTTATATTCAACAAATCATCTTTGCCTCGTCTCTACATTTCATCAGTCATGCCCCAATGCACTGTGGATGTAACCACAGCAACCAAATATTTTGTGATTTATTGCTACTTTGATAAGATAGTGATTACTCTGTTGGGCAGTTGTCACACCTCAAACTCTAGCTCCACTTGACGTGCTTCCATACTGCTACAGCACTACGTTATGTTTTTCATGTGTTAGTGGACCCACTGTGATTGAGTTTATTTTCGTGTATGGTCCCTTTTTTCTCTGCATTGAACAAATGCACTCACACTGCATAGCTTGAAGCACTTACTGAACAATTGTAGCTCAGCCATAAACAAACACTACTAGCTGTATCCTGACAAAGCTAGCCATAAGCATCTAGCAAGCAAGCTTGCTGGAGAAATGTCATTTTCATGTACAGAACAAGATGTGCAGTAGAGTTTATCTGGTTTATGGGAGGTCAACCCATGTGGGTCCATTATTTCAGACCTCCCTATGAACCAAATACCAACAGTAGTAGCCATTCAGACCCCAACTGGTATAAAAATAGCTGTGGGGAAAAAGCAACAAGAGACTTGTGCCTCCCTCTCCTTTTTAAAGTGCAAGCATCCCCAGCAGAGACATTTCTAAGTGATGTTGGAAAATTACTGTCCTTATTCTGGCTAGTCTGATCTTACTCTCCTAATAGGACGTAATAAAAATGTGTGTTTTCGAAAATGCGTTCATGTACTAGTTTTTCTCTGAATTTACAGAGACTCATAAGGCCAGTGGTTGCGTACGCATGACTCAATATAACCCAGGGTGCTTGATCCTCATATGGCTGATCTTCTGTGTATTATAGTGTGACTAACAGGGTCTTCTCCCTCTGGTCTAATAGACTGTAGCTACAGTTGAATTCTGAAGTTTACATACATTTAGGTCGCAGTCATTAAAACGACTTTTTCAACTATTCCACAAATTTCTTGTTAACAAACTATAGTTTTGGCAAGTCTGTGAGGGCATCTACTCATGGGGAAATCAGCCAAGATCTCGGTTAAAACTTGTAGACCTCCCCAAGTCTGGTTCATCCTTGGGAGCAATTTCCAAATACCTGAAGGTACCACCTTCATCTGTACAAACAGTAGTACACAAGTATAAACGGCATGGAACCATGCAGCCGTCATACCGCTCAGGAAGGAGACGCGTTCTGTCTCCTAGCGATGAATATACTTTGGTGTGAAAAGTGCATATCAATCCCAGAACAACAGCAAAGGACCTTGTGAAGATGCTGGGGGAAACAGGTACAAAAGTATCTATATCCACAGTAAAACAAGTTCTATATCGACATAACCTGAATGGCCGCTCAGCAAGGAAGAAGCCCTGCTCCAATCCGCCATTAAAAAAGCCAGACAATGGTTTGCAACTGCACATGGGGACAAAGATTGTACTTTTTGGAGAAATGTCCTCCTGTCTGATGAAACAAAAATAGAACTGTTTGGCCATAATGAACATCGTTATGTTTGGAGGAAAAAGGGGGAGGCTTGGCAGCCGAAGAACGCCATCCCAACCGTGAAGGACGGGGGAGGCAGCATCATATTGTGGGGGTGCTTTCCTGCAGGGGGGACTGGTGCACTTCACAAAATAGATGGCATCATGATGAAGGAAAATTATGTGGATATATTGAAGCAACATCTCAAGACATCAGCGAGGAAGTTAAAGCTTGGTCGCAAATGGGTCTTCCAAATGGACATTGACCCAAGCATACTTCCAAAGTTGTGGCAAAATGGCTTAAGGACAACAAAGTCAAGGTATTGGGAGTGGGCATCACAAAGTCCTGACCTCAACCATATAGAAAATGTGTGGGAAGAACTGAAAAAAGCGTGTGTAAGCAAGGAGGCCTACAAACCTGACTATTACACCAGCTATGTCAGGAGGAAGGGGCCAACATTCACCGAACTTATTGTGGGAAGCTTGTGGAAGGCTACCCTAAACGTTTGACCCAAGTAAAACAATTTAAAGGCAGTACTACCAAATACTAATTGAGTACATGTAAATATCTGACCCACTCGGAATGTGATGAAAGAAATAAAAGCTGAAATAAATCATTTTCTCTACTATTATTCTGACATTTCTCGTTCTTAAAATAAAGTGGTGATCCTAACTGACCTAACACAGGGAATTTTTACTAGGATTAAATGTCAGTAATTGTGGAAAAACTGAGTGTAAATGTATTTTGCTTAGGTGTATGTAAACTTCCGACTTCAACTGTATATCATTCCACTTTCTTTTCATGTATGAGTGCAGTAAGTCCGTGAGTTGTTGTCAATCTCCAAACCCACCATGTGGTACTATTATGAACCGAGGTCCCATGTGAGAGAATTAGGGTCCTCTCTCTCATCCATGGTGCCATGTGACAGTGGTGTAGTCTGCATGGCCATGGGGTTAGAACCAGTGACTCCACTTAGTTCTGACCCCTCTACCTATAAAAGGGTGAACTGTGAAAATGTATCTGGTTTTATATATGGACTGCGAGACCAGGGGGAATAAAATGCAGTCTATGATTAATATGCATCAAATAATGCCACTTATGCTCTCTCCATCCCTTTGTCCGTTGTCCCCATACCACCTCAATGCGTACTTCTTGCTACTCTTCTTCCCACACTGCCCCAGACACTTCCTTTCGATCCAGTTCAACTCTCCAATCCATCTCCCCCTCCAGTTTCATTCTCTAGTAATCATTAACTTTTTATCTGATGATGGTGTGAAAATGGTCGAGGCTTTTTTAGTATCAAATCAAATTGTGTTAGTCACATGCGGCGAATACAACAGGTGTACATTGAAATGCTTACTTACGAGACCCTAAACAACAATTCAGTTTTTTTTTAATAACCTCTTAAGTCTACCCCTTCCTTTTTCGAACATTCTGTTAAAAATCGCGCAACTTTTCAGCGTCCTGCTACTCATGCCAGGAATATAGTATATGCATATGATTAGTATGTGTGGATAGAAAACACTCTGAAGTTTCTAAAACTGGTTAAATCACGGCTGTGACTATAACAGATTGTGTGTTTCATTGAAAAACGCAAGAAAAACTGCTCTCTGAAAGCTAAAAATAATTTCCATAAGTCACTTTCATGGGTTGTTAAAAGAGCACAAAATTAATTATGGATCTGCATGCAATTCATACAGATTCCACACGATGTCGCCATTGTCGTCATTTTCAATGGACTTTTTTGTTGGAAAATCCAACTAACAGGATTCCGTTTCTTCCGGTCTCCACCAGGATGGTTTGAATGTGCACATTGGCAGCCATTGATTTGCAGACGAGGAGCTATTGAATATACATCGCCCTGTAATCATTTTGATAGATTATAAACGTTTACTAATACCTAAAGTTGGATTACAAAAGTATTTCGAAGTGTTTTGTGAAAGTTTATCGTCGACTTTTTTAATTTAAAAAAATGACGCAGCGTTTAAAAACAATGTTTTTTTCTGAATGACACAGCTTCCATAGAAAGCTATTTTGGGTATATATGGACCGATTTAAACGAAAAAAAGACCCAATAGTGATGTTTATGGGGCATATAGGAGTGCCAAGAAAGAAGCTCGTCAAAGGTAATGAATGTTTTATATTTTATTTCTGCGTTTTGTGCTGCGCCGGATAAGCAAAGTCTTTGTTTACGTCGCATTCAGGCATTTTGAGGTGTTGCATGCTATCAGATAATAGCTTCTCATGCTTTCGCCGAAAAGCATTTTAAAAATCTGACTTGTTGGCTAGGTTCACAACGAGTGTAGCTTTAATTCAATACCCTGCATGTGAATTTTGATTAAGGTTTGAGTTTTAACGAGTACATTTAGCATTTAGCGTAGCGCATTTGCATTTCCAGGTGTCTACTTGAGACATCTGCGTCTCAAGTAGGAGCAATAATTAAATATACGGAAAAGTCTAAGAAATAAAAACTAACAAGTAATTAAAGAGCAGCAATAAAATAACAATAGCGAGACTATATACAGGGGGGTACCGGTACAGAGTCAATGTGCACTGGTTTGTTGAGGTAATAAGTACATGTAGGTAGAGTCATTAAAGTGACTATGCATAGATGATAACAACAGAGTAGCAGCGGTCAAAAAGGTGGAAGGGGGGGCAATGCAATAGTCTGGGTAGCCATTTGATTAGCTGTTCAAGAGTCTTATGGCTTGGGGGTAGAAGCTGTTTAGAAGCCTCTTGGACCTAGACTTGACGCTCCGGTACTGCTTGCCGTGTGGTAGCAGAGAGAACAGTCTATGACTAGGGTGGCTGGAGTCTTTGACAATTTTTAGGGCCTTTCTCTGACACCGCCTGGTATTGAGGTTCTGGATGGCAGGAAGCTTGGCCCAAGTGATGTACTGGGCCTCGGACCACAAGCCTCTTGTGTAATGCCTTGCGTTCGGAGGCCGAGCAGTTGCTATACCAGGCAGTGATGCAACCAGTCAGTATGCTCTCGATGGTGCAGCTGGAGAAGCTTTGAGGATCTGAGGACCCATGCCAAATCTTTTCAGTCTCCTGAGGGGGAATAGGCTTTGTTGTGCCCTCTTCACAACTGTCTTTGTGTTCTTGGACCATGTTAGTTTGTTGGTGACGTTGACACCAAGGAACTTGAAGCTTTCAACCTGCTCGGCTGCTACCCTGTCGACGAGAATGGGGGTGTGCTTGGTCCACCCTTTCCTGTAGTCCACAATCATCAATCCTTTGTCTTGATCACGTTGAGGGAGAGGTTGTTGTCCTGGCACCGCAAGGTCAGGTCTCTGACGACCTCCCTATAGGCTGTCTCGTCATTGTCGGTGATCAGGCCTACCACTGTTGTGTCATCGGCAAACTTAATGATGGTGTTGGAGGCGTGCCTGGCCTTGCAGTCATGAGTGAACAGGGAGTACAGGAGTGGACTGAGCATGTACCCCTGATGGGCCCCTGTGTTGAGGATCAGCTTGGCAGATGTGTTGTTACCTATTCGTACCACCTGGGGGCGGCCGTCAGGAAATCCAGGATCCAGTTGCAGAGGGAGGTGTTTAGTCCCAGGGTCCTTTAGCTTATTGATTAGCTTTGAGGGCACTATCTGTGGATCTGTTGGTGCGGTATGCAAATTGGAGTGGGTCTAGGGTTTCTGGGATAATGGTGTTGTGAGCCATGACCAGCCTTTCAAAGCACTTCATGGCTACAGACGTGAGTGCTACGGTTCGATAGTCATTTAGGTTCTTGGGCACAGGCACTGTGGTGGTCTGCTTGAAACATGTTGGTATTACAGACTCAGACAGGGAGAGGTTGAAAATGTCAGTGAAGACACTTGCCAGTTGGTCAGCGCATGCTCGCAGTACACGTCCTGGTAATCCGTCTGACCCTGCAGCCTTGTGAATGTTGACCTGTGTAAAGGTCTTACTCACATTGGCTGCGGAGAGCGTGATCACACAGTCTTCCGGAACCAGCTGGTGCTCTCATGCGTGTTTAAGTGTTATTTGCCTCAAAGCAAGTATAGAGTTAGTTTAGCTCGCCTGGTAGACTTGTGTCACTGGGCAGCTCTTGGCTGTGCTTCCCTTTTGTAGTCTGTAATGGTTTGCAAGCCCTGCCACATCCGACGAGCGTCGGAGCCGGGGTAGTTCGATCCTATCTTAGTCCTGTACTGATGCTTTGCCTGTTTGATGGTTCGTTGTAGGGCATTGCGGGATTTCTCATAAGCTTCCGGGTTAGTGTCCCGCTCCTTGAAAGCGTCAGCTCTACCCTTTTAGCTTAGTGCAGATGTTGCCTGTAATCCATGGCTTCTGGTTGGGGTATTACATACGATCGCTGTGGGGACGACGTCATCAATGCACTTATTGATGAAGCCAATGACTGATGTGGTGTTCTCCTCAATGCCATCGGAGGAATCCCGGAACATATTCCTGTCTGTGCTAGCAAAACAGTCCTGTTGCTTAGCATCTGCTCCATCTGACTACTTTTTTATTGATCTAGTCACTGGTGCGTCCTGCTTTAATTTTTGCTTGTAAGCAGGAATCAGGAGGATAGAGTTATAGTCAGATTTGCCAAATTGAGGGGAAGGGAGAGCTTTGAACGTGTCTCTGTGTGTGGAGTAAAGGTGTTCTAGAATGTTTTCCCTCTGGTGCACGTTTAACATGCTGATAGAAATTAGGTCAAACTGACTGAAGTTTCCCTGCATTAAAGTCACCGGCCACTAGGAGCGCCACCTCTGGATGAGCGTTTGCCTGTTTGCTTTTGGCGGAATATAGCCCCTTATGTTTGGTTTTAGTGCCAGCCTCAGTCTGTGGTGGTATGTAAACAGCTATGAAAAATACAGATGAAAACTCTCTAGGTAAATAGTGTGGTCTATAGCTTTTCATGATGTACTCTACCTCAGGTGAGCAATAGCTCGAGACCTCCTTAGTTGTCGTGTACCAGCTGATATTTACAAAAATACATAATCCGCCGTCCCTTGTCTTAACAAGGGGCTTCAACTGCTGTTAGTCATTAACTAGCTAACTACGGTGCTCGTCTAGATACTGTAGTTTGTAATGTTTGCCACGTATGATTCTAAGTGTTATTTTCCAAAGATGATTTATCAGAGTTTCTAAACCCTGAAATTATTAGAAATGTTTAGCTTATTGAGTGCCATCTCCTTTCAAATGTAACTAACATTTGTCATAAAACATGTTAGGGTTGTTCGACCATGCATTATATTTCTGGTGTATAGGCCTAGTACATGTGAAATCCACTCTTTAAGATCCACTTTCTTTCAATCAGTCAAGTGCAGCCAGTGCACTACAGATGTTATCTTTAGTTATCTTTAGTTATCCTCTGAGAATAGGTAGTTCATTATATATGTATTTTCCTCAATCTAGCAATCATCCGTTGTAGATAATTCTGCCATGAGGTTTTTGTGCATTGTAGACAATGATGCATGGAAATACAGTAAGACGGTGGCTAATTAGATTTTTTTTTAAATATAAAACGAAATGGGGTGAATAGAGCATAAGGGCAGATAACTTCCCAGATTAAACATAATCAAATTTAATGTGCAGTAGGGGCCCTTTTAATTGCAAATAAATTCATTAAAAATCCTACAATGTGATTTTCTGGATTTTTTTTTCTCATTTTATCTGTCATAGTTGAAGTGTACCTATGATGAAAATTACAGGCCTCTCATCTTTTTAAGTGGGAGAACTTGCACAATTGGTGGCTGACTAAATACTTTTTTGCCCCACTGTATGCACCTGACTATGTACAAAGCCTGCGTGAGTCTAGGCCCCTTCTCCCCCCTCTGACATGAGCCATGGTGGGTCTGTCAGAAATGAATGGAACAAGTGCCCCTCTACGTGTAACTTGCTCCGACACTTCAGTGACGTTATAAATGATGGTCTCTTAATGACTTAAATAAGAGCAGATGGCAGACAGCCATATGTAAAGTCCATCATACTGTAGTTCTGTATAGCTGCATTGTTGACCACACACCGTATAGGCAAATTGCAACTGTGTGTAAGTACAAATTGTAACATTTAAGCTAACCAAGCTAAGTTTGCCACATTACGAAGAGGGTAATTTCTTTCACTTTCGTGAAAATGTTACAGTTGCTCAGCAAACTTGATGTATTCCTGTAAGAAGGGAAAGTGCAGCCTTGAAAGAGGTTTAGCCCATTACCATGGCGCAGCAGATAAAAACATTAAGCACTTAATCCCTCACACTGCAGTTTCAGTAATTTTTTGATAAAATTGTGTCATGTAAGCGTAGCTAATTATGGCAAACTCGATCGGTTTTTAATCTACTTTGCTTTTTGAACACCTTGAAAGTAGAAGAAACACTCAGTATAAACAGCCATTGTCTCTGGTCTTTATCATTAGTTTATTTTGCAGTCAAGTCAATACAGCAACTTGTTTTTTTCTCACAAGCCTGAGGCCTTTATCTCCATTTCAAATTAACTGTGAAAAAATGATTGCGGTTGCAGACAGTTGCAGTTTGTAAGTGGCCTAGACTTTGACTTGGGGAGTGACTTGCACACATTCTGCCACAGACAGAAAATGTGTCAATTGTGTAATAATTTGTGGCATTTTAACGTAGCATAAGGGCAGTTTCTATTGATGTTGCTGCCTCTGGGTCAGTTACTTCAGACATTTTACTATGTACTGACTGATGGAAGTTTGTTCTGAAATCAAATTAGAACCAGTAAATGCGTTTGCATATATGATTTAGGCCTATACCTCATAATTCATGAGGACCTTGCAATTGGCGATATTGCAGTATTATTAATGCATTTATCATATATTTTACAGCATTTTAGAGCAGTTCTTTGCCTCTTAGGTTTAGACAATCTTATGAATAGTATTTGTACGAGATTGCCCATTTTGGTATAACAGCGTACAGACGCCATTACCCTTTTTTGATGATTATTAAATGGTTTTAGTCTACTATAGCTTTTCACCAGCACCCTTTTGATTTGCCATTAGTCACACACTGACATAATTGCACCTGGTCAGGATTCCATTATCATCAGCCACGTTTATGTGCGTCCTATTGTAGCGAGGTTCTTATGTACCACAGGAGAACCAAGAAATGAAGAGCGACACCACGGCTGTCTTTTAGGCTTTTATGTTGATCTGCAATAGTATTGTGAAAAGACAGGACAGGAACACATCAGTCTCCAATGCACCATCTGACAAGTTGTTCTTTCTCTCTGTGTTTTCTCAGACTCACACAATCACACTCACACATAAAGCCATAATGTATACTATAAAATAATAACCAGTCCTTAATACAAAGAATGTATAATCTTAATTCTTAGACAATAGAACCATACCTGCAATAGTATTGTGAAAAGACAGGACAGGAACACATCAGTCTCCAACGCACCATCTGACAAGTTGTTCTACACAGGAGCATGAAGAAAGGTAAAACACATATACTGTCTCACATCCCCAATACATCGCTAGGTGCTTTCAGTGTTGACAGTAGCAAAATACAACAACTCATGTACAAAAACACTGCAACATAAACAAGTTACAACGTGAAATCGCCTCTTTTCCATTCAGACCGTTGAGGACCAAACTACATCTCCCATAATGCAATGCCAGCACCGGTCGGCAGCTCAGCTAACCGTCTACATCACAGAAAGGCATGCTAGCTAGCAACAGCAGCACTTTTAGCACTCTGTAAACTATATTAATAACAACAATAAAACTCTCAAAGTTACATGTTTCAATAGTCTCACACTCCCTTATAACAATATCTACAGCATTAACCTTGGGATGTTTAATTTATTTCATGTTATGGACTACAAAGGAGTAATCTGCAACACGTACATTTCTCTCTGTGTTTTCTCGGACTGAGGAGAACGGGAGCTACGGGTAGTACCAGGGTGTTAGTAGGTGACACAAGCACCCAGATGAAGTAAAATATATTTAATGAAACAAAACCCGAAGATGTTATCATTCCGCTACTGTAGCTGCCTACCTAACATCAACAGGCAGCACCAGTAGCGCAACAATTAAAAATAGACACCAAAAGTAAAGTTCCTGGCGATCATAGCGATCTGACTCCCTTCTGTCTGAACTTGGAATATTCCTGTCGCAAGCTTTGGCCACTGACCCTCAACCTGGTTGTTCTGTTCTGCGTTGTGTACTATTCTAATAATTTGAAGTTTGATGAAATAACCATTTTAAATCTACTACACTATTAACATAACACTCCAGGAAAGTGTCAACATAATGGACTTAAAAAATATTTTAAAAAACAGCGTTTACTGAGAATGACTGGGCAGACAGGAAAAAGCATGGGCCTGGACCACTGCTGTTATCCCTAATTTTGGATGACCGCTCAACAAAGGCTTGACTGAATTACAAAACTGTATAATAGATAACACCCCCCCCCCCCCCCCATAACCTAAGTACATATTATAGAAATTAAGTGACTCATGCAGTTTTTTTGTTTTTGCTCAGCGGGATAAAGTTACATGATGACCTTCTCTGTTCTCTTCTCCTAGGTGCGGTTATCGGTGACGGTCAGTCAGCTGTGGCCAGTAACATCGCCAACACCACCTACCGCCTCCAGTGGTGGGACTTCACCAAGTTTGACCTACCTGAAATCAGCAACTGTGAGTGGACCAACATTGTTGAACTTATCGATTTGTTGGGATGGAACAAGAAACTTAGGCCTACTCATACAGATCTGCCCTGCCTTTTTCCATCTTTCATTCCTCTGTGGGGATTGTTTCAGATCCAAGCCTAGCACTATTCTAGGATGCCTTCTCTCTCTCTATCTTGCCTGCCGCTGGTCTTAATGGTCCGGTTCATTTCACAGTAGTCTCCCTGCAGGACCATGCTGAGTGCATTCTACTTTAGTATTTTGAGATTCAGTGGCTCTGTTTATCATCAGGCTCACATAGTGTCGTGGTCTGGTTGTTACTCTGCTTCAGGCCAAGTTATTCCTGACGTCAGGTCACAGGACAGAGAACAGAGCCCCGCTGCTTAGAGCACCACCTCTAAATATAAAACCCACTGGGTTATTCTGCTCTAATCCATTCAGTGCCCAACCAAGCACTTTTTCTGGGTTTAGTTTTCTTTAAACATATACTGTGTTTGACAAACTGTTCTTATAGAGGTTGTAATATGATATGTAATAGTGTCTATTTAAATCAAATAATTTGGTCCAGTGACTGTTACTGTAATGTACTCCTAGCGGTTCAGTACATCATTATACCCAGCACCTACAATAGACATTGGGGAAGGACATTATTCTCAAACTACGCCATGACTTTTATAGAGGATTTCACATTTCTGTGCGTACCTGAAGGTCAGTAACTTTTGAGTGTTGGGTCCCCAGGCTAGTCGTCCAAACTTGAGCAATGTCAAAAGATGGTTATTTTGGGGGTAAAATTCACTCCAGAATATAGGAAGCAGAAGCCTATGGTATTCTCTAGAACAGGGATCAACAAAATGTTGCCGCGGGATATTTTTTTGTTGTTGTTGAGAGTCAGAGGGCCAGAACTTAATTACAAATAATTTGTAGACTGAAAGTTCACCACAAGAAGCCCAAACAGATATTATATTTGACTAAATAGTAATAATAATTTCAAACCTTGCTTACAACGATCACATATACAGTGCCTTCAGACAGTATTCATACCCCTTCACTTATTCCACATTTTGTTACAGCCTGAATTCAAAATTGATTAAATATATATTTTTATCACCCATCTACACATAATAACAAAGTGAAAACATATTTTTTACAAATGTTTGCAAATGTATTGAAAATTAAATACAGATATCGAATGTACATAAGTATTCAAACCACTGAGTCAATACTTTGCTGAAGCACATTTTGGCAGCGATTACAGCTCGGGGTCTTTCTGGGTAAATCTCAAATTGTGCAACATTTTCCCATTTGTATTCTTCAAGCTCTGTCAAATTTGCTTATTGGTCATTGCTAGACAACCATTTTTAGATCTTGTCATAGATTTTCAAGCAGATTTAAGTCAAAACTGTAACTAGGCCACTCAGGAACATTCACTGTATTCTTGGTAAGCAACTCCAGTGTAGATTTGGCCTTGTGTTTTAGGTTATTGTCCTGCTGAAAGGTGGATTTATCTCCCAGTGTCTGGTGGAAAGAAGAATGAAGCAGGGTTTCTTCAAGGATTTTGCCTTTGCTTAGCTCCACTCCATTTCTTTCTTATCCTGAAAAACTCCCCTTGTCCTTTAATGATGACAAGCATACCCATAACAGCCACCACTATGATTGAAAATATGGAGAGTGGTACTCTGTAATGTGTTGTATTGGATATGCCCCAAACATAACATTTAGTATTCATGACAAAAAGTTAATTGCTTTGCCACATTTTTTTACAGTATTACTTAAGTGCCTTGTGGCAAACAGGATGCATGTTTTGAAATATTTTTATTCTGCACAGGCTTCTTTCTTCGCTCTGTCAGTTAGTGTTGTAGAGTAACTACAATGTTGTAGATCCATCCTCAGTTTTCTCCTATCACAGCCATTAACTCTCAAACTGTTTTAATGTCACCATTGGTCTCATGGTGAAATCCTGAGCGGTTTATTTAGGCTTGCCATAACAAAGGGGTTGAATACTTATTGACTCAAGACATGTCAGCTTTTCATTTTTCAACAAACAAACAATTTTTTTTGTAAAAATGTTAAAGAACATAATTCTACTTTGATATTATGGGGTATTGTGACAAAGGCCAGTAACAAAAAATATAAATGTAATACATTTTTAAATTCAGGCTGTAACACAACAAACTGGAAAAAGTCAAGGAGTGTGAATACCTTCTGAAGGCAAGTCTTTGAATGAATGTGCTTGAGTGGCCCAGCCAGAGCCCGGACTTGAACCTGATCGAACATCTCTGGAGGGAACTGAAAATAGCTGTGCGACAACGCTCCCCATCCAACCTGACAGAGCGTGGGAGGAACTCACCAAATACAGGTGTGCCAAGCTTGTAGTGGCATACCCATAAAGACTTCAGGCTGTAATCGCTGCCAAATGTGCTTCAACAAATTAAAGGGTATGATTACTTTGGTACTTTTTTCTTATTTCTTTTTTTATATACAGTGGGGGGGGGGGGGGGGGGGGGGGGGGGTGTATTTAGTCAGCCACCAATTGTGCAATTTATCCCACTTGTAATCCATTTTAGAACAAGGCTGTAACATAACAAAATGTGGAAAAAGTCAAGGGGTCTGAATACTTTCCGAATGCACTGGATCTCTCATGTGTGGAAATACTTTGGAATACATTTCCTAAATTAAATTACTTTGAGCTTTTTTGCTGGTGTTCTTACTGTTTTTATGTCCAAATAAAACCAAAACAAATATTATATAATGTTTTACTCAGAAAACCAAATAAAATCCCTGCCCTAGGCATTATTTTATTTTTTATTTTTTGCCCAGCAATGTACCTCAGGTTGGTGAGATGTGACTCACCTACTCTAAACAACGTGATTTTTAGCTCTGCTGTGTGGGTTTGTATAGGGATGTCGGAGGGCTTGTAACTCTTATCTCCATTTACCAATGATTTGAATTGACAAAGTAAACAGTTTTGGGTTCTATGCTCGTTAATCAATATCTGGTGTTTTTGTTTGAGCATTTTGAGCCTGCAAAGCCTGTTATTGAGTCTTTATATCAAATCAAATTTGATATCTCAAAGTGCTGTACAGAAACCCAGCCTAAAACCCCAAACAGCAAGCAATGCAGGTGTAGAAGCACGGTGGGTCGGAAAAACTCCCTAGAAAAGCCAAAACCTAGGAAGAAACCGAGAGAGGAACCAGGCTATGAGGGGTGGCCAGTCCTCTTCTGGCCACCCCTTGAAGTGGAGGCAGTGTAAAGATTGGAGGGGGTGCAGCATGATCATTGAGGACGTGTTGGGATTGGGTAGCTGACTAGTGCTAGCTATTCTGCAGCCTGATGGTCTGAGGGTAGAAACAATTTGCCAGTTTTCCGGTATTTGCCATGATGCTTCAGTACTGCCTGAAGCATCATGGGAGAACAGGAGAACAGGGCGTGGCTGGGGTCCCTAATGATCCCCTAATGATCTTCTTGGCCTTCCTGTGACACCTGGTGTTATAGGGTTCCTGTAGGGCAGGCGGTGTGCACCCAATGGTGCTTTTGGCTGCACGTATCACCCTCTGAAGCGCCCTGCGGTCCACGGCAGTGATGCAGCCCGAAAGTATACTCTCGATGGTGCTCCTGTAGAACACTGTGAGAACCCTCGGGGACAGGCCGAATTTCTTCAGCATCCTGAGGTTGAAGAGTCGCTGTCGTGCCTTCTTCACCACGGTGTCCATCTCGTTAGACCATTTCAGCTTCTCTGAGATGTGTACACCAAGATATTTGAAGTTATTGACTTTCTCCACGGCAGCCTCATTGATGAAGATGGGGGCATGTCCAGCCTGTGTCCTCCTGAAGTCCACAGTCAGCTCGTTTGTTTTGCTGGTGTTGAGGGAGAGGTTGTTTACCTGGCACCACGTCTTCAGGTGCCTACCACCTTCCTGTCGGCCTTCTCGTCGTTGTTGGTAATCAGGCCTACTACTGTTGTCGTCAGCGAACTTCATGATGGAATTGAACCTGAGAGGCAACACAGTTGTGGGAAAACAGGAGGGGACTGAGGACAAATAACAATGAGAGAAACTCCCCAAACACTGGTGTGCCAAGCTTATAGTGTCATACCCAAGAAGACTTGAGGCTGTAATCACTGCCAAAGGTGCTTCAACAAAGTACTGAGTAAAGGGTCTGAATACTTGTGTAAATGTCAGATTTCAGTTTTTTTTTGTTTGTTTAGATTGAGGATTTATTTTATTTTTAAAATACATTTTAGAATAAGGCTGTAATGTAACCACAAAATGTGGCAAATGTGAATGGGTCTGATGGAAAAAACGCAAGGTAAATCTCTGGAATGAATGTAAATCATTTAAAAATAATAATAACTTCTGCCTCCTGATACGAACTTCATTTCAGAACGCTAGCACAGCAGATGTTCCTCCTCTCTGTGAGAGTAAGTTGTGAACAGTGTGATGTGTCTAGCTCTCCACTAAGCTCCACAGACAGACTTGGCTATGGGCCTTCTCCGGAATGCTGCTCATATATAATTGATGTGGGTGGTGCCTTTAACAATGAACTGTAACAGCTGTTTAGGAAAGAGGAAGAGATGCGTTATCCGGGGTGGGTGGGTGTGTGGAGTGAAGTGGAGCTTCTCAGCAATGATTAAAAGCAGAGGGTCTGAAATACAATCGCAAACAATGCAAATGACTCTCCCCATCGTGATCTTGAAGTTCATGCCAAACGCAGACTGACTGATATGCTAATGCACATATTCAGCGAGGCTTATTGCAAAGAGAAAGCTGTGCAATTAAAAACAGTGTGGGATGTTTCAATTTAAAATCCTTTGTATTTGAACTTAACTCTACCATAATCTTATTTGTCACATGTGCCGAATACAACCGGTGTAGACCTTACAGTGAAATGCTTACTTACAAGCCGTTAACCAACAATGAAGTTTTAAGAAAACACACTAACACAAAAAAAGTATAAATGAGAATAACAAGTAATTAAGGAGCAGCAGTAAATAACAATAGCGGGGCTATATACAGGGGGAACCGGTACAGAGTCAATGTGCTGGTGTCGAGGTAATTATGTACAGGTAATTATGTACATGCAGGTAGAGTTATTAAAGTGACTATGCATAGATAATAACAGAGTAGTATCAGCGTGGGGGGGGGGGGGGGGGGGGGCAAATTGTCTTTGTAACCATTTATTAGCTGTTCAGGACTCTTATGGCTTGGGGGTATAAGCTGTTTAGAAGCCTCTTCGTCCGAGACTTGGCGCTACAGTACCGCTTGCCGTGCGGTAGCAGAGAGAACAGTCTATGACTAGGGTGGCTGGAGTCCTTGACAATTTTTAGGGCCTTCCTCTGACACAGCCTGGTATAAAGGTCCTGGATGGCACGAAGCTTGGCCCAAGCAGTTGCTATACCAGGCAGTGATGCAACCAGTCAGGATGCCAAATCTTTTCAGTCTCCTGAGGGGTATAGGTTTTGTCGTGCCCTCTTCACGACTGTCTTGGTGTAATTGGACCATGTTAGTTTGCTGCTCCATTACAGCCCTGTCGATGAGAATGGGGGGCGTGCTCGGTCCTCCTTTTCCTGTAGTCCACAATCCTTTGTCTTGATCACATTGAGGGAGAGGTTGTTGTCCTTGTACCACACGGTCAGGTCTCTGACCTCCTCCCTATAGGCTGTCTCATCGTTGTCGGTGATCAGGCCTACCACTGTTGTGTCATTGGCAAACTTAATGATGGTGTTGGAGTCGTGCCTGGCCTTGCAGTCATGAGTAAACAGAGATTACAGGAGGGGACTGAGCACGCACCCCTGAGGGGCCCCATGTTGAGGATCAGTGTGGAGGATGTGTTATTACCTACCCTTAACACCTGGAGTCACTGGTCAGGAAGTCTAGGTTCCAGTTGCAGAGGTAGTCCCAGGGTCCTTAGCTTAGTGATGAGCTTTGAGGGCACTATGGTGTTGAATGCTGAGCTGTAATCAATGAATAGCATTCTCACATAGTTGTTCCTTTTGTCCAGGTGTGAAATGGCTGTGTGGAATGCAGTATAGGGATTGCATCATCTGTGGATCTGTTAGGGTGGTATGCAAATTGGAGGGGGTCTAGGGTTTCTGGGGTAATGGTGGTGTGAGGCATGACCAGCATTTTAAAGCACTTCATAGCTACAGACGTGAGTGCTACAGGTCGGTAGTCATTTAGGCAGGTTATCTTAGTGTTCTTCGGCACCGGGACTATGGTGGTCTGCTTGAAACATGTTGGTATTACAGACTCAGACAGGGAGAGTTTGAAAATGTCAGTGAAGACACTTTCCAGTTGGTCAGTGCATGCTCAGAGTACACATCCTGGTAATCCGTCTGGCCCTGCAGCCTTGTGAATGTTGACCTGTGTAAATGTCTTACTCACATCGGCTGCGGAGAGCGTGATCACACAGTCGTCAGGAACAGCTGATGCTCTCATGCATGTTTCAGTGTTACTTGCCTCGAAGCGAGCATAGAAGTCATTTAGCTTGTCTGGTATGCTCGTGTCACTGGGCAGCTCTCGGCTGTGCTTCCCTTTGTAGTCTAATAGTTTGCAAGCCCTGCCACATCTGACGAGCGTCAGAGCCGGTGTAGTTTGATTCAATCTTATTCCTGTATTGACACTTTGCTTGTTTGATGGTTCGTTGGAGGGCATTGTGGGATTTCTTATAAGCTTCTGGGTTAGAGTCCCGCTCCTTGAAAGCGTCACCTCTACCCTTTTAGCTCAGTGCGAATGTTGCCTGTAATCCATAGCTTCTGGTTGGGGTATGTACGGACGGACGGTCACTGAGTCTGCTAGCAAACCAGTCCTGTAGTTTAGCTTCTGACCACTTTTTTATATAGATTGAGTCACTGGTGCTTCCTGCTTTAATTTTTGCTTGTAAGCAGGAATCAAGAGGATAGAGTTGTAGTCAGATTTGCCAAATGGAGGGTGAGAGTTTTGTATGCGTCTCTGTGTGGAGTAAAGGTGGTCTAAAAAATGTTTTCCTCTCTGGATGCACATTTAACATGCTGATAGAAATGAGGTAAAACTGATTGAAGTTTCCCTGCTTTAAAGTCCCCAGCCACTAGGAGCGCCACCTCTGGATGAATGTTTTGCTTTTGCCAGAATACAGCTCCCTATGTGCAGTTTTAGTGCCAGCATTGGTCTGTGGTGGTATGTAAACAGCTACGAAAAATAACTCTCTAGGTAGATAGTGTGGTCTACAGCTTATCATGAGATACTTTACCTCAGATGAGCAAAACCTCGAGACTTCCTTAGATATTGTGCACCAGCTATTGTTTACATATATGCATTGGCCCCCGCCCTGTGTCTTACCAGAGGCTGCTGTTCTATCCTGCCGACAGTGTATAACCCGCCAGCTATATGTTAATGTCGTCGGTCAGCCACGACTTGGTGAAACATAAGACATTACAGTTTTTAATGTCCCGTTTGTAGGATATACATGCTTTCAGTTCGTCCCATTTATTTTCCAGCGAATGAACGTTAGCTAGCAGGATGGAAGGCAAGGGCAGATTAGCCACTTGTCGCTTGATCCTCATAAGGCATCCTCATCTCTTTCCACGAAACTTACGTTTCCTTTTCCAGCGAATCACAGGGTTTTTGGCCTGGTCGGGTGTCTGTAGTATATCCCTCGCGTCCGACTCAATGAAGAACAACTCCTCGTCCAATTTGAGGTGAGTAATCTCAGTTCTGATGTCCAGAAACTCTTTTCGGTCATAAGACGGTAGCAGCAACATTATGTACAAAACAAGTCATGAACAACGTGGGAAAAAATAACAAAATAGCCTGTTTGGTTAAGAGCCGATATGACTGCAGCCATTCCCTCCAGCGCCATTTTTTCTCCAGGCGTTGCTGCATTATTTAGTCATAATCCTATCCTAGATCTTTATCTACTTGGGCAACCAGTAGCAGACCTGCCAACATGCACGCATTTTGCGTATCAACTACGCAATACTCTGTCCATTTACGCAGGTACGAGATCCGAGTTAAAAGTACGCAGAAATTAATAGGGCCTGATCTGAAATTATGTATGCCCTGCAAAGAAATACAATATGCAACTTTACGTAGGCTAAAACACCATATTCTTCTAGCTAACAGTGTTCAGATTCCCTTTGCGGTAGCCAATTTAAGCTTTGTGTAGCCAGTTTGCGATCTCTGTCGATGCGATCATTTGTTTTTGTGTTTTCAAAATGATTTTGCTTTGAGTGTTAATTATGAACCGTGTTTAAAAAGCCATCAGACTCACAAACAGCAAACGTGCGGGGCAAGAAACCCCCAATTCGGCTCGTGCTACATCTCCAATTTGCCATGTGCTTCTGGTACTACTGGCATGATACAGGGTTGGCAGGTGTGTAATAGTTTTAAGTGCTTTGTTAGGCTATTGGTTCTCGACCAACCCACTAGTACATCTGCAGCAGCAGGGGTTATTAGTGTGTGATGCATTGGCATGCACATCAGGGTTTCCGTCAGGAAAATCTGGCGCTGGACAACGTGATCGGCAAGATTTTAATTTACCTGACATCCATATGCATTGGGTGTGTAATGCATTAGTGTGTCCACCCACTGTTCTCCAAATCGCATGTGGATTATTGTAATTCATTTGAACAGAATAGAAATTAGCCTGTTAAATTGTAACAAAATAAAGTATAATGATGTTCTTATACCAACAAGACAGGTTTTTATTGAAAATCAAAACATTGCCTGTTGCATCTGCATCCCTGCTGCAAATCATAATTGAATATAATGTATACTTTATCAGGCTCCCGAGTGGCGCAGCAGTCTTAAGGCACAGCATCTCAGTGCTAGAGGTGTCATTACAGACACCCTGGTTCAAATCCAGGCTGTATCATAACCGGCCGTGATTGGGAGTCCCATAGGGCGCCGCACAATTGGCCCAGCATTGAACGGGTTTTCCGGTGTATGCCGTCATTGTAAATAAGAATTTGTTCTTAACTGACTTGCCTAGTTAAAGAAAGGTTACGTTTAGAAAATGTTTTATAGAAAATTTAAAAAACATTTGGCCTAGAAGAACTAGTCACCTACACAGTAATAAAACACATCTTCAAAATATATTTGTTTAATATAATTTGCGAATTATATTTCCTATAGGCTATTTGTATGAACATTTTAATAAATAACAAAAAACAGCTGTTTTCAAATACAATCTAGACCTCTAATACAATCCAGGCCCAATAAATAACAAAGAAATGGCTGTCTATGAACACCAGGGCCAGCCGGTCATGGCTAGAAGTGATCCAGCTTTTGTCAAATAAACATCAGATTTGACTTTTCGTTGCTGGTTAGGAGAATTTAACCTGGAAAATTAGGTTACGGTTAGGAAAAGGTTTAGGGTTAGGATTATCTACACTCAACAAAAATATAAGCACAATATGTAAAGTGTTGGCCCCATGTTTCTTGAGCTGAAATAAGAAATCCCAGAAACGTTACATAAGCACAAAAAGTATATTTCCGCTCAAATTTTGTGCACAAATTTGTTTAAATCCCTGTTAGTGAGTGTTTCTCCTTTGCCAATATAATCCATCCACGTGACGGGTGTCGTATATCAAGAAGTTGATTAAACAGCATGCTCATTAAACAGTTGCACCTTGTGCTGGGGACAATAAAATGTGCAGTTTTGTCACACAACACAATGCCACAGATGTATCAAGTTTGAGGGAGTGTGCAATTGGCATGCTGACTGCAGGAATGACCACCATAACTGTTGCCAGAGAATTGAATGTTAATTTCTCTACCATAATCCGCTTCAACATTGTTTTAGATTATTTTGAAGTGCATCCATCTGGCCTCACAACTGCAGACCGTGTGTATGGTGTCGTGTGGGCGAGCGGTTTGCTGAGTTCTGAACAGAGTGCCCCATGGTAGCATAGGGGTTATGGTATGGGCAGGTATAAGCTACGGACAACAAACACAATTGAATTTTATCATGGTAATTTGAATGCACAAAGATCCCGTGATAGGATCCTGAGGTCCGTTTTTGTGCCATTCATCAGCTGCCATCCTCATGTTTCAGCATGATAATGCACTGCCCCATGTCCCAAGGTTCTGTACACAATTCCTGGAAGCTGAAAATGTCCCAGTTCTTCCATGGCCTGAATACTCACCAGACGTGTCACCCATTGAGCATGTTTGAGATGATCTGGATTGACGTGTACAACAGCGTGTTCCAGTTCCCGCCAATATCCAGCAACTTCACACAGACGTTGAAGAGGAAAGGGACAACATTCCACAGGCCACAATCTACAGCCTGATCAACTCTATACAAAGGAGATGTGTAGTGCTGCATGAAGCAAATGGTGGTCACCAGATGCTGACAGATTTTCTGGGTCTGTGACAAACGGATGCATATCTGTATTCCCAGCCATGTGAAATCCATAGATTAGGGCCTAATTCATTTGTAAATTTACTGATTTCTTTATTTGAACTGTAACTCAGTAAGATCTTTGTAATTCTTGCATGTTGCGTTTACATTTTTGTTCAGTATAACATGCAAAACAATTGAACTTTTGACATTAATTTGACAAAAGCTGGACTCGTTCTCGCCGTGACCAGGCTGGCCCTCCCCATTCCCGCTGCGATTCAGCACCACAGCAGTGGAAAGAGGACACTCTAGGTGGTCACAAAATTATCAATTTATAAAACTGATGTTTTACAATCCAATTTTATTTTACTTATTTGTCTAGGCAAGTCAGTTAAGAACCAATTCTTATGATGACGGCCTACCCCGGCCAAACCCTCCCCTAACCTAGACGACGCTGGGCCAATTGTGTGTGATATAGCCCGGGATCGAACCAGGGTCTGTGGTGACGCCTCTAGCACTGAGATGCAGTGCATTAGACCACTGCCCCACTCGATATGTAAATAAACTATATTCGTTAAGGTTGGTTCATTGAGAAAAATCTTATTTTACAATGCTCTTCTGAAATGAGTCCCGTGCCATGCATTTATGAAAGCACTTGTTTCCAAAGCTTAAACTATATCTCTCTTTTTATCATTCTATTGAATGATGTTAATAAATGTTTTATTGTAATTTGAGCTATCGTGGGATCGTGATTCATGTCATGTGTGATATACGTGGTTTAGTGATAACAACTCTGTTTCCTGCTATAGGCAGTTGGCTGCCTAGTGATTGCAACATTGTAATTCTTCAATGTGAGTACTTGGCGACAATGTTTCTTTTCCAAGTGCTACTGAATAAGCTAAACTGAAATGCACCAATTGCGCATGATACATACAATTCCTCGAGTCTATCAATCTATTCCAAATCTTTGTACTATTCATGACACATCCGCGGCGTATGTTGATCTTGCCTTGGGCGGCAGCTGAACTGCTAGGACTGTGCCTGACGTACACAATCATTTGCCTCTAATTTACCTGCGTTTGCGGCAGACCTTGGCCTGCTCAAAGTGAGCCGTTGCTGTTGGGAAATCAAAGATGTCCTTCTCCTTGCAGCAGCTTGTGATGCATATCAGCCTCGTTACTTTGTCCTCAAGAAGGCGTGATCTTGAAGCCGTCTTTACTCTGTTTTGAAGAAGGAATCCCCTCTCGGCGGGCACACTGAACACGGGGATAATCAATACAATCTTTGCCAATTTTGCCCAGTCTGGATACACTTAGCTGAAGTCCCTTATGAGAACCTCACGTCTTTTGCGGAAGTAAAAATAGAAACACACACACCCGACACTGATTTCCAAGCAGCTTGTGGATTTATTAGCCTATGAAGTATATTTACCTTTGAAGTTGGAGAACATCGACTAGTATTTCCATCAATGGAAAAAAACATTATTTTGCAATGTATTATTTTTTTCTTCCAGACAATTTGTCCGGCAACAATTTTATTTATCGACTTTTCATTTATTTTATCGGCCAAAAGCCGACATTTACCGGCTAATGGAAATCCTGCCGGGACTATACCAGTATCGTGACACTCATTAGTGTTGTTTTCCTTGCCAAGATACTAAGCGGATTAAACTTCTTTAGGAAAAAAGC
This sequence comes from Oncorhynchus clarkii lewisi, assembly GCF_045791955.1. NCBI lineage: Eukaryota > Metazoa > Chordata > Actinopteri > Salmoniformes > Salmonidae > Oncorhynchus > Oncorhynchus clarkii. The sequence goes on from NC_092152.1 coordinate 55,913,917, forward strand.
CCTAATGTTGATATTCAGTTTTCCAAGCTAATAGCACACAATATTTTACATACAGCAGGTTTTTAAAGGACCAAAGAGTTTGGTGTTGTTTGTATTTTCATTTTTGCCACCCCAAAAATATTGAGATACTGCTATCGTCACAGACCTAGTTCAGATGCTAAGATTGCGTGATGTATTTTCGCCCTTGCAGAGTAATTGGTGGTTACAAGCAGATTGCATTAAGTGTGGAACCATGCCGATAAAGTGGAACATTTTCAAAGGCCCCGCTCTCTATTCTCTTGCTAAATCAATTGGTTTTTGGAACAGTGCGTTCACATCAAGACTCTTGCACTCATGGAAAGCTAGCCATATTCTTACAAAAAGTGTAAAACCAATGTGTCCTCAGATGTCTTGTAGAGTGGTTGGGGCATGGAGGAAGTGGGATAGGAAATGTCCAAGGAGCGATTACATTGCCCATCCGCTGATTTAGTTATTTTCCCCTATTAATGACATTTGGGATGGAAAAGGTGGCACCTCTCTTCACTGTTACAGTGAAAGTGACGTATTTTATTCCCCTGCCATTTCTATCACAAAGTTGGTACCAGACATGCTTTTCATGCAGTGTTATAACTTTGTTGTTTTCAGTTGAAATCTGTCTGGTACTTTTTGACCTTGCTTGCCTAGACTTATTTGTTCTGTGACACACATTGTCTGCTGTCTTTCGCAAATCCAACCCATATGCCTGCTGGGGGAGTAGAGTTTACAAGTCAGCATCCTCCAAAAAACTCAACTGAATGGCCAGGAAGCTCCCATCTTCTCCTCCCAGACCTGTCCTAGATTAGGAAACATAAGAGTGGGGGCACAAATATTGCTCTCCTCTCATCCCGACTTAGTCAGAGCTTTGCACCATTACTGGCAGAATATCTCGCCTGAGAGTGGCTGAAGGGGAAAGCTAATTTGTAGTGTGACACAAACTGCCAGATCATGTTTGGAGAGAGGGCGAGGGTGCAAGAGGAAGCTGGCAGAGGGGCATCCTCTGTCCTCAACGAAAATGTGATTTTACCAGTCTGGGAGTTGAGTAATGAGTGGTTGAAATTGTATGGCCATGCAGGACAAGTGATGTCGATTTGATCGATGACATGATATGGCACAACGGAGTGCCTTTTAAAAAACTCAGGTCAGCTATAGTATTCACGAAGCCGAGAACAGTTTAAGAAAGAATGTCCATAGTTCCATCACCTGACAAAGCCATCCGTCCTATGGATGTTTGCCATAGGACTGTTCTCTTAAAATGCAAATCACAGTATGTTGGCAGCGATGGCAGGAAGCTGGGCCAATTTTATTGCTGAGAGGCTTTGAGGTTTAATTTCGCAGTAAATAAATGTATTAGTTTAGCATTTGAATGTGAAAGCGTATTGACAATATAAAATATCCCTTTTAATTTTGACAATCATCCACTTATCCCACATTCTGTGTATGAGACAAATAAATAAATCTTACGCAACACACAACATTTTGATTATTGTTGCTTTAGATTGTTGTTTGTCAGAAAGGCCAGCCATTCATTTTAATTAGGCTACTTAATAGTAAGTAATAATGGTTTCTTGCTACAGTAATATGGTTACTCCACTTTAGCTGTTGTTGATATTGTTGTTGTTAATATATTTTCATGCTTGGACAGTGTAAGTCATGGGAATTGTACTGCTTTTTGGTAGTATTTTTAAAGTGTTTTTTAAATGTAGTCTACATGGTTTAATTTATACGGAGCCACAGGCGATAACTGAAATCTGGAACCGTGTAGACAAATGTTATCTGGAGGCTAGTGAACTTTCTCAACATTTGAATCGACAACTGTGCTCAACTCTCTCAATTACTCATACATTGCACATTGTGTACCCTGTGCAAGTTAAGTGTATTTGTTTGTGAAAGCACAAATGGACTTACACAATTCGCTGCTTCACGCCTACTCTGTCCATTTAGCTTTGCTTGACGGATTGAGCTCATAAAGCTGAGAGGAAAACACCGGGTCTGCCGTCTGGGCCCCGGCCCTACATTGCTACTACTTCACTGCTTTACTTAATTAACATGGCCCACCTTAAATCTTCCCTACAAGCAGCTGTGATCACCCCTTGTATGGGCCATATACACTATGCAGTGTCCACCCCTCAGCCATCACCATGGTCCTCACTGGACTCAAGTAGACCCACTGGAATTGGTTCCATGACAGACATCCTTGGGCTAGGTTATTGGAAGGAGAACTGCTCCCTCAACCAAGATGTACGCAGGGAATGACCAGCTAGAGGAACTGGAGCATTGTCTGCTTGCAGCTAACTGACGATATCCCTCTTCTGCCTGCTGTATGTGACCCATTTGTTCACTTTGACACAGCTTTGCCATAAGGGTGCTCTTTCTTTATATAAGAAACACTAACACTTTTATACTCATAATTGGGACCCTTCTCTTTTAGAAAAGCCTTTTAGTTGTTGAATGGATAATACAATATCAATACAATGACATTGCCAATGCACTTGTTGATAGTTTCCCCTCTAAAAACGGAATGCATTTTATTTAGCCTATTTCCATCAATACATCAAGTTGTCAGTATAGTCATTACCAGTATTATTTCCCTTCTTACAGTGTCTCAACACTTGGAGGAGAGTTAGGTGTTAATATAGCCGCTGCTCTCAGCCTGCTTTGAGAAATGACTTAATCATGTTTTGGATTGTATATTCCTCTAGGGAGACAGGAAGGGATTATGTCGGGTGTTGGAATGTAACATTAAGATCAATGCCAAAATAAGTATTCAAAAGACACACACACACAAAAAAAAAACTTTTGGTAAATATTTTGAACAGACTGAAATTAGCATTTGTTTTTTTTGCAATGCTGTCTGGTAGTTTATTGGAAGTGGGAACTATTCTTTTTTTTTCCTTTGCCGGTGCAGCTGTCTGAGACATGCTAGATCTGTAAATGTATCAATTTACTATGTCAATGCAATGTGGACTAGCTTAGGGGGGGAAAAATATGACTGAATGATAATGTGAACTTTTCTTCTCCTTGCGTACTCCCTCCAAGCTTCTGAGACATTCACCTGTTTACAATGTGGGCTCTTTGTATAGCTGATGTGCACCAGACATGTACACTGTAGGACATGTGTGAAACTGAATGGTCATATCACATCAGTGCCTCTCCTCCTGCCACTGCAGCCTCTGTCAATGTGCTGGTGCAGAACTGCAAGATCTACAATGACGCCAGCTGTGACATCTCTGCAGACGGGCAGCTCCTGGCCGTGTTCATACCCAGCAGCCAGCGGGGCTTCCCAGATGAGGGCATCCTGGCTATCTACTCTCTGGCGCCTCACAACCTGGGAGAGATGCTCTACTCCAAGAGATTCGGTGAGTCATTGTCTCTCTAAAGCACGTGTCAAACTCATTCTACAGAGGGCCGAGTGTCGCTCCTCCCGTGTACTTGATTGAAATTGAAAGGGAAAAAACAAAACCAGCAGACCTTAGGCCCTTCATGGAATGAGTTTGACACCCCTGCTCTGAAGTAACATGGTGGTCCATGAGCCAGGCCCCTGAATTTGGGTCGTCAGGCTCACGTGGGCTGTCTCATAGTGATGTTTTGAAGGTCTGTGTCCCTGGAGTTGGAAAATGAGGTGTTAGCAGTAACTTTCTGTGTGTTGTTACTCTTTAACCCCTCCATCCCATTCATTTTTCCCATAGGGATTTTACCCCATGACAGTCAGTATACAACACATGATTAGTAACTTATACCCTTTAATCATGGGAAAGCTTAGATCAGAAACATTTTCAGAATGTTCGGGTCAACAGAACTTTGACCTTTTTAGGGTACATGTCAGAATTATTTGTATAAATGGATTTAAAAAGGAAACTTTGTTTGACAGGTGGTTTTAAAATGTCATGCAATTACATTATATAATATAACCAACTTTGAAAGCACCAGCTATAACTATTGTCCATATGCCACTGACATCAGAATGTTGGAAGTTTAGCCATAAAATTATATGTAATGGATAGGAATTGGCATTTGAAATTGTCACTATTTGCATAATATACATGTTTTAAAGACGTTATTAAAAAAAATAAAAAAAATAAATGTTCAATGGGGACTTGCTCGTGTGACTCAGGAGAAGTGGTGCGCTCTGCTTATTGTTTCAGCACAGAATGGTGGGGGAGGGCGGGAGAGGAGCAGGGGCTGGTGTGTCTGACACAGAGAAGAAGAAAGTAGCCAAACCGACTCGCACAAATTAGACAAACTTGTTGCTATGATAGACAACCTATCATCTCATTCCTGCATTAACTCCATAGAAGCCTTTTTTACAATATGGCCACCAAACAACTCAATGGGATCTTCTTGGATAATTTCACATGACCATACCTATATGAAATATAATTGTAGTAAGCCCAAAAATATCTTCACATGCTCATAGTGATGTAGAATACACAACCTCGGCCTCCCGGGTGGCGCAGTGGTTAAGGGCGCTGTACTGCAGCGCCAGCTGTGCCATCAGAGTCCTGGGTTCGCGCCCAGGCTCTGTCGTAACCGGCCGCGACCGGGAGGTCCGTGGGGCGACGCACAATTGGCCTAGCGTCGCCCGGGTTAGGGAGGGCTTGGTCGGTAGGGGTGTCCTTGTCTCATCGCGCACCAGCGACTCCTGTGGCGGGCTGGGCGCAGTGTACGCTAGCCAAGGTGGCCAGGTGCACGGTGTTTCCTCCGGCGCATTGGTGCGGCTGGCTTCCGGGTTGGATGTGCGCTGTGTTAAAGAAGCAGCGGCTTGGTTGGTTGTGTATCGGAGGACGCATGACTTTCAACCTTCGTCTCTCCCGAGCCCGTACGGGAGTTGTAGCGATGAGACAACAATTGGATACTACGAAATTGGGGAGAAAAAGGGGTAAAATTAAAAAAAAAAAAAAGAATACACAACCTCGTGAGCCATCAATATGAACATGTTAAATTACTCACCTAATTCTGGCAAGAATTTGCCCAAAAACCTGTCTGAATTGCTGATTATGGTCAATAATGGCAATATTTAATCTTCAAACATGTAAAAATGGATATGAACAGTACATGTGAATAGTTATGGATGTGAGCTGATTACAATTATATACTATTAACTGTTTACATAAAACAGAGGACCAGAAACTTGACTCGTACATTTAAAATTCCATAGGAATGTTTTCACCTGATGATGAGAGCAGCAAACCATTACACGTAGTTACTCTAAATGAAGATGTATTCTTACTATGGGGCCATAGCAGATTGGTCTGTTACTAGAATAGTAAAAGTAATATAATTGGCCTCAACAGGCCCAACATTGGATTTTACATCATTGTAATGGAATGTATGGGGCAGGTTTATAGTTCTCATAATAAAAGCAGTTACTAGGATAACATTGTATATCATTTTAATCAGCTCTCATCCTATGACTATTCACATTTTATAGTTTTTTTTAATTTAACTAGGCAAGTCAGTTAAGAACAAATTCTTATTTACAATGACGGCCCTGACCAACGCTGGGCCAATTGTGCGCCGCCCAATCACGGCCGGTTGTGATACAGCCTGGAATCGAACCTCTAGCACTGAGAAGTAGCCTTAGACTACTGCGCCACTCGGGAGCCGAGTAAAATGTACACTGCCGTGTTTGAAGATGAAATATAAAGTCTGTGTATTGTAAGTATTATATTAAGCATGAAGATTGATAAAGGCAAATTTTTATTTTTTTATTTTACCTTTATTTAACTAGGCAAGTCGGTTAAGAACAAATTCTTATTTTCAATGATGGCCTAGGAACAGTGGCCTAACTGCCTGTTCAGGGGAAGAACGACAGATTTGTACCTTGTCAGCTCGGGGGTTTGAACTTGCAACCTTCCGGTTACTAGTCCAACGCTCTAACCACTAGGCTACCCTGCCGCCCCTAAATTAAAGCTTTAATCTAGGCAACACTTTTTTATTGGTAATTAGATATGGGAATGTGGGAGGCCTACTTATTTAGCTTAGCCATAAATACAAAACAAATTATTTTGAGCAGGTCTGGGCCCAAAGTAGCTGTGAAAACTGTAATTTACAGTTCAGCTACTCTCACGAGTAGTACAAACACTTACCAGTCATTTAAGACTAGGCAATAGCTTAATCAAGTACACAAATATAGCTTTTAGATTAACCGGTGCAGGCTGCATTCAACTGAGGGAGACTCCATTTTGGATATACTCCAGATTCCTAACTGGATAATAGCATTGGTTTCCAAATGGTTGCCTTTAATGAGAGAGTTTGTTTTACTGTATGTTTCTCAAGTGGGAACAAACATTCAACTGTCGTCAAAAACCATTAATTAAGAAATACTTAACTGGTTTGTTAGGAAATTCTACTGACTTGCATTAACCTGCTTGGACAGTATCAATCTAAGGCATCAGAGAAGGCAGGAAAGTTTAATTTAATGGTTCCTGTTGTCTGTTATTTATAGCTGCTGAGTCAGAGACATTCAGAATGCAATCCCAATTATCTATAAAGCAATTTACAGTATAGAGTGTTTCAGTCAGACTTTTAAATACTGTTTTTAGGCCCTCGTGTAAAACCATGACAAAGGTGTTCAATAGTTGCTTTAAGTTTATATGCCAAACACATCCATGCTCAACATAAGTAGCCTAACCATCTGTTCTTTGTCTAGGTCCTAATGCCATCTCTGTCAGCCTGTCCCCGATGGGCCACTACGTGATGGTGGGCTTGGCCTCCCGCAGGATCCTGCTCCATCACACTACAGACCACATGGTAGCGCAAGTGTTACGCCTGCAGCAGCCCCATGGTGGAGAGACTTCCATGAGGGTGAGTTTGGCCAACGTTAATCCTTTGGAATTTCACGGAACAACAACAGTATTATGCCATTTATTTGTGCTTTCATCAATGCATCTTGATTCAGCTTTATTTGAATTGAACTTGAAAATGGCAGCAAGAACCTAGACCCAAATCACCGGTGAGCATCCGCAGGGTGACAGTAACAAAATGAAACCGCCCACATCTGGAGGTAAAGGAGATTGTAAATGATAAGCTACTTCTGGCTGGCAAAGAGTACGACTCTTTATAAATAGCTACTTTAACGCTGTCATTTTTGGGGACAAACAATTGATTTTCACCCCATTATCTAACCAACTGAGGAGGAACGTGAGACACAGACATTACAATTCAATACAGTAGCTCAATTAATACCCTCGCAGCTCCAGCCCTCTCACAATGGCCAGCCAGATTAGCAACCCCAAACAAACAAACCAGCGATGGCAGAGCCTGCGTTGACTCTACTTTAACTGGATTCTGATGGTACCAAATATCTTTATTGATCTGCTTTAGAATGTTTTTGCTCCAACACGATTGGAATAGAAAATGGGCTTACAATCAATGAGAGTATTTTTCACATGCCTCCAGGTGCTGACTCTAGCCTTTTATATTCCAGCTGTACAAAGTGATCTTGTGTAATGGAGAAACTTCTTGGGGTCTAGCCAAAGTAGAATCATGGTTATGCACATTTCATTTAGTCTTTAATCTACCCCATGATCTCTCATGGCCCTTTGGCAGACCACAGTACAGTGTTTTCCCTTTCCTCTTTCAGAGGAACTTCTGCTGTCTGCTGATGGTCTTGATGATCTAAGCTCAACAGCACTGTGAAACATTTCATTCTCCCTTTTCATTTGTGTTTTTTATAGTCATGATTACTGTTTAGAGAATGCACCACACCGTTTACACAGTCTCACAATGGTCCACTCTTAAATAGTAATGAAGAGTCTTTGAAAGTGTTCTGTGTTTGGTGGCTCAGTATGTGACTCTGTTTTGGCTGGACATGTATCAGAATGTAGCAGGGGATGTGGTAGGTGGTGTGTGAAGGATGAGGGGTAAAGTGTTTATGATGCAAGGCTTGGAGCCAGGGTTCCATCTGTGACATCCCAGTGACCCAGAACACAGCCCAGTGTCCCATGGCCACCCCAGATCCAGCCCTCAGAGGGCCTGATGAAAGCAGGAAGCAGGACCCACTGCCTGGGCAGCCTCTAATGACTTGGCTGAGTAAACAACATCAGGGTGCCACTTTGATGTTGTCTTTCTGTCTCTCCCACTGCCTCTTGCTGTTAGTGAGACTGTTCTCCGTCCCACCCCATTTTTGAAGATGCCATGCAGCCCTGGCAAACTAGGCTACATGATAATTGAGATGACGTTTTAACTTTTTTTTGGGGGGGGGGGGGGGGTGCAGCACCAGTGGCTTTTCTAACTCCAAACTTCTCACATTGCCAATGGTGAAATTGTTGTGACATAAGTTTTCTAACTGAACAGTTACATAGTCTGAAGAGAGCCGTAATTATCCAAAATCTAATAGAACAAATTGGGAATGTTTTTGTTTTTAAAGCTGCCACATGGTGCATAAAAGCCCATGTCTGATTTGACATGGAACTAAAAGGCGTTTTGCTCAAAGAGTTTTGGCTCTCGTTAATAACTTGGCTAGGACCATCACATAATTGAAATTTGTATTACTCTTACAGAATTTCCACATGGGCACATATTGTAAATTTAATCAAAGCCTATTGGATGATAACTTGTTTTAGGACAGAATCATTTATAATGGACTTTTCCCCATCATAACATAGGTACAGCAGATCCCATTATTGAATGGGACACTTTTAAATGTGCCTTTAGAGGCCATGCAATTCAGTACTCATCTATAACACAAAAGCAATTTAGGTCAAAAGAGTCCATATTAACAAAGGAAATGGAAGGACTAACAGCACAGATAGATAGAAAAAGAAAACTGTACCATAAAGGGTCACAATAAGTTAGAGGATAAACAAAAAGAAATGGAGGAACTTATTCAAGAAAATATATTATAAAAAAAAGCGAACTGGATGCAATATGGCAAAAAAAAAAGTCTGGGCTGAATGGCATACCAGTGGAAGTAACCTTTTTTGATATACTCAGAGGACCGTTATTGGCATGCTTTAACCACTACGATATGAATGGTAGATTATCAGACACACAAGGTAAGATTTCATTATTACTGAAATAGGATCCAAGTTGTAAATATTAAAGATCCAGTCCATTTGAAATATTGGAGGCCCCTTACACTTCAGTGTTCTAGCAAAATGCTTAACGCGTAGAATTAAAAGGTATTGCTGGAAATTATTCATCCTAATCAGTACTGGAAACAATATAACACTATGAAAAATCTGGGAAACCAGGCCTGTTAATCATAGCTTACTTTGAAAAGACCTTTGATAATGTACAACTGGAGTTTATATATAAATGCTTAGAATATTTCAATTTCGGAAGATCTCTAATGAAATGAGTTAAAGTTATGTATACTAACCCTATGTGTAAAAAGTAAATAATGGCTACTTCTCAGAAAGTTTTAAACTGCCAAGAGGAGTGAAATAAGGTTGTCCACTATCGGCATATCTATTTATTATTGCAATCAAAATGTTAGCTGTTTAAATCAGATCCAAAAATAATATTGAGGGGTTAGAAATTCAGGGCTTAAAAACATGTCGTTGATTGTTTTTTTTTCTCCACAATTTGGATCCCTCCACAGCCTCATAGAGGATACTTTTTTCTAACTTCTCTTGATTTAAACCAAATTATGATGTGTACTTTATTACGTAATGGATCACAAAAAAATGCAACTTTTACATTACTGTGTAGTTTACCAAATACAATTGTCTGATGGGGATGTGGACATACTCCCGTAAGAAAGAAATTCTCACTCCAATGAATTTTAATAGAAAGTAGATAAGATCTTGCTACCATGGAAAGGAAAATACATGTCTATTTGTTGGACAATCACCCTGATTTAACTCTTTAGTCATATCACAGTTTACCTATTTGCTTATGGTCTTACCTACACCTAGCGACCGTTTATTTTTTTATATGAGCAAAAAAAAAAAAAATCTGTTGCCCCTGCATTAAAGACCAAAATTGGTTGAAAATTGTGATAAATATACCAGTTTCATTTAAGGACCAAACAATTGACACCTGTGCCATATAGATTGCAAAATAGTTGGGAAGAGATTTTCGATGTACTGATTCCATGGCACATGGTTTGTGAACTGATACGCAAAACAACGCTGAATTCAAAACGTAGAATTTTTCAATTTAACTAAATTCTTGCAACCAATAGAATGTTATGTACAGTGCCTTTGGAATGTATTCAGACCCCTTGCCTTTTTCCGCCAGACGGCTTAGAGTGGCCAGACGGCTTTCTACCATAAAAGCCTGATTGATGGAGTGCTGCGGAGAATGATGTCCTTCTGGAAGGTTCTCCCATCTCCACAGAGGAACTCTAGAGCTCTGTCAGTGACCATTGGGTTCTTGGTCACCTCCCTGACCAAAGCCCTTCTCCCCCGATTGCTCAGTTTGGCCGGGCGGCCAGCTCTAGAAAGAGTCTTGGTGGGTCCAAACTTCTTCCATTTAAAAATGAGGCCACTGTGTTCTTAGGGACCTTCAATGCTGAAGAAATGTTTTTGTACCATTCCCCAGATCTTGCCTCAACACAGTCTTGTCGCGGAGCTCTGTGGATAATTCCTTCGACCTCATGTCTTGGTTTTGAGCTGACATAACCTGTCAACTGTGGGGACCTTAGATAGCTGGGTGTACCTTTCCAAATCATGTCCAATCAATGAATTTACCACTCCAAGTTGTAGAAACATTTCAAGGATGGTCAATGGAAACCAGATGCACCTGAGCTCAATTTCGAGTCTCATAGCAAAGGGTATGAATACTTATGTTAATAAGAAATTTAAAAAATAGCATAATTGCTTTGTCATTATGGGGGTATTGTGTGTAGATTGCTAATATTTAATCAATTTTAAAATAAGGCTGTAATTTAACAAAATTAGGAAAAAGTCAAGCGGTCTGAATATTTTATGAAGGCAGTGTATTTAACAGGGCTGGGATTTAACCTTCCCAGCCCTGCAGATTATGCTGCGAAGAGGCAGAATCATTAGATCATTTATTTTGGTACTGTCCATATGTAGCTTGTTTTTGTTCACAGATCCAGGAATGGCTGAAGAATTGCAACATTTACCTAGAGCTAACGCTGCAGATGGCAATACTGGGTGATTTGGAAAATAATATAATACTTTTAGCAGAAATATTTATCTTTAATTTACAGTCAGTGGAAAATATGAGAATAGAAAGGTTCAGAACTTTTGTGAAGCATCACTGTACAGTTGAAAAATCCAATATATGGATGGTGTTAAGAGATAGATGGGAGGGGTTTGAATGGAGCTGAAGGGTGGGACTAATAACAAAAAGATAGCAAATTTAAAATATTCTTTGTCTGTAACATGTATAACTTTTGTGAAACGGCACAGTTAAAAATATATGGCAAATATACAGTTGAAGTCGGAAGTTTACATATACCTTAGCCAAATACATTTAAACTCAGTTTTTCACAATTCCTGACATTTAATCCTAGTAAAAGTTCCCTGTCTTAGGTCAGTTAGGATCACCAGTTTATTTTAAGAATGTGAAATGTCAGAATAATAGTAGAGAGAATGATTTATTTCAGCTTTTATTTCTTTCATCACATTCCCAGTTGGTCAGAAGTTTACATACACTCAATTAGTATTTGGTAGCATTGCTTTTAAATTGTTTAACTTAGGACAAACGTTTCGGGTATCCTTCCACAAGCTTCCCACATTAAGATGGGTGAATTTTGGCCCATTCTTCCTGACAGAGCTGATGTAACTGAGTCAGGTTTGTAGTCCTCTTTGCTAGCACACGCTTATTCAGTACTGCCCACAAATGTTCTATAGGATTGAGGTCAGGGCTTTGTGATGGCCACTTCCAATACCTTGACTTTGTTGTCCTTAAGCCATTTTGCCACATCTATTTTGTGAAGTGCACCAGTCCCTCCTGCAGCAAAGCACCCCCACAATATGATGCTGCCACTCCTGTGCTTCACGATTGGGATAGTGTTCTTCAGATGGAGGTTTTCACTCATGCCTCTCATCTTTTTAAGTGGGAGAACTTGCACAATTGGTGGCTGACTAAATACTTTTTTTTGCCCCACTGTAGCAAACGGGGAATGTGTTTGATGTGTTCTCAATTTGTAAGTTGAACATTTTGCATTCTCTGCGAGCACATCTGACACACCGCCCAAGTTATGGCAGCATAGACTGTCCAATAAGGCTCTCTGAGCTGACAGCTCTTATGCAGATCCCCAATTATGCTGTCTTGCTCCTACGTTTGGAGATGAAGCAAACAGCTTTTACCCTCCTCCTTTGTTATTTCTCCGTATTTTGTCTCGGAGTGGTGTAAAATGTATGCAGATGTAGACAGACGGGTAAATGTGGTCATTCGTCTTCGCTTCACAAGGTAGGAGGCAGACAGTAGTACCCGTGTCAGTCACCTGATATGGCTGTCATAGCAGCAGTTTTGGCCAGTCATATTGAGAAGTGGCGTGACAAGCCAAGGTGACTGCTCTTAAATGGGCACTCCCAACAACGTCTCTTCTGAACTTGATTCATTGAGGGAACAGCCAACCGTTAAGACAGGGAGCTGCTCGACTCAACAACTCTAATCTGCATTTCAGCAGACAGACTAAAGTTCTAACATTGTTCTGCTATTCCCGCACTAGTACCGGATTATGTCTCAGGTTCTGAATTCTCGGGTTAATTGATAACCAATATATTAACATGAAATTAATGAATAAGTTATAACATGCTAATCTAACGTGAAAGATAAAGCTCATTAGAAGACTAATGCAATACAATTATTTTTAGTATTTTTGTTGTTAGGTTGTATCATATCGGGACAAAAGTGGTACTCTTTGCTCTGTCTGTAATCTATTTATTTCCGTATGTCCCCATTCCCCCCTAGAGAATGTTTGATGTGGTGTACCCCATGGCTTCTGATCAGCGGAGACACGTCAGCATCAACTCGGCCCGCTGGCTCCCAGAACCTGGCTTGGGGCTTGCATACGGTACCAACAAGGGAGACCTAGTCATCTGCAGACCTGTGTAAGTCTGCACTATGCACTCTATATACCTCTGTTTCTCTCTTTTTTGCCTTCCCTCTCGCACAGTGCAATCTGCCCCTGGCTTAGAGACCTAAGTTTGTCCTCACTACCTCTTCTCTCACTACCACAGTATGTTTAAATCAGGAGTGGCCTGTGGCTAGATTTCTCCCTAAGCACCTTTCTCTATATGTCAGGTATTTGTTTTACATTTGTACGGAAACAGTGAAAAACTAATAGCCAATTAGTGTGTATTCCCTCCCCGCTTTAGATATCCGTTTCTGTTGAGGACAAGAATCCCCTCATTTGTGTGGTTACCTAATGGCCCTTAAGAGGGTCCCAGTGCTCATGGCTTTAAAGCCTTTAGCATTCGGGAAGGCAGGCAGCAGCTCCCACCCACCCACGGCAGGCAGGCAGGCATGCAGGGCAGGGCAGGAAGAGTTGGATCGATGGAGCGCCCACTGACTTATTCAGCCAGCTGTCATCAGCTAAGTCAAGTCAGAGGAGCGTGTTCTCGCTCAAGTTCAAAAAGTTTTTCAGTTATGTTTTTCTCTGTTATGTCTGGCTTTCTGAAATACATTGTCTCGTGTTACAGAGGAAGGATGATTTGTTCTCTTTAGCCCCCGGGCCTGCATTGTTACTTCAAAGAACAAAAACTAGAACCAAGTTATCCAACACCAGTAAAATGCGCATTATGACCAAAAAATTACAAACCTTACTAACAGTGATAGTTAAATCTAGACAAATTATGTTATGTGATTTTGAAGAGGGAAATGTGGGAATTTTTAAACGTACCTAAAGACATTGCAATTAATCAACAGCCAAATTATCTCTAATTTATGTCAGTCATTTGAATGATCCGACCATAATCGTACCTTTACCCAGAGAGTCACTGTACGTGCAAGAGACACTTAAAACCACATCTGTATCATGAAGCCCTAATTGTGGTCTAACAAATACATGAATAGCGTTCCTACATACAGCACCACAGGTGCATAATAACCAAACAAACATCACAAGAGGATGAACACACACAGTGCTCCCCATGGACATACTGTACAGTATACCACTGCAGCATAGACTCCACATCCCTATTGGGGAAAGCCTATTATATCCCTCTGTGTTTACTAATGGTAGAAACAGTTGTGCTGCAATCAGTGGCTCATCTCCTACTACACTTGAGCAGGGATCATTAAAGAGGGAAATAAAGACCAGAACCCCAGGATGTGTTTGTGTTCTCTGGTCTCTTTTAATTTCCTGCGTTGTGTAAATTACATGATCAAACATGTCTACACGGGTCTATAGAAGGACCTTGTAAATGGCCAGACCTCATATAGCAGCACTACCAACAGCAACGATGCACACGGCTTCTTTCCTGCAGAAAGCTGCATTTGAATATCTGGCATCTCTCACATGTGTTGGCAGCGTGAGAAAAATGTTTTCTGATTTGCCCACAGGCAGGCTTCTGAGGTGAAGAGGCAGCTTCCTCGCTCTGTACGTATTGACGAGAACCCTGAAATCTTCTTCAATCAATTTTGTTTTTTCTTTTCCTACAATATTACATGTTCTGCTTGGATGAAAATCCTATTTAAGGCTGCTTGTTTAACTCGGAAGTGAACTTTCTTTATCCACATTTCAGTTTTACTGGTGATTTCCCTCCTAGCCAAAACAGCCGATCGATGGTGGCTAACTGCGTTCAGTTTGACATTTGAATCAGAGCAAACAATGATCATCAGCCATTTTGGGTGATCAACTGTTTAGGGGATTAGTCATTCAGTCTACCCTTTCTTTGATGATGACCATTAAATATGTGTTTCAACTACAGTCTACAGGTTTGTACTGATAGCCACCTTTTTACCTTGACCAAATACCATTTGAGTGGAAAAGTGGTCGCTTGCCCCACAAGTGGAGTATGGTCTAGCGGAGTTCTGTTGGTCATTGTGTGGTCAAAGTGACCTCTTTAGCGACAGAAGGCACTGGGACCAGTTGGGTAGCCTAATCAACCCATGAAAGCCTAATCGAACAGCGGCATTCTAACAGCAGCCTGTCAAACTCGGCTGTTACCCAGATGTCTCACCGTCTCTGGCTGTCTGATTTCTCAAGTTTAGTGGTCATCCCACACCAAAATGATTTTGCGGGATTTGGGTACCACTTGTTGTGGTTGTTTTCTATCGTTGGATTGATTTTTCAGCCCCGTAATTCAATTTTGCAAGCCTGGCTGTTGCAGCCTTTCTGTTTTATTATATAGAATAACAGCATGAAAAATAATGCAATGTAACTTTTTTTTATTCAAGCATGCTGTGCTATAAGCAGCTTTGCTTCGGAGCAGGGACGTGTTGTTGCTGATGAAACTGAAATGAGATCAGGACAGCGAGAGATAGTGGCCTTGTTTGGGAAATAGTCTCATAAAATAATAACTTTCCCCCTCTTGGTCCTAATACTGTCGATATTATTTCTTTATCTATCTCCTGAAATGTTGACCTAACTCCTACCATGTATTCTGCTCTTGGCAGCTTTTCTTGGATTGTATACTTGAACTTCCTTTCAGATTCACAGCTAGTGTGCTGGGAGTCTAAAATGTAAGCTTTTAACGTGCCAAATACTCTAATGGTACAGGTAGGAATTATAAATCAAATCAAAATAAATCAAATCAAATTGTATTTGTCACATGCGCCGAATACAACAGGTGTAGACCTTACAGTGAAATGCTTACTTACAAGCCCTTTACCAACAATGTAGTTTTAAGAAAAACACCAACAAAAAAACAAGTAAGGGATAAGAAAAACAAAGAATTAAGGAGCAGCAGTGTAGTAACCTGGTATTTGCTGCTAATGAAATAACTGATCCATACTCATAAGCGTTGTCGGTGCACAGATGTACAGCTTAATGAGAGACCTGTTGAGTCCAGATAAACCAGGAGAAAAGTCATTCATAGATTCAGTCGAGCTATTAAAAAATCACTTCAAACCCAGTGAGATAGTACAAAGATTCAAGTTTGATTCACGCATGAGAAAACCTATCGAATCAGTGGGGAAATATGTGGCTGAGTTGAGAACTAGCATTGGACTGTAGCTATGGGAATACATTATTGCAAATGCTAAGCGATCGGCTGGTGTGTGGGATTAACGATGACAGGATTCAAATACACTTGTTATCAGAGCCTAATCTCATGTTTGAGAATGCACTCAAACTGGCCCAGGCCATGGAGTCTGCGAATAGAAATGCACTGGATTTACAGGCAAGGGGCGCAACTGCGTGCCATACAATAAAAGAGAGCCGCTCTGAGCGCGTTGAATTTTAAATAACGGAAAGCCAATAGAGACTTATCGTTGCAAAGGCAAACACGCAGCGTTTGACTGTAAATTCAAACATGAAAAGTGTTATGCATGGGGGATAATAGGCCACATTGTGAGGGCGTGCCGCAATAAAAAAATATAAGTCACGGGCTGCAGAAAAGAGAACGGACAGAAAACCGAATACCTCCAGACGCTCTTGCCACCGCTCTAATCACGTGATAGAAAGTGAAAGTGAGTGCGCAGACGCAGAGCAAGCATTCTCAGTGTACAGGGGGGCGAATATGAAGAAGGCGAAGCCTTTCATTGTGGAAATGGGAATAAATGGATTGAAGGTACCGTTTGAACTCGACACAGGATGTCGTGTCACGCTGATGAACAGGTCTCAATTCTCTATGAAGTGGAAAAATGTTGAAGTGCCTCAACTGAGTGACACCCCCATTAAACTCAAAACGTACACAGGGGAGAAGATCACTGTGATTTGGAGTTGCTGATGTTCAAGTGGATATCAAGGACAAAAGACAAGTCTGCCTCTCTTAGTAGGGGAAGGTACTGGCCCCAGCTTACTAGGAAGAGGGTGGTTGGAGGAAATAAAATTGAACTGGGATGAAATCAAACATGTCACCACAGAGACATTGACACTACAGCAGGTGCTTTCAAAGCATGAGTGTGTTTTCAAAGAAGAGCTAGGGACATTAAAAGGGGTCCAAGCTACCATTCATGTTGCTGCTGATGCTACTCCCAGATTCTATAGGCCAAGATCAGTTCCATATGCCATGAAGCCTAAAGTGGATGTGGAAATTGACAGACTCTTAGCAGATTATATAATTATACCTGTCAAGTTTTCTGAGTGGGCAGCACCAGTTGTTCCTATACTAAAACCAGATGGTTCAATCAGATTATGCGGTGACTATAAACTGACTGTAAATAGAGTTTCCTCTCTGGAGAAGTACCCCAGACCCAAAATGGAGGATTTGCTTTCAACGTTAACCGGAGGGCAACAGTTCACAAACCTGGACATGAGTCACGCATATCAGCAAGTGCTAATGGTTAAAGCTTCACAGAAATACCTGACCATAAACACCCACAGAGGGATGTTTACCTATAAATTTCCAAAGAACAATGGAGGGAATTCTGCAGGGGATACCCACGGTAGGGGTTTACTTCGACGACATTCTTGTCATGGGACTCACGAAGGAGGAACATCTCAAACTTAGAGGAAGTTTTGAGGAGGATGGAGGACGTAGGATGTAGAGGAGCAAGTGTACACTGTTAGCTGAGGAAGTGCAGTACCTGGGTCACAAGGTGGATGCCAAGGGGTTACACACTGTCAAAGCTAAAGTGAGGGCTGTTGTGGAAGCTCCAGCTCCGACAAATGTTACAGAGCTGAAAGCCTATCTAGGCTTACTGAATTATTATATATAATCGCTTCCTCCCGAACCTCTCTACCCTCTTAGCTCCTCTACATCAACTGTTAAGGAAGGACGTGGCCTGGAAATGGTCAAAAAGACAGGAAGAAGCTTTTGTAAAGTCAAAGGTGTTACTGCAATCAGCTGAAGTGCTAGTGCACTTCTCAGCAGACAGAGATATCATCTTATCATGTGATGCCTCATCTTATGGTGTGGGTGCAGTGCTATCACACCGGATGGAGAATGGTGCAGAGAAACCTATTGGGTTCATGTCAAGAACATTGTCGCCAGCGGAGAAAAAAGTACTCTCAGCTGGACAAGGAAGGACTGGCTGTCATATTCGGAATACAGAGATTCCACAAGTGTTTATACGGGAGAACATTCACTATTGTGACCGACCATAAACCTCTGATCTCTCTGTTCCATGAACAAAAGCCAGTACCACAAATGGTCTCTCCAAGAGTTCAACGTTGGGCTGTGTTGCTCAGGGCCTAAGAGTACAGAATAATTTACAAACCAGGTAGATACCATGGGAATGCTGATGCTCTGAGTAGGCTGCCCGTTCCAGAAATCATCATTCAGGAAGAAGAAAATGACCAGGTTTTGATGATCGATGTGTTGGATGATGCACCGTTGAACACAGCACAAATCAGACAATGGACTTCAAAGGATGTGACTATCACAAGTGCATGCATTTATCCTGAAAGGATGGTCTACAGTGACAGAGCCTCAGATCACGCCTTACTACACTCCCCACTTGGTATTGAGTGTTCTAGATGGATGTGTTCTGTGGGGTTCAAGAGTAGTTATCCCACCACAAGGGTGGGGTATGCTACTGAAGTTGTTGCATCAGTCACATCCAGGTATGTCAAGAATGAAAGGCCTAGCGAGGTCATACGTCTGGTGGCCAAAGATGGAACACGATGTGGAAAATGAGGTTAGCCAGTGTGCAGAATGTCAGAGTAACAGGAAGTCATCCCGCACCCCACCGCGCCATTACATCCATGGGAATGGACGGGAAAACCGTTGACACGACTACATGTGGACTACGCTGGACCTTCCCTAGGAAAAATGTTCCTTGTGCATTCTAGCTACCATTGAGGATTGCTCAGGACCAGTATCCTATACTGTGATCATCGGAAGTAGACAAAGACTAAGGAGACACGTGGATCAGATCCGAGCTCGAATTCCAGTTCCATCCTGGGATCTGAATCAATTCTTAAACGAACAGGACAGGACATTGGAACGTTCCCCAGAGTTGCAGTTGGACAAACCACCTGAGACCAACAATGCTCAACTTCCTGAGACCAGCAGTCCGGGACGACCTCCTCCTGTGAAGTCTCCACAAAAGGACTTTGTTTCACCATCAAGGGGTGAAGATCTGGTGGCACCAGCTACGCCACCTCTGAGATGCTCTATTAGAGAGAGACGTCCGCCAGACTTTTTCAGATCAGATGTTTGAAAAAGTGTAAATAAGAAAATAGCTCAGAAAGGAATTAAGTTGGGTTATTAGCTTTAAAGGGGGGGAATGTAGTAATCTGGGATATTTATGTTTACCAATAGATGGCAGTATTGACTCAAGTTTGCTTCCCGCTATCCATAGCTATTTCTGATGTCTGCCTATATAACTGTGATTAAGAAAGCTTCAGGTAGCTTAAGCCAGGTGCATTAGAGAATGTAATTCTAAGTTACAATTAAATACTAAACTGTACTTACGTCTCATTAGTCATCAATCTAAGAAGCCTCTAAGGAGTAAATAACAATAGTGGGGCTATATACAGGGGGTGCAAACTTAATGAATGTGTTTGAGTTGTGCCTGGCCGTGCAGTCATGAGTGAACAGGGAGTACAGGACGGGACTGAGCACGCAGCCCTGAGGGGCCCCCGTGTTGAGGATCAGAGTGGAGGATGTGTTGTTACCTACCCTTACCACCTGGCGGCAGCCCGTCAGGAAGTCTAGGATGCATTTGCAGAGGGAGGTCTTGAGTCCCAGGGTCCTTAGCTTAGTGATGAGCTTTGAGGGCACTATGGTGTTGAATGCTGAGCTGTAGTCAATGAATAGTATTCTCACATAGGTGTTCCTTTTGTCCAGGTGGGAAAGGGCAGCGTGGAGTGCAATAGAGATTGCATCATCTGTAGATCTGTTGGTGCGGTATGCAAATTGGAATGGGTCTAAGGTTTCCAGGGATGATGATGGTGGTGATGTGAGCCATGACCGGCCTTTCAAAGCATTTCATGGCTACAGACGTGAGTGCTTCTGGTCGGTAGTCATTTAGGCAGGTTACCTTAGTGTTCTTGGGCACAGGGTCTATGGTGGTCTGCTTGAAACATGTTGGTATTACAGACCCAGACAGGGAGAGGTTTAAAATGTCAGTGAAGACACTTGCCAGTTGGTCAGTGCATGCTCGGAGTACACGTCCTGGTAATCCGTCTGCCCCAGCGGCCTTGTGAATGTTGACCTGTTTAAAGGTCTTACATCGGCTGCGGTGAGCGTGAACACACAATCATCCAGACCAGCTGATGCTCTCATGCATGTTTCAATGTTACATGCCTCAAAGCAAGCAATTCCTTGCTAGTTAGTACAGGGTCTATGTCAGGTTAACTGCGGACTTTGATTGGTTATCTGACTGGAACCAGGGTTTCACATGTACAGGTAAGGTACCTGAGGAAATCTATCCTCAAATTGATTATCCCGCTCCTGCTTCTCACTTTACACAGTGGATTTCTTACATTTGAAGCAGAAAATGTAGGGACTTGTAAACCAGATGCACACTCATGATATCCAGCACCTTCTCTCTCTCTAGTACTGTATGTGTATCATCATCATCATCATCATCCATCATCATCACACACACACATTGATATCCCATAAAAGCCTCTAACTGTAATGAGGTGGAGTGGTTCTGTGCCCGCCGGAGTTTGGAACAGCTGGAGAACTGGCCAGTCACCCAGAGACTGCTGGGTAAAGGAGCCCTGAGGAAGAGCTCTCATTATCCCTTTTATGGAGGCATTTTAAGACCTTTGGCAAAACAGTTGATGCTTCAGCTCTGGCGCATTCTAGTCCCAAACATCTTTGTCCAAACTGTCTCTATTCCAGTTCTTAGTGTTGTTCTAAGTGTGTTAAGGAGTTTCTAGCAAATCTGCACTCACTACAGCTGGATGTAGTACTGTACTTGCTAATGAACTTCATCTGCTACATATTATCCAAGACAGTGATGAATAAGCAAGCAGTTCCCATACCCAATTCCTGTCTCAGACTCAGGTTTGAGTCAAAATAACAGATGCATAACTTATGCATGTGCCTGTTTAATCTTCCTGGTGATATTTGCCGAGCTCAATTATAACACCCCCTGGATTTACACGTACACACAAACACACTTTAGGTTGGAGAGGCTGCCCGATGAGCAGTTTAGGGGCTTTAAGTTCCTTGCTCAAGGGAACATCAATGGTAGGTGGCACCTGAAGTATTGATGCCAGCAACCCTCTGGTTGCAATACTTACTCCCTGCCATCAGCCACGCTGAAGAAGCATCGGTGTCGGATTCATGCAAATGAGAGAAGACATGGATTGTCTTCCTCCTTTGGGGATTTCAGCAGGTCTCTTCTTCTGCCTGGTGTGCTTACTGTAAAGAGCCAAGGTAAAGCAGACAATCTGACAGGATTTGAAAGCAGTAGCATGTCAGGGGCCGCCGTTCCAGCGATTTAAGTGTCATGCATTCAATTTGTCTCTCAGATTATATTATTTTTGCCTGAGGGAGTGAGTGAAAAAAAAATATCCCCTCTTTCTCTCTCTCTCTCTCATCCATTTTTCCTTTCAGCACACCAGTCCATCAACTGCACTGGCTTACACACCAGAATATGGTCTTTGGAAATATACACATACTGTTTATCTACCCACCGGCGTGAGAACAGTCCTTATAAGATATCCACTTTTGTGCTATTGAAATTAATATCTTCCCAGTTTAATGCCTGCCAGCAGTTTTCCTAAATCCATGGTAACTACCCCAAAAAGAGTGCCATTGCTCAGTTTCTTATCAAGTATCTCATTTCCCTGTATCACACTTATTTTGATAAACGGTTGTAGTGGAAGGGTCGTTAAGTGTACATGATTTATCAGTGTCTCTCACAGGCTGCTGATTCGCTGACTCTGCTGCCTGTCCACTGATGCTGGGGATTAATGGAACATGGAAACTATTTTCCTCATTTCCTTCTAAGATGTAGCTGATGGACACATTTGAATGGTGCTGTCTTCACAGAAACCAACTGCTTGACTATCCCTAGCTATTCGATGTAACCTTGGTTTATGGAGCAGCTTGCATTCTCCCAACACTCAGGCCACATTACTATGTGGGTGTGACTTAAAGACATGCTCTGCAACTTTGGCGACGACTAAGTATTTTTTTAAACCTCTTGTTTAGGGCTGAATGTGACAATGTGTAGTTCATACATGCATAACCTATGAGCAGAACTACTGTTTTACCTAAATTAGCCACACAATCCCAATTTGTTTGAAAGCGACTGTTTTTCTGGAAACTGTGCTGTGCCCTTTTCCCTACATTTTCTCCTATGTGGGCCAGCCCCTTAGCAATTCGAGTTCTAGCCAATGAGCTTCAGCCCCTCGCCATTTGAGTGTCAGCTAGCAAGATTCAAAGCAAGAGAGTGCAATGTCCGCCATTTTCGCGACCACTTTTGGCTCGTGAGCGCTACTTTCAGAACTACTGCATAGCAATTATACAAAAGAGCCGAAGAATGTCTTTCAATCGAGTTTATAGTAGTAAGAACACATGTAGTGCTTTTCATTACTGTGTTATCACATAGATCTACGTAGGCAAAGATAATACATTTTAAAAATACAATAAAAATATACATTTAGAATCAAGGCAGGAAATAGCAGTAGTAGGCTAGGTGCTAAAAGGACTTTCCAGGTTAGGACTATAAGAAAGACAGTCTGTAGAAATGTGTTTTTAAGGCCCATATTAAACATTCTGATTGCACTGTTCAGATAAGGCTGCAGGAGGGCATGCGTTTTAAGGTGGTTGATGGTTGAGAACAGGATTCTGAGGTTAGCCTCGTTGTTCAAATCAAATTTATTTATTTATATAGCCCTTCGTACATCAGCTGATATCTCAAAGTGCTGTACAGAAACCCAGCCTAAAACCCCAAACAGCAAGCAATGCAGGTGTAGAAGCACGGTGGCTAGGAAAAACTCCCTAGAAAGGCCAAAACCTAGGAAGAAACCTAGAGAGGAACCAGGCTATGTGGGGTGGCCAGTCCTCTTCTGGCTGTGCCGGGTGGAGATTATAACAGAACATGGCCAAGATGTTCAAATGTTCATAAATGACCAGCATGGTTGAATAATAATAAGGCAGAACAGTTGAAACTGGAGCAGCAGCACGGCCAGGTGGACTGGGGACAGCAAGGAGTCATCATGTCAGGTAGTCCTGAGGCATGGTCCTAGGGCTCAGGTCCTCCGAAAGAGAGAGAGAATTAGAGAGAGCACACTTAAATTCACACAGGACACCGAATAGGACAGGAGAAGTACTCCAGATATAACAAACTGACCCGAGCCCCCCGACACATAAACTACTGCAGCATAAATACTGGAGGCTGAGACAGGAGGGTTCGATCATGGTTGACAGGTTGTTGTCAATCATGGTGGCGTAGAAGGCTGATCGTGCTGCTTTTAGGGCAGCAGAATAGCTTGCTTTGGTGGTCTTTGTAGGCCAGTAGATGGGTCGTGAAGCCGTCCTTCCTCCCAACGTTTCTCAAGCTTAAGGTCATGAGGCTTCGTTCTGCGCAGTTCATCAGTGAACCAGGGTGAAGAGTGTTGGAAAGTTACGGGAGCAATGATGTTCAGGGTATTACTCAGAGTGCTGTTGTACAGGTTGACCATGTCGTCGAGGGTCGCGAACTTGCATCAGACTCAAAAGTGGGCTGGATGTGTTAAGTTTCCTTAAATTGCAGAATTGAATGGCCCCCATTGGGCAGTGGAGCAGAGTGGGAGCATTCAGACCGTGTCACAGACTTGTGGTCAGATATACCAAGTTCGAGGACATCCCAAATCAGAGGCAGGGACATCTCCAGTGATAATGTATTGTGTGCTGACGGTTGTGGGTGGGGAACATTTACATGTTGCACATGATTTAGACTGCAAGTTGAGGAAGTCAGCCGCCATAGAGCACTTGGGTGAGTCAACATGGATTTTAAAGTCACCCAAAATGATAGTGTTGGAGAGGGTGGAGCATACAGAGGTTAATAGTTCACAGAACTCAGGAATTTAAAAAAAAAACTGTGCTTGTCTGGAGGGGATTGGGGGCTGTAAACAGGGATAACAAGTGAGAGGATTTGGTTGTTTACATTTAAAAGCAAGGCACTCAGACTGAAAATCAGCAACAGTCTGTGGGTTTTAAATAAAGCACTCTTTATAAAACAGTAAGGTCTCCACCACGGCCGTGGCTGTGTGCCTTTTCAATGTATTTATATCCAGGCGGCGCTGAAGCATTTACATAGTGAAAGTCCCCCCCTCTTTGTGCCATTTTTCAGTGATGCAGATCATGTCAAAATCATTGTCCGAGATCGTCACACAAAAGAGGCGACTTGTTAAGGATTGAAGATTGTAGAGTGCACAACGTCTGAAAACATTGGTGGAAACACTTTCATTGCATTTTGGTTGGTCCTCTGCCCTCTGTATGGACTGTATTGGCTTTGGGAGTGGGTGACGTAGTTTGCCTGAGGGTCAGCCTGCAGAAATGGCCCTTTATCACCTAACTCCGATACTCTCATTGTGAGTGCATACAATAGACTTTAGTTTGTTAATTAGTCTCCCACCGCCTCGTCGTCCTCACCATGTTGTCCGTAGGAGCCCGTATTGAAAGAGGCTGTTCTTCTGAGGATTTCTTCTGTATAGTAAATGAAGGTTGCTGCCATTTCAGAATCTTTTCATCCAGCCTTCGGTCGAGGAGATGAGGATCTAGAAAGATCTAGTTAGGCTGGTATTTGAATCCAAACCTATGCAGGTTCTAGCCAAATATGTTAACTAATTTAACGTCGATGATAAAAAACAACGAGGTTCTTATGTTCTATACTTGATAAGCTATCAAAAAAACGAAATGCTTCTCTTTAATTACTTGTTACTTTTATCTCTTATTCTTATCCATATTTTTTTGAAACTGCATTGTTGGTTAGGCGCTCGTAAGTAAGCATGTCACTAAGGTCTACACCTGTTTTATTCGGCGCATGTGTCTAATAACATTTTGATTTGATTTGTTAAAAACAATGCGCTTAAACACTTAAAAAATAATGATGGTTCATTTTGCAGGATTAATATACCAAGGCTACCTCTAGGTGCCATGGCAACCATGGAACTCCATTGCCATTCTGTCTCTGCTTCATAAGATTTAATCCAATCCTGCTGGACAGGAATGTTTTCGAGATGAATTTGAATGTCTTCAGGTTATTTTATGGTTCAACACCAATTGAACAGACACTTATTGGTAAGATTCTCAGACCAGAGCAGTATTATGAAAACGATCTCAACTGTTCCACTGCAATTATTTAAATTGTATTTATACTCTACCCCGAAGATAGCCGGAGTGCATGCCCTGAATTGATTTTTTTTTATCAGATTAAATCATAATTGTGGATGCATCCAGGTCTGACAACCTCCCTCAGTCAACATGAGGGACTACAGATTTGTCATCTTAATGCTGGGGACCATTGTGAGGAATCTGCTTGTACTGTACATCCTTTTTTGATTGGTTTGAAATACTGAAATACTTGGTTTGAAAGCTTTAGCATATCCTGCTGTATAGGTCTGACATGACGAGTGGAACATTGTAACTTAACGTTTTTAGTTCTCTGATTTAACATACAAATATGACCAAATGATGAAACATGAGCAACAACATGACAGTAATGACTCATTGTACAAGGTCCCTCTCTCTTTCCTTCTCTTTGTTTCTTTCTCTCCCTCTCTCTCTACTTCATCTCTCCCCTCTAGAGATGCCCAGTCAGACGGAGACGGCCCCGCTGAGCACAGTGAGCCCATATTTGCTGTCAACAACAATCGAGGCAGTGGTACCGGTGGGAGCCGCGATAGAGAGCGACCAGGGTGAGAATTGGCTGGGGCAGGCCTTTGAGGATGGTGTGTGTGAGAACACTAGTTAGGCATATGTGGCTTTCAGAGAAGGGGGATGTGCAAGTAGATTATTTTTTTTTCTTCAATGGCGATATGAAAGTCTTCTGTCTAGCAGGCATTCTCTGAACTGTGTTTACACGCTAGTTCTGTGTGTTGACATTGGACTCTCCCCTTTTGCTCACAACAATACCTTTATTTTCAACAAAATGCAATGACAAAGCTAGTCTCATACACACACACTTACATCCATGTGGCCTTTATCAACATGTGCCACGTGGCTGTGTTTTGCAGGAGCAGCAGGGCCCCCTTGAGGTCTGAAAGGGACATGAGACTTATGAACGCCATCGGTCTCCAGCCCCGTCATCCTACCCCCGTTGTGACCTCACAAGGCACACAGACACCCGTCCTACGTCTTCAGAATGCCGAAACACAGACTGATCAAGAGCCACAGGTTCCCAGTACCTCCCGGGCCTCCCAAGCAACAAACAGTACATCTACCTATATCTATACCCATCTCGCTCTCCCCCCAATCCCTCCAGTATTTACCCTCTCTACTAGATCTACAATGCCTTTGGAAAGTATTCAGACTCTTTGACTTTATACACATTTTGTTACTTTACAGACTTACTCTAAAATGGATTAAATAAATTAAAATCCTTAGCAATCTACACACATTATTACTCCATAATGAAGAAGTCAAAACAGGCTTTTCAAATGTTTTGCTAATTTATACAAATAGAAAAAACAGAAATACTTTATTTACGTAAGTATTCAGACTCTTTGCTATGAAATGTGAAATTGAGCTCAGGTGCACCCTTTTTCCATTGATCATCCTTGAGATGTTTCTACAACAAGAGTCCACCTGTGGTAAATTCAATTGATTGGACATGATTTAGAAAGGTCCACACCTGTCTATATCAGGTCGAATGGTTGGCAGTGCATGTCAGAGCAAAAACCAAACCAAGAGGTTGAAGGAGTAGAGCTCCGAGACAGGATTGTATCTAGGCATAGATCTGGGGAAGGGTACCAAAAAAATGTATGCAGCGTTGAAGGTCCCCAAAAACACAGTGGCCTCCATCATTCTTAAATGGAAGAAGTTTGGAACCACCAAGACTCTTCAAAAGAGCTGGTCACCTGGCCAAACTGAGCAATTGGGGGAGTAGGGCCTTGGTCAGGGAGGTGACCAAGAACCTGATGGTCACTCAGACAGCGCTCTAGAGTTCTTCTGTGGAGATGGGAGAACCTTCCAGAAGGACAACCATCTCTGCAGCACTCCACCAATCAGGCCTTTATGGTAGAGTGGCCAGACGGAAGCCACCCCTCAGTAAAAGGCACATGACAGCCCGCTTGGAGTTTGCCAAAAGGCACCTAAAGACTCTCAGACCATGAGAAACAACATTCTCTGGTCTAATGAAACCAAGATTGAACTCTTTGGCCTGAATGCCAAGCATCACGTCTGGAGGAATCCTGGCACCATCTCTACTGTGAAGTATGGTGGTGGCAAGCGTCATGCTGTGGGGATGTGTTTCAGCGGCAGGGACTGGGAGACTAGTCAGATTTGAGGCAAAGATGAACGGAGCAAAGTACAGAGAGATCCATGATGAAAACTTGCTCCAGAGTGCACAGGACCTCAGACTCGGGTGAAGGTTCAACTTCCTACAGGTCTACGACCCTAAGCGCACAGCCAAGACAACGCAGGAGTGGCTTCGTGACAAGTCTCTGAATGTCCTTGAGTGGCCCAGCCAGAGCCCAAACTTGATCCCCATCAGACATCTCTGGAAATAGCTGTGCAGCGACGCTCCCCATCCAACCTGACAGAGCTTGAGAGGATCTGCAGAGAAGATGTGGTGTGCCAAGCTTGTAGCGTCATAACCAAGAGGTCTCGATGCTGTAATCGCTGCCAAAGGTGCTTTAACAAAGTACTGAATAATGTGTCTGAATACTTATGTAAATGTGATATTTCAGTTTTTTATTTTAAAAGAATTAGCAAAAAAATCTAAAAACCTCTTTTTGTTTTGTCATTATGGGGTATTGTGGGTGGGTGGGTGGATTGAAGAAAATGTTTAGAATAAGGCTGTAACCTAATAAAATGTGGAAAAAGTCAAGGGGTCTGAATACTTTCCGAAGGCAATGTACATCGTTTTCATAATACTGAGCTGTTCAACTATGTAATGTCTTAACGGGTAAGTCTGGTTAAATCGCCATCAAATTAATCCCAGAACTATTTAATATTCTAAACACAATATGCAGAGAGCCCAAGGCTCCCCTCAGGCATATTGTAAGGACTTTCACAAATGAGTAATTGACAAATTTTCAGGATGATACTTTCATTAATTGAGCGAGTGAACCGTGGAAATCGGGTTCCATTTTACTGCACAACACAACAGTACTTCTACAATGGCTGTTTTTTTTTCATTAATGGGGAATTTGTTCCTTGTTGCTGTCAGGAAATACAACCTGGCAAATTAGTAGCGTCATAATTTAATTAACTTTTTATGGAATCCTTTTCATTTGGCATTTAAGACTAATTGCAATCAGTGAACAACCTCCTTGACCTCATTCCATACAGAGCTAGTTAGAGGTACATTTAGTTAGAGGTACATTTCACAATTTTTCAACTTCATATTCATAATCTCCAGCACCACCCCAACATCAACACACTGTATGTGAAAGTGGCGTTTCTATATTTTGGGGTCAAAAAAGATAGAGGAAGATGGTGTGTTTTCAATGACATCATCGACCAATTAGTAGGCAATGCCTTCTCATTATTGGTTAAATTCACATGATGCACATCAATGATGTCATTGGAAATACGTATACTTCCTCTCTTTACTACAAAACAGAAACGCGGCATTTTCACACATGATGGGGTGGTGGTGGAGATAATCAATGTGAAGTAAAGAAAAAAAAAAGAGGTGAAATTGCCCTTTTTAAGACGCCAACCTCTTAATTGCCCTTGGTTCCTAAGTCAGGTGAAGTGGATCATTACTTGTCTGTTGTCCCAGTGGTAATATAGCAATACCAATTACCCCCCATCTCTGCATTAACTGTCTTAGTAACAGATCACAGAAATAGATGTTGTGATATTGGGTCTCGTCCAAAACCCGTCTCTTGGGGCACTGAAATATAATTTTCATTACTGTATCTTCATGTTTCCCAGTGGCACATCTGGGAACGTAAGTGCTATCAGAGAAAATAAGACCTGCATAGTACACTTCTGTGTCTCTGGGCTTTATAAGGTTCTATCTAAAGGGGTTTAGACTCAATTTCATAGAAGTCAATATCCACAAACAGAGCACCAGAGTCCATTTTGGCTCAGCTGGAATGTTGTACACAATACATTATGTTGCGAGAGCATTAGCACAACTCCATTATACTAATTACAAATGAATGATTGAAACAATAAACACCTGGCGAGAAATCGAAAACGGGCTCTCATGCCCAGCCTTTGCAATCAAGGCCCTTTCACCTTTCATCCAATCGGATCCAGCACTTACCATTTATCTCTGTTTCTACTCCCCTATTGTTGTTGTTAATGTACCAATGGCTGGTATAATGATTATATAGCATAGCAAGGGGATAGAGAGACACTGTGCTGTATGTAGGAGTGTACTAACTGTACCTCACTTGACCTCACTGACCGTGTGTGTGTGTGTTCATTCTGCCATGGTCCTCGGGTTGAGCTATGAGAGGATTTTCTGACAGGTGTCCAGGAGTTAGATGGTAATAAAGGTTGATTGCTTTGACTCCAACCCGCCGCCCTTCAAAAGTTGACTGCTCAGACTCCACACTCCACATTTCTCCATTGAAAATGTGCCTATTTCTTGAAGACTTGAATCTTTTTTTACCTTTATTTAACCTTTTGTTTAACTAGGCATGTCAGTTAAGAATTCTTATTTACAATGACGGCCTACCCCCAGCCAAACCTTGACGACAGGGGCCAATTGTGTGCCGCCCTATTGGACTCCCAATCACGGCCGGATGTGATACAGCCTGGATTTGAACAAGGGACTGACCTCTTGCACTGAGTTGCAGTGTCTTAGACCGCTGCGCCACTCGGAAGCCCAAATATATAAGAAACACTGAAGAAGGTGAAACACTAAGAGTTCTACTTCCTTACTCAAACCTGAAGTTAGGTTTCATAATATCGAATATTATCTGATATATAAATTCAGCAAAAAAAGAAACGTCCGCTCACTGTCAACTGTTTTATTTTCAGCAAATGTAACATGTGTAAATATTTGTATGAACATAAGATTCAACAACTGAGACAAACTGAAATAAGTTCCACAGACATGTGACTAACAGAAATTGAATAATGTGTCCCTGAACAAAGGGGGGGTCAAAATAAAAAAGTAACAGTCAGTATCTGGTGTGGCCACCAGCTGCATTAAGTACAGCAGTGCATCTCCTCATGGACCGCACCAGATTTGCCAGTTCTTGCTGTGAGATGTTACCCCACTCTTCCACCAAGGCACCTGCAAGTTCCTATACATTTCTGAGGGGAATGGCCCTAGCCCTCACCTTCCGATCCAACAAGTCCCAGACGTGCTCAATATGATTGAGATCCGGGCTCTTCGCTGGCCATGGCAGAACACTGACATTCCTGTCTTGCAGGAAATCACACACAGAACGAGCAGTATGGCTGGTGGCATTTTCATGTCAGGATGAGCCTGCAGGAAGGGTACCACATGAGGGAGGAGGATGTCTTCCCTGTAACGCACAGAGATTGCCTGCAATGACAACAAGCTCAGTCCGATGATTGCTGTGACACACTGCCCCAGACCATGACTGACCCTCCGCCTCCAAATCGATCCCGCTCCAGAGTACAGGCCTGGGTGTAACGCTCATTCCATCAATGATAAATTCGAATCCGACAATCACCCCTGGTGAGACAGAACCGCGACTCGTCAGTGAAGAGTACTTTTTGCTAGTCCTGCCTGGTCCAGCGACTTTTGGTTTTTGTGCCCATAGGCGATGTTGTTGGCGGTGATGTTTGGTGAGGACCTGCCTTACAACAGACCTACAAGCCCTCAGTCCAGCCTCTCGCGGACAGTCTGAGCACTGATGGAGGGACTGTTCGTTCCTGGTGTAACTCGGTCAGTTGTTGTTGCCATCCTGTACCTGTCCCGCAGGTGTGATGTTCGGCTGTACTGATCCTGTGCAGGTGTTGTTACACGTGGTCTGCCACTACGAGGACGATCAGCTGTCCGTCCTGTCTCCCAGTAGCACTGTCTTAGGCGTCTCACAGTACAGACATCTGCAGT
Source organism: Oncorhynchus clarkii lewisi (assembly GCF_045791955.1). Taxonomy (NCBI): domain Eukaryota; kingdom Metazoa; phylum Chordata; class Actinopteri; order Salmoniformes; family Salmonidae; genus Oncorhynchus; species Oncorhynchus clarkii. The sequence continues at coordinate 55,945,009 of NC_092152.1, forward strand.
CCTCATGCCTCCTTGCAGCATGCTTAAGACACGTTCACGTAGATGATCAGGGAACATGGGCATCTTTCTTTTGGTGTTTTTCAGAGTCAGTAGAGAGGCCTCTTTAGTGTCCTATGTTTTCATAACTGTGACCTTAATTGCCTACCGTCTGTAAGCTGTTAGTGTCTTAACAACCGTTCCACAGGTGCATGCTCATTAATTGTTTATGGTTCATTGAACAGTTGTTAAACCCTTTACTATGAAGATCTGTGAAGTGGATTTTTCTGAATTATCTTTGAAAGACAGGGTCCTGAAAAAGGGACGTTTCTTTTTTTGCTGAGTTTATTATCCAAGCAGTTTTCAGAATGGTAGATGGACGTATTGTATGCAAGTTGTGTATTTGCCAATTTTCCCCTAAAATGATGGCGGTACAAAACACCACTATCAGGATGCCTAATATTACTCATCACATAGAAAAGGCTTTTAATGAGTAAAACCTGAATTTATTCATCATAATAATATTGCTGTGGGTGGGAAAATAACTAGGTCAATCATTACATCATAAATAGTCCCCAACAAATGGACAACTTTGCAATTGCATTTGCGCTGTTATACAATGAGCCTGGTGCAAAGGGAAGTTTATATTTACGTATCATTCGGATCTGAATCATCCATCCTCATACTGTGGGCTGGCTGGTTTGACTAATCGGCATCTCCATGGCTGTGATGCCTTAAGTGACTCTTCAGCCGCCCTCTCCAGCGCATGGCTGATGGAGTGTTGCCGTTGGGAGAGAGAGAGCAGGCATTGGGGACGCGCCTCCGCACATCGCATTGAATTCGTAACGGCACACTCCTCAGGCCCAACTCTTGTTCAGCAAGTTGTATTCAAGCATTGCTCGACGTGTTCATTTGAAATGGATTAGCAGCACTGTTGTGAGAAGATGATCGCATGTTATGATTATAGAGTCACTACACACCTACAGTATTTATGCCTTGGCAGTCGAGCCTTTGTACTTCAAATAACACCTGGCTCAAAGAACACTCGGCATGACTCTTGCCTAGTGTCTTACTTTAACTTTTGTGTAAGGCCTAATGTGTCATTTTAGTTAAGTAATTCTGATTTAGCGTATTCCCGAAAGCCCGCTGTATTGAAGGATCCCCAAAAAATAATCCAACCAGCACCTCTGTTACACCCACCCACCTGGCAAAGTGACTTTAGCCAATCTTCTGTTTGAGTTGAGTCCCCTCCAGCCAGCCAGACACCCTGCGTTTTGTGTAGAGGAGAGTGTTAAATACAAGGTGACACTTCCCACATGCTTTCATTAAGGCAGCGACACACCTCGGAGAGCCCTAATGTCCCGCTGGGGTCATGTAAATCAGCCGCCCTCAATCTGGCAGGACAGTGATAAAGCTAAAGCACCTGAGTTGCATTATTAGGCCAAGTTATAATTGATCCCCCGGGGAGAGAGAAGGGAGAGCCAGAGACACTATAGGAAATGCTCAGCGCTTGTCCTCCTCATGTACCTATAGAGGCCGTGTCGTTGCGGAGGCGACTTTCCCTCAACACCTTCGGTATTTATGGGCCACGCTTGGGAGATGACACAGGGCAGAGCAATAAAGGAGACGCTCTCTTACTCCACGTAAAGATGATTTAAATGGAGCCTCCCGCTGTTCGATGGGGATATGGAGAATAGACTAGATATTTGACTAATCAACAGTAGCAATAGAGGACGCCCAGGACTTAGCATTTACTATCAGGGTCCTCAAGAAACCCCTCCAGTTTAATGACTGGAAACTTTGTTTATAGAAAAGTTTGTAATAATTACACAGGTTATACATGTGTGGGGTTAGGGATTTTACATTTTTATGGTTTGAATGAGAATCATCTTAGATCTGAAACTTCCCCGTACAGTTTTTGTAATGTACATGGTTTATTTCTTTGTGGTTAACCAACCAAGGCTTGTCTGTCATCTAGGAAGCGTCATTAAGATATATGGGTGGAATCCATCACTGAAGACATCACTTCTAAGGCAAAAATCTTAAATGGATTTGTGTCTGTCAAGCTACTGTGGGAAAACCTCCACTCTAAAAAGGTTCTGCAGTTCAGTGTGCAGGTGGACAGGTGACTGACACAGAGAGTGCTACTCTCACAGCCTCTGGCCTTGTGGTGTCAAACAGTCAGATAGAATGCCACCCACTGACAGGTCTTATATCCAATTCCCTGATGCCATACGAGTTTCAGTATAATCCTCTAGCCTTGTCAGTCTCTGGTTTGATTGGATCTAGAGGTGAAAATAGTCATGCCAATATTCACCTTTTGATGTCACAATCAGATATCCATTATTTTGGTGGTGTGAGAATACATTTTACTAGTCCAATTTTACATGTGATGGACGTTGTAGCGTTTTATTTTACACACTCCTCGCCCACTCTCCTCACCGGGAGACGGGCAGCCACCCAATGCAGGCTTTCATCTCTCCACCTCGCAGATGGAGCAACAAAATACTGCACTAATCCGATTCCTCTCCCCCTCACTGAGACTAAACATTTCTTTAGGAAGCATGTTTGAGGGATATGGTTCAACATAGAACAGGTTTCTCCTAAATTCTATTTACTCTGAGTAAATCTATATTTCTACAAATATATCATTGTACAGAGTACTACACTCAGTACCGATCTCCAGTATCTCTTTGAGGTATGTTTTTTTTGGTACAGATCACCTTGAAGAATTCCCTTAATTCACAATGAGCTTGTATTTGGAGGATTTGAATGAGTTTGAGTGTTTACCTGGGTCAACAGTTGTAATCTGACTGGATGTAGTTTTACTCTTACATAATGAACATAAGATTCTGTTGGTGTCACCAAGTCACGCATGTTTTCTGAAGTACACTGCTCCAAAAAATAAACGGAACACTAAAATAACACATCCTAGATCTGAATGAATGAAATATTCTTATTAAATACTTTTTTCTTTACATAGTTGAATGTGCTGACAACAAAATCACACAAAAATGATCAATGGAAATCAAATTTATCAACCCATGGAGGTCTGGATTTGGAGCCACACTCAAAATTAAAGTGGAAAACCACACTACAGGCTGATCCAACTTTGATGTAATGTCCTTACAACAAGCCAAAATGAGGCTCAGTAGTGTGTGTGGCCTCCACGTGCCTGTATGACCTCCCTACAATGCCTGGGCATGCTCCTGATGAGGTGGCGGATGGTCTCCTGAGGGATCTCCTCCCAGACCTGGACTAAAGCATCCGCCAACTCCTGGACAATCTGTGGTGCAACGTGGCTGGGGGATGGTGCGAGACATGATGTCCCAGATGTGCTCAATTGGATTCAGGTCTGGGGAACGGGCGGGCCAGTCCATAGCATCAATGCCTTCCTCTTGCAGGAACTGCTGACACACTCCAGCCACATGAGGTCTAGCATTGTCTTGCATTAGGAGGAACCCAGGGCCAACCGCACCAGCATATGGTCTCACAAGGGGTCTGAGGATCTCATCTCGGTACCTAATGGCAGTCAGGCTACCTCTGACGAGCACATGGAGGGCTGTGCGGCCCCCCAAAGAAATGTCACCCCACACCATGACTGACCCACCGCCAATCCGGTCATGCTGGAGGATGTTGCAGGCAGCAGAACTTTCTCCACGGCGTCTCCAGACTCTGTCACGTCTGTCACGTGCTCAGTGTGAACCTGCTTTCATCTGTGAAGAGCACTGGGTGCCAGTGGCGAATTTGTCAATCTTGGTGTTCTCTGGCAAATGCCAAACATCCTGCACGGTGTTGGGCTGTAAGCACAACCCCCACCTGTGGACGTCGGGCCCTCATACCACGCTCATAGAGTCTGTTTCTGACTGTTTGAGCAGACACATGCACATTGTGGCCTGCTGGAGGTCATTTTGCAGGGCTGTGGCAGTGCTCCTCCTGCTCCTCCTTGCACAAAGGCGGAGGTAGCGTTCCTGCTGCTGGGTTGTTGCCCTCCTACGGCCTCCTCCACGTCTCCTGATGTACTGGCCTGTACCCTGGTAGCGCCTCCATGCTCTGGACACTACGCTGACAGACACAGCAAACCTTCTTGCCACAGCTCGCATTGATGTGCCATCCTGGATGAGCTGCACTTCCTGAGCCACTTGTGTGGGTTGTAGACTCCGTCTCATGCTACCACTAGAGTGAAAGCACCGCCAGCATTTAAAAGTGACCAAAACATCAGCCAGGAAGCATAGGAACTGAGAAGTGGTCTGTGGTCACCACCTGCAGAACCACTCCTTTATTGGGGGTGTCTTGCTAATTGCCTATAATTTCCACCTGTTGTCTGTTCCATTTGCACAACAGCATGTGAAATGTATTGTCAATCAGTGTTGCTTCCTAAGTGGACAGTTTGATTGACTTGGAGTTACATTGTGTTGTTTAAGTGTTCCCTTTATTTTTTTGAGAAGTGTATATAAAATTGAAGTAGATGCATCTTCTCTCCCGGCGAACAAGGTCTCAACACGTGCTGTGTTTTATTTTCTTCCTCTCCAAGTCGGTGGACACATAAGGGACCTTCATCCAGGCAGCAGCACAGATATGGTGCCTGAGATGCCCCCGCACACACTGCAGGATGATGGCGAGTCAGCCGAGGCCTTCACAGAGGCCAGCACCACCTTGGCTAACCCAGGTAAACTCATCCGGTCGTCCTCCTCCACACCTGATTCTCAGTGGAAATAGACTCTTATCTCAATTTGACTGGCATTTTTGTGGGATCATTTATATGCCACAAAATAGTGTTAAAAGTCAAGACAACCTTTGCCTGAGAGCAAAATAGCTGACAAATAGGAGCCATAATGTAGCTCCAGGTGAGCCAAAGAAAACCCGCATCATAAGGTCTTCTCAGTTCTATATCTATGATCACAACACCATTCCACCACCACCATCATTAGCAAGACCATTCATTCAGTCCACGGGAGTGGTTGACTGTGATAAATGAGTTTGGTCCTCGTCTGAGGAGATGATCAGTAGTCACTGTCTCCTTATCTCTGGGTTGGAGGAAATGGGGGGGGGGGAGGCCTCCTTCCTCATATTCCCCCCTTCATTAATGGCCTCTCCCTTGTAGGGGCAGCAGAGCATTATTATGGCTGGGATTATTACAGCCTAGTTGTCGACGTGCGCACACACGTGTATGATAATTTGTGGTCTATAGACCACAAGTTATCGTAATTTGTGTATTGAATACAGTAGCCATAAACTGTGGAGTGGATGTGACTGTTGCCAGCAAACATGGTGTGAAAAATAAAGGTGGTGATTATGATATTGTACATAGTAAGCAGTATCTCTTTTTGAATGTTTTTCCAATGTACAGTAGTAGCCTCATCCATAAGAATAATATAACTGCCAGGGCCACTGTCCTGCTGGCACACCCAGTGGTATTCTGCTGATTAACGGTATAATACCGTTGTTCATAAACTTTTATGGTTGCTTGGAGCCCAATTCAAATGAAGAACAACATACATACAGCCTGTTTTTACTCCTCCAAATTGACACATTTCGTTCTCCAACTATTTAAGTGCCTGACAAACAGATGCAGTTACCTCCTGTTTTCAGTAGAAGGGACAGCCATAAGTACAATAATGTTTTTGTTTTTTTAAAGTACTATGTTCATATCCCGAATGCCCGAAGTTTTAGATGCTTAAGTTGCCGTGTTTCCACCTTACAGTACTGCCCTTGTTTTTTTCCCCCCTCTGTGTGCTTCTGACTGTGGCTTTGTTTTTAACACAAATGACATTATGAATTTCTTTGCGGAGTCCCAGGAGAGTTCGTGACTGACGGATAACACACAGCACTCTGATCTGTCAGTCTGGCTTCTCCATGCATCGCTAGAGGACCGCCTCCTGACTCTCTCATTTTCATTCTCCGCATCACATTAAGTGCGATTGCAAAACATTTAGGCCGTTGACGTTCCCTCAGTAACCTTCATATACATCTTATTTTGCCTGTTAGAGGAATATAAAAAATGTATGTATGGGTATAAACAGCCAATCATGTTGTGGCAAAGCCAAATAACCAGGTGTACTTGACAGGTAGATGTAACACTGAGTTGCCCCATGTTCATACTTCACTGATGTTACAGTACACAGCTGTCTAGTTTCAAAGGTATATTTGGCTGCACTTCCTCCGAGATGTTGCTTAATATATTTTTTTAGGCTCGTAAAATAATATTTGATTTCCTTTCAGTAGGTGATTGGGATAAGTTGAACTCTACACCAACAGCAACTGCCTGGGTAATATGATTACAATATGTGGTATTATAGCAGGAGCTGGATGCTAGAGCAGACTGGTAATGCTGTTTTAGGACTGGCTTAATCCAGGCTAGTTGGACACTTAAGACATTTAGCCAGCCTTGTAAGTAACTATATTCTTCCCCTGTCAGGTAATGTGGGCTTCATTAGGGCTAGCGCTACGGCTAACGCAGATATCACCGTGCCGTGTCAAATCGCAGAGAAGAGGCCCACTTCGATCACGTCATGCTTGCCACTTCCACCTTCCCTCAAATAGTTTATACTGTCTGGTTACATTTATGGAGGGAGTTTCTCAACCGCCAAGCAGAGGACATGCATCTGTGTAGAAGTGGAAATTGTTTTTGTTTTTCATATGTGTATTGTAGTTAGTTGCAAACAACATGTTGAGCAAGTAGAACATTGCAAAGTAAATCCAACATTGAGGAAGTGAATGGAACCAAGTGACCAACTACAACCTATTGAAACTGTTCCTACTGTATGTTTTACAAAGCTCTCCTTGTCTTTTCCTCCTCTCCCCAGGGGAATCTCAAGAGCAGGGCAGTGGGGAAGATGCCGTTTCTCGGCTTCGAAGGCTGATTGCCGAGGGTGGTATGACGGCCGTGGTCCAGAGGGAGCAGAGCACCACCATGGCCTCCATGGGTAGCTTCGGTAACAACATCATCGTTAGCCACCGCATCCACCGCGGCTCCCAGACTGGGACAGAGGCTCAGGATGGGGGCAGAGACACTCAGGGCAGGGGTCAGGGTCTTGATGGAGGTGGTTGGACGTCCTTCTCTCCGTCCCACCGCGGCACTCTGTCGTTCACAGAGCCCACTTCTCGTATTCTGACCCACCACAGCATGCAGCTGGGCGAGAGCTCAGGCTTCCTGTTAGAGCCCTCTGGGGCCCATAGCCGAACAGTAGCACCTCTCCCCTCCCAGTACATCACAGTCTCTTCTCATCTCAGCCCTCAGGGGCCCATTGGGGGGGAGGAGGGGGCCGATGGGACCCCTATGGACACAGACGATGCGTTTGAGGGTGTGGGACTTGTCGATGATCTAGATCTACACTTGCCCTCTGCTTCCTCCTCCTCTTCTTCAACCCTGTCCCCTGTTGTCTCCCCTCTTGACAACAACTTCAGCGCCAGTTACCATGGAGACCCCTACAGTCGATAGATGGTCATGTGCTTTCCATACCCATCTGATCTCTACCTAGAAGACTCTCCTCCGTCTAGCCTTATTACATTGACTACTGGTTTTTCTGGAGGCTTTCGAATCCCGACATTGAAATTAGGCACTTAAAACTTCATCCCACTCCTCCATTGCCTGTTCAGTTTTCTATCCAATAGTAGGCTGGATGAGACCTACCTTCAACCTAGGATTAGGCTCGGTCTCTTTCTTGGATGTGGTGTTCCTTTGCGTTCCCTGACCACTTTCAGACTTGTTTGTCATTGCCTAATTGAGAGCAAGAATCCAAAGCTACAGTTTGGCCATTCCATTGGAGAGAGGTGGACCTGAATGACTCTTTTACAATCAGGGTTCAGATCGGTGGTTGTCGAATGCCACCTGGGACCAAATTCCATGATCAAATTGCAACGTTCTTGAAAACGTGTTAGGACTCTGCCCCTTGCTCACTATTAGCAAGATGCTGGTATAGTAGAAGCACATTTTATTAACCAATCACATTGGTACAATTTGATTGTGAAACTGGATGATTATGTCTATAAGTTACATTTATTGTGTGTGTGAGAGTTCTATGTCGCCCGTGGTAGTTACAAAACGTTTCATTCTAGTCGTCATGGTGGATTAGTGGTTTGCAAAGATGTAGTTGACCCAAGATAACTATGAATCTCTTGTACTACATAGGAGAGCAGCATTACATTACAGAGTAGAATTTATTGAGACCACATCCACAACATGCTATTCCATAAGCCATGTTCGTTATTATCGCCGTGCGCTGTTCATGACAAAATAATTCCAGACTTATTATTTTTTTGCTTATTTATGATATCATAATCACCTTCTCATTTAGACTTCTTTTGAAGACATTAATACTGCCTGACTGATAAACTGCCCGGTTTTGATTTGGAAAGTTCAAATAGGGTACGCACAATGCCGTCAGGAGAACACCTAATCGTTTATTTTTTTTACCCCTTTTTCTCCCCAATTTCGTGGTATCCAATTGTTTTTAGTAGCTACTATCTTGTCTCATCGCTACAACTCCCGTACGGGCTCGGGAGAGACGAAGGTTGAAAGTCATGCGTCCTCCGATACACAACCCAACCAAGCCGCACTGCTTCTTAGCCCAGCGCGCATCCAACCCGGAAGCCAGCCCCACCAATGTGTCGGAGGAAACACTGTGCACCTGGCAACCTTGGTTAGCGCGCACCGCGCCCGGCCAGCCACAGGATTCGCTGGTGCGCGATGAGATAAGGACATCCCTACCGGCCAAGCCCTCCCTAACACGGACGACGCTAGGCCAATTGTACGTCGCCCCACGGACCTCCCGGTCGCGGCCGGTTACGACAGAGCCTGGGCGCAAACCCAGAGTCTCTGATGGCACAGCTGGCGCTGCAGTACAGCGCCCTTAACCACTGCGCCACCCGGGAGGCCCCCTAATCGTTTTTTTATTTAAAAAAAAAAATTCTCAATTTCAAACAGTACATTTATATTTTCCAACGGGGCTATACATTTAGGTGAGTTTTTTTTCTCTCACTTGAGTAGCCTCGTTTCACTGCCAAAAATACAATTAAACCATCTAGTGTTGAGCGAAATGACAACACAATGTCAAATGCAGATAGCCTAGTCAAATACTTAACATCCAATCACATTAACCGTTACTCTCTCGCGGGAAACCTTCACTCTCTTGCGCATAGATTTAGAAACGAAACATGACCATTTGAAAAATAAGCCACGGGAGTTTTTCGAGCGAGAATCAAGACGACGTTCAAGTAGTAAGACATGTATAAAAGCAACAGGTACATTAATAAGAAGGGTCTAGAAGCATATTATATTGTGAGCTACCGAGTGGCTAGGACAGGCAAGCCCCATACTATTGTGGAGGACTTAATTCTTCCTGCTGCCGCAGATATGGCTGGTACAATGCTGGGGGAAAAGGCCAAAAAAAACTATACTGACAATGACTTCATCAAACAACACTGTTTCACAACGCATCAGTGACATGGCATTGTTTTGAAGCAATTACGGCTTCGGAATACAAGCCAGTGAATTATATGCGTTACAACTGGATGAGTCAACAGAAGTGGCGGGCCTGGCACAGCTCCTGGTATATGTCCGTTACGTTTATGGGGGTCAATTAAGGAAGACATCCTCTTCTGCAAACCACTGGAAACCAGGACAGCATGAGAGGATATGTTTAAAGTACTGGGCAGCTTTGTGACATCAAATGGACTTTGGTGGTCAAGATGTGTTGGTATCTGTACTCCTGTAGCAAAAGCCATGACAGGTAGACATAGTGAAGTGGTAACGCGCGTGCAAGCAGTTGCTCCCGACGCCACTTGGGTACACTGCAGCATCCACCGGTAGTCTCTTGCTGCCAAGGGAATGCCTGACTGTTTTGAAAGACGTTTTGGACACCACAGTGAAAATGGTTAACTTTGTTAAAGCAAGGCCCCTGAACTCTCGTGTATTTTCTGCATTATGCAATGATATGGGCAGCGACCATGTCAACATACAGAGGTGAGCGGGTTATCAAGGGGCAAAGTATTGGCAAGTTTCTTTTGAATTCAGAGACGAGCTTACATGTTTCTTTACTGACCATAATTATCACTTGTCTGAACGTTTGCATGATGACGAGTTTCTCACACGACTGGCCTATCTGAGTGATGTTTTTTATCACCTGAATGATCTGAATCTAGGATTACAGGGACTCTCCGCAACTATATTCAATGTGCAGGACAAAATGGAGGCTATGATTAAAAAGTTGGAGCTTTTTTCTGTCTGCATTAACAAGGACAATTCACACGTCTTTCCATCATTGTATGATTTTTTTGTGTGCAAATGAACTCAAGCTTACGGACAATGTCAAATGTGATATAGCGAAGCACCTATGTGAGCTGGGTGCGCAATTACGCAGGTACTTTCACGAAACGGACGATACAAACAACTGGATTCGTTATCCCTTACATGCCCTGCCTTCAGTCCACTTACCGATATCTGAACAAGAGAGCCTCATCGAAATTGCAACAAGCGGTTCTGTAAAAATGTTATTTAATCAGAAGTCACTGCCAGATTTCTGGAGAGGGCTGTGCTCAGAGTTTCTTGCCTTGGCAAATCGCGCTGTTAAAACACTGGTGCCCTTTGCAACCTCGTACCTATGTGAGAGTGGATTCTCGGCCCTCACTAGCATAAAAACTAAATACAGGCACAGACTGTGTGTGGAAAATGATTTAAGATTGAGACTCTCTCCAATACAATCCAACATTGCAGAGTTATGGGCATCTTTTCAAGCACACCCTTCTCATTAACCTGTGGAGAGTTCTTCACACTTTTTGATGAACAAATACGTTTTTATATGTAAGATGGCTAAATAAAGAGCAACATTTTTGATTATTATTTGTGCCCTGGTCCTAATAAGAGCTTTTTGTCACTTCCCACGAGCCGGGTTGTGACACAAACTCACACTCATTCTTATGTTTAATAAATGTATAGTGTGTGTGTTTGGCAGGCTTACAATGATGGTAAAACACAACATTTGAGAGTGCGCTGACCCTGGTGCTAGAGGGGCTATGCAGCTGGAGGTTGAATGTTTGAAGGGGTACGGGACTATAAAAAAGTTTGGGAACCACTGGTCTAGCGTGTCACAATATCTCAACCATATCGTTGATGGCAAATATTGCCGATATTCAAGATTTATCGTATATTAAGCCAAACCGAGTAGCATTACAAGATGTTGCTACAAGGGAGTTGCCAGATAATACCATTACCCTTTCCTCCCCAGTGTAATGCCTGTATCAGGTGTTCAGTATGCAGTTGGATGTGTGTGCAACAATGGTTCATCTGTTCCATAAAGGAAAACTAACATTCATCATGATTGCTTATGTATTTAAAAGGTTGATTTAATAATAACAGGGTACAGTACACATATGCTACCGGCATTTAGATCATGAGCCCTAGATCCGCAGCCTCATAACTTCCCAAACTTGTCTTGAAAACACCCACATGCTGTGCCAAGTATTTGAAGTGAAGCATTTTGACAATGGTGTAACTCTTCTACGCTGTCAAACTGTCACCCCATGACTTGTGACGGTTGTCTTTTATACAGTAGGATTCCTTCTCTGGATCCACTGTGGTATGTTGAGCCCAGTCATCTAAGGCTAACTGGAATTCGAAAAAAGGAGATACTACATAATGTGTTGTACATCCAGAAGGCTCTCTTTAAAATGGCCAGTTTGCCTCCCACTAGCTGCCCCGGTGCCTTGAGGGTTGTTGATGTTGTGACAGAGAGGCAGTTGGAGGTGCACAGGGGTGATGATGCGTATAGCATTCCGAGTCACCACAGGGGCAAAGCTCTCTAGGTTGAATGGACTTTGTCCTTCAAACAGCTTTGTCAGGTCTTAGTCCTTTTTAAAATTGGTTTGCCAATCAGCAGTAATCTGCATTTTTAAAAAAATGTACATTTTATTTATTGTTTTTCCTAGCAAGGTGGTGGGTTTTGACAGTGAAATAAACTGTGTTGAATTAATGAATTTGGAACAGCTTACTACAGCTCCATGGTGAGTGGGTTACTTTTTTGATCTTTCGATGTGAAAAGTTATTGCATTACGAACAGGTTTTTGTCTCTCAGCCACTGTTGGTCCAGCCAACTGGCAGTGCTTATCGCTCTCTCAAAAGTATATTGTGATTGAGTCTGTTGAGTTTATTTATGTTTTAAAGATAATGGTTCTAGAGGAAGATATGCCAATTTAAGCCATAACGTAAGGTTGATCATATCTTTTCATATAAACTCACCAGTTGCAATAGTCATGTGATCCTTGCCGCAGCAACTGTCCGTCACTGTTGTTCAGATCACTTCTAGGAGATCAATGCACCATTTGTCGGTTCATATGCTGATCTTACTACAAACATCTTCAGAATTTTTCATTGTCAAAAAGAGAAATATATTTTGTTGTTCATTGTTTATCCTATCCTATCCTATCCTATACTGTATGACTGACCATTCACTTCTACAATGCCGATCTTCATTTTAATTTGTCCTCAATTAAGGGGTCCCATTATGGCTTGTAATGACTCCAGTAAGGTTATGGTAAAATCTAGATTACCCCCATAGCGTCAGAGTCTGAGTGAAATTAGATTTGGACAAATATATGCTTGTTGTTTGAGCCTGAATGTGTTTAATGTTAGCGTTTGATCTATGAGACACAATATCCTTCTGAATTTCTACAAAAAATAATCAGTTTACAACCACTTCTAACTGTCGACCCTTGGAAAGAGCAGAAGGCCCGAGGCTTATTTACGGCACTTGGACTTGGGATATCGGAGTGATCTGGGTAGGAGTAGAAGGGGTGGAAGGGGATACAGTGTTTGCCACAGACAAACCAAGAGACCCATCGGGCATCAGAATGGTTCAGACTAACCCAGATCTGTCAGACTCTCTGCTCCTGAAAAGATCCCCCTCCCCTTTGGAAACTGGAGCAGACAGCTGACACAGTTTTTTATTTTGTTTCCCCTTTGATTTCTTTTTGAGCACTCTCATTTCATGTTTTTGTTGTTTTTGGTTTTTGAACTTGTGGAATTTACTGTTTTCTGTTGTATTTGAAGAGGATATGATTGACTGCATTCTAGTGTCCTGTTGGTCAGGAGGATAATGGAAAGGATGGGTTTTTAAACAGAAGGCAGGAGCTTAGTGGCTTCGTGGTGACTGTTGGGTGAGATGAAGAGAAATTGAGCAGTAGAGCTGAATGCTGATCCCTGTGGGTTCCAGTCCTGCTGGGTTTTAAAGTGGGAGAAAAACAGTGAGCAAAACGGCAGCATTGGATTTGGCCACCTTGATCCTCATACAGCATTGTGTTCGATAAGCTCATCGGTTTCAGCTTTCACTTTCTATCTGTGCTTTTTATTACTCGGTTCACCAACATACAATAATCAGCAGCTTGTGTATGAATTAAATCAAGACCACAGTTAAATAGTGTAACTACAGTTTATACAGTAGAAATCTCCACATACAGTTCTCCAGTTTTTCTACCGATCACTTTCCACAGCCAAGGACGTTTTGAGACTTCCAGGGTTTTTATTTTCTGTGCAATTTAAGGGCAATATGTAATCGCATGACATACTCAACAGATTTAGTTATACTGCTTTACACTGACCACACAACGATAATCAAACTGCACAACTGTTCACAGATCATCTCAAAATCATTGTGAAGACATTACACTGCAATATTTTCGTACAGGTGATAATCACATGTTTGTGCTTCAGAATAAAAATGTCTGTGACCTTCTGGGTATGATTGAAATTTGGATCAAATCTGTTTATTTTATTTTTTATATATATTTGTAAGTCAGAAATGTGTTTTATAAAATGAGTTTCCTAAACAATTACTTTATGGAAAATCCAAAAGGTCACGAGTGTATTTGTTCTGTTGTCACTGACTCACCATAGTGTCTTTTTCTCACATGTATCAGTATGTGATCTACTGAGTGTACGTGAACTCAACAAGGAAGTGTCTTCAGTGGACCTGTTTTTGTTGTTGTAGGAGATTGTGATTTGAAGGGTTTTCTATCTACTTTAAAGGGTAAAATGCAGTATATTACAGTAGTCGATGTGCAACTAAGTGCTGTGAGAACACCAAAGATCCTAGAAAATATATGTTGATCATAAACAAATAAAAATACAAATGTAAAACCTGAAACAATACATTTTTCTTTTTTTTTTTTATTCTCTCAAGGGTGAAAAACAATATCATACATTTTTCTTCCACTGTGCTGGTAAGAAGTGGTTATTTTACATGGTGAGCTGTTATGACTGGTTTGAAACCTTGTCAGTCTCTCCCTCTTGCTATTTTACAGTATGAGAAGAATTTGTCTTATAAATAATGCATTAATTGATTGCATAACAGCAACATATCCTGCCAGCTCTTTATAATCCTGGAACATTTTGTGTTCAGTAATTTGAACAATACAATGTCATTGGGGGCAGTCATGTTCACAGTACAGAATACTGTGCACAGGATCTTCAAGACTGACCTCCTGCTCTTGAGAGCTTGGACCTAGTGGTAACATTGGATGGAAATAATGATCTTTCTACGGATATTTTTGCTTGCTCCCTTTTATTTTTATCACATCTTTGTCGGTTTATTCATGGCAAATGGTTCTGGTAAACAACCCACATCCCCTCCTACAGAAATACTCACTTTTGGCCAGCAAAGCCAGGCCTTGAGCAAAAATAACGAGAGCAATCAAAATGAACAAATATTAGGATTGTTTTCCGCTTGGGGGTTTTCATGTCTTCCAGAATCATTTGCTTCTTGAGAATTATTTTTTTTTATCATGAAACTGCATCCTTATTTGTTTAAAAAAAAAAGGATAACCATTTCTAATCTGCTGAATTATTCATATTTTCTTGATAACTACTCAGGGGAGATGTAAAATCAACCGAATCATTGGATTCCTCGCTGCTCTGCTGTATCAGATCTGACCAAAAGGTCCCACAATGATCTGACACATGGATGCCCTGGGGGTTTAAAGAGGTTGAGCTTTATCTAGTGTTGGTCCACCTGATCAACTGATGGTGTATGTGTTTATACTAGAGATGAAGATTCAGATCGGTGCAAAGAGGTAGAGGGAAAACAAACAAACAAAGCCGTGCCTCTATATTAACTGAGATAATTACATAACAGTGTAGATGGATAGAAATTAGAACTGGGAAATTGATGAAAGCATTGCACTTAACTTCATAAATTACACTAGAGAGTGCTGCTGGGAGTGACCTAGGACCTGGCACAGCTGAGCAAGTGGTTGGCTACAGGGCCAGTCTGATTGCCCATACAATCCCTCCTTTTGCCCCTGTCAATGTTGCTGAGGTGGAGTAGGCACAGAACAGAGAACTTACATAACTACAGTATGCTCCTCTGTGAATGGATACTCCCTCTTAAGCACCTACACAGACTAGCCTCTGACCCAGTGCAATCATCAGAATATTCAGTCCGATAGGTGGCGGAACTAATTGGATGCTAGAGCTTAAGTTACAGCACTCTTGTTGCAGTAGCCACCTTCCAGCCCCAAAATGTTCTCCCAGGAGTCCAACTCTGAGTTGCGGTCGATCTGCAGTGGCTGCTCATGTTCTTGACGAGGAGAGGCTTCAGTGGGGTAGTCGATGTGTTTAATTGTATGTCAGGTGCTCTGGGGAAATACTGCCACAAAGTAAGATGTTTTTAGGAGAGGAAGAGAGAAAAGGCCTCCCACTTTTATTTCCTCTCTTCTTTTGTTTGCCTCCTTTCCCAATTGCTCTCTCCAGCCAAGTTTTTCTTCCCCCTCCCTCGCCCTCTTCCTTCCCACCTCCCCCCACTCTGTTCTACAGATGGTCTCTTTCCTCCCTCTCATCACCCCACCCATGGTCTCTCCACTCCCATTATTTCTGCATGCCCCTCCGCCCCCCTGCCGTGTCTCCTGTGAATAAGAGTCTGGCACTTCAGTGTTAGAGGCCCTGTCACTTCAAAGCAATGCTTTTAATTAATCCAATTTGGTGAGAGGCAGTTCTAGGAGTGCACCTACCGTTCAGGAGAGAGGGTAGCAGGATGGATGACGGGTGTCCTCAGAGGTGGTATGGAAAAAGAAAGCCATTACCCATACTCCACCACTCCATAAGTGGGGCCTGGGGACGTTCGGGTGAACTCTTCACTTTGCGTGTCTGTAAAGACACCAGGTACTTGCACTACTTTAGTAATCGATGTGTGTGACTTATCTTTAACGAGTTCATGCATATAATCGTGCATCACCACATGCTCAAGGAACACGTGCAAATAACGAATTAGGCCAATGTACAAATTTCATAGGAAGACTATGGAGACCACAAAGTGCTTGACTGTCTTTTAGACTCGGATCCCCTCATAATGAATTAACTGTTGCAACAACAAAAAAAGCTTGATGCAAAAAATATCAGCACCGTCCCAGCTCCTAAATACTCCGCTTCTGGTTAAATTGGGGCACTTTTTTTTATCAGAGTAAACATGAAGACAGAAATCCGCTTTAGGACTTTTAAATGGGTGTGGAGTTTGTCCTAGAAACAAACACACACACACACCAGCTGGCTTCGGTGCAGCTATGTTGTTGCTGGAAGAAGAAAAAATGCTGTAAAAGCTGCACCGCTAAATGTCTACTAAAACTACAGTCGTGGCCAAAAGTTTTGAGAATGACACATTCATTTTCACAAAGTCTGCTGCCTCAGTTTGTATGATGGCAATTTGCATATACTCCAGAATGTTATGAAGATTGGTCAGATGAATTGCAATTAATTGCAAAGTCCCTCTTTGTCATGCAAATTAACTGACCCCCCCCCCCCCCAAAAAGAATTTCCACTGCATTTCAGCCCTGCCACAAAAGGACCAGCTGACATGTCAGTGATTCTCTCGTTAACACAGGTGTGAGTGTTGACGAGGACAAGGCTGGAGATCACTCTGTCATGCTGATGTAATTGTCAATAAAATACCTTTTACACTTATGAAATGCTTGTAATTATACTTCACTATTCCATAGTAACATCTGACAAAAATATCTAAAGACACTGAGGCAGCAAACTTTGTGGAAATTAATATTTCCATTTTCATTGTCCTCACACCACAAGGAGCAGTAAAATATGATACAGCAAAACCCTCTCATACTGATCTGCTGAATCATTGTTATCTTCCGAATACATGAACTATCACAGAACACTGAGGTTTTTGGTGAGATTAATTGTTAATGGTCTGTTGAGAGTAGAGGTCCATTATCTTATTCTCTCTCTCTCCTATGCATTCAAGTTTCTGTTTTGTTAAATTAGTCAATATTCCCTCTAGCTTAACATTGTGATTTTGATATAATAAGTTTTATTGTGGTATGAATTACTTCTTGAAATAAAAGAACACAAAACACAAATCATAATCACTGTAATACATTGGTGCTGAAGAAATGAAGGTTATTGTGCAACAATAACAGGGGTAGAGCATGCTATGTACCAGTGGAGGCTGGTACATAGACTTGAAAAATTGAAGAGGATGGGCGACCCACGGTATAGGCACAGATTGCATGGAGATGACAAAGTGTGTTCCAAAAATCATCAAAGACTATTTAAACCTAAAGCGTTTCATAAAGACATTTACAGTACAATATTATGGGGAATGAGAAGGCTACTTACACAGTTGGAAAGGGATCACAGCAGGGCTTGAGTGAGGGTATGAGGCATGAGTTGAGGTGTTCAGAGGCTTGACCAGTGCAGGACAGGATTTGACTGGGGAAACAAAAAAAACAATAACACAACACTGCATAGTTAGCCAAAGCAAGGAGTGAAATGATTGTGTAATAATGTGATTGTGTTTGTGAATGTGATTGACTACAGTTGAAGCCGGAAGTTTACATACACCTTAGCTAAATACATTTAACCTCAGTTTTTCACAATTACTGACATTTAATCCTAGACAAAATGCCATCTTTGGTCAGTTAGGATCACCGCTTTATTTTAAGAAAGTGAAATGTCAGAATAATAGCTTTTATTTCTTTCATCACATTCCCAGTGGGTCCGAAGTTTACATACACTCAATTAGTATTTGGTAGCATTGCCTTTAAATTGTTTAACTTTGTTCCAACGTTTCGGGTATCCTTCCACAAGCTTCCCACGATAAGTTGGGTGAATTTCGGCCCATTCCTCCTGACAGAGCTGGTGTAACTGAGTCAGATTTGTTGGCCTCCTTGCTCGCACACGCTTTTTCAGTTCTTTCTGCCCACAAGTTTTCTATATGATTGAGGTCAGGGCTTTGTGATGGCTACTCCAATACCTTGACTTTGTTGTCCTTAAGCCATTTTGCCACAACTTTGGAAGTATGCTTGGGGTCATTGTCCATTTGGATGACCCATTTGCGACCAAGCTTTAACTTCCTGACTGATGTCTTGATATGTTGCTTCAATATATCCACATAATTCCCTCCCTCATGAAGCCATCTTATGTTGTGAAGTGCACCAGTCCCTCTTGCAGCAAAGCACCCCCACAACATGATGCTGCCACAGCCGTGCTTCACGGTTGGGATGGTGTTCTTCGGCTTGCAAGTCTCCCCCTATTTCCTCCAAACATAGCGATGGTCATTATGGCCAAACAGTTTCATTTTTGTTTAATCAGACCAGAGGACATTTCTCACAATCTTTGTCCCCATGTGCAGTTGCAAACCGTAGTCTGGCTTTTTTATGGCGGTTTTGGAGCAGTGGCTTCTTCCTTGCTGATAGGCCTTTCAGGTTATGTCGATATAGGACTCCTTTTACTGTGGATATAGATATTTTTACCTGTTTCCTCCAGCATCTTCACAAGGTCATTTGCTGTTGTTCTGAGATTGATTTGCACTTTTCGCACCAAAGTACGTTCATCTCTAGGAGACAGAACGCATCTCCTTCCTGAGCGGTATAACGGCTGAGTGGTCCCATGGTGTTTATACTTGCGTACTATTGTTTGTACAGATTCATATGGTACCTTCAGGCGTTTGGAAATTGCTCCCAAGGATGAACCAGACTTGTGGAGGTCTACAATTTTCTTTCTGACGTCTTGGCTGATTTATTTTGATTTTCCCATGATGTCGAGTAAATAGGCACTGAGTGTGAAGGTAGGCCTTGAAATTCACCCACAGGTACACCTCCAATTGACTCAAATTATGTCAATTAGCCTATCAGAAGCTTCTAAAGCCATGACATCATTTTCTGGAACATTCCAAGCTGTTTAAAGGCACGGTCAACCTAGTGTATGTACAGTGCCTTGCGAAAGTATTCGGCCCCCTTGAACTTTGTGACCTTTTGCCACATTTCAGGCTTCAAACATAAAGATATAAAACTATATTTTTTTTGTGAAGAATCAACAACAAGTGGGACACAATCATGAAGTGGAACGACATTTATTGGATATTTCAAACTTTTTTAACAAATCAAAAACTGAAAAATTGGGCGTGCAAAATTATTCAGCCCCTTTACTTTCAGTGCAGCAAACTCTCTCCAGAAGTTCAGTGAGGATCTCTGAATGATCCAATGTTGACCTAAATGACTAATGATGATAAATACAATCCACCTGTGTGTAATCAAGTCTCCGTATAAATGCACCTGCACTGTGATAGTCTCAGAGGTCCGTTAAAAGCGCAGAGAGCATCGTGAAGAACAAGGAACACACCAGGCAGGTCCGAAATACTGTTGTGAAGAAGTTTAAAGCCGGATTTGGATACAAAAAGATTTCCCAAGCTTTAAACATCCCAAGGAGCACTGTGCAAGCGATAATATTGAAATGGAAGGAGTATCAGACCACTGCAAATCTACCAAGACCTGGCCGTCCTTCTAAACTTTCAGCTCATACAAGGAGAAGACTGATCAGAGATGCAGCCAAGAGGCCCATGATCACTCTGGATGAACTGTAGAGATCTACAGCTGAGGTGGGAGACACTGTCCATAGGACAACAATCAGTCGTATATTGCACACATCTGGCCTTTATGGAAGAGTGGCAAGAAGAAAGCCATTTCTTAAAGATATCCATAAAAAGTGTTGTTTAAAGTTTGCCACAAGCCACCTGGGAGACACACCAAACATGTGGAAGAAGGTGCTCTGGTCAGATGAAACCAAAATTGAACTTTTTGGCAACAATGCAAAACGTTATGTTTGGCGTAAAAGCAACACAGCTGAACACACCATCCCCACTGTCAAACATGGTGGTGGCAGCATCATGGTTTGGGCCTGCTTTTCTTCAGCAGGGACAGGGAAGATGGTTAAAATTGATGGGAAGATGGATGGAGCCAAATACAGGACCATTCTGGAAGAAAACCTGATGGAGTCTGCAAAAGACCTGAGACTGGGACGGAGATTTGTCTTCCAACAAGACAATGATCCAAAACATAAAGCAAAATCTAAAATGGAATGGTTCAAAAATAAACATTTACAGGTGTTAGAATGGCCAAGTCAAAGTCCAGACCTGAATCCAATCGAGAATCTGTGGAAAGAACTGAAAACTGCTGTTCACAAATGCTCTCCATCCAACCTCACTGAGCTCGAGCTGTTTTGCAAGGAGGAATGGGAAAAAATGTCAGTCTCTCGATGTGCAAAACTGCTAGAGACATACCCCAAGCGACTTACAGCTGTAAACGCAGCAAAAGGTGGCGCTACAAAGTATTAACTTAAGGGGGCTGAATAATTTTGCACGCCCAATTTTTCAGTTTTTGATTTGTTAAAAAAGTTTGAAATATCCAATAAATGTCGTTCCACTTCATGATTGTGTCCCACTTGTTGTTGATTCTTCACAAAAAAATACAGTTTTATATCTTTATGTTTGAAGCCTGAAATGTGGCAAAAGGTCGCAAAGTTCAAGGGGGCCGAATACTTTCGCAAGGCACTGTAAACTTCTGACCCACTGGAATTGTGATACAGTGAATTATAAGTGAAATAATCTGTCTGTAAACAATTGTTGGACAAATTACTTGTCATGCACAAAGTAGATGTCTTAACCGACTTGCCAAAACTATAGTTTGTTAAATTTGAGTGGTTGAAGAACGAGTTTTAATGACTCCAACCTAAGTGTATGTAAACTTCCGACTTCAACTGTACATACAGTAATGAGAGATTATTTATAGGAGTACTCACAGTGAGTGGAGGGAAAACATTCAATGTGCCAGTCGATGAGTAGGCACATGAGATGTGGCTTCAGTTCATGTCATGAGAAAGTTGACAGTGGAAGTGGAGTGGAGTAGTCATCACCTCTTCATCAGGGAACAGGAGAGGACTTAGCTGTAAATACAAATAGTATATACATTCCATTACAGCTGCACCATCATAGGTTTGGAAGAGTTTCTCTATGAAGTTAAACTCAAACATCTCAAAATTCATATAGTCAAACACAGACTGCGCATCTCGCCCACTTGACACATCAAAGTATCCCACGAAACGTTCCTGAATAACTGTTGTTCAGACTGAACAATAGTCTCATTTTTTTATCCCGTACACTGCATACAGAAATGTCAGATTTCTAATGTTTAGGTGTGGCCTAGGCTGCTGCAACATTTATGTCATGAGTTTTTGCTTATGTCTGTCCGGAGTGATTGTGTTACCATCTTTGCTAAATAAATACCAGAGGAAAGTGGAAAGCATACTTGAGTTCATGTGAAAAAATCCACTGCGTCAACCTCTCTCTTTAATCTAACTTCTAATGGATGATGCGATGGAAGCGATCAGATCATGGGAAATTGTTTTCGACATCCCAGAAAGTCTAAAGTTTTATATGTTCAGCAAGTAAAGCATCGTAACGCGCAGTTACCTCTGCAAGCTCATTATAGTTGCCCTTCGTCGTGTCCTCTAAATGCAAATCTTTGCATGCACAAAAACGCAGTGGTGTTGATAAGCCGCTTGAGAACATCCCTGTTTCTTCTTACTTTATCGTTGTGTTGCGCAGCTTGAATATGCAGACCTTTGTCATAATCAATGCAGCTTTTTCCCAGAAGCTTGAATCTGATGTGGGCATTTATATGCTCCCTGCTTTTGTTTTGCCGTTTAGCTGAATGTTCGATGTTCTTCTGGTCACTGTACCCACCTTTCGAACAAACCTCAGACTTTCCAAAAAGCAGGCAAGGCCAGCAATTAAGGCGGCTTGATGAAATGCTCCATGTTAACCAGCTATACTTTTGATACCAGTTGGTATTGAACGCCCTCGCCTTTTCATCCTTCTTGATTAAACTGATCTCAGGCAGAGGTCGATCCTCGCTTTTAATTTGCATCTTTCCCGTGTACCCCGGAGAATGAAAGGGATTCTTCAACAAAAAGTCTACAACATTTTCGGCAACATTGGCCATTCTACGTACACCTGTCGCCTTAGGAAACTATGTTTTTTAATGTATTATTTCTTACACTGTTATCCCAGGAAATGTTGAAGTCTTCTTACATATAGCCAGGAAGAACTATTGGATATAAGAGCAACGTCAATTTACCAACATTACGACCAGGAATACGACTTTCTTGAAGCGGATCCTATGTTTGGACCACCACCCAGGACAATGGATCGGATCCCAGTAGGCGACCCAAAACAACGGCGCCGCAGAAGGGGCAGACGGAGCGGTCTTCCGGTTGCCTTCTAGAGAGACATCAGAGATTGTAACATTCTCTGTTTCACGGAAGCATGGCTTACTCAGGATATGTTATCAGAGTCGGTACAGCCACCCGGTTTCTTCATGCATCGCACCGACAGAAACAAATCTCTCTGGTAAGAAGAAGGGCGGGGGTTTTGCCTTATGATTAACGAGTTGTGGTGTGATCATAACAACATACAGGAACTCAAGTCCTTTTGTTCACCTGACCTAGAATTCCTTGCAATCAAATGCCGACCGTATTATCTACCAAGAGAATTCTCTTCGATTATAATCACAGCCGTGTTTATCCCCCCCAAGCAGACACCTCCATGGCCCTGAAATAACTTCATTGAACTCTATGTAAACTGGAAACCACATATCCTGAGTCTGCATTTATTGTAGCTGGGGATTTTAACAAGGCTAATCTGAAATTAAGGCTCCCTAAATTTTATCAGCATATCGAATGCCGGGCTGGCAAAATTCAGATCATTGCTACTCTAACTTCTGCGACGGATACAAAGCCCTCCCTCGCCCTCCTTTCGGCAAATCTGACCACGACTCCATTTTGTTGCTCCCAGCCTATAGACAGAAACTAAAACAGGAAACGCGCGTGCTCAGGTCTGTTCAACACTGTCCCAACCAATCTGATTCCACGCTTCAAGATTGCTTCGATCACGTGGACTGGGATATGTTCCGGATAGCCTCAGACAACAACATTGATGTATACGCTGATTCGGTGGGCGAGTTTATTAGCAAGTGCAGTGGTGATGTTGTACCCACTGTGACCATTAAAACCTTCCCCAACCAGAAACCGTGGATTGATGGCAGCATTCGCGCAGAACTGAAAGCTCGAACCACTGCTTTTATTCATGGCAAGGCGACCGGAAACATGACCGAATACAAACAGTGTAGCTATTCCCTCCACAAGGCAATCAAACAAGCAAAGTAGAGTCGCAATTCAATGGCTCAGACACAAGATGTATGTGGCAGCACCCTCGCGTACACCGATGTCTTGCTCCCAGACAAACTAAAGAACTTCTTTGCTCGCTTTGAGGCTAATACCGTGCCACCGACACGGCCTGCTACCAAAACCTGCGGGCTCTCCTTCACTGCAGCCGACGTGAGTAAAACTTTTAAACGTGTTAACCCTCGCAAGGCTGCTGGCCCAGACGGCATCCCTAGCCGTATCCTAAGAGCATGCGCAGACCAGCTGGCTGGTGTGTTTATGGACATATTCAATCAATCCCTATCCCAGTCTGCTGTTCCCACATGCTTCAAGAGGGCCACCATTGTTCCTGTTCCCAAGAAAGCTAAGGTAACTGAGCTAAATGACTTTCACTCAGTAGCACTCACTTTCGTCATCATGAAGTGCTTTGAGAGACTAGTCAAAGATCATATCACCTCCACCCTACCTGACACCCTAGACCAACAACAATTTGCTTACCACCCCAATAGGTCCACAGACGATGCATTCGCAATCACACTGCACACTGCCCTATGTAAGAATGCTGTTCATCGATTACAGCTCAGCATTTACCACATAGTACCCTCAACAAAACAAAGGAGATGATCATGGACTTCAGGAAACAGCAGAGGGAGCAGCCCCCTATCCACATCGACGGGACAGTAGTGGAGAAGGTGGAAAGTTTTAAGTTCCTCGGCGTACACATCACAGACAAACTGAAATGGTCCACTCACACAGACAGCGTGGTGAAGAAGGCGCAACAGCTCCTCTTCAACCTCAGGAGGCTGAAGAAATTTGGCTTGTCACCAAAAACACTCACAAACCTTTGCAGATGAACAATCGAGAGCATCCTGTCGGGCTGTATCACCGACCGGTATGGCAACTGCTCCGCCCACAACCGTAAGCCTCTCCTGAAGGTAGTGAGGTCTGCACAACGCATCACCTGGTGCAAACTACCTGCCCTCCAGGACACCTACACCACCCGATGTCACAGGAAGGCCAAAAAGATCATCAAGGACAACAACCACCCGAGCCACTGCCTGTTCACCCCTCTATCATCCAGAAGACGAGGTCAGTACAGGTGCATCAAAGCAGGGCCCGAGAGACTGAAAAACAGTTTCTATCTCAAGGCCATCAGACTGTTAAACAGCCATCACTAACATTGAGTGGCTGCTGCCAACACACTGACTCAAATCTCTAGCCACTTTAATAATAAAAAATTGGATGTAATACATGTATCACTAGTCACTTTAAACAATGCCACTTTATATAATGTTTACATACCCTACATTACTCATCTTCTGCCGTTCGGCCATTGCTCATCCATATATTTATATGTACATATTCTTATTCATTCCTTTACACTTGTGTGTATAAGGTAGTAGTTGTGAAATTGTTAGACTACTTGTTAGATGTTCACGGTCGGAACTAGAAGCACAAGCATTTCGCAACACTCGCATTAACATCTGCTAACCATGTGTATGTGACCAATAACATTTGATTTAATTTGATTCTACCATTCTAGCTGAGAACTGCACACTCGCACTGGTAGCTAGCTTGCTACTGAAGTTACCAAGGCAAATTTAAGTAAATTGCACTAACTGGACACAAAAATAAAGTTCTAAAACCAATAAAACAATTTATAATATACCTCCTCTGTCCCCTGTAATTTGAAAAAATGAATTTGAATTGAATAATATCCCTACAAAATGCTCAACTACCATACTTCACTCTTAATCTCTATCCAACAATGTCACCAAGGTTCTCAACACATAGAACCCCCATAATGCTCTGTGGCACAACATAATAAGTTAATTCTCTGATCCTAATTATATGATTGGATGGACAACATGTCAATTCATACTGCATTACCATGTATTGCTATGGAAGGGGGTGAGGCCTACGAGCCTCCTCAGTTTTGTATTGAAGTCAATGTAGTCAGAGGAGGACGGAAGTTAGCTGTCCTCCAGCTACACCATGGTGCTACCCCAGACAGTGCGGTTGAAATTACTGTAGACCTTCAAACCTTCATATTTTAATAAATTATTTGGTGACATGTGAATATATTTATTATAGTTTTATCTGAAAAGGATGACTTTTTTAATGTTTCACTATTTTTTTTTTAATTTATTTTTTTTTTTTAAATAAATTTTACCCCTTTTTCTCCCCAATTTCGTAGTATCCAATTGTTGTAGTAGCTACTATCTTGTCTCATCGCTACAACTCCCGTACGGGCTCGGGAGAGACGAAGGTTGAAAGTCATGCGTCCTCCGATACACAACCAACCAAGCCGCTGCTTCTTTAACACAGCGCACATCCAACCCGGAAGCCAGCCGCACCAATGCGCCGGAGGAAACACCGTGTACCTTGCCACCTTGGCTAGCGTACACTGCGCCCAGCCCGCCACAGGAGTCGCTGGTGCGCGATGAGACAAGGACACCCCTACCGACCAAGCCCTCCCTAACCCGGGCGACGCTAGGCCAATTGTGCGTCGCCCCACGGACCTCCCGGTCGCGGCCGGTTATGACAGAGCCTGGGCGCGAACTATTTTCTTTTTTAATTACAATTCACTGAGGAGATTGGTCCTCCCCTTCCTCCTCTGAGGAGCCTCTACTGCTGTGTACTGAATTGTAACTGAGCAGGTGGGTGGGTCTCACAATGGCTGGGGAGTAGGGGACCTTCTCTCATGAAAGGTGCATTTGATATAATATCAATGGGTGGAACACGAGAGAATAGGAAAATGACAGTGTTGTGTCACATCACTATGTTGCAAGGGATTGCGAAAGGAGGAACATTAATAAATAAAATTATAAAGGTGGGAATAAAGATTAAGCCCATTTAATATGCATTGAAATATGACTAGCTATCCTTTGTCAGTAACTGAGCATTAAAGAGATGTTACTCCAACATTTACACAAAGATATAAACCTGCAAATTGATTTTATTGGGTAGATGTAGCATGTCTACCACACTGCCACTCACCCACATAGCCTATGACAGGACAGCTCTAGGGCAGGTTCACAGAGAGGAGTGGAGGAGGAGAGGGAAGTAGAGAAAGCAAATGGACTGAGGCAGAGGGGTGAGTGGTAGTTGAAGAATGGATGAACAAAAGGCACTGACCTCCAGGCTACATTAACTAGCTCATCTCACATAGTTTCCACCTTGATCCATGTGGTATCTTTATGTATTTGTTGACCTGTGTCGTGATGCAGGAAATCTCCCCATGCTGAGATAACTGAGCCATGGTTCTCTCATATCTGGGTGAATTACCTTATAAATCTTTACGCCAATTCCTTACAGGCTTAACACCGGGTTGTTCGTCTTCATCCATAACACCCCATGCGGTCAACCTCCATCAGTGGAATTCTGACATAATTATGATGCTTTAATCAATACATAATTAATTATCTTTAACCTGCTGTCAAAGGCTCTTTAATGACCAATCCAGGCCATTTTTCGATTTTCCGGATAACCTGATTTTATCAGATGTTCTATTTAGTTGTCATAGGGCTATGTAATATTGCATTCCAGAGGCAGAACATGTAGAAATTCCACTTGGGTTGATTAGCTTATGTTTTATCACGATACATTTACAAAATATTTTAGTATTATCAGCCAGAAACCATAATGTATAAGCCATGTGCTTACATGGAGGAGAGAATAAATTCCCTCTGTGTGTGTGTGTATTTGTGTGTGTACCTGTGTGTGCTTATGGGAAGGAGGAAAGGATTTAAAGCTGCGAGGCACAGGACACGGAACTTGAAGACCGTCTCAATCCTGTTAAGCTGCGTGTTTTTTTAATGTTTTTTTTTTTGCATTCCAAATAACAACGTAATGCATCAGAGGCACGGTCTAATGAAAACCAGTCCGCAAAGGACCTTGCAAAAAGTCATAAGGAATGTCTCGTATCTGCCGCAGCTAGTATTTATTTATCTTCACCAATGTCAATGCATTCGCACATAGTGGACATTAACAGATTTGCATCCTGTGTATGACTTTTTGATGTGTGTGCAGTCAGATTCTGCTTTAGTGAGTCATGTCTAATGGTTATTCATTGGGAATTAAAATCAGATTTCATCAGCACATGTTTAGAGCCAATCAATTTCTACTAACCTGTCTTATGTTATGGTGCCATGGTGGTGGTGAGCATCAGTGAAGAGTGGAATGGCAATCAGTATGGTCAGCTATTAGCAGACATACAGTTGAAGTCGGAAGTTTACATACACTTAGGTTGGAGTCAATTAAACTTGTTTTTCAACCACTCCACAAATTTATTGTTAACAAACTATAGTTTTGGCAAGTCGGTTAGGACATGTACTTTGTGCATGACACAAGTACTTTTCCAACAATTGTTTACAGACCGATTATTTCACTTATAATTCACTGTATCACAATTCAAGTTTACATACACTAAGTTGACTGTGCCTTTAAACAGCTCGGAAAATTCCAGAAAATGATGGCATGGCTTTAGAAGCTTCTGATAGGCTAATTGACATAATTTGAGTCAATTGGAGGTGTACCTGTGGGTGTATTTCAAGGCCTACCTTCAAACTTGGTGCCTATTTGCTCAACATCATGGGAAAATCAAAAGAAGTTAGCCAAGACGTCAGAAAAATAATTGTAGACCTCCACAAGTCTGTGAGCAATTTCCAAATACCTGAAGGTACCATGTTCATCTGTACAAACAATAGTATGCAAGTATAAACACCAATGGACCACGCAGCCGTCATACTGCTCAGGAAGGAGATGCTTTCTGTCTCCTAGAGATTAACGTATTTTGGTGTGAAAAGTGCAAATCAATCTCAGAACAACAGCAAATGACCTTATGAAGATGCTGGAGGAAACAGGTACAAAAGTATCTATATCCACAGTAAAACGAGTCCTATATCGACATAACCTGAAAGGCCGCTCAGCAAGGAAGAAGCAACTGCTCCAAAACCGCCATAAAAAAGCCATACTACGGTTTGCAACTGCACATGGGGACAACGATCGTACTTTTTGGAGAAATGTCCTCTGGTCTGTTGAAACAAAAATAGAACTGTTTGGCCATAATGACCATCGTTATGTTTGGAGGAAAAAGGGGGAGGCTTGCAAGCTGGAGAACACCATCACAACCGTGAAGCACGGGGGTGGCAGCATCATGTTGTGGGGGTGCTTTGCTGTTGGAGGGACTGGTGCACTTCACAAAATAGATGGCGTCATGAGGGAGGAAAAAAAATAAAAATATATTTTGAAGCAACATCTCAAGACATCAGTCAGGAAGTTAAAGCTTGGTCGCAAATGTGTCATCCAAATGGACAATGACCCCAAGCATACTTCCAAAGTTGTGGCAAAATGGCTTAAGGACAAGAAAGTCAAGGTATTAGAGTGGCCATCACAAAGCCCTGACCTCAATCATATAGAACATTTGTGGGCAGAACTGTGCGAGCAAGGAGGCCTACAAACCTGACTCAGTTACACCAGCTCTGTCAGGAGAAATGGGCCAAATGTTACCCAACTTATTTTTGGGAAGCTTGTGGAAGGCTACCTGAAACGTTTGACCCAAGTTAAACAATTTAAAGGCAATTCTACTAAATACTAATGGAGTGTATGTAAACTTCGGACCCACTGGGAATGTGATGAAAGAAATAAAAGCTGAAATAAATAATTCTCTCTACTATTATTCTGACATTTCACATTCTTAAAATAAACGGGTGATCCTAACTGGCCTAAGACAGGGAATTTGGCTAGAATTAAATGTCAGTAATTGTGAAAAACTGAGTTTTAATGTATTTGGCTAAGGTGTATGTACACTTCCAACTTCAGCTGTATACAGTATAGAAGGCTGTGCAAAATTACTCAGAAAAATATTTTGGGTGTTTAACCTCACTAATAAATGAAGGTATAATTTTTTCAAGGAATGATTTATTGAATGAGATCAGACAAAATCCCATTTAGCCTCTTCAAGCTTCTGTCAAACCTCCTCCATCTATAGCCTGTAATATAATAAGACATATGGGAATGTAATATTTTGTCATAACTTTGAAGGATAATGACATAATGATGCAGTTTGTCCATTTTAGTGGCAAACTCCAAGACATATATTGATGTGAAGCAATTGTATCATGTCAATATATCCATGTTTTTCACAACACAACTTTCACAGAACAGCATTGTGTCTCTGAGTCAAACTTACAACTTTTGGTGTCAGATAACCTTAATTTCTCCCTTAAAGTGATTCTCCCCCTATGTTTAGGCAAGCCTAAATTACTGTAGTTCAGGATTGAATTTGGCTTAACAAATCACATAATAAATTACATGGGCTCACTCTGTGTGAAATAATAAGGCTTGACATTCATTTTCAATGACTCCCCCCTTCGTCTTTCCCCCATCCATACAACATATGTAAGGTCCCTCATTCAAGTATTTAATTTCAAGCACAGATATGAACACACTTAACAAAAATCTAAATGCAACATGCAATAATTTCTGAGTTACAGTTTTTACTGAGTTACAGTTCATATAAGGAAATCAGTCAATTGAAATATTAAATTAGGCCCTAAACTATGGATTTCACATGACTGGGGAGCCAGGACCAGCGAATCAGAATTAGTTTTTCCCACAAAAGGGCTTTATTTATTCTCCTCAGTTTCATCAGTTGTCCGGGTGGTTGGTCTCAGATGATCCCGCAGGTGACTAAGCCGGATGTGTAGATCCTGGGCCGGTTGGAAGTTTATTTTGTCCAGAAATGTGTTTACGTCTCTGTTATTTAGCGTTTCGCCTCTGCCAAGATAATCCATCCACCTGACAGGTGTGGAATATCAATAAGCTGATTAAACAGCATGATCATTAGGTGCAGCTTGTGCTGAGGAGTAAATCTGAAAATATATTGCAAGACTTGACAATTGCTGTGTATCCATGACCTCCAATACCTTGACAGAGCATTAGAATTCAAAAAAGAATGGGCAAATATTGCACAATTTAACCTTTATTTAACCAGAAAGGCCTGAAATCTCTGCCAAGATAGGCAGCACCAAGTCAGTATGGCAGGTAGCCTAGTGGTTAGAGTGTTGGACTCGTAACAGAAAGGTTGCAAGAACAAATCTCCGAGCTGACATGGTAAAAATCTGTCATTCTGCCCCTGAACAAGGCAGTTAACCCACTGTTCCTAGGCCGTCATTGAAAATAATATTTTTTTCTTAACTGACTTGCCTCGTTAAATAAAGGTCAAATAAAAAAATGACACAATTACAGACAGACAACAAGAAAAACTGCAGGTGATCTAGTAAAAAAACATATCATTCACAGGAGTATAACAAATCATAAAACAGCAAATTAAAAACATTGACAGGTCAAGGAATCAGTCTCAAAATTCTTCATCAATGATTTAAAAACACAAATTGGAACAAGTTCTTAATCAGGTTTCAGGTATGACCCAGATGCAGACAGTGTTGAAGAAACAAACATTTATTTCTATTACAGGGGAACGCAAACAACATATCAAAGGCAGAGGTCAGGTATCCAGAGACGGTGCAAAAAGGTCCAGAACTGCAGGCAATCTCAGGGTCAGGGCAGGCAGGGGTCAATAATCCTGTGAGGTGGGGCAAGGTATAGAACGGCAGGCAGGCTCAGGGTCGGGGCAGGCAGAACGGTCAACACCGGGAAGGACTAGTAAACAGGAGCAAGAACAGACAGGAGCAGGAGAACAAACGCTGGTAGGTTTCACGAAACAAAACGAACTGGCAACAGACAGAGAGCACAGATATAAATACACAGGGGATAATGGGGAAGATGGGCGACACCTGGAGGGGGGTGGAGACAAGCACAAAGACAGGTGAAACAGATCAGGGTGTGACATTCTTCCAGTTTAAAGGTATTTTGTAAGGCTTTCCTAGCCGATGGCGCAGAGTACATAAAAGCCCTTTTACCAAATTCAGTTTGGACATTTGGAACAGTTAGCAGGATAAACTCCTGCGAACGAAGAGAGTACCCACCACATTTCTGAACAATAAATATGGCCAAATAAAATGGTAGTAATCCCAACATGACTTTGTAAATAAAAGTATACCAGTGACTGAGCCTACAATTAACTAGAGAAGGCCAGCCAACCCTAGTATATAAAGTGCAATGGTGCATAAGAGTTTTGCAGTTTAAAATAAATCTCAATGCTCCCTGGTAAAGGGTGTCAATTGATCTCAAACACTAAGCGGAAGCATTCATATATAAAATATCCCCATAGTCTAGTAAAGGCATAAATGTAGCTGATACTAGCTTCCTTCTGGCTTCAAAAGAAAAACAGGCTGTATTCCTAAAATAAAATCCCAACTTCAGCTTCAATTTTTTGTAAGTTGTTGAATATACAATTTAAAGAGAGGCCGTCATCAATTAAAAGTCTAAGATATTTCTATGAGGTTACAGCCTCAATGTCATTGCCCTGACAGGTTGTAATAGGTGAAAGGTTCAGAGGTCTATTTCTTGCTTTAGAAAACACAATTAGTTTAGTTTTGTCAACATTGAGGATAAGCTTCAATTGACACAAGGTATGCTGAACAGCATAAAAGCAGTTTACAAGTTCTGGAAAGCTTTTGTTAGAGATATGGCACAACCATAAATAACAGTATCATCAGCATAAAAATGAAGTTGCGCATTTTGCACTTTTTTGTCTAAATTATTTATATAAATTGTGAATATAAGGGGACCAAGTACAGAGCCCTGGGGCACACCATTACAGACAGCCAATTTAACACACATAAGCCCATCAAATTGAGTGCACTGAATTCTATTAGACAGATAGTTAGCAAATATGTGGGTTAGAGACTAACCCAAGAAGACTGACAGCTGTAATCACTGCCAAAAGTGTTTCTACCATGTATTGACACAGGGGGGTGAATACATATCTAAAAAGTTATTTTTTGATTCTAATCAAGGTTTTTTATTACTTTTAATCACACTTTGTAACACAACAAAATGCAACGAAATCCAATACTTATGATACCCACTGTTACAAAGTCCCACATACAACACGTAAAGGTCAACTCAACAAGAAGTCCTTGATAACGTCATTCTCATTTAAATGAAACTGAACTAAAACCTTTTGACACCATATATATAATTGCTGGTAATTATAATTATTTGTTTGTACTTCATATACAGTACACCTACATACAGTAGGTGTACATACTAGAAAACAGGTGCTACCCCTAGAACCATAAAGGGTTCTTCTTCTGTCATATTTGTACTCTTTTTTCTAAGTGCAGGACACATGGGAGGTGAGAAAGGGATTGTGAGGGTGAGAAAGTGGTAAAAGGTAGAGATATAAGACCTAAAGGGCAGATATATAAAGTTATAGGTTATAAAGGGCGCTGAAATACTGGTGGCCTTTTCTGCAACACCATCAAAATGGTCAGTAAATATCGTGCTTTATGGAGTGTGGTTATGGCTTCATAGACCTTTCAGAGAAGTGTTTTTCACCTTTTAACACTGACACCAGCTGATTTTTTTTTGTAAGGAAATGTCAAGGCACTCATGTCTTCATATCAAGGACTTTGACAGGGTTCTTTTTATTTTTTACTACCCTTCATTCATACCGATGGACACGAATAGCACTGATTTGACGATATTTAGTTTATCTCAGTATTTTAGTTATAGATGATGCCCCTAATGCTTTTAAGGTACTATTCTTTTACAGTACTTTACTACAACCATTGGCAAGAAAACTAATTCTTCAAAAATAAATGGCTCACACTTTGTCAGTGCAAGGTATTTTAAGTTGTTGACGTAATGGTTCATTTTGTTCCTTCTTTCAAGCTACTGGGATTTCTTTGGTGTTTGAATGTACTCCGGTACAATTTGCTCAGTTATTTCTGGGACGGGAAAAAAGATCCTGAACCGGCATCAACATTTCATTTTCAACATCAAGAACAGTTCGTTAGAGAAAGCACAAATGTTTAAAGTATCATTTCTCTTGAAATTACTGAGTCAATTTATCCAATCATTCAGAATGCTGCTGTCTGTGATATCCCTAAATTCTCTCCTGTCATCACAGTGCTTATCTCTCTGTACTGGTTCCTGGTTGCTTGCTGCTAGCATCAGACTCAAAGCTCTAGTGCATTCCTCTCTAGTTAATCCATCTCTTCATGCTACAGTTTGTGTTTTCCCACTCTTCACTCTCCTTTCTCCTAGCACTAAATCATGTGAAAGCTCACTCTGTCCTTTATATTTTTCTTTGTGCGAGAGGAAATTCAGTTTTTTTCTCCGAAAAACCCTGATGAAGGCCAAGGGCCCGAAACACACTGGTTTTAGTTTTAACAATGAAGAAGCTCTTTTATAAACTAAATGTTTTCCAAGAGTTGCTGAATTTCCTCTGCACTTCAGTTTGCTCCTCAATTCATGCACCTTGGTTGGACAGCGAGGTAGCAGCAATTCCCTTTTCTTTTGAACAAACACTAGACCTGAGTAATAAACAATGAAGAGGATGTACTATTAGTTGTAAAACATCCAACTCTTCATTCAAAAAGGAAACCTTTTAGTTTGAAACAACCTTCAGAACTACAGCAGCAAAGCCACAATATATACACACACACATGAACAAATATTAACTCTCTGAAAATACTAAATGCCACAATACATGCATGATCACCCACATTGGGTGTCACCTTCACTCTAATTGGGCTGTTACCATTGTGCATCTTGCTCAATCAGTAAGACATCCAGAGCGCTCCATGTGGTGAGAGGACAAATGGATGCAAAAATAGAGAATATTGATTATTAATCAATATATTGATTGACAGCAAAAAATTCTAACAGGCCTTCTAAAGGTCACATCTATGGCATATTGTTTGTGGAGAGAAATCATGAGATACTGTGGCTTAGGAGGATAAGGTTAATTGTTGCATAGCTTCTCTACAGTAACATGTTAGTCTATGATGTCAATACTGCTTTAGGTTTCTGAATATCACCAGCATACAGTAGAACTACCTCCAATGCAATTTCCAATGGCTAATAATGTAGCAAATGGTATGGGGTCTGTTTCTTTGTATCATAGATACTTGATTTGGTGATTAGCAGACTACAGTTCATGGAAGATCTGTTCATAGATCAGATCTGCTCTAAAAAAAAGCTAACCCTTCATCACCCACAACCCACCAAAAGTTGTTTTGACAGCGTTTGGCAGTGGAGTCTGTGCTGTGATTTCACATCTTCCCTTCTGTTTGTCAGATGTGTCACGGTTCAAACAGGCCAATTTGTGACAAGGTCGACACAGGGGGATTGTGGAAGCTAATGACCCAGTAATCCTTGTGGGAAGCCGACAAAAAGCAGAGCAAATACAAACTGTATCCTGCACTGATTGCACCTCCCTGCTTCTGAACAATTAGATCAAAATAGCATCTTTCTCAGTTTCCTTTTTCACTGACAGGCTTTTTCCTCTAGTGTTTCTGCAAAAAAGAAATGTTAATTCCTGTGAACACATAACTGCCTGGAGAGTTGAAAAGGTAATCATTTGTTTATAATGTGTTGAATAAATCAATCTTTAAAGTGTCTTTCAAAACTTCTTTGTAGTTGATCTTGGTAACAAGAGGTCTGAGAATTGTAGCGCATCCCAAACGGGGGATAAAATCTCTACGTCCTCAGACCCATATTAATCTGCATTGTCCTCGCCAATTAAATCAAGTGTTATTTGTCACATGCTTCATAAACAACAGGTGTAGGCTAAGAGTGAAACCCTTACTTAGGGGCCCTTCCCAATAATGCAGAGAAAAATAGAAAAATAATAAATACACAATGAGTAACGATATTTTGGCTATATACAGTACACGAGATATGAGTACCGAGTCGAAGTGCAGGGGTATGAGGTAATTGAAGAAGAGATGTACTGTACATATCGTTATGGTAAAGTGACTAGGCAACGGGATAGATAATAAGCAGGAGCAGCAGCGTATGTGTTGAGTGAAAAAGGGGGTCAATGCAGATAATCTGGGTACCTATTTGGTTAACTATTTAGCAGTTTTATGGCTTGGGGGTAGAAGTTGTTCAGGTTCCTGTTCCAGACTTGGTGCATTGCTACTGCTTACCGTGCGGTAGCAGAGAGAACAGTCTATGAATTGGGTGGCTGGAGTCTTTGACCATTTTTATGGCCTTCCTCAATTGTGCAGTTGTAGGGCCCAGGCAAAATCTTTTCAGCCTTCTGACGGGGAAGAGGCATTGTTGTGCCTTCTTCACGACTGGGTTGGTGTGTGGACCATGTTAATTCTGTAGTGATGTGGACACCAAGGAACTTGAAGCTCTCAACCCTCTCCACTACCACCCTGTCGATGTGGACAGGCGGCGTGCTTGGCCCTCCGTTTCCTGTAGTCCACGATTAGCTCCTTGCTGATGTTGAGGGAGAGGTTGTTGCCCTGACACCATACTGCCAGGTCACTGATCTCCCAATAGGCTGTCTCATTGTCGTCGATGATCAGGCCTACCACTATCGTATCGTCAACAAACTTAGTGATTGTGTTGAAGTTGTGCGTGGCCACGCAGTCATGGGAAAACAGGGAGTACAGGCGAGGACTAAGCACACAACCCTGAGGGGCCCCGTATTCAGGGTCTGCATGGTGGAAGTGTTGTTGCCTACCCTCACAACCAGGTGGCGGCCCGTCAGGAAGTTCAGGATTTAATTGCAGAGCTCAGGACACAGTACAAATACATCTGGAAAAGGGTAGGGGTCTTTTTACTACATCATGTGATTTGAATCAGATGCATTGTGGGCTGATGAGCTACATCAAACAGTAATGGGGGTCATTTGCACACCTCATGGACTATTGACTCAAGTCTTCCCTCTTAGCCTCTTGCGACCATTATTACCACACAACCATGCTGTAATCATACTGTACAGTTATTTCAAGGTGAAAACCCAAGGAGCTGTTAAAACGCATGATTCACTCAACTCTAAAATGTGAACGCATGCAAAAAATAGGTCCTCTTTTTTTAGTTCGCAGACATTTGAGGAGTGATTAGCTAGATTAATGTCAGTAGTAGCCCAATAGGATGGATTTCATGTTCGTTTCACTTTCCATGCATAATTTCCAAATGAAGTGGACTCTATTGAGAGGAAATATCTATGGAAGGACAGCGGTAACCTTTCACAGGGGATCTTTCTTGAATGTCATTGATTTTAGTGGCAACATAATCTTGTTATTTTGAGGCAGCGTTGTCGTTTGTTGCTTTGAGACAGATGGCCACCAGTAGACACTGTGACGTGGCCATGGAGGAGGGGGGTGGGGGGGCTGACATTTACCTCAGATGAAGATAAAGGCTGAGTGACACTTGTTCTGATGGAGGTTTTGTTGACCCATGATGGCTAGTGGCTACTTCATTGCCCTGGTCGATGCACACTACTTACAGTATTTACCCTAAACCTGCAAAATACTGGCCTGTATTAATGTAATGAGGATTTGTTTGGGTGAGGGATATTGAAAGTGTTTGAACATTCAGGATGCCTAGTAGTAATTCAGGTAGAAATTAAATGGGGAAATCAGTTTTTGCATGATTCCTGCGAAAAGAAAAAATATTTTTTTTGTAGCATAAAAAACCTACACAAGGAGTAATTCTTACAAGGAGCTTTATCCTCTCCCATACCCATCTGTCTCGTTGAAGATTCTCGTACCTGCAATCTGTTTCAGCATGTTAAGCATGTGCATACAGCTTTAAATGGGTGTCAGTGTCAAATCAGACATACACTGTTTCATGGGTTGGAATGATTTCAATTAAACATTCCAACAAAACCAACAAATCAGGGAAGATTGTTGACAGGTACTAGTATCAGTTTTGTTTATGTTGTGTATTCAATCATGATAATTTCTAAATATATAAACACGGCATCTCCATGAAATAATAATGTACGGTGCATTCGGAAAGTATTCAGACCCTTAGACTTTTTCCACATTTTGTTACGTTACAGCCTTATTCTAAAATAGATTCAATTGTTTTTTTTCTTCTCATCAATCTACACATAATACTCCATAACGACAAAGCAAAAACAGATTTTTAGAAATTTGTGCCACTGGATTAAAAATGTAAAAATATGTGAAATATCACATTTACATAAGTATTCAGACCCTTTACTCAGTACTTTGTCGAAGCACTTTTGGCAGCGATCACAGCCTCGGGTATGATGTTACAAGCTTGGCACACCTGTATTTGGGGAGTTTCTCCCACTCTTCTCTGCAGATCTTCTCAAGCTCTGTCAGGTGGGATGAGGAGCATCACTGCACAGCTATTTTCAGGTCTCTCCAGAGTTGTTAGATTGGGTTCAATTCCAGGCTCTGGCTGGGCCACTCAAGGACATTCAGAGACTTGTCCCAAAACCCCTCCTGCATTGTCTTGGCTGTGCGCTTAGTGTCGTTGTCCTGTTGGAAGGTGAACCTTTACCCAATCTGAGCAGGTTTTCATTAAGGATCTCTCTGTACTTTGCTCTGTTCATCATTCCCTCAATCCTGACTAGTATCCCAGTCTGTGCCCCTGAAAAACATCCCCACAGCATGATGCTGCCACCACCATGCTTCACCGTAGGGATGGTGCCAGGTTTCTTCCAGATGTGACGCTTGACATTCACGGCAAAGAGTTCAATCTTGGTTTCATCAGATCAGAGAATATTTTATCTGAGAGTCCTTTAGGTGCCTTTTACTGAGGAGTGGCTTCTGTCTGGTCACTCTACAATAAAGGCCTGATTGGTGGAGTGCTGCAGATATGGTTGTCCTTCTGGAAGGTTCTCCCATCTCCACAGAGGAGCTCTGGAGCTCTGTCAGAGTGACCATTGGGTTCTTGGTCACATTCCTGAACAAGGCCCTTCTCCCCCGATTGCTCAGTTTGGCCGGGCGGCCAGCTCAAGGAAGAGTCTTTGTGGTTCCAAACTTCTTCCATTTAAGAATGATGGAGGCCACTGTGTTCTTGGGGACCTTCAATGCTGCAGAAATGTTTTCATACCCTTCCCCAGGTCTGTGCCTCAACACAATCCTGTCTTGGAGCTCTACGGACAATTCCTTCGACCTCATGGCTTGGTTTTTGCTCTGACATGCACTGTCAACTGTGGGACCTTACATAGACAGGTGTGTCTTTCCAAATCATGTCCAATCAATTTAATTTACCACAGGTGGACCAAACAAGTTGTAGAAACATCTCAAGGATGATTAATGGAAACAGGATGCACCTGAGCTCAATTTCGAGTCTGAATACTTAAGGTGTTTGTTTTTTATTTTTAATACATTTGCAAACATTTCTTAAAACCTGTGTTCATTATGGGGTATTGTGTGTCGATTTTCAATTTCAGAATAAGGCTGTAATTTAACAATGTGGGAAAAGTAAACGGGTCTGAATACCTTCCGAATGCACTGTACATGTAAAGTTACAGATCTCAAAAAGCATCGCTGTGTAGTATAAAATGATTGAATTGTATTTAAACTTTTGACTCTTTGCATTTGCTTCTAAGCATTTTTGTCTCTTCTCCAACATCGGGGACATGTGGCAGGGTAGCATGTAATCACAGCTAATCACAGCAAAGACCAAACAATAACAATATATTGTGGTGTACATCATGGTATTTTCACCAGTATGTATTGATCTCTTTGCAGTAATACAGTCCAGCATTTCCCCACTAATTGTTATTTTGTGTTGTTGCTGTGTCTGATCTCTGTCTTTATCAGAAAGGCAGCAGGAATCCATTCAGATCCATTTAAACTGCTGCTGTTCTCATTGGGCATATTTGTACCATCCCTACAGTAAGTAACATGAGGTGCAAACTCTTTCATCAATACTGTAAAATTAATGCTTTTCATTTATGTAGCGATAAAATGCCAAATGTAATATGGTTTTTAAATGCATGGTAAATTACATGCTACAGGTGATGAAAAACATGAAACTAAACAACAAATACTGTTTTATTTTCTTTTGGGTTATGTTTTGATCAAAGCCTATATACAGTGCATTTGGAAAGTATTCAGACCCCTTGACTTATTCCACATTTTGTTATGTTAGACCCTAATCAAGTTGTAGAACCCTCTCAAGGATAATCAATGGAAACAGGATGCACCTGAGCTCAATTTCGAGTCTCATAGCGAAGGGTCTGAATACTTATGAATATGAGATATTGCTGTTTTTATATATTTTTTTATATATTTGCAAACATTTCTAAAAACCTGTTTTCGCTTTGTCATTATTGGGAATTGTGTGTAGATTTATGAGGAAAACATTTAATAAATTTTAGAATAAGGCTGTAACAACAGAATGTGGAAAAAGTCAAAGGGTCTGAATACTTTCTGAGTTCACTATATGTAACAGGGTGAAGATTGCCTTGTAACACCTATCAGTGCAAAAGATCTGTATACACAGTGAGACTCCTTTCATCTATATTTTGGGATCATACACTCGACATGACTTATGCTACTAACAGAAAAATCCCAATTATCTTTGCACCCCACCAACATCAGAGGAAGGGGTTGGCCTGGTCGCTTCTATTCATACAGCAGGCTACTGGACAAGATCAAACCAAAAACCTCCAGTACAAGTCAGAGAATATACTGTGTGGTTATAGGAGGAGGCTATTATTTCAGCAGGTTCTTTAGTTTGTGTCTGTCCCCATCTCTGAACCTGCTTCAATAACCACCCACCCCCACTGTCATCACTGAGACTGCATGCAGTACTGGCCTTTTAACTCCGTATTGATCGTGTAGGGATTGTGGTAGATTTACTGTCAATTCTGGATGACACCTCTTGCAGATACAATGTACAGTGATGTCTCATGAGCCCACATCTGTCACTGCTAGGCCTGGGAAACTCAATACAGAGTAAGTAAATAAGACATCATGGAATTTAGTTCTTACCAAATGACTTTGGACTCCTGTAAAGAAAGTCTATTGGGCTCAGTGAGCTCCCTCCTCATACTTCCTGTAATGCTATTGCACCTTGGAATTTTTCCAGTATGTATTAAAAAAAATGTACGTCCTTCTCCCCCCTGTAATCTGAAGCGATTTATTACATTACAGCCTGTTATGTACTGATCAAGCCAAATGAAAGAAACATAAATGCTATCATTGTGAGTAGTCCACTGGCAGTCCCTCACTCCTCATTACCTTAGCTAAGAGCCTTAGGCCTAGCTACCAAACCTCCAATCCCCTCCTAATGGATTAACAGAGGGCCGACTCCATGTGCAATTATATAACAGTTACGACAGCTTTACTTGGTGTCTGGAGCTCATGAGTTTTGAACTTGAAGATCACAACTCAGTGTGCAGCCTTCTCATTTGGATGTACGGTATGTCAGAAAGGCAGAAAGTCAGAAAGTTACCTAGAAGCCCTCAGGGTAGCTCTGCCAGGAAAGACAAGTGTTCCCCTGTGGGATTTATCCCACCGTAGAGCACCACTGATGAGACTGATTGATCCAATGTGATCAGCTCCATTGCTCATGAAAACAGATAGCCTTTAACTAACACTTTTAAGGAAAAATTTGCAAATCATGCAGTGACAATGTTGTGCATCCTTGGGTTTTTGTTTATCAAGTTGCCACCAGCGTTTTGTCAAGTGAAGATAATTCAATGACAAATAATATTACACAGATATGTTGCATCAGTGATAGTTACAGTGCTGTTACACCCATAGTTAACCTTGACTCTAAACTTCAGTAATATACAATGTGGTTTGAATGAAGAAAAATACCATGCGCTGTGGCAGA
Source organism: Oncorhynchus clarkii lewisi (assembly GCF_045791955.1). Classification (NCBI taxonomy): domain Eukaryota; kingdom Metazoa; phylum Chordata; class Actinopteri; order Salmoniformes; family Salmonidae; genus Oncorhynchus; species Oncorhynchus clarkii. The sequence goes on from NC_092152.1 coordinate 55,986,185, forward strand.
TTTATTCCTGAATGCCATTACATTGTTCCATGAGTTCTGTGAATAAAATAATGAGCTACCGTGTGTATAGGAATCAATTAACAAGACCTATACTGGCACTGCTTGTCTCGTATGCTAGCTAAGCGCCAGGCCCCATCTGACTGGCTGTCCCAGGGGCAGGTGGGAGTCACGGAGAGTATGTGGAGGGAAGATAGCTGGGTAAAGCAACCCTCAGAAGGTGCCGACACTGTTTTAATGTAGAGGTGGGAGGAAGCTGTTTCCCTGGCAGCATAAACACAGGGTTAGCTGACTCTGCCGTGAGCACTGTGGCCCTTCCCTCTGATGGGGAGGGAGGGGTGTTTTGGGGCAGGTATGAGGTAGAGGGGGCGAGACAGAGTGTTCAGGAAAGCTGACAGGCTGCCTGGCATATCTTTGATGGTGTGCTTTTTTTCAACCTCTTCCACACAGACACGATGATGCACCGCTGTTGCGCTTACTAACTTATTTATTTATTGCAGCACATTCTGTACCTTTTGAAGGGAGGCATAAAGTAGCTATGGGATTGTTTGAGTATCATATTATTCCTTTCAGTTTTACTAATTCAGATGATGTGATCGTTTAGCATATTTATGGACAGTACAAACCATGTTAACCTACATATTTCATATTCTGTGTCAGGACATTTCCTTCTAATCATTAAACATTCAACATTCATTTACAATAATTTCACTTCTTAAGTTCCATTTATAGAGTGATATGAACCCTGTTCTAGCAGCGGCAGCCCAGCCCAACAGTCCGTGACCACACTTCATTTTTCTCACTTTGACATTTCCTGTCAAAATATGATGCAACCTTGACTCAAAGTTGATTGGGAAACATAGCTTGCCTTTGAGAGGCATGCTGCTGGTGTGTGTCTAAAAGTGGACAATACCACAGAGACCTGTTCTTCTCCTCGGTTTTCAAGATCTGTAGACTGTTGTAAAAAGCTACAGAGCTTTTTGTTGACGAAATAGCTGCCATTTCATGTGAGAAGCTGTCAGCATGTGAGATTTAATTATATTTCTCTGAAACAGGCCATTTTGTGAGGTGAAGTGAGGTAACAAATCAAAACAATACTGTGAATATTGTTTCAGCAAAAAATGCTAACTTTGATCAACTGCTGTTTTTCTCTGTTTTACAAGAAAAACATTACTTATTTTCAGCTTCTCACAGGCAGCCCAATTTTGATATTTTGCCCAATTATGGGCAAAAGATCTGATTGATCAAAAGTGTTCTCTTGACCAATCTCTTTCCCTCCCTTAGTGACCACTCTGTCTGAACCTCACTCAGTCTGAACCCATGGAGGTAGGGGTCACACACCTCCCTGTGGCGGAGCGACGCAGATGGAAACAGCTGGGGCTCTGTCCCTATTGTGGTCAAGGAGTGCACCAGCTTCAGCAGTGTCCGATACGTCCCAACTCGGGATCCACGTGAGCAGACGGATGGTCACATAATCTTCCGCCTCCTAGGGCAGGTGTGAGTATCCCATCTTCATCACTTTCTGTCAAAACCTTTTTAGTGTCGATCACACTAGCTGACTGTCCCTCGTGTACCGTTTCTTCAGTGCTAGTGGATTCCGGTGTGCCGGGAAACTTTATTGACCACACCCTTGCCTCCTCTCTGAACCTCACCTCATGCCCGCTCTCCTCTCCATTTCCGGTTCAAGCCCTTGATAATCGGCCACTAGGATCCAGGACCATAACACACATCACCACAGCACTCACCCTCACCGTGGAGTCCATCCATCATGAGAACATACCCTTTTTCATTATTAGTGCACCAGCTCACAAGATCATCCTCGGTCTCCCATGGCTCCAACGCCATAATCCCACCATCTCATGGTCGAGGATGAAAATCAATGACTGGGCACCCGAATGCCAAAGGACCTGCTTTCCCTTCCCATGTGGTTCCATGTTGGCTGAGAGTCCTGTGGTTGCCCTTTAGTCCAACATGCCAGAGGTACACCAGGACCTGCGGGAGGTTTTACCAAAACCCGTGCCACCTGTCTCCCTCCTCATCGCCCCTGGAACTGCCGACGACCTGCTTGCAGGCTCTGTGCCCTAGCGCAGACGCATCTACCCTCTGTGGGTGGCTGAAACAAAGGCCATGGAGGAGTACATCAATGAGGCGCTCCAACAAGGTTTAATCTGCATGTTCATCTCTCCTGCGTCTGCAGGCTTCTTCTTCATGGTGAAGAAGGATGGAGGATTACGCCCATGTATTGATTACAGAGGACTGAATGTGATCACCACCAAGTATCGTTGCCCTCTCCCGCTGGTGCTGGCAGCCATCGAACAGCTCTGCGGGGCCGGGTTCTTTAGCAAATTGGACCTGCAGAGTGCATACAATCTCATCCAGGAGGGGGGGTGAATGGAAGACAGCTTTCAGCACGATGTCTGGTCACTACGAGTACTCGGTATTGCCTTTTGGCTTAGCTAATGTGCCGTCAGTGTTCCAATCATTCGTCAACGAGGTGTCCCAGGACATGCTCGTACGCCAGGTGGTCGTGTATATCGACGACATCCTGTTCTACTTGGCTACCTTGGAGGATCACATCGCTCACATCCGAGTAGTCCTGGAACGTCTCCTGGCCAACCAACTAAATGTCAAGGCAGAGCAGTGACCATTTCATCAGGAAGCTGTCTCCTGTCTAGGCAACCAGAACCGCCCGCAAGGAGTGATGATGGACGTTAAGAAGCTAGATGTGGTTAGGTCATGGCCAGTCCCAACCACCATAAAGGGGCTACAACGGTGTTTGGGGTTTGCCTACTTCTACCTCTTTTTCATCAGGAACTTTAGCTCCATCGCCTCGCCTCTCACCTCAAGGGTGGTCCCCGTAGGTTGGTGTGGAGTCCTGCAGCTGACGAGGCTTTCCGCCTACTTAAGGGACGTTTCACCTCCCCCCATTGCTCAAACACCACCCTTTGTGGTGGAGGTGGATGCTTCAGAGGTGGGTGTGGGGGCTCTCCTGTCTCAATGACAAGGTAATCCACAAAAATGGTATCCTTGTGCGTATTACTGTATGAAAATGTCTCCTACAAGAGAGGAATTATGACGTCCGCGATTGAGCGCTCCTGCCGGTGAAGTTGGCATTAGAGGAGTGGAGACACTGACTAGAAGGTGCCAAGGACCCATTTGTCATCCTCACCGACCATCGGAACTTGTAGTATATACGGAGGCGGCTGAATCCGCGCCAAGCAAGGTGGCCCTTTTCTTTACTAGATTTGACTTCACACTAACCTATCGCCCAGGTTCAAAGAACACCAAAGCCGATGGCCTGTCCTGTCTCTACGATTCGGGAGAGGGTCCTGAATGCACCCATATTTCCTCCCTCATGAGTCGAAGCCCCTTGTGGTCTTGAACGTAGATGTGGACATTCACTATGCTCTAGAGAGGGAACCCGCACCAACTACCTGTCCTCCTGAGCGCATCTACGTTCCCACTGGGATAAGGAATCGGCTGCTGACCTGGGCGCATCTACGTTCCCACTGGGATAAGGGATCGGCTGCTGACCTGGGCGCATCTACGTTCCCACTGGGATAAGGGATCGGCTGCTGACCTGGGCGCATCTACGTTCCCACTGGGATAAGGGATCGGCTGCTGACCTAGGCGCACATAGCCGTCATCGCTGGACATCCAGGTATTACTCGTATTACTCAATCCATCTCCGAGAAGTATTGATGGCCCACCTTGGCACAGAAAGTTATTCGCTACATGAACTCCTGTTCTGTATGTGCCCAAACTAAATCCCCCCTGCACGCTCCAGCAGGGAAACTCCTTCCCCTTCCCATGCCTCAGCATCCTGGTCTCATCTGTTCATTGATTTTGTCACTGATCTCCCCTCCTCTGATGGTTTCACCACCATTTTGGTGGTTGTGGATAGATTCCCCAAATCCTGTAATTTCATCCCTCTCTCTGGTCTCCCTACTGCTCTCCAGGTCGATGAGGCACTGTTCCAGCAGGTCTTCCTGTATCATAGCCTTCCAGAGGACATTGTCTCTGACTGTGGCCCCCAATTCACATCATGGGTATGGAGAGCCTTCATGGAGAAGCTCTGGGTCACAGTCAGCCTCACTTCCGGGTATAGGCCTCAGTCTAACGGGCAGGTGAAGAGGATGAACCCGGAGCTGGGGAGGTTCCTGAGGAGCCACTGCCAGGACAGGCAAGGGGAGTGGGCCCGATTCCTTCCATGTGCAGAGTATGCCCAGAATTTGTTACGTCACTCCTCCACCAGGTTGACTCCCTTCCAGTGTTTTCTGGGTTATCAGCCAGCCCTGGCTCCATGGACCCTGGGCCAGCCCGAAGCTCCTGAAGTGGATGAGTGGTTCAGGCACGCAGAAGAAGTGAGGAGCAATGACCATGAGAGGCTCCTACGTGCCGTCCACCATCAGAAGGAGCAGGCGGATCCTTACTTCAGTGAGACTCTTGTGTTACATCCTGGTGATAGTGTCTGGGTTTCCACCAGGAATCTCGCACTCCGCCTGCCCTGCAATAAGCTGAGGGGCCGTTCAAGGTTCTCTGGAGGGTCAACGAGGTGACGTATAGATTACAGCTCCCCAGTGACTACACGTATCTCACCTTTTCATGTCTCCCTTATCAGGCCGGTGGTTCCTGGTCCCCTGGCTGAGGCTGTCCCCCACGACACCCCTCCGTCTCCCCTGGATGCCCGAGGGAGGTCCGGTAAGATTCCTACTGGACTCCCGACGTCGTGGGGGTGGGCTCCAGTACCTGGTGCATGGGGAGCAGTACGGTGTTGGGTTCCGGTGGAGGACATTCTGGATCCCAACCTCTGTGATTTCCCTTCGCCATCAGGACCGGCTCGCTCCTCACCCTCAGGTCCGTCGTCCTGGCCGGCGTCGTCCTGTGGCTGGAGTCGCGCATTGGGGGTGGGGGGTGGGGGTACTGTCACGTCTACGCCCCCCCCCCCCCCCCCCCCCCCCCCCCCCCCCCCCCCTCTCCGGAGTTCGACGTTGCCGGTTTACTAATCACTGGGTCATGCAACCATCATTACGGACAACTGGCACCATTGTTACACGCACCAGTGCCTCATTATGAGACTCACCTGGACTCCATCAATTCACTGATTACCTCCCCTATATCTGTCACTTCCTTAGGTTCATTCCTCAGGCAGTATTGTTTCTGTGTTTCATGTCCAGACGCTACTCTTGTTTTGTATCGTTCCATGTTCTTTGCATTATTAAACTCAAAACCTGACTCCCAGCATCTCCATTACAGAGGGCAGAAAACCAACTTCATTCTCTTTTATAATCAGTATCATAATGTATGTCAACAAACAAACCAACCTCTGTCAGACGTACAGAAGTTTGAGTGTTTTCTTTGAGTAACATCATTGACCAACAGTCATACATTGTGAAAATAACAATTAAACCTCATGCAATGAGGTGTCATGAGTAAAAACAACTGTGAGGACTCCACATTAGACAGCGAGCGGTGCAGTGGTTCCACAAAACCCAGCTACTCTCCTCCAAAAGTAAACTGCTTCATGTCTCCGTCATCCCCTCTCTTTCCCAACATGCCCCAAGTGAATGTATAATCTCATCAGCGCCGATTATCCTCCTCTCAGGAGGCTGTCCTGCACGGGTATAATTATGGCACGGTGGACTTTTAGGAAGCATATGCCATCTGTAATAGGCGGCTAATGCGCTTGATTGGGTCTGCCTGGTCATGTGAGTAGATAAGAGGGGCCCTTTGGGGGTTAGAACAACAGTGGTTATTATTCAGACAAAACACCTTGGGGTTTTCCCAAAGCTCTCATAAGACCATAAAACTAATTCCTCTATAGTATCGGTCTAAAGGAATATACAGACGACTGTCCTGTGAGCGCATCAAAGCCAGGAGAGACGTAGCATTTGGGGATGTCTATAGCAATGACATTTAGACAGATTTTCGGGGTTCATTATGTAGACACAAAGACACTGCAATATTGATGTTATTGATGATTTGTCGAACACATACACACAGGTACCAAAATGTATTTGGATAACAGTTCAAAATGAACTGAAAGAATTGGAGGTTATGTCCATGATTTAGAAGTTGGTTTGTTATTTTGCTTGAGCAGGCATAGAAATAGTTAACCAGTACGTTTGCTGTTTGGGGATTATCCAATCAGACAGTGTGTTTGCATGTGGGAGTTTCCTTTTCTCTCCCTTCTCAGTAGAAAGCCTGTGGGATTTTTTTGGGGAGGTGAGCGTCTTTGATATTTTATTAATCAATAGGAGAGTGTGTGTTCAGATTGAGAGAGTGCAGGGTGGGGAATGTGCTCAGAAACCCTTTGATTTGCTGAAGCAAGTATCAGCCATTTTGCCAGAGTGAGAAAGAAAAACTCTTGAGTCATGGCTTTTCATCCGTCTATTCAATTCTAATTCATAAACCATGTGATGGAAGCCTATGACAAATTCAATAAGGGGTTAACAAATACATTTAACCTCTATGGCATTACTGAGCACACAATAATAATTTCAATTACTGTATTATGTATTGAAGTGTCAATGATATAATAAATGGTTATGTTAGTGTGAAATACAAGACCCAAAGGGACTTCACTGCTGAAACCAAAGTTGTATGCATATTTGCCATATTTTCTGTGTGAAATGACTTTGGTGAAAAATGTGATCATAATAATGCTTTGCCCACAGTAATCATCCTCCCCCTTCATGTCCATCATCATTGATATTAATAACATCTGAGTGCAGCAATGGTATCGCTAATTACTAAGAACAAATTGTAAAATGACTGTGAACCCACAATGGAGGGCTAATTCATAAGAGTGTTGATAGTCAGCCTCTAATGTGTCGTGCATGGCTGATGTTTGTTGACTCTGAATTCCTCTCCCCTGAATCCATTAAAACATAGAGGGAAATGAGCTGTTCTTTGTAGCACATTTCAATCACGCCGTGACCCTTGATAATGAGTAAAAGCAAATTGAACAAGAGGTGAGATATTCACCCTGTTGGTTGGTTTTTCAACAGAATAAGTTGTGTTCAGTTTGAACAATGCCATTATGTTTTAGTCACCACCGACTGTGAGAGTCAGGTGCCTGGGAATTTTTTTATCAAATACTTGATTTTCGGTAACAAAGTCTGACTTCCTTGTTTTCTCCTCATGACAAACCAAACCCAGTTTGCATTCGGGAAAGTATTCAGACCAGTTCCCTTTTTTTATCCTCATGACAGTGCCTTGCGAAAGTATTCGGCCCCCTTGAACTTTGCGACCTTTTGCCACATTTCAGGCTTCAAACATAAAGATATAAAACTGTATTTTTTTGTGAAGAATCAACAACAAGTGGGACACAATCATGAAGTGGAACGACATTTATTGGATATTTCAAACTTTTTTAACAAATCAAAAACTGAAAAATTGGGCGTGCATAATTATTCAGCCCCTTTAAGTTAATACTTTGTAGCGCCACCTTTTGCTGCGATTACAGCTGTAAGTCGCTTGGGGTATGTCTCTATCAGTTTTGCACATCGAGAGACTGACATTTTTTCCCATTCCTCCTTGCAAAACAGCTCGAGCTCAGTGAGGTTGGATGGAGAGCATTTGTGAACAGCAGTTTTCAGTTCTTTCCACAGATTCTCGATTGGATTCAGGTCTGGACTTTGACTTGGCCATTCTAACACCTGGATATGTTTATTTTTGAACCATTCCATTGTAGATTTTGCTTTATGTTTTGGATCATTGTCTTGTTGGAAGACAAATCTCCGTCCCAGTCTCAGGTCTTTTGCAGACTCCATCAGGTTTTCTTCCAGAATGGTCCTGTATTTGGCTCCATCCATCTTCCCATAAATTTTAACCATCTTCCCTGTCCCTGCTGAAGAAAAGCAGGCCCAAACCATGATGCTGCCACCACCATGTTTGACAGTGGGGATGGTGTGTTCAGGGTGATGAGCTGTGTTGCTTTTACGCCAAACATAACGTTTTGCATTGTTGCCAAAAAGTTCAATTTTGGTTTCATCTGACCAGAGCACATTCTTCCACATGTTTGGTGTGTCTCCCAGGTGGCTTGTGGCAAACTTTAAACAACACTTTTTATGGATATCTTTAAGAAATGGCTTTCTTCTTGCCACTCTTCCATAAAGGCCAGATTTGTGCAATATACGACTGATTGTTGTCCTATGGACAGAGTCTCCCACCTCAGCTGTAGATCTCTGCAGTTCATCCAGAGTGATCATGGGCCTCTTGGCTGCATCTCTGATTAGTCTTCTCCTTGTATGAGCTGAAAGTTTAGAGGGATGGCCAGGTCTTGGTAGATTTGCAGTGGTCTGATACTCCTTCCATTTCAATATTATCGCTTGCACAGTGCTCCTTGGGATGTTTAAAGCTTGGGAAATCTTTTTGTATCCAAATCCGGCTTTAAACTTCTTCAAAACAGTATCTCGGACCTGCCTGGTGTGTTCCTTGTTCTTCATGATGCTCTCTGCACTTTTTACGGACCTCTGAGACTATCACAGTGCAGGTGCATTTATACGGAGACTTGATTACACACAGGTGGATTGTATTTATCATCATTAGTCATTTAGGTCAACATTGGATCATTCAGAGATCCTCACTGAACTTCTGGAGAGAGTTTGCTGCACGGAAAGTAAAGGGGCTGAATAATTTTGCACGCCCAATTTTTCCGTTTTTGATTTGTTAAAAAAGTTTGAAACATCCAATAAATGTCGTTCCACTTCATGATTGTGTCCCACTTGTTGTTGATTCTTCACAAAAAAATACAGTTTTATACCTTTATGTTTGAAGCCTGAAATGTGGCAAAAGGTCGCAAAGTTCAAGGGGGCCGAATACTTTCTCAAGGCACTGTATCTACCTACAAACAATACCCCATAATGAAAAACTGAAAACAGGTTTTTAGAATTTTTTGCACATTTGTTAAAAGCAACAAAAAAACTTAAATACCTTTCTGACATAAGTATTCAGACCCTTTGCTATGAAACTTGAATTTGAGCTCAGTTGCATCCTGTTTCCATTGATCACCCTCAAGATGTTTCTACAACCTAATTGGAGTACACCTGTGGTAAATTCAATTGATTGGACATGATTTGGAAAGGCACACTCCTGTCTATATAAGGTCCCACAGTTGACAGTGCATGTCAGAGCAAAAATCAAGCCATGGGGTTGAAGGAATTGTCCATAGAGCTCCGAGACAGGATTGTAGCGAGGCACATATCTGGGAAAGGGTACCCAAAAATGTAGGCAGCATTGAAGGTCCTCAAGAACACAGTGACTTCCATCATTCTTAAATGTAAGAAGTTTGGAACCACCAAAACTCTCTTTCTAGAGCTGTCCGCACAGCCAAACTGAGCATCGGGGGAGAAGGGCCTTGCTCAGGGAGGTGACCAAGAACCCAATGGTCACTCTGACAGAGCTCCAGAGTTCCTCTGTCGAGATGGGGGAACCTTCTAGAAGGACAACCCTCTCTGTAGTACTCCACCAATCAGGCCTTTATGGTAGAGTGGCCAGACGGAAGCCATTCCTCAGTAAAAGGCACATGACAGCCCACTTGGAGTTTGCCAAAATTAACCTAAAGGACTCTCAGACCATGAGATACAAGATTCTGTAGTCTTATGAAACCAAGATTTAACTCTTTGGCCTGAATGCCAAGCGTCACGTCTGGAGAAAACCTGGCACCATCCCTATGGTGAAGCACAGTGGTGGCAGCATCATGCTATGGGGATGTTTTTCAGCAGCAGGGACTGGGAGACTACAGATGTGGGAAGTTGTCAGATTGAGGGAAAGATGAACGTAGCAAAGTACAGCGGTGTCCTTGATGAAAACCTGCTCCAGAGCGCACAGGACCTCAGGCTGGGGTGAAGGTTCACCTTCAAACGGGACAACGACCCTAAGCACACAGCCAAAACAACTCAGGAGTGCTTCGTGACAAGTCTCTGAATGTCAGAACCTGGACTTGAACCCGATCGAACATCTCTGGAGAGACCTGAAAATAGCTGTGCAGCAACGCTCCTCATCCAACCTGACAGAGCTTGAGATGATCTGCAGAGAAGAATGGGAGAAACTCCACAAACACAGGTGTGTCAAGCTTGTAGCATCATACCCAAGAAGACTCAAGACTGTAATCGCTGCCAAAGGTGCTTCAACAAAGTATTGAATAAAGGGTCTGAATACTTATGTAAATGTGATATTTCTGTTCTGTTTTTTTATATGTTTGCAAACATTCCAAAAAACCTGTTTTTGCTTTGTCATTATGGGGTATTGTGTATAAATTGATGAGGGGGAAAAACAATGTAATCAATTTTAGATTAAGGATGTAATGTACCAAAATGTGGAAAAAGTCAAGCTGTCTGAATACTTTCCGAATGCAATATATATGACAGTTTTTTATGAGATGCTATTGCGTATAATTTAGTTCATTTATATACTGTCTGTGCTAGATGAGAAGACAACTGAAATAAGATGTGTCATTGTATCTCAAACATACTTCTCCCAACCTCTGAACAAAGTATATCTAACTCTTCCCAGAGGCTTGACAAGCAAATTTCACTTTCAGCGTGAGTTGCCATGCATGTCAAAATGTGTATTATGTAGATGAAATGATGCTCCTTTCCAGAAGATGACTGTATGTCAAAAATCAACCTGCAACAGAGCATGCTGGGAAATATGACAACTTCCCACATCTGTGGATAACTCCATAGATTTAACTCCCTGTCTCTGGTTACCCTTAATGGAGTCAAAAGTACTCTGTCCAATGAACACGTTATCAATAGGGAGAGTATCACTCTCTTGAGGTTTATGATAACTCCAAGTATTGTACATTTTGATTTCAACTATCATTGATTTATTGTGTAGTGTCTTATATTAGCAAGGTGGGCACTTGAACATACTGGGGCCGTACTTGCGAACGTTAGAAACAGTCAAAATTCAACCGTTTCTCTGTCTCAAAATGCGCATCAGCCAATTAAAATCCAATGATTTACTTGCATGGGATAGAATGCTATATTTCAGCTGGTCCCATCACCTGGCCCACCTTAACCCTAAGCTAACCTCACCAGATGACCGTGATTATTTCCTGGAACAAGTTTTCGGCCCGAGTGTGGTTTTATTTGGCCCACTAAGTTTTCATCATTGGACATAAAAGACTGTAAAAACATCAGGAAATCAGCTCCAAGGTGATTTTAATTGAAGAAGTCTGTTTCTACGTATTCCCACGCATAATAGAGAGGCACGTGATCGTATGCAAATGTAAGCAGGATTTGAAATGATTAGGTATTAGTCAAACATTATATCTGTTCGGGCTTCTGTGGTCAATTTGCAGTCTACAAATGATTTGTAATTAAGTTCCAGTCCCCCGACCATCCTCTCAAGAGAAAATTAGCCTGTGGCTGAATCTAGTTGATGATCCCTGATGTAGATAGATGGGAACAAACACTTTAACATAAGAGTGTCTTATATTATTAGCCCAGAATTATTTTGGTGTTATTACATACAGCCGGCAAGAACTTTTGGATATCAAAGCGACAGTAACTCACCAGCATTGCGATCAGGAATGTGACTTTCCCGAGTCGGATATTTTGTTTGTACCCCCCAGGGCAATTGAATTGATTCCAGAGGCTGATCCAAAACACCGAAGGCGGAGAAGAGGTATTCGGAGTGGACTTCTAGTCCGACTCAGGAGGCGCGCACACTACCCACCGCTTCCAATATACTGTACAGCCAGTTGGGTTCTCAGTTTGTCGTGCAGACAAGAATAAATATCTCTCCGGGAAGAAGGGCGGGGGTGTATGTTTCACGATTGTGATAACATACAGGAACTCAAGTTCTTTTGTCCACCGACCTAGAATACCTCACAATCAAATGCCGACCGTATTACCTCCCAAGAGAATTCTCTTCGGTTAAAGTCACAGCCGTGTATATTTCCCCTCAAACCAATACCAAGACGGCCCTCAAAGAACTTCACTGGACTTTATGCTAACTGGAAACCACATATCCTGAGGCCGCATTTATTGTAGCTGTGGATTTTAACAAAGCACATTTGAGGAAAACGCTACCAAAGTTCTATCAACACATTGACCTTAGTACTTGCACTGCTGAAACACTAGACCACTGCTACTCCAACTTCCAGGATGCCTCCAAGAATAACATTGACGAATACACTGATACGATGACTGAGTTTATCAAGAAGTGTATAGGAGATGTTGTACCCACTGTGACTTTTAAAACCAACCCTAACCAAAAACCGTGGATAGATGGCAGCATTCGTGCAAAACTTAAAACATGAAAGATCGCATTTAACCAAGGCAAGGTGATAGTGAATATGATCGAATACAAACAGTATAGTTATTCCCTCCGTAAGGAAATCAAACAGGCAAAACATCAGCATAGAGACAAATTGGAGTCGCAATTCAACGGCTCAGACGTATGTGGCAGGGTCTACAGACAATGACGGACTACAAAGGGAAGACTCAACACAACAGTGTGTTGATTACCAGCTGATTACCAGCAATGGGAGTGTGGTGCCAGGAAAGTAACCTCTCAGCCAAAGGAGCTGATTGTGGACTTCAGGAAACAGCCGAGGGAGCACCCCCCTATCCACATTGACGGGAACGTAGTGGAGAAGGTGGAAACTTCCTCGTTGTACACATCACTGACAAACTGAAATGATCCACCCACACAGACAGTGTGTCGAAAAAGGTGGGCGCAACAGCGCCTCTTCAACCTCAGGAGGCTGAAGAAAGTTGGCTTGGCATCTAAAACCCTCACAAACCTTTACAGATGCACAATTGAGAGCATTGTGTCGGGCTGCATCACCGCCTGGTACGGCAAATGCACCGCCCGCAACCACAGGAGGGTGGTGCGGTCTGCCCAACGCATCACCGGGGGCAAACTACCTGCCCTCCAGGACACCTACAGCACCCAATGTCACAGGAAGGACAAAAGATAATCAAGGACAATAACCACCCAAGCCACTGCCTGTTCACCCCGCTATCATCCAGGAGACGAGGTCAGTACAGGTGCAACAACGCTGGGACTGCGAGACTGAAAAACAGCTTCTATCTCAAGACCATCAGACTGTTTAATAGCCATCACTAGCATTTTAGATGCTACTGCCCTATAAATAGACTTGAAATCACTGGCCACTTGAATAATGTTCTACATATTTTGCATTACTTATCTCATATGTATATTGTATTCTATTCTATTATAGCTTAGTCTATGCCGCTCTGACATTGCTTGTCCAACAATTTATATATTCTTAATTACATTCCTTTACTTCAGATGTGTGTGTATTATGTGTTTTGTTATGAAATTGTTAGATATGACTTGTTAGATATTTCTACACTGTTAGAGCTAGAAACACAAGTATTTCGCTACACCCACAATAACATCTGCTAGACGTGTGTATTTGACCAATAACATTTGATTTGAAGAGTTTCCTTTAACAAAGTCAAGCTCTCTTGTTTAATCGTACAGATGGCAGTATTCCAGTAACAGTGTTAGTTATTTAAGAAGTTTATCACTCACCTCACAAGGGGTGGCACACTGTAGGCTAAGGCTACCATTCAAATATAGTCCTACATATTAGGCCTACACTAATTGTGGTAGTGTGTTGAAAAGAGAAAATAAGTGCATAAAAGAAACCTTGTAAATGAAGATAACGATTACATTTTATGGGGAGCTTCTTGTTGGAGTCCCTCTTGCAGACCAACACATAGGCTACCTGCACTGCTACATAAATAACTGTCGCTACTATAGGCTATATTGCATAGACGTGTAGGCTACGCTTACATGCACAACTATTTATATGCATTTTTATAATCATCTACTTTGTTATGTGACAACAGTGGAACTTTTTTTCCTCAAACAAAAACCTCTCCCCAAAAGGGAATTCAATCATCGTACCTTGCCATCTCTGGGCTTACCGCATTAGTGGAACGCTCCACCAATTAGTGATAGCAGTTAGGGTAAATTACAGATATTTGACAATACCACGAGTGTCTTCCACTGTTTTTTACGATGCACGAATATACACGCACTGCACAGTTTATTAGGTACACCACCCTGTTCTCGAAAATGGATCGCTCCTACAGACAGTGAGACGTGGCCGTGGCTTGCTGTATAAATCAGGCGGACAGGCATCGAGACATTCCGTTACTCTGTGTGTCAGATCGAACCCCACAGATCCTGCCTAATACCGTTAGATCATTCAGAGATTCCCAGTTACTTTGCACATTACATTGGGTTGGCCCCTGCTAAAACATTGTCATCTTAGATTAGGATACCCCTAAATTCAGTGATGGAAGTCACAGGAGACAAGTGGCACATTTTCACATCTCTATCTATGAAGTGTTGAAATGATTATGCTGTGCCTTTTCCATCCATTATTGTTGTTCAAAGTGCCCCACGCAAAAGACAACCGTTATGAAAACATTTACACCATCCTATACATCTTAATATTTACATTACAGAAAGCATATAACCTATGCCCAAGGCTCATCACATTTGTTTTGAAACCTCTCTTCAACTTGTTCACTATCGTGTCACAAATAAAAATCAACCTAAATTAGTAATTGAGTAAACATTTAATCAACAATCTCTGTATATTTCAGAGCTTTTATAGTTCTAGTTGTCGGTGCTAATAATTATGCTCAGTGCTCAAGTTAAATGTTTCTCTCACTCGGTCGGTTGCCATGAAACACCTCATCAGTCGCTACCAGGGAGGGTTTGGATTAGTGTGTGAAATTCGTCGAAAGCTCTCAACATACCCGGTAAGAAATTAAAGATGAATAAGTGTTGCGTACAATCAGGATGCCCTCTGAATCCTATGAAGTCAAAGACGAAAAGGTAGGTAGGCCTCAGTGGAAACTGACAAAATATAGGAAACAGTTGAGAAAATTGGGGGATACAAGGTATATTGAAAGCATGTCCCACTGGGCACACCACGTCATTTTAACGTGAATCATTGGGTAATATTTGGTTAAGACGATCAATGAGATTACAACCCACGTTCACCCACTCAGAAAGACAGACAATAGATAGTTGAATTTCCAATGTGTTATCACTAAGCTTTCAATCATCTAAAAGCACAACTAAATTCCAATTGAAAAATGTCACATTTTTGGTTTTAGTCGTCACCCAAATGTTTATCACTGCATTTTCAGCCATTTAAAAGCACAGAAAAGTTCAGATGGAAAACAACGTCAGATATTTGGTTTATTCATGCCACAGATTAATGTGTTATCACTGTGCTTTATCTACGGGCACAACCAAATGACCTGGACTGAAGTTGAGATTCAATTAAAAGTACATGGTGCAAGTGATCAATGCCATTCGAGATTATGTGCAGATTATTACAGTGAATGTGAAGAGCTCCACATACCTGCAATGATCTTTGCATGCTATATTGAACATGCATGCTTTATATGATTACATAAGACCTTTAGTTACAGTAAACCCAAAATGTGGCCATGAATGTGGTTGAATGTTTCAATTTCTAGTTTTATTTGTCACATGCACAGTGAAATGCTTAACTTGCAAGCCATTCCCAACAGTGCAGTATTCCAAATCAAAATAGTATAACTAAAAAAAAAACAGGAGAAATAAGAGAGAAAGAAAATAACTGAATGTATGCTATATACAGGGTCAGTGCCAGTACCAAAAGTACAATGTGTAGGGATACTGGAGTAATTGAGGTATATACTGTATGTACTGTACATGTAGGCACAGATTAGTAGAGAGTGACTGATAGCAGGATAAATAATAATAACGAACAATATGGCAGAAGTATAAGTGGTGGGTGGTTGTGTGCGTGGTGGTGAGTGTGTGTATGTGAGTGTACAGTATTTGTGTGATTGTTAGTGTGAGTGTGTGTGTGTGTGTGTGTACAAGAGTGTCAGTGTAGGCGTGAAAAGTGGATATGCAGTACATGTAAACAGGGCTGAAAAGTGACTGGTATCAGGAATATATAAATAATATACTAATGGTAATATTTACTTGTAAACAGGCGTAATAGTGACCAGTAGCAGGACAAACAGATAGGTACTAATGGTAATGGCAATCACTAGCTAATAAACACCAGAGCAATGGAAATAATAAATCAAATCAATTTAGCAGCAGCGTAGGTGTGAAGGGGTGTGTGGGTTTATGAATGTGGCATCAGTAATGAGGGTGTATGTGAGTGTGTGTATGGGAGTAAGAGTGACAGTGAGGGTGTGTGTGTCTGAGTGGGTAGAGACCTGTGGAGGAGCATAGTCGGTGTGAGTAGTTGTTAGTTATTTAGCAGTCTTATGACAGAGGAACTTGAAGCTCTTGACACTCTCCATAGAGTCCAGTCGATGTGGACTGTAGCCTCTGCTCAGTCAGTCTGCGTTTTAGCCATTGGCTAATGCATAGATTCCCCCCCCCCCCCCCCCCCCCCGTTTGCTGTAGTTCACGATCAGCTCTTGGAGAGGGAAATGTGGATCTGTAGATCTGTTGGGGCGGTATTAAAGATATTGGAGAGAGTCTCGGGTGTTTTGGACAATGAAGGCATGACCAGCCTTTCAAAACACTTCATGATTACAAATGTGAGTGCTACAGGGTGGTAGTCATTGTTGCAGGTAGCCTTAGACTTCTCTCATGCACGGCTCTGTGCTGAATTTGTTGAAGCGTGCATAAAATGCATTGAGTTCGACTGGTAGAGAGACATCATGGTTAGGTGTTCGTTTTAAATCCGTAATGGACTGTAGCCCCTGCTACACTGGAGCCGGTGTAATAGGATTCCACCTTGTTCCTATATTGTCTTTTTGCCTGTCTGATGGCTCTGCAAATGTTGTAGCTGGACTTCTTGAATGTGTTTGTCTCCTCAGCCGTAGCCCTGGGGTGTTACATTAGTTTGTAAGATAGCCTTAAAGGGATAGATCACCCAAATGACATATTGGTTTCCTTACCATGTAAACAGTCTGTGGACAAGGTATGACAGCAATCCATGGTGTGAATTATTTTCCCTGGCGCTGTTTTCCACCTTTTAGCATTGTGGCACAAATCCAATCCAAGTCATAGTACCTATATTAGCATTTGTCACAAATCATGTTCAAATCATCCATAAGTGACTTTGTTGAGCTTCACAATACATTTGAGATACTTTCAGATTATTTGGAATTGATGCGAAGAATGCTAAGATTGTTTCCCTGACCTGAATTGGATTCAACATTTGAAGGTGATGTATCTTCTGCTTGGATACAGTGCCTTGCGAAAGTATTCGGCCCCCTTGAACTTTGCGACCTTTTGCCACATTTCAGGCTTCAAACATAAAGATATAAAACTGTATTTTTTTGTGAAGAATCAACAACAAGTGGGACACAATCATGAAGTGGAACGACATTTATTGGATATTTCAAACTTTTTTAACAAATCAAAAACTGAAAAATTGGGCATGCAAAATTATTCAGCCCCCTTAAGTTAATACTTTGTAGCGCCACCTTTTGCTGCGATTACAGCTGTAAGTCGCTTGGGGTATGTCTCTATCAGTTTTGCACATCGAGAGACTGACATTTTTTCCCATTCCTCCTTGCAAAACAGCTCGAGCTCAGTGAGGTTGGATGGAGAGCATTTGTGAACAGCAGTTTTCAGTTCTTTCCACAGATTCTCGATTGGATTCAGGTCTGGACTTTGACTTGGCCATTCTAACACCTGGATATGTTTATTTTTGAACCATTCCATTGTAGATTTTGCTTTATGTTTTGGATCATTGTCTTGTTGGAAGACAAATCTCCGTCCCAGTCTCAGGTCTTTTGCAGACTCCATCAGGTTTTCTTCCAGAATGGTCCTGTATTTGGCTCCATCCATCTTCCCATCAATTTTAACCATCTTCCCTGTCCCTGCTGAAGAAAAGCAGGCCCAAACCATGATGCTGCCACCACCATGTTTGACAGTGGGGATGGTGTGTTGCTTTTACGCCAAACATAACGTTTTGCATTGTTGCCAAAAGTTAAATTTTGGTTTCATCTGACCAGAGCACCTTCTTCCACATGTTTGGTGTGTCTCCCAGGTGGCTTGTGGCAAACTTTAAACGACACTTTTTATGGATATCTTTAAGAAATGGCTTTCTTCTTGCCACTCTTCCATAAAGGCCAGATTTGTGCAATATACGACTGATTGTTGTCCTATGGACAGAGTCTCCCACCTCAGCTGTAGATCTCTGCAGTTCATCCAGAGTGATCATGGGCCTCTTGGCTGCATCTCTGATCAGTATTCTCCTTGTATGAGCTGAAAGTTTAGAGGGACGGCCAGGTCTTGGTAGATTTGCAGTGGTCTGATACTCCTTCCATTTCAATATTATCGCTTGCACAGTGCTCCTTGGGATGTTTAAAGCTTGGGAAATCTTTTTGTATCCAAATCCGGCTTTAAACTTCTTCACAACAGTATCTCGGACCTGCCTGGTGTGTTCCTTGTTCTTCATGATGCTCTCTGCGCTTTTAACGGACCTCTGAGACTATCACAGTGCAGGTGCATTTATACGGAGACTTGATTACACACAGGTGGATTGTATTTATCATCATTAGTCATTTAGGTCAACATTGGATCATTCAGAGATCCTCACTGAACTTCTGGAGAGAGTTTACTGCACTGCAAGTAAAGGGGCTGAATAATTTTGCACGCCCAATTTTTCAGTTTTTGATTTGTTAAAAAAGTTTGAAATATCCAATAAATGTCGTTCCACTTCATGATTGTGTCCCACTTGTTGTTGATTCTTCACAAAAAAATACAGTTTTATATCTTTATGTTTGAAGCCTGAAATGTGGCAAAAGGTCACAAAGTTCAAGGGGGCCGAATACTTTCGCAAGGCACTGTACCTTCAAAGTCAAGTCCTTCGACAAGAGCCATACCTTTTGGCCTGGAGTGTAGACTGGAGCTGAGGCACAGCAACTGTTGGCTTGGGACTGTGTCCTGGTGGAGGCACGGAGAAGGGCAGCCCAGGCAGCCCTCCAGGTGTGATGACAACACCACATATGGTCATGGACTGAGGGAACCGCCACCTCAACCTCTTGGGCAGCGAACAAGGGGGGTTGATAACCCAGAGCACACTTGAAGGGTGACATAGCTGACGAGGCATTGATGAGGGTGTTGTGGGCATATTACACCCAGGGTAGCTGAGCACTCCATGAGGAAGGGTTAGCCAAAGTCACACAGCATAGGGCAGTCTCCATCTCCTGGTTGCCCATTCAGTCTGGCCGTTGGTCTGGGTGTGATATCCAGATGAAAGACTAACATTAATGCCAAGTGCTGAACAGAAGGATCTCCATACCTGGTATGTGAACTGGGGTCCCCTGTCGAAAAACGATGTCAGTAGGAATGCCATGGAGCCGAAACACATGGGACACCAGCGGGTCCGCAGTCTCACTGGAGGATGGAAGCTTGGTGAGGGGAATGAAGTGAGCCGCCTTGGAAAATCTGTCTAATGGTGAGGATGGCTGAGTTACCGTTAGATGGGGGAAGGCCAGTGACGAATCCCAGAGCTATGTGTGACCAGGAGTGACTGGGTATGGGAAGATGACGAAGCAGACTGGAAGTGGGTTTGTTGGAGGTTTTGTTCCGGGCACAGACCGAGCAGGCTGAAACAAACTCCCGGACATCTCTCTGCACAGTGGGCCACCAAAAGCGCTGATGTAGGAAGGCAAGAGTCCGGTTCATACCAGGGTGACAGGTGAGGTGAGTAGAATGGGCCCACTGAAGAACTTCAGAGTGAACTGAATCTGGAACAAGCAGAGCCTTTCTAGGACTGTTAGCTGGGTCAGGTAATTTCTGCTGAGCCTTGTGAATATGGGACTTGATCTCCCAGGAGACAGCGGCAACGATGCAGGTGGATGGCACAATGGTCACAGGCTCGGAACCTGTGCTGTCGGTGGTAAACTGGTGGAAGAGGGCATCAGGCTTGGTATTCCTAGATCCGGGGCGATAAGTGAGTGTGAAGTTGAATCTCCCAAAGAACAATGCCCACCTGGCCTGCCGGGAGTTCAGATGTTTGGCGATCTGAATGTAGGACAGGTTTTTGTGGTACGTCCACACAATGAAGGAGAGAACCGAGCCCTCCAGCCAGTGATGCCATTCCTCAACAGCTAGCTTCACTGCCAAGAGGTGCAGGTGAGAGCTTGCAGGAGAAGAATGCACATGGGTGGACCTTCTGATCAGAGGGTAAACGTTGAGACAGAACAGCACCTACCCCGGTGTTGGAGGCATGGGTCTGGAGACAGGGACCAGAGTCAAAGCGGAGAGAAAACAGCGTCAAGCAAGGGAAACCAGGCACAACATGAAAACAGGATCTAGGCATGAGCCAATCGCTAAAACACAGACTGCCTGAGCCGAGGATACGGTCGGGCAGTGCTGGAGGTGGCAGGGCTGAGTATTACAGTTTCTCAACTGCTAAAAGACAATTTCTGAAACCTTGCTCCATTTCCTGAAAACATTAAACACAAAACCTTATCTTCAAGCACTATTTACATAACCTCTGACTCCTCTCGCAAAATAAAACATTCGCCTCAAAACAGTTTTACCTGTGTAAAAACACTGCTCTCAAATCATAAACAAAGTGATCAAAATTATATACACTCTCAAGCAGTCAGTAAACAATACACCGAAAAATAGAAAACACATTGTTCAAAACATACAATTCTCAGGGAGAAGTACATTTTTAATCTAAAAAAAAGTCATATTTTTCCGTCATTGTCTTTTGATGAACGAAAACATGTTCTATCATAGTAGCTCAAAATTGATCAGAAATTACTACTCTGCTTTGCTCTTTGCAATTTTGTTTTTTCCTCCTTGTACCCCTATTTTTACAGTACTCTCTACCCTGCATCTCACAAACTTGTCCTTTGTCTCTGTGATACTATAATTATTGTTCTTTGTTGATATGAACCTGCAACCAGTCAAAGTCTATTGAGCAGTCAGTACTGTTAATACATGGAAAGCACAATGTTCAGGGCCATACAATTTGTTCATTGTACAGTATACAGCCTACAATGCAATGTACTACAGTATACAGTACTAAAATGGACAAAAATCGAAGGAGTAAACATGTGATCAATGTGCTTCTTCTTGTCTTTGGGCTGGGTCAGGCCAGAACACTTCGTCGACATCACAAGCAATATTGTCCCTCCTGAGGCAACGGGGGAAGAAGCCTCTTGTGTGCCGTATCCAGCCCTGACATGATTCCTCACCTATATCACCACAGGCTAAATCCATGGCTTGTAGCAGATTTACTCTGGTGTAGGGTTGTCTATCATACACTTTCCATCTCCAAGAGGAGAAAAACTCCTCAATCGGATTCAGGAAAGGCGAGTATGGAGGGAGAGAGGGGGGGGGCGAGAGAGGGGGGGGGGCGAGAGAGAGAGGGAGAGGGGGCGAGGGAGCGAGAGTGAGAGAGAGAGAGAGAGAGAGAGGGAGAGAGAGAGAGGGAGAGGGAGAGGGGGAGAGGGAGGGAGAGGGAGAGGGGGAGAGGGAGGGAGAGAGAGAGAGAGATAGAGAGGGAGAGGGAGAGGGAGAGGGGGAGAGGGAGAGGGAGACAGAGAGAGAGAGAGAGAGAGAGAGAGAGAGGGAGAGAGAGAGAGAGAGAGAGAGCACGCGTACACTGGGGGAGTGGCGGCAGGTCAAGAAGACACAGGATGAGCAGTAGAGGACAGGAGCAGATGTAACAGGATTCAATTCGTATCGAAGAAGTATGGCGGAAAATCCGCATTATAGGTCATTTGACATTTAAAGACAATGTTCCTGTGTTCGCGGAGACCGCATTCACGGTAAAGGCTGCATACAGTACGTCGGCTTAATTGGAAATTGGATCTTCCGCGATATGGATTGAATCAAGCCTTAGTCTGGCTTTTACTTCCAGTTTGTCTACCAATTAATCATTCATACAATATGTTGGATTCACGTCTCCATCTCAACCAAAAATCAAAGTTAAAGAATAGGACTAAATCAAATCAAACTTTAAATGCACTTTAAATAAACTTTGATTTGATTTAGTCCTATTCTTTAACTTTGATTTTTGGTTGAGATTGAGACGTGAATCCAACATATCAATTATTAATTTGTAGACAAACTTAAATTAAAGCCATACTAAGTCAGTGGCACAGATGGAACTATCCAAGCAGAAGATACATCTCCTTCAAATGTCGATATTGATGTCTATTTCAAGTTGAATCCTAGGATGAATTGAAGCAATAGCTGTTAAGGACTTTGTAAATGCGTTATACCGGTAACTTCCAAAACAATGGAATAACGGGATACAAAGTATATTGAAAGCAAGTTCTTCCACATAGGTGTGGTTCCTTAAGCAATTAACATTGCATCATGCTTCGGGTCATGTATAAAAATGCTGGTGAGGCCATTTTTGATTCTAACATGGCTATGCCCCCATAGGAGGACAATGCCAAAATCCACAGGGCACGAGTGATCACTGAAGGGTTTGATGAGCATGAAAACAATGTAAACCATATGCCGTGTGTTTGTCTCAGTCACCAGATTTCAACACTTCTAGGAGATTCTGGAGTGGCGCCTGAGACAGCGTTTTCCACCACCAGCTGTTCTGACTCATGGTGGCCCAATACCCTATTAAGACACTTTATGTTGGTGTTTCCTTTATTTTGGCAGTTACGTGTAAGCCTAAATAGCATAATGGATGAGATGAGTGGTAAAGTATGTTCACATTTCATTTGTCCCCTTTAGACCTACCCTTTGGAATAACTTTGATAGCAACACTGAATCTATTTAGTTTTTAAGTGGAGATCTCTCAACAATCATTCTCACGATAGCACATTGGTAATAGTCCGTAACAAAAATCATAGCTATGCAGGGCTTGGTTAAAACCCTGGATGGGAGACCAAAGGGTAGCTGTAGATAGATCATTGCTCCAGTAGGAGGTGCTGCACAGCCTTCAGAAAGTACTCATACCTCTTGACCTATTCCACATTTTGTTGTGTCACAGCCTGGATTCAAAATTGATTTAAAAAAAATGTCTCTCACCCATATACATGCAATACCCCATAATGCCAAAGTGACAACTTGTTTTTAGAAATGTTTGTAAATGTATTGAAAGTTAAATACAGAAATGTCTCAATAACATAAGTATTCACACCCCTGAGTCAATAGAATCACATTTGGCAGTGATTACAGCTGTGAGTATTTCTGGGTAAGTCTCTAAGTCTCTCTAAGTCTCTCTCTGTACATCTTTGCACACATGGATTGTACTTTATTTACCCATCATTTTCTTCAAGCTCTGTCAAATTGGTTGTGGATCATTGCAAGACAATGATTTTCAAGTCTTGCCATATATTTTCAAGCAGATTTAAGTCAAAACTGTAACTCGGCCACTCAGTAACTTTCACTGTCTTCTTGGTAAGCAACTCCAGTGTAGATTTGGCCTTGTGCTTTAGGTTATTGTCCTGCTGAAAGGTAAATCCATCTCCCAGTGTCTGGTGGAAAGCAGACTGAACCAGATTTTCCTCTAGGATGAATGTGCTTAGCTCCATTCTGTTTCCTTTTTACCCTGAAAAACTCCCCAGTTCTTAATGATTACTAGCATACCCATAACATGATGCAGCCACCACGATTCTTGAAAATATGGAAAGGGGTACTCAGTAATGTGTTGTATTGGATTTGCCCCAAACATAACACTTGGTAGTCAGGACAAAAGTGAATTGCTTATTGACACAAGACAGTTCATCTTGTAATATGTAATTCATTTGTAAAAAAAATTGAAAAACAATTGCACTTTGAGATTATGTGGTTTTGTGTATAGGCCAATGACAAATATAAATGTTATCCATTTCATATTTAGACAGTAACATAACAACATGTGGGAAAAGTCAAGGGTATATGAATACTTTCTGAAGGCACTATATATTTTTTTTGACAGTGGAAATAAAGTTGTAGATCTGATGTTGTTTTACATGTACAAATTCAGCATTTTTTATACAAGGTTTGTCTATATTGACCATGACGACATATTCCTGTGGTCGATATTTCACACTCAAAACAACAGTTTATGTTGATGACTTTTTTCAAATCCAATGTATTTTCCACGCAGATTCCACGTCACAATATGTCGACAAATTATCTTGAAACAACGTTGATTCAACCAGTTTGTGCCCAGTGGGGTGCTTCCACACAGGTGTGGTTCTCATCATGCTTAGAGTAATGTCTAAAAATTCCCAGTTGCCCATTATTTTGGCTACCATGGCTAGAAGAAGAGATCTCAGGTTTAAAGTGTGTGTGTGTGTGTGTGTGTGTGTGTGTGTGTGTGTGTGTGTGTGTGTGTGTGTGTGTCTGTCAGTCACCAGATGTCCACACAATTGAACACTTATAGGAGATTCTGGAGTGGCGCCTGAGACAGCGTTTTCCAGCACCATCAACAAAACACCAAAAGATCGAATGTTTTGTGGAAGAATGGTGTTGCACCCCTCCAATACAGTTCCAGACACATGTAGGTATAATCTATGCCAAGGCGCATTGAAGCTGTTCTGGCGGCTCGTGGTGGCCCAACGCCGTACTAAGACACTTTATTTTGGTATTTCCTTTATTTTGGAAGTTAACTGTATGTATGAGTTTAACACAGTAGCATAGTCTTGGTGTGTTCCTTGAAGCACGTAAACTCAATTTACAAGGGAGCTGGCCATGGTGCTGAAAACTGGATGGCGCGCCTGTTCTATAACGACATCATCCTGTTATTTTACCTGGTTATTTGAAGTACCTGATATCGTGAAACTGTCACTGCACGTATTAGCTAACGTTTTTCAAGAGATTGAGTAAGCTTTTTCTTACAAGGCTACATTGTCAAAAGCACTGAAATACCTAGACGAGGCTAAACAGCAAATAAATCAGACAGTTTGAAACAAACATCTAACACAGCACTGGACCACTAATCCACAACTCTTTTTTACGCCACTTCGAAGAAATTACCAAATATAGGCAACCATTTTAGATCATAATACACAATTTAGTTAGATCTGTTCTCAGTAAAATTACATTTTAACTGGAGCCCTCTACACCCGTTTTCAGATCGGCAAAGCGAGGATTGAGCGAAAAGGAATAACACTGGGCCTTCAGGTGATTGGTTAGACTTGCATGACATCATTAACAGTCCGTTCTCTCGTTGTCTGTGAGCATGCAAACTTGGAGAAAAAAAAAATCAGTCTCTCACAGATGAGGGCACATCTGCCGGAGTCCGAACTGCCTCTTTCGAGAGAGACTTGCACACCTCAGCTCGGGGCGTTTCGGTCACCAGTCACTTGGAATTGTACTCTCCTTATCAAGGCTCTCTCTGGTACCTGCCGAAAGACATTCTGACATGAAAATGCATGATGTTATCCAATGTGTGCCAATTATTATGATATCGCACAACATTGGAACATCGTCATCTCTATCCTTCAGGAAAAACGTCTTACAGTAAGATTGAGAGAGGGATTTTTGCCTGGTTGAGTACCATCTAAACATGCAACATGAATCCCACTAACAGCACTGGAGCTGGTGGGCTTGCGCCCTGGAACTTAAACAGTAAGTTATCATATTTATAATGCACTTTTCGCATTTGAAATACAACAAATGGGAAAGATGGGCTATTAGACAGAAAGTGGAGGAAATCGAACTCCCCTGCAAACAATATAGTCTGTAGGTTTTAAACTATGTGTGCATTCTGAAAAATCCACTTTTGCAAATGAAGGCTGTTCAAATAACCTGTCCCCGAGTTATCACGAACATTATTTTAGAATCCCAAAGGATAGACTATATGCAGATGTATTAGCAATAACGGAATCAACTACATGAATTGTTCTCAGAAATACCACCGTGTCACCCCTTAATGATGTCCACCATTTGATAGCACATCAAAGTGACTGAGAAAAGATCGCGCAACTAGGTGCGCTAGATCAATTCGTATGAACCATACCATACGAATTTTCTCAGGCTGTGATATCTGAGTAAGCAGTCTTTGGGTTAGGCTGTTATAGAAAAACCCTTGCCATGTGCACAAATAAAAAAATAAATAAAAACATGTTTTTCAATATGTTGTGGTCCTATCGACGTGATGTTTTGGTGGGCTATATGAGGCTAAACAATTTGAAAAAATGGTCCGACATGAAGTAAATAAACTGTAGCCTATATATCCTTATCTAAAAAAAAGATAAAATGTGTACTAACTGGTGATCTTCTTCTTACGTTCGTGGTGTTTGTATAACTAACAGTTTAAGTAGTCGTAGATTATGAAGTTTGAAATCTCAGACACAATTGCTTAAAGTGTTGTTCTAATGAAAGAATGGAACCACGTAAGATGGAACCAAACTATTATTTCACAGCGCTCTTCAGATAATTTGATGAGTTAATTGGGTGTATATTTGACCACTGGAGTTCAGGCCAATTATGAGAGGTGTATGCTTCTGGTTCTGAGGAAGTTCATGTCAACATTATTAATGCGTGACACTTGCTTCTCCATTTTGGGCTCTCTCTCTGCTTCCATTAAAATGTCCGACTCATTGCTGTTGTTGAATGAATGCATTTATTTTTTTCATTTTGGGGGTGCTGAGGTTTCTAGATCATAGCTGATCTTATAGGAAACCCCAGTTCAACCAAATTTCCCAAAGCAAAAACCGAGCTGATGTTGATTTACATCTAACAGATGCAATTTACATTCATCTGTAGTCTAAGATAAAGTTGATATAAACATTGTACAATTGACATTTGCATCACAGTGCAGATACCCAGTCCCCTATACTCACTGCACCTGACACAAAGCCATTTGACAATTCATCTTACTCCCGCTGTTGCTTTGTCCCAGCTGCCGGGCATCCCTGAGAGACCTGCTTTAAACTGTTTAAAACTTGCTGAAGGCGGCTTTTGGTGCAGGGAAATGCCTGAACCTCATTGAGATGCAAAGCTCTCCCTGCAGCCCCTCGGAAATGAGCATCCCGACTGTCAGGATTTGTGTCCCCTCTACAATCATCAGTGGCAGCAGCGCACACAGGCAGACACCCAGAGCTCAACAAATTTCTCACAGCTGGGACAGCAGTAGTCCTCTTTATGACTCAATCTAGTGACAATCTAGGAGTGGAGTGTGTTTTTTTTTTTTTTTTGGTGTGCTGGGTTCTAATCCTGTCCCTGTTTTGGTCCATGGCTGTTGTGCGTGGCTGCATTTGGCGTGGTGGACACTTTTCAGCTGGTCTGATATTAACTGCACGGGACAGATTGTGGATGGGGTCAGGCAAGCCATTGTCCTTCAACCCAGATACATCAATTAGGGAGCCATTTTGCTAATTGAGCGTGAGAGGCTGAGAGATCTGTGATGCTCTTTTGGCCATCCCCTTGCCCCACCCCCTGGTCAGGGCTACGCCTTTTCTACCAGGGTTGGGCTCAAAGTAAGCCGCTCAATTCGAATTGAATGCAGTCAAGTCAGGAAGTGATTTGAATCAAATTTCAGAAATAGCTTCTACTTTTCAGTTTACTGAGAAGTCATTGAAAATAAATTCCCTTTTTTTTCGATTATTGGTTTGTAATTTTAGTTTAGTTCTTGAATTGACTGCCTGTTCTCTGGGAAAGAGTCAAAGTAAAGTCAACTACAGAATTTCAATCATTTAGGGCATGTGTGGAACCTATTTAGGATGTTTACTAGGGTGGAATTAGCTTAGCCCAAAATAAACTCCATAGGTATACACTATAGTCAGAGAGATAATGTAGTGTACACATTTCCTCCTTTAATGGGGTCATATGCTACACCCAACCCCCATATTAACTCCAATACTCCCCTCCCTGTCTGCCTGCTTCATAACCTAGTTTTAGGACTGACTCTGCTGCAGCACTGCTGTGTGCCAACGCTGGGCACAGATGTTTCACACTGGCACAAACGGGCATAGACTGGGCTGGATGAGTTAACACGCAGGCCAGGGTGTAGAGCGATGCCTAGGGGACACATTCCATGCCCTCTCAGATTCATGAGCTCCAGGAATTTAGTCAGCTCTGACTCAGGGAGAGATGGATCATCTTTCCTAGGGTTTAGATTTCACGAGACTGACCACTGGGCACACCAGATCATTTCAACATGGACAGTTGGGGTATATTTGGTTGAGAACTTGATTAATGAGATTACAACCTATATTCACCAGCTCAAAAATATAGCCAAAAGTTAGTTGAATTTCAAATGTTTATCACTATGCTTTCAACCATTTAAAAGCACAACAAAGTTCAAATGGGAATACAATGTTAGATATTTTGTTGATTTAACGTGTTATCCCTGTGCTTCATATAATAGCAGAACCAAATGACCTGGATTTCAGTTGAGATTGCATTACAAGTCCATGGTGCAAGTGATCAATGCCGTTCAAGAATCTGCACAGATTATTACAGCAAATGTGAAGATTGCCACAGACCTGCGAGGACCTATGCATGCAATCTTGAACATGCACACTTTTAAAAATATAATTACATAAGAAGACATTCATAGTCACCGAAATCTCAAAATGTAAATGTGGACATGGATGTGTTAGTCATTTTAAGTTTGAATTTTACATTCGTTTCTAAAATAGCTTTAACTTTAGGCTAATTACTGTATAAAAAAATGTTGATAGTGGAAATAACATTGAAGATCTGACATTGTTTTAAAGGTGGAAATTCAACATATTTTATGTAAGGTTTGTCAATGCCAAAATGTGGTTACCATGATGATATAATCCTGTGGTGGAAATTTTACCCTCAAAACAACAGTTTGTTGATTACTTTTTTTCAAATCCAATGTATTTTCCATGTCACAATACATTGACAAATTACGTTGATTCGTTGGATAGCAGGTGTAACAGATATACCAGCCACCAATGCGCCCCTCTATCAACGTTGTGAGGAAGGGATGTAACAAATAAAGAGACACAGACAACCTCACCGTAACCTCACCGTAACGTTAACAGAACTGCGGGAATGCAGTGATCGGCAGGTGGGGGTGAAGGACGAAGGACACCCCACCTCTCACCTGTGTACCGGCGTCCTAGTTAGCTGCCTAGCTACTACATAGTGTCCTTCGCCCCCGCCTGCCAAGCGCCTGCCCTCGCCGTAAAGTGAACAGAACTGCGGGAAAGCAGTGTTCGGCAGGCAAGAGCGAAGGATTACTGTCTGCCGGTGTCCTAGCTAGCGAGTGGTGTCACCCCCGCCTGTGTCTTCGTCTTCTGTGAGGTTTATCTGTGGTTGGTATCCAACGTTTTGGTACATTACCAGCAGCTACTGTAGTCTCCTGCCTGTGTACCTAGTTTAAGTTGAAACATTATTTGAATAACTAGTCAAGTGATTTCGTAAGACAGCTCTGCAGCATACTTAAACAGCTACTAGCTAGACAGCTAACCAGCTAGCCTAGCTAAATAGGGTGACTCAAAGACTGTACAGAATGGGAAGCACAGAGATACCGTTAGATGGTTGTCTGGCTGGCTGCTACTGCCTGAGCAGAGATGAGATTGTGACCCTAAAGGAATGAAAAATAATATTGTATAATTTCATTTTCTATTGATGTCTAGCCAATGTGGACCTGACAGAGACAATGGAACATTTTGGCAATTGAATGTTCACTATTCTTGGCTTTGGAATTTTCATTATAAAGCTCTAAAATATTTGTAACGTCATTATTTCATAATGCATGTCATGTTGAAAAACATCAAAGACGGTGATTATTTTGTAATAACGAACCAAAACTGAACCAACCTCAAAAAGCACCAATGGCTCAGCACTAGTTCCCTCCATGATACCGATTATTTCAAGACAATGGTTAGCAATAACTACACTATTCTATGGTATGTGATCATCTCTCTCTCCCTCTCTTCCTCTCCCTCTCATATATTTGATCTTTATTTCAGAGCTACAGTAGTACGAAGTTGATGTCCATTGCTATGTCATAGAAGGGCCTCATTATTCATAATGCTGCTGTGCTACAGCAGCAGCAGCTTTAATTACATGCGGTTTAATTGAAGAAAGCATGGCTCTTATTGTAATGTCAGCAGTTGCCTATCAGCGTTGCGCAACACCTGTTTGTAGCCACATCCTCTATTTATAGCATCCTCTCTCATCAAAGCCACAGTAGCTACTGACATTATAACTAAGATCAGATTTAATTAACGCATTGTCACAGGGGCTGTGACAAAGACACGATCCACACTAAAGTCGGAGGGAGAACAGCCAGTCAAGGCTGTAACTGAACTAAAACATGTACAGTACTGGTCAAAAGTTTGGACACATCTACTCATTCAAGGGTTTGTCTTTATTTGTACTATTTTCTACATTGTAGAATAATAGTGAAGACATCAAAACGATGAAATAACACGTACTGTATGGAATCATGTAGTAACCAAAAAAGTGTTTAAAAAAAAATCAAAATTACCTTGATGACAGCTTTGCACATTCTTGGCATTCTCTCAACCAGCTTCATGAGGTAGTCACTTGGAATGTATTTCAATTAATAGGTGTGCCTTATTAAAAGTTAATTTGTGGAGTTTCTTTCCTTCTTAATGAGAATGAGCCAATCAGTTGTGTTGTGACAAGGTATACAGAAGTGGTAGACAGAAGTTAGCCCTATTTGGTAAAAGACCAAGTCCATATTATAGCAAGAACAGCTCAAATAGCAACAGTCCATCATTACTTTAAGACATGAAGGTCAGTCAATCCAGAACATGTCAAGAATTTGAAAGGTTCTTCAAGCCACTGGAAACAGACACCTTGTCACATAAATGAGTTAGATTAGAGAGTTAATAATCACATATACAGTACATGTCTTTGATTTGAAATTGAATGATGTATGTCAACATGACATATGGACATGATATACAGACTTCACCTTCCTCTTTTCCTCTATCTGTCTCGCTCTCTCTTTCTCTTTCTTTCACTATATCATCCTTTAACCACACCATCAGAAGTTTTGCATAATTCTTAAATATACGTTTATTTGGTCATGAACACAGTAACTATGTTTGACATTCTCGTTAACAAGCCCAGGACATTCCTGATGGCCCAGCAGAGTTATGCCAGTGGCAGCGATGTTTCTCTGCAGGTAGTTACATGGCACAGCATGAAAGCCTGGATAATGAGAATAAAGGGAATCAAAGGTAGAGCATGTACGATATCAAGCAGCTTACAGCACAGAAGAGGATCCCTACAGCATGCAGAGGGGATGTTCACTGAGCCATGCATCCTATATTTAGCATTATTATTAGGCCCTCCCTAATGTTTAGAGCTCAGAGAGTGTTCCCATCAAAATGTACCCTTAGAGCAGGGGTTTCAAACTCATTTGCCCCACTGGCCGCATGTATTATAATCCATCTCCATCAAAATGTGCAAAGAATATTTCTCTATCCATCACTTTTGGGATTTCCGATGCTCCTTGACTCTCTAGTTTTTGTTTCGATGACTGTTAGTAAGCTGGACAGAGTGAAGAGATGATAAATGTGGGTCCATTATCATTTCTACACGGTTTTGATTTGGTTTTAGTCATTTAAATGTCAATTGAGATCGTTTTCCCCCAAAATATATATCTTATTTATTTTTTTAACTCAAACCACCCATGGGCCGGTTTTGCCTTACAGGGTTTGAGAGGCTGTCCCTGTTGTGTAGTCTCAATAGTTCAGAAGACCAACGCAAGAGAGCATGATTCCTGCACATACTGTTTGCTAGCATTACCTTAATTGCTGTAGATGTAGACAACGACAATGTGTTCTTGCTACAACTGATTCTTAAGTAGGCTTACCCAAGAATAGCTTGATTAACCTATGCTTGAAATGCATAACAGCCCAGTGCATATGACGTGTATTTTTCTTGTTGATTTTCTGCATGTGATTGCCCTAATCTCCTGGTTTAGTCTTTATTTAGGCCTTAGTTTAGTCTCTGTGTTCAATGTTATGTTTATTAGATGATACTGCATACAAGGATTAATATTATACTCTCAAATCCATCATAAAAATGAAAGTGTCTCAGAAGATGGAGTAATCCTATTTGGCTAAATAGTGACTATAGTCCTTGTTTGAACTCCTGATTAATGAATGGAAGTATTTGTCAGCAGCATCTGCTGTTTGTGGCATCCTGCTGTTCAGCTTTGGCAAGTTATGTAGAGAAATATCTATCCGGGGTTCTGGAACCGTAACAGTCTGGATAACTACGGTATAGGCATATAGCTTTCTCTTGGGAAATACTTACCCAAAAAGTATCACGTTGCCAAAAGTATGTGGACACACATTCAAATGAGTGGATTCTGCAATTTCAGCCACACTCGTTGCTGACAGGTGTATAAAATCCAGCACACAGACACACAATCTCCATTGATAAACATTGGCAGTAGAATGGCCCGTACTGAAGAGCTCAGTGACATTCATCGTGGAACCATCATAGGATGCCACCTTTCCAACAAGTCAGTTTGTCAAATTTCTGCCCTGCTAGAGCTCTCCTGGTCAAATGTTAAGTCCTGTTATTGTGAAGTGGAAACGTCTAGGAGCAACAACGGCTCAGCCGCAAACTGGTAGGCCACACAAACTCACAGAATGGGACCGCGGTGTCCTGAAGCAACACTCACTATTGAGTTCCAAACTGCATCTGGAAGCAACATCAGCGCAATAACTGTTCATCGGGAGCTTGATGAAATGGGTTTCCATGGCCAAGCAGCCGCCATGGCCAAACAAGCCTAAGATCACCATGCGCAATGCCAAGCATCGGCTGGAGTGGTGTAAAGCTTGCCGCCATTGGACTCTGGCGCAGTGGAAACTTGTTCTCTGGAGTTATAAATCACGCTTCGCTATCTGGCAGTCCAACGGACGAATCTCGGTTTAGGCCGGAGAATGCTACCTGTCCAAATGCATAGTGCCGACTGTAAAGTTTGGTAGGAGTAATATCCCATTTCCCATTCTTAAAATAAAGTGGTGATCCTAACTGACCTAAGACAGGGAATTTTTACTAGGATTAAATGTCAGGAATGGTGAAAAACGGAGTTTAAATGTATTTGGCTAAGGTGTATGTAAACTTCCGACTTCAACTGTATATAGTGAGCCATTGTCTTTAAAGTAGAAAACTTCTTGATATTGGTCGAACAGGAATTGGATCAAACTTATTAGAAACTGAAACTGAAAATCACTGAGATAAATGACCTGTTATGTATATGTACCTGTATTTGATAAAATATAGTATTTTACCTGCAGCATCAAAGACCAAAACGCCTAGTAACAGTATCTGGCCCATGGCGGCTGTGTTTTAGCAATTTTGGCATTGAGGGCTTTCAAGTGGAGTGCATCTGATTTTCTCTTGCTAGACACAAGGATATCACAGACATTGCTAGAGCCAGGAACAGTAATTCTGAGATTTTATACTGTAAGAAAATCACCTATCTACTGTATATTTAACTATTTCTTTCTAATTGCATAATCCCTTGGCAGGGATTGAAATACATAAAAGTTGTCTGTTTAATTATGGATACTCCCCTGAAATCCTTACATGCTTACACCATTTTACACCTGAACAGTAGAACCTCGATCAGTGGGCTCAGTTATTCACATCTGAAAAAAGCCAAGTCACTGTTCTTTAAAGCCAAGTCACTGTTCTCCTTAAGCTGGGTGGCTGTGAGGGATGTAAACTCTATTAGCTCCCTACTTAACAGAGGTACATTTTTACATCATTCATTTCAGTTAACTAAACACATTCCTTTATTTGAGGAATCCCTCACAGACAGACTTGTGGGACCATGTTGTCAATAGGTTCACATTTCCAGAGCTTGAAGGCAGGTAAAAACACAAACCTCACACAAATGTGTTCAGCCAAGATACCAGTGTTGGGGAAGCCTCTCTAAAATAGTTTATTAGGTACACCCATCTAGTTCCAGGTCGTACCACCCTTTGCCTCCAGAACAGCCTGAATTCTTCAGAGCATGGATTCTACAAGGTGTGGCGTTCTAACGTTGCTCTATTGGTATTAAGAAACCTAATGTGTGCCAGGAAAACCTTCCCCACACCATTACACCACCAGCCTGTACTACTGACACCATGCAGGATAGGGCCATGGACTCATGCTGCTTACACCAAATCCTGACTCATCAGCATGACTCAACAGGAACCGGGGCAGGCAATGTTTTTTCACCCCTCAATTTTCCAGTGTTGATTGATGATCACGTACCCACTGGAGATGCTTCTTCTTGTTTTTAGCTGATAGGACTGGAACCCGGTGTGGTCGCCTGCTGCAATAGCCCATCCGTGACAAGGAGTTGTGCGTTCCCGAGATGCTATTCTGCACACCACTGTTGTACTGTTGTACTGTGCCGTTATTTGCATGTTTGTGGCGAGCCTGTTAGCTTGCATGATTCTTGCAATTCTCCTTGGACCTCCCATCAACAAGTTGCTTTTACCCACTGGACTGCAGCTGACTGGATGTTTTTTGATTGTTGCAACATTTTCTGTAAACAATAGACACTGTTGTGCGCAAAAAGCCCAGGAAGGCCATTTCTGATATACTGGAACAGGCTCACCTGGCACCAACGATTATACCACGCTCAAAGTTGCTTAAGTCACTCGTTTTGTCCATTCTAACATTTAATCGATCAGTAAATGAATGCCTCGATGCCTGTCTGCCGGCTTTATATAGCAAGCCATGGCAACGTGACTCACTGTCTGTAGGAGCGAACCATTTTCGTGAATGGGGTGGTGTACCCAATAAACTGGCCACTGAATGTAGTTTACAAAGCTACCAATTACTTCACACAAGAAAAAGTTAAGCTATACAAAAGTATAGTATATAGTATATAATGTATAGTTTACTTGACTAAAGTTACTTTGGATAAAGTAGTTCACTACATCCATACCACTTCGTGAAAGATCATCTTATCTAAAATACAAATTGCAAGAACAGATCACTCTGGAGTCAGATGTTAACAGAATGTGTAATTTAAACACAAAAACTATGTTTCAAGTGAGAACTACGCAGGTCTGAAAAATAAAGGAAATTCTTCCCTTCAACCCTTTTTTCAGTTAATTTAGCAAAAACGTAGTGTGTAGTTCCAGTAGTTAGCGACTCCGCTACACGGCAAAAAAGTAATTAACTACTGCAACGCTACCAAGCTACTTCCACCAAGCTACTGCATATTGTAGTTAAATTACTAGTTGAACTACATGTTGTTCACTACTCCTGAACACTGCAAGATACTGAAACTAAGAGCAATTTTAAAGTTAGCAGCCGCCATCTTTGTCTGGCTGGAATCAAAAAGAATGAGTTATTCAGTCACCGCCACACAAGTGAGTATGGATTTTAGACTGGTTTGATCTCCTCTGAGTTATTTTTAACTTCAAAGTTGGCTGAACAGTGAAAAAGAACAAACCTACGATATGACCATAGGTGGTTTCATTTGATTTCTGCCTCTCAGTTATGGACCGACTCCCCTCATTCTCTGTTCCACCTTCTGGAGGTCAGAGCAGTATACAACAACAGAAGGCAGAGAGCATTAAAAGCAACATTTCACATCCTATATTCCGACTGAAAGACAGGGGCCATATCTTTGATCATTATTGATAAGATCTCCTGTATCCCCTAGCAAAACACTGCTTTGCCATTAGAGGGCAGCCTTTCAATGGAATCATACAATCACACCATCAAGCTCTACTAAAGACATACTGGCATACACATGTTGCAGTAACACATAGTTGTAATATGGATTATGGCAAGTTGTTAGCTAGTGTTTTGTATAATTTGATCTTCTTATCGAATGGGGTTTGTTTGTTGTTGCATTTCTACCGTTGTTGTTTTTTGAATGATTTGATCATGTTTTATACAGTTGGGTTTCCAAACGACAACACCACAAACAGAATAGTTAACTATAGTGCTGTAGTAGAGCCCTAGACAGAGCAGAGACCGACTCAGCTACACTTTCAACAGTATTTCCTCCTCAAGCTAGTATTGTACAGCGGAGGTGTCTTGTGTCAGGACTTACCCCTGTAACTTTTCTGTTTGCATTACAAAGCTTTACAGTTGGCTGACAACTAAGCATTTCTTGCGGAGTATCGGGGTGCTGTGCCGATGATGACGACACTTAGGGAAATGCCTTTTATATTCACAGTACCTCAATATTTAATGTGTGGGGGGGATCCATTGCTGACACAGATAGCTATCCGCGATAGAAAGGAAATTGATTACTATTCAATGCTAATGGTAGGCTAATTATGCATAATTTGAGCTCAGTGTCACATTTTCTTACACGTCAGTGTTACATCGCAGGCTCGGCTGGTGTATTTCTATCCGTTGTTTTTCATGAGTGTGCAAGGGGAAAATACCTTTAATTACTTAGAATCTCAACTGTTTTAGGGAGGCTTAAATAATTCACCTTTAGGGTCAATCTAAATGACCAGAAAGAGACGTTGATGTTTAGTGCTGTGCTTAATTTAGTTCTCTGTGATGTCTTATTGAATGAACAGACAGCTGCACAGAGCATGCGGGAGAACACATCACCGAGGAGCAACGCAATACGAACCCAACCCTCCTCACCCAAGGCCATTTACCAGGAATGCTGTCCAGGCCCATGTTCATGTCATAAACCTTTTGTCTACTAATTTGTTCATAGGAGCTAGGTAAACTGAAGGATCTGTAAAATAACTCAGGCATGCATAGCTCAAGTTGTCAATGGCTTAAATCTTTACTACTATATCTAATTTGGAATGCAAATACTAATTTGCATATGCACATGCCCATAAAACCAGAACGCATAACCAAGGATATGAACCCAACCAGGCTATCCTTCACTTGGAAGTAAAAACATATAGTACTATGCCCTTTCTAATGTCTTCAGACTTTCATACTGTTTATCACATTTCAAGAATGAAATGTCTTGGCGAAGAACATTTCGCCGAGGGCAATATGTTACATAACAGTGGATATGTTGGGAGGTTTGTGCTAAGCATTCAGAAATAACATATTGTTATCATTGTGCTTCCTTTTCAGGCTCCTTGAGCAACATTTCAAGTGATGTCTTCTCAGC
Organism: Oncorhynchus clarkii lewisi; assembly: GCF_045791955.1. Taxonomy (NCBI): domain Eukaryota; kingdom Metazoa; phylum Chordata; class Actinopteri; order Salmoniformes; family Salmonidae; genus Oncorhynchus; species Oncorhynchus clarkii. Next base: position 56,023,158 of record NC_092152.1, read on the forward strand.
CAACCTCAGCTGTAATGATTCTGGCACCAATGAGACCTGTGTGGCGGGGGAGGAGGTGGTGGGAAGCCCCTATAAAGCCGTGGAGATGGTCTTCATCGCCCTGGTTACAGGCTCCCTTAGCTTTGTCACTGTCACAGGCAACATCCTGGTGATGCTCTCCATTAAAGTCAATCGGCACCTCCAGACTGTCAACAACTACTTTCTGTTTAGCCTGGCGTGTGCAGACCTTATCATTGGTGCGTTCTCCATGAACCTCTACACTGTCTACATCATTGTGGGCTATTGGCCCCTGGGACCTGTAGCGTGTGACTTGTGGCTGGCCCTGGATTACGTGGTGAGCAATGCTTCTGTCATGAACCTTCTTATTATTAGCTTTGACCGCTACTTCTGTGTCACCAAGCCCCTGAGTTATCCAGCCAGAAGGACCACCAAAATGGCTGGGCTGATGATTGCAGGTGCCTGGGTTCTCTCCTTCATTCTTTGGGCCCCTGCTATCCTGTTTTGGCAGTTTATTGTTGGAGAGCGCACGGTTCCTCCAGGAGAGTGCTACATCCAGTTTCTCTCCAACCCTGCCGTCACCTTCGGCACAGCCATTGCTGCCTTCTACCTGCCTGTGGTCATCATGATGGTGCTCTACATCCACATCTCTCTGGCCAGCCGCAGCCGGGTGTCCAAGCAGAAGCCTGAGGCTGAGAAAAAGAAGAAGGGCCTCAAGATACCTAACCCACTCAAGAGCCACATCCTTAACAGACAGAATAACAACAACCAGTCCCCCAAGCCCAGTCTGGAGTCCTGCAACACTGGTGAAGCTGTGAAGAATGGCAAGATTGATGAGTCTGTTGTTTCCACCAAGGCTGACGCTAGTGTCAATCGAGAAGAGAAAGAGAGTTCCAATGACTCCAGCACAGCCAGCATTGCCCCAAAAAACGCCAAGGAGAGGGCCAACAGTGAAGCCACTGTCGGGGCGGGGGTTGATGTTGCTCCTGCACCAGGTCCTGCTCCTGCACCTGAACCTGCACCTGCACCTGCACCTGCAGCGGCAACCGTCAAACTCAACCCTACCTCTAAATGGTCCAAGATCAAGATTGTAACCAAGCAGGCTGGTGACGAGTGCATTACCGCCATCGAGATTCAGCCACCCATCCAGGGGAGCGAAGGCCGCTCTATCCCAGTCAACCGTCCCCGGAAGGTGGCGCGCAAGTTTGCCAGTATTGCCCGCAGCCAGGTGAAGAGGAAGCGCCAGATGGCAGCCAGGGAAAAGAAGGTGACCAAAACCATCTTCGCCATCCTGCTTGCCTTCATCCTCACATGGACCCCGTACAATGTCATGGTGCTCATCAGCACCTTCTGCCACTCCTGTGTCCCAGACACTGTGTGGGCCATCGGCTACTGGCTGTGCTACGTCAACAGCACCATCAACCCAGCCTGCTACGCCCTCTGCAATGCCACCTTCAAGAAGACCTTCAAGAACCTCCTCATGTGCCAGTATAAGAATATTGGAACAAGATGAGCTGGAGCATACATACAGTAGTAGGGCTGGTGAGGGGTAATATTACTGAGACATCTGGTGTGGTACAGTGGGATAGGAGGAGGGAGCCTCCACAGGGAGCCTCCTCCTCAGTCATGCTTATGAAATGATGTCACACTCAATGCTCCTCTGAGATGTCTTAGCCACAGAAGATAGTAACATCATATCTATGTCCAAATGATACAGTATAAATATGAAGTCCAATGTGAGGATCGTTCAAATGAAGAATCTGAGATCAGCTAAAGTTATGGACCCTTGATGTGAAGACCAACAAGGACTAATTCGTATCCACTGAAATGTGGTTACAATCTTCAAGAAGCCCAGCTGAATGTCAGTAGACTAAGGCCAGGCCAACACCTCTCCAAGATACCACCACCTAACCAGAGACACTGAGGGCAGTGTTACATCATGTCTGGGTGTACGGCAAAAGACACATTTAAAAAGGAGCTTGGAAATCTTCCTTTATACAACAGTATAAAATGAAACAAGCATGAGATGTCTAATTCAACTATCCATTTCCTCCTCTCCCTCCTCCTTATTATCGAGAGCGTTATTAACTCCTCGCGGAAATGGAGGCACTCCCTCACGTCAGTGAATCATTATCATAATGTGATATGTGGTCATAACATGGAGAGAAAAAGACGATACGGATTCTTTGTCGTCGCAGACTGTCTAACCTCAAGGCTAGTTGCACGTACGTCCAAGTACTGCAAAAATACTGCTGGTGACTTGAAATAAGTTGCCACCCCTGAAAGTACAGTATGCATTTCCATTCACCTAACGCTGACCGAAATATTGATGTATCTGTTTCTGCTCAAAGATGATCTTCAAAGGTGACAAACTGTTGATGGCAGTACAAGGCCATGGCATAAATTAACAACCAGTGTTTGGCTCCAAACAATTAATGTATCTTGTTGTTACATTATAAGGAGAAACACCCACAGGCAACGGTAAAGCTTTAATTCTTTGCCAGATTCACAATTATGAAAGTGTTTTTAAAAATGTATTTAGCCTTCACTGCGAATGGAACTACCGGTACAAAAAACAAACACTTGTTTATAGGGGATACTTATCTCGAGAGTATTAAACATATTTTCTATGTTATCTCCTGCCTAATTAAGAATGTGTAAATAGAAGGCCATTGTATGCTCTAAAAAGTGCAGTTTCTCTCATGCATTTCATATCTGAATGTTTGTACCTCTCTTGTATTATGTTTGTGGTTTACACCTAATTTTACAAATTGAATATAAAATATATATATATATATATATATATAACTGTATGTATATGCAAGAGATATTAAGAGAGTGTATTTCTAAATTGATGTAAAGTCAGGAATTATGGGAAAACATTTAAAGCAGTTGTTTTTGTTTTGAATGCCATTGGTGACTAAGTCCCTTATATTTGTAACTTCGTCACTATTCTCCATGTTGGATTACAACGTGTGAAGTCCAGCTTGTACCTCCCCAGCCTATAATCACTTTCATGAGGTCACACCAATGATTATGTGGGTAACAGCTTATCGAACTGGTTCAATGCATTTTCAAAGAAGGACCTTCTGACAAAGCACCTAGATGCATTAAAGTAGGGAGTAGTAGGGAAAATAAAATTGTTTGGGCGTGACCTTGTAATGTAAAATGACCAGCTACGGATGTGCATCCATATAAAACTGATTTTGAAATGATCATGGAGTGATTACTGTGGTGGTAAAGCTTGATGAATAAACCGTCTTTAAGGAATGAATATAACATTGGCATGAAAGGCTGGGTGCGACCCCAAAAAAGGGGTGTGCGGGAGAGTGTAAAACATGACCACAGTTTCCTGTAATATGGGCCTCCCATAAAACAACCATCCAGAGACAGTGTACAGAGGATTGTATCTTTTTCTAATGCTTAATAAAGATTGTGTACCATTGGAATAGTTTTTGAAATGATTTTACATGTACAGTATGCTTTCTGATTTAATATGCAGTATTAATGGAATATATTTTGCACACTACGAGTATTACCAGTCATACTATGGAATATAGAGTTAACATTGACAGTTAGTGATATCTGTTGGAGACAATGGGAGGAGAGCTGGGGCCGGTGACCGAACAGTGACACAGTATGAGCTAATGGCCGTGCTGAATGCCCAGGGGAGTGCCAGATCCAGCAGGACCCTCAGAGCCAAAACACAGCAGCACAAATCAGGGCACCACAACTCCAGGTCAGCAAGGCCCTGTGGGCTTTATAACAAATCGTCTGGTTTGCCCTGTTTTAAGGGCCACTTGGTTTACTCATTCAACCATGCCTGTTCCTCGCAATAACGATGAGACATCGCCTGACGTTTGGCATCATTATCTTTCAACTAGTGCCATACATTTTATTACTTGATCTTACAGGTCAACAGTAACATAGCAGTGAACATGACAGGTCCTGAAATGAAATCATGTTCTTATTAAAGGGGGCTGAAAGTATTGATTTAGCCTCGGTTACAATCATTCTCATTAGCAAATTAAACTGAGAATGAGATTTGGGTCTTGAAGACGTGCTTTGATGTGAGCATCTTTTATGTGTGTTTGCAGGTGGGAGGCATTTGTACATTCACTCTGCCAAAACTATACACAGTTACAGTCACTCTACCTTCTAGATAACTTGAAACAGTCTAACCAAGTCTTATGTCTGGGTGTAGCCTAGGCTAGCTAACAAGCTAGCCAACTTCTGTCGCCAATCAGCTTCAGCCAGACGGTGTGTGACTGTGGCAAAGTTGGTTTGACTTTGGATAGTCTATCTGTGGGCTAGTTTGGGACCGTCAATATATTACACAATGTAAATGGGAAAATATTTAAATGTTGCACACCTTTTAGATGTGTGCAATATTTGTATATGAATTTCCACAATTTATAGTTGGTTTGAGGTTTTTATGTCATACTAATTTGGAGCTATTGACATCTTAAAATCAAATCAAATCATCAAATTCAATCAAATTCAATTTGTCACAGATGTTAATGCGAGGGTAGCAAAATGCTTGTGCTTCTAGTTCCGACCATGCAGTAATATCTAACAAGCAATCTAACAATTTCACAATGACCTTATACACACAAGGGTAAAGGAATGAATAAGAATATGTACATAAAAATATATGGATGAGCGATGGCCAAACGGCATAGGCAAGATGCAGTAGGTGGTACAGAGTACAGTATATACATATGAGATGAGTAATGTAGGGTATGTAAGCATTATATAAAGTGGCATTGTTTAAAGTGGCTAGTGATACATTTATGACATCCAATTTTTTATTATTAAAGTGTCTAGAGATTTGAGTCATACCGACTCAAATCTCTAGACACTTTAATAATAAAAAATGGCAGCAGCCACTCAATGTTAGTGATGGCTGTTTAAAAATGTGATGGCCTTGAGATAGAAGCTGTTTTTCAGTCTCTCGGTCCCTGCTTTGATGCACCTGTACTGACCTCGTCTTCTGGATGGTAGCGGGGTGAACAGGCAGTGGCTCGGGTGGTTGTTGTCCTTGATGATCTTTTTGGCCTTCCTGTGACATCGGGTGGTGTAGGTGTCCTGGAGGGCAGGTAGTTTGGCCCCGGTGATGTGTTGTGCAAACCTCACGACCCTCTGGAGAGCCTTACGGTTGTGGGCGGAGCAGTTGCCATACCAGGCGGTGATACAGCCTGACCGGATGCTCTCGATTGTGCATCTGTAGAAGAGTTTGAGTGTTTTTGGTGACAAGCCAAATTTCTTCAGCCTCCTGAGGTTGAAGAGGCGCTGCTGCACCTTCTTCACCACACTGTCTGTGTGGGGGGACCATTTCAGCTTGTCCGTGATGTGTACGCCGAGGAATTTAAAACTTTCCACCTTCTCCACTACTGTCCCGTCGATGTGGATAGGGGGCTGCTCCCTCTGCTGTTTCCTGAAGTCCACGATCATCTCCTTTGTTTGTTGACATTGAGTGTGAGGTTATTTTCCTGACACCACACTCCGAGGGCCCTCACCTCCTCCCTGTAGGCTGTCCTGTCGTTGTTGGTAATCAAGCCTACCACTGTAGTGTCGTCTGCAAACCTGATGATTGAGTTGGAGGCGTGCATGGCCATGCAGTCATGGGTGAACAGGGAGTACAGGAGAGGGCAGAGAACGCACCCTTGTGGGGCCCCAGTGTTGAGGATCAGCGGGGTGGAGATGTTGTTTTCTACCCTCACCACTTGGGGGCAGCCCGTCAGGAAGTCCAGGACCCAGTTGCACAGTGCAGGTTCGAGACCCAGGGTCTCGAGCTTAATGATGAGTTTGAAGGGTACTATGGTGTTAAATGCTGAGCTGTAATCGATGAACAGCATTCTTACATAGGTATTCCTCTCGTCCAGATGGGTTAGGGCAGTGTACAGTGTGATTGCGAATGCGTCGTCTGTGGACCTATTGGGGCGGTAAGCAAATTGGAGTGGGTCTCTAGGGTGTCAGGTAGGGTGGAGGTGATATGGTCCTTGACTAGTCTCTCAAAGCACTTCATGATGACAATAGTCATTTAGCTTAGCTTTCTTGGGAACAGGAACAATGGTTGGTGGCCCACATGAAGCATGTGGGAACAGCAGACTGGGATAAGGATTGATTGAATATGTCCGTAAATACACCAGCCAGCTGGTCTGTGCATGCTCTGAGGACGCGGCCAGGGATGCCGTCTGGGCCGGCAGCCTTGCGAGGGCTTGGCCAACAGCCTTGCGTTTAAATGTTTTACACACGTTGGCTGCAGTGAAGTTTGTCTTGGAGCAAGAAATATTGTCCCATGTATGTGCATTGTGTAATTTACTGATGGTCCGTACCTAGCCCCATAGGGATATCCAAAGTCAACCCAAATGTACAATGGTCAGCTACTTGGGTGCTGTCAGCTGTAGGCAGGAATTAAATATACACTTCATACCATGACATACCCTTTTTTCCTAATAATCTCCCAAATCTCAGTTTTGGACAAGACTGACTTTATGACCAACATTGTCATATTTACATTTTGTAGTACATTTTGACACAAGAATACATGTACCTGACACATATCGATGCCACATAGGCTATTTTCAACCAGGGACGTAGTTGTTTTGATTCAGTCTCTCTTTAATAGTATAAATGTAGTAAGTTAAACTGCCACTGTATATTTCAACAAAAGCAGAGACTTAACAAACCTTTATTAGGAAGAAACACGAAACAACCAATAGTCAAAATTCTGAGAGTTTATTTTAAGTGGTAGATTTTTTTCTGTTCCAAGGGTTTGTGTAATAATAATGACAGTAATTACAAAAATGAGAGTACAGATGAACTGTGTGAAGGCGTATGTATGTGTTTGCTAAAATATGAACGCAGCAGTTCGACTCAAAATCGCCTGACACCTTTTGAAGTATATATATTATAAAACTAATCGTTTTAACAATACCACTATTATCGTTACAAAGACAATGACTGCCTTCTCTTGAGCATTCAATCTCACCTTTGTATTGTACATGAAACACGTTGAGCTGACAGTCCTCAGTTTACTAGAAAAATAGTTGATTTGCATCTCTCTACTTTTACTAATTGGCACACGCAACTGAAATCCACTCATCAATTCTGTTAGTAATACTAATTGGTAGTCAAGAGAAAACTATAACAATCGCAACAATGTAAGATGAACATTTTTAATTTAAAAAAACTCAAGTATATCAAATCTACTGGTTAAAATAATCTCAAACAAGGAGCTTTGCCTTGACTCCAGTTGAACTAATGTAAAGGAACTGAGAGCGTACAAAAAATACAACAAACTCTGGTTGTACATCACAAGGTTGTCTAGGTAGATCTAAAACACTGCTGAGTTCAAGAGTATCTGTTTCTTGCATATCTTGCATAATACAGCATGTCCAGAACTGCATTCTTACTTGCCAAATTGCCAGGCCACTGACAGCTGGACATTTTTGTGAAGAAAAAAAATTGTGTTTGTCTACATTTGTGGGATATTTGGTCAATATTCAGAGACATTTAGCATTTGTTATACTGTATTTGAAGGAAGGGCCCACTTGACATCTCATAATTCACTTGTGCATATTATGTTTGTTGAAAAAGCAAAGGATATTGCGTAATAAAATCCAACCAATCACTTCTTCAATGTGGACTCATCCACCTTCTAGTTCTCCTTGCCTCTTCCCTTCTTTCCTGTAGGAAGACAATAAAACAAATGATGAAACAATAGGGTACATTCATCATAGATTCCTTGCTCAATATTACATACTCATTTGTGGATAGGAATTTTACTTTATTACATTACTTACATTTCTACTTCTTACCTTTGGCCTTTGTCTTGGTCTTTGTGGGGCATGGCTTAGACACCTTGATGGTGGGTTGGCACTCTGCGTCGTACAGGGCCTTTTTCAGGGTTCCAGACCGGTTCTTGGATCCAGTAGCTGTATCACACTCACCCCAGCTGCCAAACTTATACTTGCAGTCAGCTGAAATTGCACAGTTCAGAAGGGAAAACCGTTGAGTATGATAGTTTTTTAAAAAAAGCCCACGTACGTTAGTTTCGTATGCTAGTTTCTTCTCTGCAATGAGTCTGGATCTGAGTACCTCCCCGATCCTTCACCGAATGCGGACACATTCGGGCTATCTGATTGGTCCAGAAACCAATGGTTTGGGCCAGAGCCAGAACACATGAGGGTAAAGTGACGATTTGAAAATTCGGCATTGGCTTTGGTACTCTGATTGGTTAGAGACAATCCAATCATTGATGACTTTGCTTTGCACAACGCCCCTCGTGCCCCTCCTCCCAACAAACAACTTCAATGATGGCAGTCTCAGACTAAAGTATGTAGTGAACGACAGAGTAGCGGAAGAATTTAGTGTGAGTCATGTTGGGAAAATTATGATTAAATGACTGAACAAATCATTTTAAATGGAACTGTAACTAAGTAAACTTATACTCTGTTTTATTATATCTGATTAACAATATGAGTTCATAAGAAGGGATTGTGTGACACGGACAAGGAGTAATTAAAGTTAATGAACACCATTCCAACTAGGCAGAAATGAATGGGTTGTGGATTAAGTAAGCAGATAAGGTAGCTAACCTATGGTTGAACCGACGAAACTGAGCTCTGGGGTGTTTTAGATAAGGCTGTGAGTGCATTCCTAGGTTCTCTGTTAATTAGAACTGTCAGCTAAGTGGTTATCGATAATGTTGATGGGTCAAAAGTTAATTCAGTTATGTTGTGTGACCTGTGTGTGTGTTAGTAAGTTAGAATGAACTATTAACCTCACTTTGTCCCGGTCGAGAGGAGGGGATTCTGTTAAGCAATGAAATGACGTCATGTTATTGTATATAAACTGTTGCTCGTGGTAACGTGGCAGCGCGCTCCAAGAATAAATTCTGTTACCTTTTATTGAAATGGCTGGTCTACGTCTATTTTATGCAAACAAGAATCTTACAAATTCTCATAAAATAGATGAAGGTTTTTCAATTAATGAAAACACATTGGCATCATTAAATTACAGTAACAGTCATCAGACTATCATAGAACAGTCTGAACATAATTTATTCTAAAGAAATTGTTCTATAGTTTTTTGTGGTTATGTAAATTACTAGGTATTTACTAAGAAATTCCATGATACAATTCTAATGATGTAGTAATAACCTATGAATGACATGTTTGCTATATTTTTTATTGACTGACCACCACTTTACACTTTGAGAAATTGCAGGGTATATCAAGGGAAATGGAATCATCTGTCAATGTATAATTCCTACCGCCGAACTCCTTCTTCCAGTTGCAAGGCACTTTGCACTTCAGTTTCCTCATCTGGTCGTTGCAGGTGCCCTCTCTGACACCGGCTCCACAGTCTCCGTTGTTAGGCACACAGCTACCATAGCGCCATTCCGCACACTCAGTGGCAGCACCCTTGGCCCCTTTCCCCTTCTCTGTGAAACAAAAATGTCAAGATGTAATTATGAAAAAATAAATATATACAGATGACAGAAATAATATCAGCAATATTCCAATTAGTAATTAGTAAGGACATGTTTCCAACCTTTCATGGGGCTTTATGAACCTCATGGAAGGTGCAACTGCCAACTGGGCACGGCATATTAAAGCCACACATAGCAAATCCCTTACCTCTCTTGTTTTTCCCTGCTTCAGTGGTGACTATCATCAAGGCCACCAGAAGCACCATAACTGTTGAGAACAAACCTCGCATACTGGAGAGAAAAGAAAAAAAAAGAGGGAAAAAAACAAAAAACCATGCCATTACAATCGTGGCACTAGAAATAATTTAGCCATTCTGTAGGTTATATTGTGTGTCATTTGAGGTGACATCTGCTGTGCCAAAGGTCAACCTGATTTTTCCTCTGGTGTGTATCTATAATCGAGCTGAGAGTTGAAAGACCACGATCAAGGTCAAATATTGATCGTTGCCAGCTATTCAAACTAATTCACCCCTGTCCGTTCATGAGGAGTCTGCACATTACAATGAGAGGTTCTCTACTTTAGAGGTGAAAAGTGAATAAAGGATTATGGTCAAAGAGTAAAACACGTCATGTTATATAAAATGAATTACATGAAGCCGTTTTAAAGCTTGACACTCGAGCCCGTGAGAGTGAGAACTAGGAAAATACATGTGAGAGGGCTGAAAGATTGTATTGATTTTTTCCCTATGCTCTCATGACTCAATTTAGGGTCAATCAGACAAACAGTGAGGCACACAACCAGCAATGAGGATCAATGGGTCATGAGCTACCCACTCCACCCTTTCACTTCCCCTTACACAAAACAACACGTTTTCCAACATGAACACCAAACAAAATACAACATTTTGTGACATGCAGTTGCCTGGAATATGTTTGAAAACATAAATCTATCCGGCTCATGTTGATGACACATTAAACACAATTCATGTCATCTTATTGTCACAATCGCGCGTCCCATCTTTGTGTATCATGGTCATTGCATTATGCAGACATAACACTGTGTTGTTGTTTTTTTTACTCGGACATCATTGCACGCGCAATAGAACACCAGAATATGTACTGCAACATTTTTTTTTACCACGTTGCCGGACATTCTCCTCGGTTTCAATAACAAAAACAATCAAATATATAGCTGCAAGCACCAATGGTGGAGTTCAGCTATGGGCCTACCGTGCCACCATCAGGAAAAATGTGACACATAGCCCAAGGACGACTTACTTCGGTACTTTCCAAATATCAGAATTCACAATCAAACTGATCATGCAATCATGCTTTTGATGTATGTTGGACCATTAACGTCTTCTTCTCCAGAACCGCTGGACCGATCGGGACCAAATTTGGTATATAGCATCTATGAATGCAAGACTAGCTGAAACAATATGGCCGCTATGAGCCAATGAGCTTGAATGTCCAACAGCGCCACAATGTGGCCAAACTCAACCCTACTTTACGGGTTAGCTAGGCTGGCCATGTTGTTTGAGGTATGTTTCTGCTAAACCCCTGAAAACAAAGGCACTGGGGCGACCAGTTACAGATTTCAGCTTTAAGTTCAAAAGAAAAGAACAGTAACTCACAGATAAAGAAATAGCCCTCTATTTCTGAAATGTCTGGTTGTCTATAAGGCATCCTCCAAGACTCTCAAGTTCTGAGTTTCTATTTATTCTCTGACTTAATTGAGTTCATGTCTATTCTTTCTGCCAACAGTCCCAGAGCTAGCAGCAGGGGATGGATGGCAGCACCAGATCACCATGGTGAAGGCTAACCCACCTGCTGGGAGGTGATAGGGGCCGCCCTGACAGGGAGAGCTCGATGGAAGAGGCTTGGTTTGAAGCAATTCTTCTGGGGGACATGGGGGAACTGCTTGTCTCTGTCTGGGTTAGAAGAGTTCAGAGCTGTGCCGGGACAGACAGGTCTAGTATTAGTTTGAAGAACACCCACAAAGAGTAACTCTTTTCATTCCAGGAATCTGACATCAATTACCCAAACAAGGTTGCCTATAATACCAAATCCTTGATTTTGTGGTGGGAATCTAAAAGTATTTCACGCTTTCCCTTCAAAAGATTAGCGGCCCTATTCAATCAATCTGCTTCCCAGGGTAATAAAAACTGAAACATTGCTTCTCACTATGCAAAGAAGTATTTGAAATATTATTACGTTTATATCTGTGACATACAATCAACATTCAAGGCACAATATGTGTTTTCTGTACCATACCCTGATTATTGGCTAGGATTAATTAGGACCCCTCGTTAATGACTGGCAAAATGCATAAATCATACAAGTCTCCTAGTGGAACACAAACAATGAAGCCATCGAGAACAAAGAATTGAGATCACACAGCAGCAGGAAACTAAGATGTCACGTTATGGGCTGTTCACGAAATGTCATGTGGACGTTACAATGAATCTTCCTACAACACAAACTAAGACGCCAACCCAGCAAACCAAAATTGGTTCTGTGAAAGTTCCCAGAACATTAGTTAGGTTGTGGCAAATGTTCTCATAATACAACTACAGTCCAGTTGTGCTGATGATTATACAATGTTTTGTCAAGATCGTTAAAAGCATACTCGGACCAACGTGCAGCGTGATCTGGGTTCCACATCTTTATTTAGTGAAACGCACAAAACAATAAAGCAAGAACAAACGTGACGACAATGGAGTGCTGACATACAACTACTCATAAACAATATCCCACAAAACACAGGTGGAAAAAAGCTACCTGGCCTGGACATCGGTGCAGAGGAAGACTCCTGCCATGGAGCTGGACTGGACGCCGTGCTTGTACTGGACATCGGCGCAGAGGAAGGCTCCTGCCTTGGATCTGGACTGGACGCCGTGCTCGGACTGGACATAGGCGCAGAGGAAGGCTCCTGAGCTGGAGGTTCTGGACCGTGGACCGTCTCAGGAGGTTCGTACTGTGGACCATCTCAGGAGGTTCCGGACTGTGGACCGTCGTAGGAGGTTCCGGACTGGAAATCGTCACCGTAGGTTCCGGACTGGAAATCGTCGCCGAAAGCTCTGGACTGGAAATCATCGCCGGAAGCTCTGGACTGGGGACCGTCGCCGGAAGCTCTGGACTGGGGACCGTCGCCGGAAGCTCTGGACTGGGGACCGTCGCTTGAAGCTCTGGACTGGGGACCGTCGCTTGAAGCTCTGGACTGGGGAGGCACACTGGAGGCCTGATGTGTGGGGCCGGCACATGCGGCACCGAATTGGTGACACGCACCTCAGGGCGAGTGCGAGGATCAGGCACAGACGTACCTGACTGGGAAGGCGCACTTCAGGGAGAATGCGAGGAGCAGGCACAGGACGTACCTGACTGGGAACATGCACTTCAGGGAGAATGCGAGGAGCAGGCACAGGACATACCTGACTGGGAAGGCGCACTTGAGGGAGAGTGCGAGGAGCAGGCGCAGGACGTACCGGGCTGTGGAGACGTACTGGAGACCTGGTGCGTATAGCCGGCATCAATGGTACCGGTTCGATGATACACCTCGCCCAGCAAATGCGAGGAGCTGGCACAGGACGTACTGGGATGTGAAGGCGCACTGGAGACCTGGCACGCATAGCCGGCATCAATTGTACCGGAATTTTAACACACTTTGCACGGCAAGTGCGAGGAGCTGGCACAGGATGTACCCGGCTGTGAATTCGCACTGGAGACCTGATGCGTATAGCCGGCATCAATTGTACTGGAACTTTAACACACATGCTGACTCATGTGGCATTAAACTAATTACACGCTCCTTAGGGCAACTGTCGTGCATCTTCCACCAACTTAACAACTCTCTCCGCTCTTTCTCCTCCAATACCTACATCCAATCTCTGACGCTCTCCTTTCACTCTCCTCCAGTATCTCCCTCTTCTCCCAGACTGGCTCTGGTTCACTCCTCGGCTCCGCCGACCACCCCATGTGCCACCCCCAATTAGTTTTTTTTCGGTCTGTCTTTTGGGCTTTCCTTGTGGCCGCGAACCCCGGCGTCGACGCTGTCCTCCCTTCTCTCCTTGCGTCTCCCGCCAAGGAAGGCGATCCTTTCCTGACAGGATTTCCTCCCAAGTTCAGGATCCCTTCCCATCCAGAATCTCCTCCCAAGTCCATGTTACCCTCTCCTCCTGGGCACGCTGCTTGGTCCTGTTGTGGTGGGATATTCTGTCACGATCGTTAGAAGCATACTCGGACCAACGTACAGCGTGATCTGGGTTCCACATCTTTATTTAGTGAAACGCACAAAACAATAAAGCAAGAACGAAACGTGATGACAATTGAGTGCTGACATACAACTACCCATTAACAATATCCCACAAAACACAGGTGGAAAAAAGCTACCTAAATATGATCCCCAATTAGAGACAACGATTACCAGCTGTCTCCAATTGGGAATCATACAAAATCACCAACTTAGAAAACAAAACTAGAACCCCACATAGAAATAATAAACTAGACTAACCCCCAGTCACGCCCTGACCATAGAAAATAAGGGCTCTCTAAGGTCAGGACGTGACATGTTTCTATAAAACATTAGCTTGATGTTGCAAGAATGATCCCAGAACACATTTGGTCTGTTCTTTAAAGGTTCCCGGAATGTTTCATTAGGTTGTGGGAACAGTCTGGTGAGAACGTTGTGGGGACATCACAAAGATATGTTCCCAAAACGTAAAAACCTTCCAGTTGTGCAGATGATTACGCAATGTTTATGCAATTATGCAATTTGAGAATGCAAAAAACATTCACCTGATGTTACGTGAACATTCCCAGAACACATTTTTTTATGTTCTTTAAAAGTTCCTAACACATATCTTTATGTTGTGGGAACATGGCAAAAAATAAATTCCCAAAACACAACTGTCCAGTTGTGCAGATAATTACAAGGTTTCTATTAGGTTGAAAAAACATTTACCTGATGTTGCAAGAACGTTCCCAGAACGTATTATTATGTTCTTTAAAAGGTTCCTAAAACATTTATTTAGGTTATGGGAACATTGTGGGGAGATGACAAGATAGGTTCCAAAAACACAAAATCTGTCCAGTTTTGAAGGCATTCTTACAATGTTTGTATCAGGGTGCACAAAACATTCCCTCAATGTTCCCAGAATTATCAAATTAAGTTTTGAACAGTCCATCGATGTTTCTTTCATGTGTCAGTGTTATCTTACTGTTTAGGAAGTTAGTTGTACAACAATCCATGTAGAAACACACGGCAATTATTTGGAATCACATGATTTTACCATAATTGGTTGATAGTCGCAAGCAGGGATCAAACCCGGGCTTTGGACTGTTATCCCTGGAATGAATCCACTGCACCACTGGGGTGTGACTAACACAAATATAAAGCTGTTTACACCTTTACTCTGACTTCCAGGTTGTGGTCTTAAGTCGTTGTCAAAGATATAATAACAAAATCTAGAAAAATAAGTGTCCTCTATTTCTTTCTTTCTCTGCCAATTTTCTTTATATGCTGTAAAGTTTTACTTTTATTTTCCCTCCAAACTTGATTTCAGAATTCATGTTCAATTATTTCCTGGCAGATTGTGGTGAGGTGTACATAGACGTGCATTTGTACTAAGACATATACTGTAGCCATAGTTTGGATCATTATTTAAGGATCCACTAGAAACATCAAGATCGTGGTGGTGCAGCAAACCAAGTAGCAAACTAAGTAGGCTACAAGGCTTGAAGATGGCAGATTGCAGGTTCAAATCTACTTGAATGCCATTGTTGAAAAAAGCTACAGCTTTGTTTGGACAATACCCTAATATAATATAATGATGAAAGAGGATAGGGATGCCATTCGTTTAAAACTTTGGCAACTTCCTACAGCATAATAATGTTACATTACACATCAATGTTAGCAGAACATTGCAGCAATGTTTTCAGAACTAATTGCATTATCGTTGAAGTATGTTTTTAGAACAATTCTGGATTGTCGTGTCATAACCTTACAGAATAGCTTTATTAGAGTCCTGCAGGGAGGTTTATTGTAATCGGGGTTAATAGTCATTTCTCCATCAACATTCGCTGAATATTCCTGGAATGTTTTTTTAAGAACAACTTCTATTGCTCCAACATTATATTGCTTAAGTATTTTCAGGGAACATTATTACAACCATCATGTCACAATGTCACACTATAACCTTTTTGAAACCATTGTAGGAATAAATATTCCCTGCTTTTTGTCATGGGTGTTTTGAAAATCAGTTCCCTCAACATTAGCAGAACGTTCCTGTACTGTTTCCTCAGAACCAGTTCTACTGCTCCCACATTTTGTTGCGGCAGTATGTTTCTAAGAACATTACCGAAACATTGTGTTATTACATTCCCTGGTAACCTAATGACAACCTAATGATCCCTGGCAACCTAATGACAACCTAATGACAACCTTAGGGGAATGTTCTGTTGCAGTTTCTACAGATGTTGTGAAGAAAATGTGAGTAAATGTTGGGAGAAGATTCCAAGGACATAGCCACAGGAAGCACCCCCTGACAAATCTAAATAACCCCCCCCCCCCCCCACGTCGACTTAACGGGAATCTTAGATAATGTTCTGTGAATGTTCCCGGTTTTCTGGGAAGTCTCTGATGAACAGCACCCTTGTGTATTTCCCGTTGCCCACGCAAACTCATCTAACAGCAACATTTGTTTTATTGGTTTGTGCCTGAGCCAATATGTCCAGAAGCCGAGCAGAGATGGCAGTCACATCCTCTCACATTGCAGTATGCTCGCATTGAACTTTCCCTGCCTGCGGGCAACCCTGGATAGAAAGGTCAGCTACAACTGATGAATCAACAACTCACTGGAAAAGTCCAATCCATTAGAGGTTATCACCTCTCTGAACTATGGCCTCGTACTGTGTGAGGTAGAATGCCATAAGCGGCAGCCATCCACTCACTACTGAAAGGGAGCTGGTCTACCTGAGAATCTACCAAGGCACAATCCTTTTATCAGGCAATTTTACAATTGGCTTCTGAAAGTGTTATATCTGTATTTGACTGCTCATCAAAAGGACTGAGAATGAAAGCGATGGCTACACAAATACCAGGCCAGCAGACCCTCTGGCACATACACTTACTGCTCCTCTTCAAGCCAGTTGATCAAATATTCTGCTGGCCCAGTAAATCTGTCTTCTGTCCTCAAAAAAGTAATTAGGCGCCAGTGGCCAGTAAGCATAACTAAACACTCCAAGCAACCATAAAACTCTGGAAACTCCCCATTCTCAACTGTCACCACTCCCCCCCCCCCCCACCCCCCACCCCCCAGCTAGCAGTTCCAATGACATTCTTCCCCTGGTCATAAATGTCGAGGGGCTACTCCAGGCAACACATTTGTCATTGATGAAACAACACCCAGCAGGCCTCGTCTAACCCACTGAGCCTTGCCGTTGGTGAGGCCCGGAGAGCCCTCAAAATCTTTCATCGTTCTTTGCTAATGCAGAGCTAAAACAGAGCCTTTTCCTGGTCTCCTTTCACTCCATTCTAAAGGGCCACTAGACAGATATCCCATGCAGAGTCTTTGTTCCACACATCTGAATGTGACCTTAGCATATTGGGAGAAAGGTCATCTTAAAATACTACAGCTTACAAGAGCTAGCATGCTGAAAGACTTGCTAAATATGCAGACAAACATTGCTATTTTTATCCGTGCTAGTCATTTTTTATCCATCAGTAATGCAGCTGTAACAAGAATGTTAGAATACTTAGGTATGGGTGTGTAAGAGATCTTCTTTACCCAACCATAAACATGTTATTATGAAACATCGCTCACTATTAACACCCCACCCAACTACCACCATCTACCCATCACACAATGGGATGAACATAATATTAATTGCCTAGCAGAAAGCAAACCAAATAGCAAAATTGGACCAGACACCGTAACCATCATAATTCAATTGACTCAAATGGTGGTTCCTCTTGCTAATCATCTGATAATGGTCAAATAGATAACATTAGAGTTACTGTCAAACACACATCTTGATCAGTTCTACAACGAAACAATAACAACCCATGGAAAGCAGGACCACGCTGAACCTGAAAAGCATAAAGCATAAAGGGTTAAAGTCACTCTTGTTTTTACTGCAAAGCAGCATTCCTCGTCTTCTCAGAAAAGCCACTGACCGCAAAAAAAAAAGAAGGATGGAATGCCGACTAAGACCAATAAGAGAGAAGCTGCGGGGTCGAGGGTCACTCTAAAGAAAGATAGTTAACAAAGACCCAGAATGTCCTGGCCTACTTAAGGAAGTAACACTTAGTGGCCAACAAATGGCTGAATCACATGCTTTATTTGATCTAATATACAAAATATAGGTGGATTCTGGCCGTCAGAGACCGACAGTGCAAGGACATAGTGGAACACATTATTGACTCAAATAGGATGAGTGCACTTTATCTACTATATGGTCAACAGCTAAACGTCCTCCCTGCCATCAATGATGTGAAAATATTATCCCTTCTGGTTGAGGCTTGGCAGTCATGACAGAATGGTTTATTCTCTAAAAGAGACAATGGCCCTTGCCTACTTACTTCACATTCCTTCTTATTTCACGATACGCTAACATAACCAACGACAGACTCCATCATACCCATGAGCAGTGAGAGAATAGTTGAGGGGCCCTGCAGGCTGAACGGTGCATTTCAATAGCCAGGGAGAGTTTTATCTGTCTTTTCAAAGCTGTTTTCTCTCCACTGATTATCTGTGCCATTGCCTCGAGGTCCATCTGCCAAGCTCACACAAGCTGTAAAGCCCCATGCTACCCCTCCTCCCTTTCTAAAAACATAACCCCGAGGCACAATCTGTATCCAGCGTGCCCAATAGTTTTCTAAAAGAGACAAAAATACAACAGGAAAAACAATGATAACAACAGATTGAGGACTATCTTTTCCCCATTTCATCTCTCTAAGGTTATGTTGCTTTGGTTGTTATCTCTGACTGCAAATCAACTTTTACAGCCTCTTACACAGCCCCTACTTTGGATCGGGGGGAGCAGATAATTGTGGTCAGGTGAAAAGGTCCTGGGCAGTGAAAGACAAAGAAAGGAGAACAACTCTTGAGTGGAGTGGATAGCAGTGAATGCAAGTACTTGAGTTTGGAGTCGATTTCAATGGTCATATTCTTGAGGTGGAAGAGATTTACATTTACATCCGTTTTAGTCATTTAGCAGGAGCTCTTATCCCGAGTCACTTACAGTTATTGCTCATGTGAAGTTTTCTGGTCATAAAAACCATTCAATGGCCCAAACTTAGAGGAAAAGATTTCTGGCACATGAACACAATTAAGATTGTGGAATAAATGGCTACTTTAAGATGAACAAAGATATGCAAAAGTACACTTTCAAACTGCGTAGCTTTCACTACAGCTGAAATAGTAACAACTCAACATAATGACTTATATTAAACAATATTCTTATATTGCGCAGGATTTAGTTCTAAATGAATAGCCACGTTACTGTAACTATTTTGAGCTGTTATACTTGAGTTTGGAAGAAGTCCAGAGGGTACACCACTCACACACGTCTTATTATCATCAAAACTAGAATGTGTCACCCCTGAGGACGTTGTCACACAGTGAAAAGTAGCTAACATAATTTGAAAGTGATTAAACTCAAAGCAAAACAATTACAACAAAACGTATCTTGGCCACAAGTTCTTCTGAGCCCTAAACAGAACCGTTGTAGAATGAAACAAGTTCGTTCTGTTCAGTATTTTTTTAATGTAACCCTTGACTTCATATTTAGGATTCAACGAACGTGTATGACAATACGCAGTGTCATTGCGCTTCTTGCGCAAATCGCGTGTATGGGACAAAAGTTGTGTGTTCGTTACTGGCAAAAGTTATGAATATATGCAGTAAAGTCAACACATGGTGCATAAATTACTTAAAAGACAATAAAAATAAAAACTCAATAAAAGAAACCTACACACAAATAAAACCTCCCAAGAAAAATAACTAATTGAGAAATTACACACGACATGTCAGTTATCCTCCAGAGGATTCCGATGATGGAGACTATATATTTGAACTATTAAAAGTGAGTAATGACAACGTTGTATTGAGTGACACAAAGTAATCATTTTATCACTATACATTTGGATAAATACACATATAACTTACTTGTTTCTTTGATCGTACTTCTTGGCGAGAGTTAAAGGTCTTACTCTGAGCCACAAGAGAGTCCTACAGTCCTAGAATACCTCTATCCCGGTCAGCTTGCTCTTATTTGTCGCCCTCCCCTTTGTTTCTCCAAAACTAGTTTGAGCTGGTAACATTAGGGCCACACTAAATTAACCACCTAGTGACATCACTAACCCACGTGATGATTACGGGTCAAGAGACACCTCACCGCGCAACCCCTAGCCTAGGGTATAAACTTTTTGTTTTATTTTTGTGAATCCCTAGAAGCCTAAAGTATTATGTCTCAGTCATTGTTCTAGTCTTTCGAAGCTACAAGTATTTTTTATGCTTGATAATTAAAAATACATTGATTGCTATATATACCCATATCAATTTCACCACCAGACATTACCACAGAGAAAGGAAAGCATAATGACGTGCTCAGACTACCTACCATAGACAGATTATATTATTCTATGGTGCCTACAGAATGCCTAGGGATGTAGGCATCAGAAATGCAGTGGTGTAAAGTACTTAAGTAAAAATACTTTAAAGTACTACCTAAGTAGTTTTTTTTGTATCTGTACTTTACTTTACTATTTATATTTTTTGACAACTTTTACTTTTACTTCACTACATTCCTAATGAAAATAATGTATTTTCCCTGACACCCAGAATAACACGTTACATTTTGAATGCTTAGCAGGACAGGAAAATGGTCCAATTCATGCACTTATCCAGACAACACATGGTCATCCCTTCTGCCTCTAATCATGCGTACTCACTAAACAAATGCATCTTTCGCAAATTATATCTGAGTGTTGGAGTGTGCCCCTTGCCATCCATACAGTTTAAAAACAAGAAAATGGTCCTGCCTGCTTTGCTTAATAGAAGGAATTTTAAATGATTCATACTTTTACTTTTGATACTTACAAATACTTTTAGACTTTTACTCACGTAGTATTTTACTGGGTGACTTTTACTTTCTATTAAGGTATCTATTCTTTTACTCAAGTATGACAATTGGGTACCTTTTCCACCACTCCACAGTAAATGCTATACAGAAGGACAGGAGGGATTGACCAGTCATTTGCCCTATAATTGCTGGCCACCTCTGATTTTGTACCCAGAGAGCTTATTGTCACACAACAGCTTCCATTAGACAGGGACACTGGATAAGAGCCATTTATAAACACCACGTGTAAGCCAGAGGAAGCTGGTGGGAGGAGCTATAGGAGGACGGGCTCATTGTAAAGACTGTAATGGAATTAATGGTATGGTGTCAAACATATGGAAACCACATGGTTTGACCATTTATTCAATTTCAGCCATATACAATGAGTCCGTCCTCCTGTAGCTCCTCCTACCAGCCTCCTCTAGTGTAAGCAAATGCTCGACCACAGGGCAGAGTAATAGTGTGGTGCCTAGATAGGCTGACAGTGTTTTACAGTAAATAACCACATTTTCAATAACTAGATGACTGTACTGATAACATACAACGTATTCAGTATGTGTCTACATGTTATCTAGTATCGATGTACAGTATATCCAAGATAACTCTGTGACCTCAGGCCATGTGATTTGGTAATCCCAGGAGGGCAGGGGAGGTGAGTCAGGACCACAATAGCGATCAGACCAGAATCTGAACCATAGACAGGGACATTTCCAATTGCCAGTTGGATAGCATGCCAACAATGAATCAGAGCAAGGGGAAAAAAGCTGTTCAATTTCACAAATGGACCAAACTGATAAACACACATCCAATACAACATCCAGCAGTAACTAGTCAGTATCCAATTACAGTATTGAATCATTCCAGACGATGCACTATGAATCAGCTCTGACTTACATGACTCATCATTTTCAAACACATTGCATGTTGCAACACCGAGGCATTTAACTATCATTATTACTTTCCTTCAGACATTTTTACAAAAATGGCAGTTTGTCTCACTGGGTTGGACCATCAAGCTTTGCTTACATACCACTCTGTATACGCTGCTCTATGCTCTGTCTGAGCACTGGGTTTAGGCCTCAGGGAATCTTTGAGGTCTTTATCTCAGTTGTTGATATCTTTTGAGCTGGTCTTGTAGCCAGAGATTAGGGAGCTGCGAATGGCCTATGAGGGCGGTTTGTTTTTACCAGATCCTTGTAAAAAATATACATGTTTTACAGGTGTGGGTAGCTTTATGGTTTGCAACAAATGAGGGGAAATGTGCAGTCTCAAAAGGCTTTCAATACTTGCACTGCAATGGCTTTATGTGGTTGGGCGTTCAGGATTGGTCGAAACCAGTGTCTCATATGAGCCAATGCTATCATCCAGACAGATCATGTAACATTGCAAGGCCAAATAAAGGCTCAAGAATAAAATGAAGATGCAACATAGTCCATTCGATCGCTGTCATGAGTCCACCAAATTAATAGATAGAGTAGCTGGCATTTCGTCTTGATAGCCTCTAATTGTGAGGAATAAACACTTGCATTACATCACAAGCCCTTGGATTTCATCAGTAATTATTGAGGCTGTTTTCCTCAAATTACAAGAGGGTACACTCCAAACTGTGGACTTCTAACCGCTTTTAAAGACATTGTGTGTACCACCTCCAAAATCCCGTATACCACCTCCCATTGAACCCCTCATTGTGTACAAGGAAACTTTGAAAAGAACCAGGCTAACAGACAGTTGAGGTGGACTCCATTCTTATCAGTCAGTCTACAGTAACAATCATCACCTGTGCAGTAGGTCACCTGAGGTAGCTGATAAATATTAATAGGACCTTATACAAATACAGGGTTATTAAGAAGTGCACTTTTACCGAAAGGATAAATAGAATCAACACTCACAGGTCATTACAATAAATACAAATGCAGGGTTATTGAGAAGTGCACTTTTACTGAAAGGATCAATAGAATCAAAACTCACAAGAAAGTCATTACAATAAATACAGTTGTTTAAGTACCATCCTTTATTATTGTTTTCCCCCAAGCAGATAACAAAAAAACAAAAAAATACAAATCAGCCAATAGAAACAAATATACAGATTGATATCGTCAACATTGCACACCAGTCTGTCCATCACGTTTTGGTCACAATTTATATGAAGTAAAAAAAATGGCATATTTTTGAATAAAGAAAAAAACACAATATTGCACAGTAATTTAAATGTTCTCTCTATTTATTTATTTTAATTGTGACAGATACTCTCGCACCTGAATTGCACAGCAACTCAAAACAAAGCACAGATAATATACATAAACTACCATTTCTTGTTCTATTGCAGCTCCCTTAAAAATGTCATAAAAGAGGCATTTAAATTGTCTGACCCCATTCAGTCACTGTAAGCCCTGCCTGCATTGCACTCATGCAACTGAACACTAATAACGTTTTGCGTTAATGCAGTTATAGCATTGGTAGTTCCACGCTCCTGCCATTCCAAAGAGCACTTTCCACTTGTATGTATATCAAAGACAGTGGATTTCTACTGAATATAGTACTTTTAAAATCAGCGGACATACGGAAATGACGATGGGAGAGGGTGCTCTTTGCAGTAGTCGACAACATGGAATGTGGGGCTATAACGCATCTTTAGATTAGCATTTAAAATATCATGTTGGGGAATGTGTCATTTCAAATAGAAAATCAATTATTTGGTGATAACACCTATGGGAAGTGTTTACTTGCGCACACCATAACAGGATAGAGCTAATGACAAGAAATAGTGTCTGATAATAATAGCCTTGTATTTTCTGTTCAACGTAAGCTATGGGTAAAGGCACTAAGCAAAGCTAAGGTGACAATGTGAGATATTGAAATGGATGAGTTAATGTACAGAAAATGACACGACAACAGTAAAACTCATTATGGAGCGATGGACATGTCAAAAAATAGCTTGGGATGTGATAGCAAGTCTCTGGGCCAGATTCAAATCTGTATACTGTAGTACAAGCGCACAAAACATACTACTGTAAGGCTGAGGTTATTCAACTCAATTCCAAGAGGTAACTTTGTACTACATGCTCCGTTTTGCCTTTCCTCTGCTGTTGTCAAATTATTTTCTGATGAAACTTAAACACCAACAAATACTGCTACAATCTGGTAGATCATAGACGATAGATAAGATGCTGTGGAGAGATGCTGTCTTTAGTTTCCAAGGCAACTTTCACCAGGATATCATATGAGGCATGATTATTAATAAATGCATTGCCCCTTAGATAGTGATGTCAAGATTAAACATGAGCAATCTTACTTATTCAACAAGTGTCTCTGACTTTTAGAATGTAAAATGTTTGAGCAACGTTTTCCTCTGTACATTTTGGCATGTTTAATTCCAGTGGTAGGTTTGGACATACAGTGCATGCGGAAAGTAATCAGACCCCTTGACTTTTTCCACATTGTGTTACGTTACAGCCTTATTCTAAAACCGATAATTTTTTTCTCATAAATCTACACACAATACCCCATAATGATAAAGCAAAAACGTTTCATTTTTTATTCTTGCAGATGTATAAAATAAAATAAAACGTATTTCCATAAGTATTCAGACCATTTGCTATGAGACTCAAAATTGAGTTCAGGTGAATCCTGTTTCCATTGATCATCCTTGAGATGTTCCTACAACTTGATTGGAGACCAGCTGTGGTAAATTCAATTGATTGGACATGATTTGGAAAGGCACACACCTGTCTATATAAGGTCCCACAGTGCATGTCAGAGCAAAAACCAAGCCATGGGGTCGAATGAATTGTCCGTTGAGCTCCGAGAAAAGATTGTGTTGAAGCACAATTTTTGCAGCATTGAAGTTCCCCAAGACACAGTGGCCTCCATCATTCTTAAATGGAAGAAGTTTGGAACCACCAAGATTCTTCCTATAGCTGGTCTTGGTCAGGGAGGTGACTAAGAACCCAATGGTCACTCTGACATAGCTCCAGAGTTCCTCTGTGGAGATGGGAGAACTTTCCAGAAGGACAACCATCTCTGCAGCACTCCACCAATCAGGCCTTTATGGTAGAGTGGCCAGACGGAAGCCACCCCTCAGTAAAAGGCACATGACAGCCCGCTTGGAGTTTTCCAAAAGGCACCAAAAGGACTCAGACCATGAGAAACAAGATTTTCAGTTCTGATGAAACCAAGATTGAACTCTTTGGCCTGAATACCAAGTGTCACATCTGGAGGAAACCTGGTACCATCCCTACGGTGAAGCATAGTGGTGGCAGCATCATGCTGTGGGGATGTTTTTCAGCAGCAGGGACTAGGAGACTAATCAGGATTGAGGGAAAGATGAACGGAGCAAAGTACAGAGAGATCCTTGATGAAAACCTGCTCCAGAGTGCTCAGGACCTCAGACTGGGGCGAAGGTTCACATTCCAACAGGACAACGATCCTAAGTACACAGCCAAGATATCACAGGAGTGGCTTGGGACAAGTCTTTGAATGCCCTTGAGTGGCCGAGCCAGAGTCAAGACTTGAACCCGATCTAACATCTCTGGAGAGACCTGAAAACAGCTGTGCAGCGACATTCCCCATCCAAAGTGACAGAGCTTGAGAGGATCTGCAGAGAAGAATGGGAGAAACTCCCCAAATACAGGTGTGCCAAGCTTGTAGCGTCATACCCAATAAGACTTGAGGCTGTAATCGTTGCCAAAGGTGATTCAACAAAGTACTGAGTAAAGGGTCTGAATACTTATGTAAATGTGATATTTCAGTATTTTATTTGTAATATATTGGCAAAATGTCTTAACACCTGTTTTTGCTTTGACATTATGGGGTATTGTGTGGAGATTGTTGAGGGAAAAATACAGTTTAACCCATTTTAGAATAAGGCCATAACGTAACAAAATGTGGAAAAAGTCAAGGGGTCTGAATACTTTGCGAAAGCACTGTATATGTTCATTAGAAATCTGACGTGACCATTTCATAATTGATTCAATATTGTTGACAAGTCGTCATTTTAAATAAATAAAAAAATCTTAACCGACTTACCTGTATAAGTAAAAAAAAAAAAAAAAAAAAAAAAAAAAAAGAATACAAAAATAAAATAAAGACGACATTTACAATAATGTATTTTTTTTGTGTTTGGTGGCACAAATCATCTCTTCGAGGAAAGATCATGCAAGGCCTCCATAAAAGTCTGTCAATCAACAACAACACGCAATGTGCATACTACATAATCAGAATCCCCAATGGTATGAGGCTGGAAACGGATTTAGAAAACCTCTGATAAATGTGAATATCCTAATGCTGTTTTAATCTATATTTCCATTGGAAATGGACAAATATATACTGTAAGTTGGGAAAAACACTATTATAATGATTCCACGGTGTACTTTCCAAGATCACAGTGAACTACAGTTGTTTAACTTGGTCCAGATTCTCAAATATATGAAACATACAAAATAGTGCAGGTAGATAAGGCTTCAATAAAAACCTGATGTTAATATACATCCAAATTATATAAATCCATGTCAGTCTCTAAACAAGAGGATATATTTTACATAACCTGATCAAACATGCACCTCTTTCAGTATGCAGTATAATCATAAATTCCTCAAATGATGATATCCAATCTTCTCAGCCTCAAGGCTAACATGATATTTCAATTATAGTGAAGTCATCTAAATGGGGGGCCTTGAGGCTGTGTGGCGGAGAGTGATGCGGTCGCTGGAGATGGGGGGTGTGAGCAGGTGGGTCTAGGCAGGGGTGATGTTGTGGATGTTTGTGTGCGTCTGTGTGTTGTCGTTTGTATGTGGATGTTTTCTATTGTTAAAAATTCAACAACAAAAAATTCTGTGAGAACATATGATTATGTACGAGGCGTAATAATTGATGTAGAACTACACAGTTAATTTACTTTTCATCATCAAATAAAAAATATATGTTGTTATCGTCAGTCTGGAATTAGAAACACGAGAGGACTTTCACTGACAACATATTTCCTATCACAGAAACTGATTCAGTGATACATGAAGAAATGTATCTGGCCATAATAGAGAACAGCAATGATTTACAATGAAATGCATCTTAGTTGGCATGATGGATTGTTTCAAAGGTCAAAACTAGAAACTTGTGACAACAAACAGAATCCAGCAAAAATGTGCATATGAAATGGTGTACCTTGTTAATGTGTTTACAAGTATGTTTTACAAGCATGTTTAGCGATTAAATCATTTTAAGAAAACATCCAGAGAAACAACTCATTTCAATCTGACAAAATACAGTAGATCCACAGTTACTGTGGCTCGACATTAAACTAGTTAGCTAGTTATACAGAAGGGATGGCTTTTGGAATGAGACCAATTCCTTCCCCTAGCTCTCTACGCAAATGTAACATGAACACTATCACAGGTCTTTATAACTTAAGTTTGATTATAGTTCTGTTTTAAATGACCAGCCATATTTTAACAGAGATTATAACTATGGAAAATAAATAGCAACCTCAAATTGATGGTTATTATGAAGACAAATTATTATTCTTTTTTTTAATGTAAAAAAACAACAACAAACACCTTGTAAATTTACAACCCAACCCGTCGGAACATTTTTTGAGTTCGCTGAACATAAATCGGTAAAAAAAAATGTTGAGGTGAATAAATACGCCATTGACTTCTGTAACAACATGAGAGAAGAAATGCTGTGTAGTTCTGAAACAAATACATAGAAAATGCACATTTTGTAGTAAGTAATGACCAAACACAAAAATGTTACATTTATAATATGTACAAATTATATAAACAACAATCTGCTTAAAAATGCTATAAAAATACACCATGACATAATTAAGTACATTAAATACAAACGAATCAGCCAACAAAATAAGAAAATCAAGGCAATTGGAGCTGAGGTGCAGACACTGCTTTAACACAGAGCTACTATGATAAGTGTACAGTACCAAATATCCTTATAAACACTAAGAAATAAAATAAACATTTGCCAAGTGACCATAAAGTAGAACAATATTGATCTATTCAATTCAAATCGTTTGGTGATGA
Organism: Oncorhynchus clarkii lewisi; assembly: GCF_045791955.1. Taxonomy (NCBI): domain Eukaryota; kingdom Metazoa; phylum Chordata; class Actinopteri; order Salmoniformes; family Salmonidae; genus Oncorhynchus; species Oncorhynchus clarkii. Next base: position 56,050,746 of record NC_092152.1, read on the forward strand.
GAAGTGTTACGTAAAAAATTCCCCACTTTCGTGGATCGTTTTATCCCATTACACTGCATTATGGGTGGACAAATCAATCAATCAATCAATCAAAAAAAATAAAAAATCAACAGCAGTACTATAAACAAATAAAACCGTCATCAAAATAATGACATTTTTTTGGTAGCCTTAAAGACAGCTGGCCTACGGATCAGAGTGTTTGTACCCTTTTGAAATCCACTCATTGAGTCATTGTGATCCGTACGGTTGAAAGGCTCACGCTGCTTTTATAGACACAGAGAGATACAGCTCCATCGGAGCGTATAATAATACAATTACCAAGGCAGTCAATTACCCAAGCTCCTGTCCTAAAACCTGGGAGCACAATTCTCTACAGAACCATTTCAACATTCAGTCTAGGTGGATTGCAAGTGCAACACAACCTGGGGGGAAAAATGAAACAGAAGAACCATCTCTTCCAAGAGTTCCGACAGTGCAATAATCAAGTCCACTGGTCACAAGCATCTCACATGGTGGACCTGACGAATCTCATCTGGTAGAACTCCAACCAACTCCCTAGCAGGAGAATACAACACTGGCTCCCTTTTGACCGTCTTCTCTGGTGAGTTTCCTTTTTTAGCTAAAGTAGGTTTGGCACAGGGTTAGGTGATAGGGAAGTGGTGCTGGAGGTCAGGGAGCAGAGTCACACGGCTGTCTCCTGGTCCTCTCTCTGGATCATCTGGTAGTGCTGCCGGTTCTCCAGGTAGGCTGCCAGCTCTGCATCCTTGGCCTTCTCTGCACGATGCTTTGGTGTGTCACCCTGAAGCACAAGAGAGGCAACTTGCTCAACATGAAAGACTGCAATGAAGAACCCAACTTTAATTAAGGCAGCATCTATTTCTCCCGAGGTCTAAACATTAAGCCGCAGAGTCAAAGATCAGTCTGCAATTATTTTTGAGTTGTAGGAATCATTTGTATTCAGATTTCATCATAGTTTAGATTTAATATTTCCAGTTATCAACAGTGAATATTCACCAAAAGCAAATCTAGAATGTTTTAGACTCAATAAAGGTTTTCTGATTCGTCCACGAGCTCCTGTACCATTTAAGATTGCACAAAATCAATTATTTCTAAGTGCTTGTTTTTTTAAGAGCAGACCCCAACCAAACTCACAAGAGAGAAATAAGAGAGAAGGGAGAAGAGAACATGGCGAGAGGGTGAGACAAAAAGACAGGAAAAGTAATTGCTAAGATATGCTGACATCTCAAGGCCAAGAGTGAATGTATTGTGAGTGAGAAAGACCGACAGCCAGAAAGGGTGGCAGGATGAAGAGACGGCGGAGAGGAAAGAAAGCCAGGCTGAACTGCATCCCAAGGCCACAGGGTGTGAATCAGACTTGCCCCAAATCCTGCAAGATTATATTTTTCATCATTGCTTTTACTCACTGCTAGCTCACTGAGGGCAGAGAGAGAGAGAGAGAGGGGGGGGGGGGGGGGGGGGGGGTGGGGGGTGTGTACAGGCTAGAGGGAGGTTGCTGAGTTGCTGAATGTCATGGGAATGTTTCATTTCGAGGAGAGCTACAGTACCAGAGTACGTTCAATGCATGATAGAACTGACTGGCCAGGACTACACTCCTCCCTAGGGACACCTCAAGCATTCTGCCAGTTGCTTACAGTATGAGTATGAAATCTGAGACAAAAACCATCTGTGGGGTCTTCAGAAGGAGGATGCTTGTGAAATACTGTAGTAAAAAATGTAAGCGTTATGCTCCAACTGCTTTTCCACACACTGAAACAAATGTATCCAGTTGTCTATCTCTGCAGGAGAGGGTAAACACATAAGACATTTTTATGATGGAGCCATTTGGAGGTAAGTACTTTAATGGACTTTGCAGGCATCTGGAAAATTTGGTTCAGAGGGGACGTGTAGGGCACCGCTGTAATGCTCCCTCACCCGGTGTATAATTAGCTTGTCATAAGAAAGACAAGCTAATTTTCCTTCTGGATGATGATTAGGCCATTCTATACCCACCACTTATCCATTTTAGTCATTTAGCAGACGCTCTTATCCAGAGCGACTTACAAGAGCAATTAGGGTTAAGTACATTGCTCAAGGGCACAACGGCAGATTTTTCACCTAGTCGGGTCAGGGACTTGAACCAGCGACCTTTCGGACCCAACGCTCTTAACCGCTAGGCTACCTGCCACCCTATCCACTGTAGAAAACCCTTCTCAGGGGTAACCTAAGCATCAACTTGCTTTATTTTGGCCAAATAAAGAGTAAAGCAATGAGGGAAGAGGGAGCGTTGCTCTCACCTGTAAGTCGGTCTTCATGAGGGATGCCCCTGCCTCTACCAGGTAGTGACAGATAGTCCTCTGACACAGTGACGCTGCTTTGTGCAACACTGTCTCCCCACTGAGACCGAGAGAGAGAAAGACAGACAGAGTAGATCCAATGAGTGTAACTTTCTATTTAAAAAACTTTAACTAGATACATCACAGAGAATATGTGTAAAATGAGCATTTCAAAATCCATGTCTTAAACTTACTTTTCTTTTTCTGTTACATCCAGGATATCTGTGGGTGCTGTTTTTTGGGAGGGGGCAGGGGAGAGAGAGACATTTCAAAGCATGTCCCTAAACCAATTACAATGCTCCAAGGTACTACTTTTATAAAGTCGTAAAAAGCTGGTACAGGAGGAATTTGACAGAAAACATTTCCCTTTTCAAATATTGGAATGTATCATTCGTTGTTGAGCCAGAAAGACTCCATAAACGTCATCAAGCGTACACAGAGTGAGATGTATCTGCGCTGTGGCTTGTCTTAAACAATGCTCATGACTCTGAAATATATGGCGTTCCACACCTGGGACATAAATCTACTTTTATAAAACATAGAGCCTACCGTGCTGGGTTAACTTCTGACACATAGTTGATATTTGAGGGTCACATACTCACTTTGGGAAATACCACTAAATTATTCAGTATTGTGAGGGGGATGTCCTACCCACAGACTTAAATAGAACACATAAATGTGTATTGCCTCGTCCCTACCATTGTCCAGGATGTATTTGACAGTGTCCTTGCTACCGGTGTCCACAGCATAGTGGAGCAGGGTGCATCCTGAGGGGTCCTGCAGTGACAGGTCGGCTCCCAGTTTGTGCAGCTCCTTCAGCTGGGAGAAGAGGGCACATTGTTATGACTGGAGGCGTGGGGAAAGTGACTGCATGTCTAGATGAATGGGGGAATAGACTGCATTTTTATTCATTGCCGACTAGAGAAATGCTTACCCTGAGGTAAAGTCATGACAGAAGTGATCATCATTTCCTTGTCGACTGTATCAATTAGTGAGCCTACATTCACTATACAGTATGTAGACCTATATGCAGTGAGCAAATCCACTGGCCACTGTGGCTGCCACTCACCTTCAGATGGTCCTTGCTCTTCACACATTCAATCAACACTTCTGGTGATACTGTAAGTAATGAGAAATATGTGTACAGTAAGAAGGTAGCGATATGAGAGGAGGCTATAGATTCAGTAGTCATAACAACAGCAGACCATAATACATGACAGTGTCCTTTGGGGAAAGATCTGAGCAGAGTGCCAGTGTTCATTAATAGTTCTTTACGGGGCACTTGCCCGTTTGGTTTTAGTACTATCTGTACTATATATCTTATGTAAGACTGACAGTCTTGGGAAAGGAACCTCAAACTGAATTGACGAGCAAAAACATCAATCTATTTACTCAGCTAACACGGGTAGTAATGAGAGCAACATGCAGGTTGCTGCTTTCAGTAGAAACCCAGTATTTAAACACTGGATCATGAAACGTTTTAAATTAAAACAGATAATCACATTAGCGCCTGTTGAGTTCTTGGGTTCAGTCTCAATATGGCAAATCCTTGTTCAAAGCACCAAAATGCCCTTTGTAGATTATTTACCCTAATCCACCCATCTGCATGTTTTCCGCCAAGGCAGGAAAATCCTGCTTTCAGAGCTGAACAACCAGAATTAGAAAGGGGCTGCTACTGGAAATATATATGTATATATATTTTCTTAAAGAAAACAACTCGAGAGATGCCAAGTCAGGTCTTGAGAATATATCCCGACTGGACTCATGGCAGAATCTTTGAGAGATGGACTTGAACGCTAATGTGTCGTGTGAATTTTAAAAACCCTTCCCCGCAGCACTCTAGTTCAAATGCCGTGAAATACATATCTTAAGTGCCAAGAATTTTTTTGTTTTTTTTTTGGGGGGGGGGGGGGGGGGGGTAAAACCCTTTGCATGATGGCATGTTCAAGCAGGGCCACAAAGGCTAAGAAGTTTTTAGCCACCTCTTGAATCCAGCTCAAAAAACCACCAGGCTCTAATCGTTCGGCATTGGCATTATTCAAAAGTGAAACATAATTCTGACAGGAATTAGCTGGCGGTGGATATCAGTTTCTTAAACCTTGATTTTTCAAAACATCAAGCACGAAAGCAAAACAGTTGTGGGCACCGATTGGCCCACATCCACTTGCTGCCAAATTAACTGCGTCAATTTATAATCACCTAGTGTTAACAATTCAAAGTGTGTTTGTTTTACCTTTGTCTGTATTGCACAGTGAATTCTTCTCCGACCTGGGGGAGATCGAGAACAGGACACAATTAAAGGGATATAAAACAAACAGTTAACTTCTCAGTCTACAAAACAAATGCATGTAAAGCCCATCTCTCTGCACCCCTTGGGTTTTCATAGCAAACATCCATGATAGGAAAAAAACTAAAACAAACCAAATCCACAAAACAAAATGAAATGTCCCAAAAAAAAGACTTACTTCGGTTGCATGGATTTGGTGTTGGTTCAGAGGAGAGTTGGTGGGGTTAATTATACAGTCCCTTGATGTGCTCTGTTTTTCCAGGCGTCCCTTGCCTGCCAACTAGCCCAAGGTAAAAGATTCTAATACGTGTGTTTGCAGCCAAAAGAGCTCCCCCTCCCTCCCTCTCCTCCATTCTGTTTCAGCCAAACTCACACACGCACACACACACACACAGAGCTGTGTCAGTAAGGCAGTGTGAGTGGACGGAGAGGCAGCTCTTAGGCCTCCCTGCTGTCACTCCGGGTTATGTTACTGTCTGATCCTGGCTGGGCTGTCTGCTTGCCGGAAGCCAAATCCCCCACACACTAATCCACTGAGAACTGACACAAGACTGTAACATCAAACGCACACAAGCAGGAACAGTGAAGCCGAGACTGACTGTCTGAGGAGCAGGCCCTGTACTGACCAGACAGATTATTCTACTGACTTCCTGGTCAACCCCACCTCACTCAGGCTGGCCTAAAGATTGGTTCTTCATCTTTGTTATTATATATTATTTATATATATATCTTTGGTATGAAAGGTGTGAATATATAAAGAACATTAGAGGGTCAGAGACCATTGATATCGTCAGTGATATTGTTAACAAACATGACCCCATAAAGAAAATGAGAATGAAAAACAGGTTCAGCCCCTGGTTCGACAGTGATCTTACAGAGTTACATGCACATGCATACTCACGCTGACTGGCTCTCATTCAGGCAAATGAGAAAAAAGTGCACTCAGGCTATCCGGAAGGCCAAAGTTAGTTACTTTAAAGAGCAGTTCTCTCTCTCAGTGGGTCTAACTCCAAGAAGTTCTTGAAAACGGTTAAAGACCTGGAGAATAAACCCTCCTTCTCAAAGCTGCCCATGCCCCTTAAAGTTGAAGTGGTTGTAACTGACAAGAAACACATGGCTGAGCTTTTTAATCACCACTTCATTAAGTCAGGATTCCTATTTGACTCAGCCATGCCTCCTTGCCCGTCCAACATTTACTCATCTCCCACCGCTTCTAATGCGACAAGCCAAAATGCTATTCCCTCTTTTTCCCCTGCCCCGCTACAAAGTTTCTCCCTGCAGGCGGTCACTGAGTCTGCTGAGGTGCTAAAGGAGCTCCTTAAAGTTGACCCCCCAAAAACATCTGGGTCAGATGGTTTAGACCCTTTCTTCTTTAAGGTTGCTGCCCCTATAATCACCAAGCCTATCTCTGACCTTTTTAACCTGTCTCTCCTCTCTGGGGAGGTTCCCATTGCTTAGAAGGCAGCCACGGTTTGTCCTTTATTTAAAGGGGGAGATCAAGCTGATCCTAACTGTTTCAGGCCTATTTCTAGTTTGACCTGTTTATCAAAAGTGTTGGAAAAACTTGTCAATAATCAACTGACTGGCTTTCTTGATATCTATAGTATTCTCTCTGGTATGCAATCTGGTTTCCGCTCAGGTTATGGATGTGTCACTGCAACCTTAAAAGGTCCTCAATGATGTCATCATTGCCCTTGATTTTAAGCAATGTTGTGCTGCTATTTTTGTTTACTTGGCCAAAGCTTTTGACCATTCCATTCTTGTGGGCCGGCTAAGGAGTATTGGTGTCTCTGAGGGGTCTTTGGCCTAGTTTGCTAACTACCTCTCTCAAAGAGTGCAGTGTATAATGTCAGAACATCTGCTGTCTCAGCCACTGTCTGTCACCAAGGGTGTACCCCAAGGCTCGATCCTAGGTCCCACGCTCTTCTCAATTTACATCAACATCATAGCTCAGGCAGTAGGAAGCTCTCTCATCCATTTATATGCAGATTATACAGTCTTATACTCAGCTGGCCCCTCCCCGGATTTTGTGTTAAACGCTCTACAACAAAGCTTTCTTAGTGTCCAACAAGCTTTCTCTGCCTTGTTCTGAACACCTCCAAAACAAAGGTCATGTGGTTTGGTAAGAAGAATGCCCCTCTCCCCACAGGTGTGATTACTACCTCTGAGGGTTTAGAGCTTGAGGTAGTCCCCTTATACAAGTACTTGGGAGTATGGCTAGACAGTACACTGTCCTTCTCTCAGCACATATCAAAGCTGCTGGCAAAGGTTACATCTAGACTTGGTTTCCTTTATTGTAATCACTCCTCTTTCACCCCAGCTGCCAAACAAACCCTGATTCCTATGACCATCCTACCCATGCTAGATTATGGAGACGTAATTTATAGATCGACAGGTAAGGGTGATCTCAAGCGGCTAGATGTTCTTTACCATTCGACCATCAATGCTCCTTATAGGAAACATCACTGCACTCTATACTCCTCTGTAAACTGGTAATCTCTGTATACCCGTCGCAAGACCCATTGGTTGATGCTTATTTATAAAACCCTCTTAGGCCTCACTCCCTCCTATCTGAGATATCTACTGCGGCTCTCATCCTCCACATACAACACCCGTTCTGCCAGTCACATTCCTGTAAAAGGTCCCCAAAGCACACACCTACCTTGTTCACTCATCTTTTCAGTGCGCTGCCGCTTAGCGACTGGAACGAGCTGCAACAAACACTCAAACTTGACAGTTTTATCTCAATTTCTTCATTCAAAGACTCCATCATGGACACTCTTCCTGACAGTTGTGGCTGCTTTGCTTGTTGTCTCTACCTTCTTTCCCTTTGTGCTGTTGTCTGTGCCCAATAATGTTTGTACCATATTTTGTGCTGCTACCATGTTGTGTAGCTACCATGTTGTCGTCATGTGTTGCTACTATGCTATGTTGTTGTCTTAGGTCTCTCTTTGTGTAGTGTTGTCTCCCTTGTTGTGATGTGTTTTGTTCTATATTTTTATTTAATTAATTTTTAATCCCATCCCCATCCCTGCAGGAGGCCTTGTAGGCTGTCATTGTAAATAATAATTTGTTCTTAACTGACTTGCCTAGTTAAATAAAGATAAAATAAATAAAATAAATTGTATTCATTGAGAATAAAAAGCCCTGCCTAAATAGATACTATAATGGTCATGAAGATGTTGTACCCCTTGCTCTGAGTGGCCATCTACCAGGATTAATGGCTAAACAAGCATTTAGTAAAACCATATCGATATTAAAAGATTAAGAGATTTTGGTGAATAAATAAAGCATTATTACAATCTTACAAAACAAACCCCATCTTGATTTTCAGGTGGAATACTGCTGTATTTGTACTAGTTTGATTTGGGAAAATGGTAGTGAATTAGAAGGAAAATCTTCACCAGACAGAGTATACTCTTTTAGAAACCGTCTGAAACTTCCTGTTCCTGGAAAGCTACCCTCGTGGAAAGCTACCTTGTTCCTGGAAAGCTACCCTCGTGTAGGTTTTCGTCCCAAACCCAGTTGTAACTAACCTGATTCAGGTGATCAACCAGCTAATTATTAGAATCAGGTGCGTTAGATTAGGGTTGGAGTGAAAACCTACTGGACTGTAGCTCTCCAGGAACAGAGTTGGGGAGATCTGGTCTAATCTGTTGGAAACCTTGATCAGTACAATCGCCTGGACTTGGAAAACAATACAATTAGACGCAACAGAGCAGATGCTTGCTGTGCAAAGCAACACATTCTGATCATGGTAAATCAGAGTAGAAAATAATCCCTGTAACAAGTCTTTCCCCAAGGTCTGGGAGTCCTGTATGTCTGTGGGTCACTAATGGGCCTGCTTTCCCCTGTTAGAGGTAATTAAACCACACAGAGCCCACAGTCTCTCTCATCAGCCCAGGAGTCTCTCACAACTATCTAGTCTGTCTCCAGCCACCCCTCACTACAGTCTCACTCTCTAGATAAAACTTTGATCAAAGACGTTGAGCGTCTTGTCAAAGTTCCATTTTTAAAATTCTTGACAAAAGGCGGCTGGCTTCGTGTCAGCTGTTTTCTAGCACACGTCATTGGTAGGGCTGGGAATTTTCCCCCATCACTAGTCATTAGGCTGGTTGACTGTGGAGGAGGCAGACGCTAGCAAGAAAAAGTGGTAGCTATGGGTCCAGGGTTCATAAACTGAGGGGATCACAGAGTAAGCTCCTCATGAAGGCAACAGCTACTGGGCCACATTCGATAAAAGAGAGAGCGCCAAAACTATAGTTTGTTAACAAACTATAGTTTTGGGAAGTCGTTTAGGACATCTACTTTGTGCATGACACAAGTAATTTTTCAAACAATTGTTTACAGATAGATTATTTCACTTATAATTCACTGTATCACAATTCCAGTGGGTCAGAAGTTTACAAACACTAAGTTGACTGTGCCTTTAAACAGCTTGTAAAATTCCAGAAAATTATGTCATGGCTTTAGAAGCTTCTGATGGGCTAATTGACATAATTTGAGTCAATTGGAGGTGTACCTGTGGATGTATTTCAAGGCCTACCTTCAAACTCAGTGCCTCTTTGCTTGACATCATGGGAAAATCAAACAAAATCAGCCAAGACCCCAGAAAAAAAATTGTAGACCTCCACAAGTCTGGTTCATCCTTGGGAGCAATTTCCAAACGCCTGAAGGTACCATGTTCATCCATACAAACAATAGTGCGCAAGTATTAACACCATGGGACCACGCAGCCGTCATACCGCTCAGGAAGTTCTGTCTCCTAGAGATGAACGTACTTTGGTGCGAAAAGTGCAAATCAATCCCAGAACAACAGCAACGGACCTTGTGAAGATGCTGGAGGAAACATGTACTAAAGTATCTGTATCCACAGTAAAACAAGTCCTATATCGACATAACCTGAAAGGCTGCTCAGCAAGGGAGAAGCCACTGCTCCAAAACCGCCATAAAAAAGCCAGACTACGGTTTGCAACTGCACAAGGGGACAAAGATCATACTTTTTGGAGAAATGTCCTCTGGTCTGATGAAACAAAAATAGAACTGTTTGGCCATAATGACCATCGTTATGTTTGGAGGAAAAAGGGGGAGGCTTGCAAGCCGAAGAACGCCATCCCAACCGTGAAGCACGGGGGTGGCAGCACATGTTGAGCGGGTGCTTTGCTGCAGGAGGGACTGGTGCACTTCACAAAATAGATGCCATTATGAGGGAGGAAAATTATGTGGATATATTGAAGCAACATCTCAAGACATCAGTCAGGAAGTTGAAGCTTAGTCACAAATGGGTCTTCCAAATGGACAATGACCCCAAGCATACTTCCAAAGTTGTGGCAAAATGGCGTAAGGACAACAAAGTCAAGGTATTGGAGTGGCCATCACAAAGCCCTGACCTCAATCCCATAGAAAATGTGTGGGCAGAACTGAAAAAGTGTGTGCGAGCAAGGAGGCCTTACAAACCTGACTCAGTTACACCAGCTCTGTCAGGAGGAATGGCCCACAATTCACCCAACTTATTGTGGAAAGCTTGTGGAAGGCTACCCAAAACATTGGACCCAAGTTAAACAATTTAAAGGCAATGCTACAAAATACAAATTGAGTGTATGTAAACTTCTGACCCACTGGGAATGTGATGAAAGAAATAAAAGCTGAAATAAATCATTCTCTCTACTATTATTCTGACATTTCACATTCTTAAAATAAAGTGGTGATCCTGATTGACCTAAAACAGGGAATATTTACTCGGATTAAATGTCAGGAATTGTGAAAAACTGAGTTGAAATGTATTTGGCTAAGGTGTATGTAAACTTCCGACTTCAACTGTATATGTAGGCCGTGTATTGTGTGTGATACAGTTCCTGAAAAAGAACCATGCAAGTAAGATATATCTTAAGAGGAAAGTGTACTTTGATTTACTAAAGCCGTTCAGTTTCACCCACACTTCATGAAAATGTAATGAGTACTCCAGTCTTACATTACATCAAACTGCATTATCAGTTCCTTTACAGTTCCTGTGACAAACAGAACACTCTCAGGGTTGAAAAAAATAAGATATGTTGGTATGGAAACAAGAGAAGCAGACTAAAGCTAAGAAAAAGTGATCACAATCGGGCAAAGCATATGTTCAAGCCCTGGGATCCTGGCAGCAATTTCCTTTGAGAGTGGGAACAAAATATGCAGCTAAGATGTGTTGGGCAACATCAAGCCCCAAACCACTGGCCTAACCTCTGTCGCTAATGGATTGTCAGTGTGAGGGAGATCCAGGGCAGATTACACACAGTTTACGCAAATATCTGCTTCACCTCATAATTAGAGGAGCCTAGCCTCTACAGTCCAGACACACACATCTCCACCAACCAGACAGTTGTTCTCCAATCACAGGGAGAAGGACTTCAGAAGCTTTTATGTGTGCCCTTCTACAGTAGAACTAATGCCTAGGCATTAGCTCTGGGAATAAACATCAGTCTTCAGGTCTCAGGCAAGGTTACTCATTATGTGATCTCACCCCCCCCCCCTCCTCCTCCACCTCTCCACAATGACCCCAGCAGCTGATAGATATCAACTGATCTGCGTCATAGAATCAAGGTTGCCTGCATGACTATAGACAATGTTAATCAGTTGAGCTAAAGCAACAGGATTGCCCTTAAAGTCACAAGCTGCAAGATTCACTGCTGTTGAATGGTCATTTCAATGAAATATATTCTGTTCCAAGCAAAGTGGCAGGGCTGCAGCTCGGCAGAAAAACACACTCCAGAATGTGGTTTTAAAAATGGGGATAATCTTTTCTTATTAGGAAGTGAAAAGCAAGCCTGCTGGATGCTTAGAAGCCAAAGCTGGTAACAATTTGTCATCCCGGAGATCGTTAATGCAAACAGTCTGTACATTCCTGTGTAAGTGCGAAAAGACGGTCTGTCTCAGAATAAGGTATACTAGGCAATTACCTGGTGGTTCAGTTCAGCACATAGATCTTTCGAAACACAAACATTGAGTCAACAATGGTATGGGGAGCCATCTTTTCTTACCATCGTTAATTTAACAACGTTTCAGAATGTTTGATGCATGCTGGACTGTGTGCTCTGGTATATCAGAGCTCCCTGCAGTATTTATTGAGATGGTAAATACAAGGTTTCCATCATACTGTACACATGTATTGATTGTGATGCCCTGAGAAGCTTACATTTTAGAGCTTGAGCCCATCTACATGGAGCTGCTGTCCAAATCAACATGATTACATTTTAGAGTTTGAGCCCATCTACGTGGAGCTGCTGTCCAAATCAACATGATTACATTTTAGAGTTTGAGCCCATCTACGTGGCGCTGCTGTCCAAATCAACATGATTACATTTTAGAGTTTGAGCCCATCTACGTGGCGCTGCTGTCCAAATCAACATGATTACATTTTAGAGCCTGAGCCCATCTACGTGGAGCTGCTGTCCAAATCACATTACATCTTCTGTCATTAACGTCTACTATCCATGCAGTCAAAACACACTCTGCAAATAACAACCTCCTTTTTTAGTAGGAACATGCATTACACACAGATGAGCGCTATCATTACAAAATACAGTGAATAAAGAACATAAAATGTGACATCTTATAACGCCACCTTAGTGGATGTTACATGTTCATTTAAGCGGATTTGTTGAACCAAACCTCAGAGGAAAAGCTGACAGTGATTTCCTTTCTATCAAGGCTCAAATAACCTCTCTTCAAAGACTAGCTGATTACTGTCTAATTACCCATTCAATATAAAAACAAATCCCTTGCTAGCATCCTAAGCATTTTACCCGGACATCAAGAAAAAAAGAAAAGCTCCAAATCTCAAATGAATTACGACATTGGAAATAATTATAATTGCACGACAGGGAAGCATTACACAGGGAAAAATCTGGCAAGGAAAAAAACTACAAAATGCATTAATCAGTCTGTTTGGCAGATCACTGAAGTGACAAGCAAAACTTAAATCTGGAGTAATTTCATGTGGCTCCTGTTTGGAGTGGCTTTGCGGTGCTGCACACATGACAGCGTTCAGAAGATGCAACTTCTCATTAGTCATCTCAGTGGACATGGAGAGGATCCATCATGCAAATTTGCCTCCACAGACGAGACTCAATCAACAGTGAATTAGCATCGCTGACAAACAAGAGTGGCAGAAACAATGACACATAATTAATTGTAAAATCAAATTCGAGGATGTGCCAAATATGAATACTCTAAGGTAGTCTCTCTCGCGCTCTCTCAGCGGTCCAAATGGAGCTATTTGTATGTAAACGATGGGATGGGGCACGGTGACAGCGAGCGGGAGCACATGTTTGTGCCATATGGTTCCATCAGCAGCTGAATGCCATCCCACATTCTCATAAGCATCCTGCCAAGCTGGGAGGTGAATATGATACTATTGTAAGGACAATGTTACCATGACACAACATAAATAATAAAAATAATATCCCTTCGAAATTCAGTTTCAAAGATCTGATTCTCTCTCTTCACTGGGATGCTACTGAACAACATGCCACATCTGGCACATTGCGTGGAGGTGTGTGCTACTTTGTCGACTCCAGACCAAGGAACTAGTAAGCAGAAACTTTGCTAGGTAAATACATTCTTGTGTGACAGAGAGTGCAAATGGCAGAATTGAGAAAGTGACTGGAAAGTGAAAGGGGGCTTTGACCTCACCTCAATGTTGGGTTGATCTCAGCTGCAGTAGTGTTAGACCGATGGATACATCCGGCCCTTTACGACAACAGCAAACAAATGGACGGACCAAAAAAAAAAAACAACAACAGATGAGCACATTTATGATAAATCATAAATGTGTAAACATGCAAGATAAACAATAGAAACAGAAACAACTGGAAAGCCTCTACAAACAAAACCTCATTTCGAGAGCGGGTTATTGACATTGAGATGGTGTGGTTGAGTTTGAAGTTCATCAGCTGTAAAAAAATATATATATTTTTTTAAATGTTGAAAATACGACTTGCAGTACGCAAAACTTACAGTGAAGTGCACTTTCACTCAAAGGAATAGCAGTGCTTCACCCCTTGCGACTGTATTGCATTTTCACAGCCCACTGCGGCCCCGGCACAAAGACCATGATGGAGCTATAGGTACAGCAATGGAGCGCAGCTAGCCAACCCTGTTTTATTTTAAGTTATTTTCTCATTGTACCTTCATTGTGCCATGGCAAAATGGGCTCCAGTGCCTGTATTGTATGTGGTGGTGAGCGGCCGTGGAGCTTCACGGTCCCCGTTATTGGTGTGGCCACAATATCAAAGAGCAGCCTAACGTCTTTATGTTTCATGGCAGATTCGATTTGGAAGGGCGAGTCTGTGGCGGATGCTGTTATACTCTGTGTCATTTTCCCTCCTCTCTGGCTCCAATATAGGGAGGTAATATAAACAAAGCACAATCAGCACTGAAAACAAGCCCTACAAACCATTCTCAGTTCAAACACGTAATAAGAACGAATGATATTATGAAAGCAAAAATAAAAAATATGTTGTTTTGATGCACAGCATTTCACTGCTTGTCATCTCAGTTTCATGAGACAAAAGGAAGTGAACCATAACACTTTTCTGAAACGACGGACCATGACAAATACGTACAACCCCACCGTGAAGAATGCATTTCCCTTGCAAAAACTAGAATGGAACGGTGCTTTGTTGACCCAGTGACACTGCAGACTATTTCATGGAACAATTCCTGGCCAAAGTAGATTTGTACACCTGCAAGGAGCCATACTCTTAACAGTGTCACAGGCAAGACCCTTTCCTAATGTCAGACCCCTTTCCTACTCAGTCCAGGCGAGCGTGACAGGAAAGGGGATGGAGGCTACACCAGTTCTGTCCGATAATGAGTGTTGGCTAAATCTCCCCCAGCCTCAATCTACTCCTGAGCATATCTCACCCTGCCAGGGATATGGCCAAGGCTTAAAACAGTCTGGCACTGCCGGACCTACACACAGTGGAAGTGAAACACGGTGTTTAAAGCCCTCTTACAATAGCACAGTGTGAGGCTAGTATGGCTGACTGCATTGTATGTTAAGTAGCATCAAAGATCGAAGTGTGTTACAACAACAAAATCAAAGCTGTAATTTGTGATTTGGAAGATTGGCGGGTTGCCTCAGTCCGGGCACCACCCCTGCGTTTTAGCCTTTCTCCTCACCTGGTGAGGGCAGGCTTACTGGACCTGAGAGAGTCGTTGTGTGCCAGTGCCTCCACCACCGAGCTGTCGCTGGATATTCGCTTCCTCTGAGTGGTCTTCTGGAGCTCCATGATCCTGAGAGAGAGAGAGAGAAGGGGGAGAGAGAGAGAAATAGAGAGAGAGATAGACAGAAAAGAGAGAGAGAGAGAGAGAGAGAGAGACACAGTATGTATAAGAAATGATGAGGTTTGAGATGGCCTAGAAGGTATCACACGTTGTATACATTACAGAAAGAAAGTAGTGAGTACTGTATCTATTCCCGCCGGGTCCTGAAGCAGAGGTAAACATTTAAGCCTTTTCTTGTCATTATAATAAAGCTAGTTTACATCAGAGGTGGGCACTGTATATATAAATAATAAAGTGTGTTTACATTGCTGGGGGGTGGGGTCTAGTGCAAGTACAAAAAGCCACACACTGTACAGATGAACCCACTTGGAAGATAGAAACCAGAACATTTCAACCATTGGGAGCAGAGTGCATAAAGCAAGAGAGAGAACTTGTGTATATGAGACAGAATGATGGGGGTCTAAAGAACGAATAAGAAGGTTCGCGATGGAGGATAGGAGAAATCTTAAAAATGGTAAAAAGTTGCAGTTAAAAGACACTAATATGCAATATAAATGTTCCTGTCATCCAGCACCTACAGTACTCGCTTTGAAGCTTGTTTTCCTCCAATAAAGGAAAAAGAGAGTGTAAAAATGATAAAATGGTGTTAAATTGTTAATACAACCAATAATAGACAACAACAACATTCTACTTTGATTGAATGTCTTTTTATATTCCATTCGAACTGAAGAGCTGCAACAAAAGAGCAGAAGTGCTGTGTGGATCATTATTTAAACGCTTGGGGTCTTGTTGTGGAGCGTAATGATCCGAATCATGCTGTGGTGCTGGGTCTGTCTGTCTACCACCGACCCGCTCCATCTCTCCCACATTCGTCACATTAGTATGTCTGACTTCCAACCAGGACCAGAGGCAAGTGGAACAAAGAGCATACACCCGGCATACAGGAAACGTGTCTGCAATGCTAAAAGAACATGCAACATATTTTGGAATATAGGAGTAGGGATGTTGTTTAGATCAATTAGGGAAAGTAGTGATGCTTTTGCAGGGGGAAAAGTTGAAGGGCAGGACTTGCGCGGAGCCTAGAAAATGTAGAGATTCTCAGGAGTGAACAGTCTGCTCCTGTGTCCTAACCGAGATGTGCACAGCTGCATACACATTGTCTGTTCAAATCGGATTGGTGATTTATGAAATATTGATCATATGAGAAACAAAGAGGATGAAAGCCTCTGACATCCCATTAATAAGACTGTTTTCCAAAGATCCCAAGCTGATATCTTTAACTAATAAAGAAAGATCCACAGCAGGACTACTTTGTATTTCCAGGACTACGGAAGTACCAAAACAAAGCCTTACAAAACCGCAGCTATTCACTGTGACAGAGGAAGAGCACTGAACACAGGAAACGACGATATTATTCGAGAGCATCATGACTCGTGAACGTGTGTTTATTGATCTAACTGCTCTTACTATAGATCTGACCCTGACATAGACCTCACCGATCCCCCAAACTCTAAACCTAACCCCCATGCTCAGCCGGCCACTTCCCCATGTCCCGTTTAGAGCCCAACCCACTCTCTGGCTGCCTGCTCATGAAGATAAAAACATTATTGAAAAGAGTTAAACAGCTACGACACAAAAAAAAAACAAAAAAAAAAAAACACAGACATCTTTATGGAGCCAAATCCTGCTTTGACAAGAGCGTCAAACGCAAAATGGATAATCAGATTGGGAGTGAGCAACTCCCACCCTCAATCTCAGTTGTGATGTTCGATTGTGGGTTTGTGTGATTTTGAAATAGAATCTTGATTCTAAGGAAGGTGGGAGTGAAACATAAGCAGTGAGGCAGATTGGTACTGCATTCATTCCCATTTAAGATGGAACGCTGGGTTGTTGCTCATCACCTCCCACATTCATCCTCCTCCACCTATTCCAACCCACACAATCAAATTTGCGTTTGAAGAAAAAAGAAAATAAATTGGCCCTGGCAACACACACATGGCTGCAGAAGTATCTATTTTCAAAAGATCCAAGTGTTATATGTTTGAGGAAAATAAAGCAACACAGTACACACTTTGTTGTTGAACGGCGTTCTGCCGGTGTAAACCGTCATTTTCCATGAGCTTGAATGTGTTCCACCCAAAAAGATCTTGGACTTAGTGTATTGATCAGTCTAGAGGCATATATCAAGAACACAGAAATCCCTGCTACATCCAAGTGAAATGCAAAGGAACCTTGTATGGCTATACGGGGAGACACGTCCATGGGCAGGTGAACAATCTTTGGGAGGACAGGATAAGTTAAGGAGGAGGAGGAAAGGAGAGGTGAACAGGAAGAAAGGACAGATCGATACCTCTTCCTGACAGGAAAGGGGAAGCCGGAGTGAGAGGAGAAGAAGTGGGATGGCCATGGCCTCGCTGTCTGAGTGTGGGCTGGTGGGACTGACGGTAAGAGGAAAGGGTACAGAGAGGAAGAGGAGAGGATGAAGGAAAGTAGGGCAGAAGGAAGGGCAGATGGGAGGATGGAGAGAGAACAGGAACAATTCCGGGATGTTTTACTTTAATAATATGCCCCCCCCCCAAAAAAAAACACTTAAAAAAAAATATTATACATTTAAACTGATCTGTGATTAGGGAAAGGAGGACAAAGAAGCCAAGGATCTTCAGAGCCAGTAGCAGGAATAGTTAAAAAATGGTACAAGATCAGTTCAGCAAATTAATTGGTTCTGAGAAAAATGATGTTTATGCTAGTATGCAAATAATGTAACCGTTAGGATGCGCATCGTCTTAAATTTCCTTTGATGATTTGATACATAACCAAGAGACTAAGGTGGCATTCATCTATGACAAATTACATTCAACACAGTGCTACTTCCAAACATCACTGTCCAGGTTTTCCTGTTTAAAGTATTGTAACTACTACTGCAGGACCTGACGAAGCCCAACCAAAACCCCTGGACCAAGCCCCCCCCCCCCCCCCCACTGCACATCTAAACACATCAACCACAGCCTGTCTTTCGAGACTACAGGGATCCTTTTATTAGGAATTCTATTTCAAGCCCCAGCCAGCAGCATGAGAGAACATGGCAAAAATAACGTAGCCTCTGCTTTGAAAGCATCAAAAGACAGTCTGTAGAAGACGTGCCAATAGACCACAGGGCGAGAAGAGAGGGAGAGAGAGGCTACAATCCCACATGCCCTCAGAGATAGTCCCACTATGTTCGCTTTGGAGGGGGGGGGGGGGCGTGTGGGCCGGGTTAGGATCTGCCTCTGTCATGTTTGAACTCCATGAACCCACACCTCCTCTTCATCAAACTCTCCTTAAATCCCTAAATGGATGGGGGACAGGGGCCCGAGCTAAAGTGTAGAGAAGAGAGACTTCCACTAAGGTGAAGTTAACTGTAGAACAGAACTCCACAGAAAAACCCTCTACTGTACAATTAGGTACAACATTGTCACACCCTGGTCTTAGTATTTTGTGTTTTCTTTATTAATTTGGTCAGGCCAGGGTGTGACATGGGTTTATTATGTGGTGTGTTTTGTCTTGTTTTTTTTGTAGGTATCGGGATTGTGGCTTAGTGGAGTTTTCTAGTATAGTCTATGGCTGTCTGGAGTGGTTCTCAATCAGAGGCAGGTGTTTATCGTTGTCTCTGATTGGGAACCATATTTAGGCAGCCCACCTGGGATTCGCTGGAGCAGTGCGAGGAGGGTTATAGGAGAATGGAGTTGGAGAGACGAACACGGCGGCGTGGAAGGAAGCCCGAGAGTCAGCCCCAAACATTTCTTGGGGGGGGGGAGGCACAGGGAGAGTGTGGCAGAGTCAGGAGTCAGACCTGAGCCAACTCCCCCTGTTTATCGTGAGGAGCCAAGGAGGAGACCAGAACCAGAGCCGGTGTTGGAGGTGAGCGAAGCAGAGACTGTGAAGGAGTTAATGGGGAAATTGGAGGAGAGAGTTATGAGGGAGTTGCTGTGTTGGTGCTTTAGGCACGGAATTCGCCCGACGGAGTGTGTCGGGGATTTGATGGCACCTGGGTCAGCGCTCCATACTCGTCCTGAAGTGCGTGTTAGTCGGCTTGTGCCAGCCTCACGCACCAGGCCTCCTGTGCACCTCCCTAGCCTTGCACGTCCTGTGCCAGCCCTGCTCTCAAGATCTCCAGTACGCCTTCACGGTCCGGTCCATCCTGTGCCGCATCCACACACCAGCCCTCCGGTGGCAGCTCCCCGCACCAGGCTTCCTGTGCGTGTCCTCGGCCCAGTACCACCAGTGCCAGCACCACGCATCAGGCCTACAGTGCGCCTCGCCTGTTTAGCGCTGTTAGAGCCTTCCTCCTCTCCAGCGCTGCTGGAGTCTCCCGCCTGTTTAGCGCTGCCAGAGCCTTCCTCCTCTCCAGCGCTGCCGGAGTCTCCCGCCTGTTTAGCGCTGCCAGAGCCTTCCTCCTCTACAGTGCTGCTGGAGTCTCCTGCCTGTTCAGCGCAGCCAGAGCTGCCAGTCTGCATGGAGCAGCCAGAGCTGTCAGTCTGCATGGAGCAGCCAGAGCTGTCAGTCTGCATGGAGCAGCCAGAGCTGCCAGTCTGCATGGAGCAGCCAGAGCTGCCAGTCTGCATGGAGCAGCCAGAGCTGCCAGTCTGCAAGGAGCTGCCAGTCTGCAAGGAGCTGCCAGTCTGCATGGAGCAGCCAGAGCTGTCAGTCTGCATGGAGCAGCCAGAGCTGCCAGTCTGCATGGAGCAGCCAGAGCTGCCAGTCTGCATGGAGCAGCCAGAGCTGCCAGTCTGCATGGAGCAGCCAGAGCCAGCAGTCAGCATGGAGCAGCCAGGTCAGCCAGGATCCGCCAGAGCCGCCAGTCAGCCAGGATCCGCCAGTCAGCCATGATCTTCCAGATCCGCCAGTCAGCCAGGATCCGCCAGTCAGCCAGGATCTTCCAGATCCGCCAGTCAGCCAGGATCCGCCAGTCAGCCAGGATCCGCCAGTCAACCAGGATCTGCCAGAACCACCAGCCAGCCAGGATTTGCCAGAGCCAACTACCTGCCTGAGCTTCCTCTCAGTGCCGAGCTTCCTCTCAGTGCCGAGCTTCCTCTCAGTGCCGAGCTTCCTCTCAGTGCCGAGCTTCCTCTCCGTGCCGAGCTTCCTCTCCGTGCCGAGCTTCCTCTCAGTGCCGAGCTTCCACTCAGTGCCGAGCTTCCACTCAGTGCCGAGCTGCCCCTCAGTCCCGAGCTGCCCCTCAGTCCCGAGCTGCCCCTCAGTCCCGAGCTGCCCCTCAGTCCCGAGCTGCCCCTCAGTCCCGAGCTGCCCCTCAGTCCTGTGGGGCCCTTGGTGAGGGTTACTAGGCCAAGGTCGGCGGCGAGGGCCGCCAATCAAAGGACGCGATACAAGGGGACTAAGACTTTGTTGGAGTGGGGTCCACGTCCCGAGCCGGAGCCGCCACCGTGGACAGACGCCCACCCGGACCCTCCCCTATGGGTTTAGGTGTGCGGCCGGGAGTCCGCACCTTGGGGAGGGGGGGGGTTCTGTCACGCCCTGGTCTTAGTATTTTGTGTTTTCTTTATTAATTTGGTCAGGCCAGGGTGTGACATGGGTTTATTATGTGGTGTGTTTTGTCTTGTTTTTTTTTGTAGGTATCGGGATTGTGGCTTAGTGGAGTTTTCTAGTATAGTCTATGGCTGTCTGGAGTGGTTCTCAATCAGAGGCAGGTGTTTATCGTTGTCTCTGATTGGGAACCATATTTAGGCAGCCATATTCTTTGAGTGTTTTGTGGGTGATTGTTCCTGTCTCTGTGTTTGCACCAGATAGGGCTGTTTTGGGTTTTCATGTTTCGTTAGTCTTTATTAAAGAACCATGAATAGAAACCACGCTGCATTTTGGTCCGCCTCTCCTTCGACGGAAGAAAACCCTAACAAACATAAAGAGCAATAAAAGTTGATACGCTAGAATGACAGGGAGAAACGCAAAGGTTTTAAAAGACTGACAGCTTCTAATGCATGTCGGAAATGATTCTATGAAATATTGATGAATGCACAGCAGATATGAAGAGACGGCTTATCCCGGCAGTTTATTAACGCTTTAAGACGATTTAACAGGATGGAAAGGTTGAGCTCAAAGGTATTACTCGAGTAAATTGTTTGACTCGTTCTGTGTGCATCACTTGCGTCATTCACAAAAGGCTACAACACGTAAATGAGATTTGTTGTGGAAAATTACGGGAATATCCACACCTGGCACACAAGACATCCTTCCTTGTGAAAAGATGAACATACAGTATATAGTGAGGAGGAGAGTCTCTAAAGTCACTCTGTGAATTCAGGTGAGTGTGGCCCTTCTCCTTCCTAGGGTGATTATGAAGATCAGTGGTTAGAACTTAAATGATTCATAGATTTAATGGGGGGGAGGGGGGGGGGGGGGTTAATGGGCAGGCATGGCCTCTGCATTCCTCCCTGTTGCCTCAGTAATAATTCAGCAGGGCAAAATCACCACGGCCCCCTAGAGGAGCGTACGGTTTTATCGTGTCATAGGGTTCGTCCAAACACAGATTCAGCCCGCGGTTTACTCTGCTTTTACTTTTGTGTCCTGGACCTGGGGCACTCCAGTCTGATTATTACTACACTATTTCAGCCTGTCAAAACAGCACTGCTGGAAACCACTTTAAAAACCAGACTGGTTCACAGAAAATGACCTGATATGTATTCACTGTTATAACCCCCAGAAAGCTCCAGTGGAGCTGCCCCCATCCTTTATCCAGTGTTTCTAAAAATGATCTCCGACAGAAATTCCCATTAGAAGCTGTGAGCAGCAGCTGCATCTCTTACCTGGGTCCCGGTGAGGGGGGAGGAGAAGAGGAGGAGGACGTGAATCCAAACTTGGGAGACGCCTCCGGGAATTCACCAGAAGAATCCACCAGATCAGGCATCCCTGGTGAGGTGCTCACCGTCTCCGTGACGACCAGCTCAGGGTCCAGGATGAAGAGCTCGTCTTGGGATATCTCGGTCACATAGTTTAGGTGTTCCTGTTATGGAGAGAGAAATCATAATCACTTATGTACAGAGCATAGTGGCCATTGAACATGTTACTTGTTTATTTTGCTTTTGTCATCGGTGTTCCTTTACTCTGCATAGTCAATGTATTCAGTGGTGCAAAGTACTTAAGTAAAAATACTTTAAAGTACTTAAGTAAAAATACTTTAAAGTACTTAAGTCGTTTTTTGGGGGGTATCTTCACTTTACTATCTCTATTTTTGACAACTTTTACTCCACTACATTCCTAAAGACAACAATGTACTTTTTACGCACTACATTTTCAACGACACCCAAAAGTACTCGTTATATTTTGAATGCTTCTCAGGGCAGGAAAATGGTCCAATTCATGCACATCTCTGGTCATGCCTACTGCTTCTGTTGTGGAGGACTCACTATACACAAATGCTTCATTTGTAAATGATGTGTGAGTGTGTTGGAATGTGCCCCTGTCTATGAAAAAAAACAATACAATTATGCCATCTGGTTTGCTTAATATAAAGAATTTCAAATGATTTATACTTAAGTATATTTTAGCAATTACGTTTACTTTTGATACTTAAGTATATTTAAAACTAAATAGTTTTAGACTTTTACTCAAGTAGTATTTTACTGGGTGACTCACTTTTACTCGAGTCATGTTCCATTAAGGTATCTTTACTTTTACTCAAGTATGACAATTGGGTACTTTTTCCTTCACTGAATGTATTATTATATACAACGACACACACTCACCTGAGCACGATCAATTCTGTAAAATCGATCTGCAGTTGTGGCTAGAAGGAAAACGAGAAGGAAAAATCTATTTATAAATAGTATGAGATTTACAGAGAGTAAATAATATGAACACAACCCCGCACACACACGCACGCACACGCACGCACACACACACAGTGTTCTAACGAGGCCAGAGAGGGACTGGTAACTGTGCAGGAGCTTAATCAAAGCGTTGACCTGATTAGACCAGCTCAGAAGCGCACCATGACTTTGCCACATGTTGTTAAATGAAGCAAAAGATGGATAACCTGTATAATAAACAGAGCAAGTAAGAGCAAAGGGCCACATAATTGTCCCATTGACTTGGGGACATTACAAGGAGAGTCAAAAGGGGTTCTGGTAGTGGGTGTAATTCTAGATGTTGGTGGGACTGTACAGAACATCTCACAAGGTTGCCTGCCAACTAGTCACAAACAGATTCACAGGAGACGGGATATGATCATATGTCAATATAATTGTGTGTGCTTCTCAAAGGAAAATCAAATACACTCGTGTGAGACTCATGAGTATGTACAACATTACATCTCAGCGTAGAAACTAAGACAGGGGAAGTAGTGAGTGGGGAAAAAAAGACATTTTACACGGTTGTGGTCCAGTGATCAAATACTTACTACAGATGATCATTTCCCACCAGTCAGCAGAAATTCCACTAAACTAACTCTGTCTCTCTCCCCCCCCCCCCCCCCCCCCCCCTCAGTCTCGTTCTGTTGGACTGTACCGGTAATTAAGCTTCATGCTGCCATTCTGTCTAAGGGAGTGGAAATGAGCTGTTCTCTAGCCCAGTGGGAGCTGACTCAAAGGGGGTGTGCGCTGGAATTAAGTAGATCTGCCAGGCTTCTTCCCCTACATCTAAGATGCCAAGAAAAAGACTCCTCTGTCCTCCAAGGACACTGCAAATTGAACTTCTGCCAGCTTCACTGAGCAGAATAATCCAACTCTTATTTTATTTTTTAAATAAAATGTATGCTTAAGAATATCTCACAGAAAAGCATGACGTTTGGCCCAGAAGATTCCTTGAGTTTCTTAAGGTCTTTAAGGGCAGGTCTGTGTACTGCATGTTTTTTCCAGCTTTTCCGACATATCTGGGAAGGCGTTTTTTCTTTCTTAATCCTTATCAGAATGTATCAAGAAGTATGATGTGGTTCCCCCGTCGTTCTAATTAAATAATCAGTCAAATCAGAATGCAGCTGGAATTCACTTGCTATGCTTCTCATCAAGAATTAGCCACGCTGTTTTGATGAGAGAGAGAAAACAATTATACATTTTTCCACACGAGACCTTTACGACAGTCTTTCTTGGACGGCGCCTTTAAGATCCGGGCTGTTTTATTACCAGTGAATAGAAGCTAATCTGTGCTGATTTCAATGGAGCAGCTATGGGATTTAATTAAGCTTTGAAAAGCGACAGAAAATGTGGCTGCAGAATTAACCTGGCATTCAAGCAATGACACCCTTCAGAGATCAGCTATCATGTCAGTCTGGCGTGACGAGATGGAAGACTGCGAGTTTCACTGCAGGTGGAGTGGCTGATGAGCAGCGCGAGTACATCATATATGTAAACCGGTGTTATGCATCCCTATTCCTAGCAACGCACATAACATGTCATTCGTAATACTGAAGAAGTTTAAAAAATAAAAAAAAAACTCATGGGAACTGTGGACTGTCAGTGGAATAACTACAGTGGAATGAGTACTACAGATTATTTACAGAAATATTATTAAAAACTGTATGCTTAAGAATATCTCACAGGCAAACAGGAAGTCTGCCCAGAAGATTCCTTTTCTGCTATGCAACAGAGAACAGAAGCATTCAAAGCAAATCAGTGACATTATTATCGAATTGATTTCTGTATCTTTGCACCAGAGCTGTTGATCTAAATTAATGTCAAGATGGAGCTTGGTTTAATTGAATTGGCAGAGCCTGTTTCACACAGACATACAGAACATCTGCGTTAAATCATGTTCTGTAGGATCGCGCTACTTATCTTCAATTCTTCTCAAACAATAATCTAAAACAAACGCTGAAATGATCCTCAAAACCTCTGTTTTGAACATTAAGAACTCAAATTTATGCTGGGTATATTCGTAATGCAAATGTGAATCCTTTATCCTGCCCGAGAACTGCACAGATGCACTAATCGGAAGGTCATAAAATGGCAACGCTCCATCGAATTAAGTCGACCTCGACGAAACACGAAACTCTGTGGCGAACGAAACCAAGAAAACAGTGACTCGTAAGAGACAGATGCTCCCATTTGCAGTGATCAGATGAAGTGAAGCGCTCTCGCTTAAACACTGAAGATAGACAGGGGACTAAAATAGGTGGCACCAAGAGGAACACTACATCACGGAAAGTGTACAGAATAAATAGCAGTGCTCTTTATAAGAAGTGGTACTTACAGTCCAAGAAGCACCACTTTGGCGAAAGCTTCTGCGAGGAAAGGGTCTTTGACTTAGCTCCCTCATCCTCCTGAGAAAGAAAACGGGACCAATGAGATTAGTTCCACAACAGCCTGCTCTTTACACTAAACATAAATGAGACCGGAAGGCCTTGACTCTCGTTTTGTCCAACTTACTGGTCCATTGACAAACAGAGGACTCAAATAATAAAAAAACCTTTTCCTGCTGGATGTAGGGCAAGATGTAAAGGCCCTGAGTCTTGTGTTCAGACATAGGCTTTTTGAAATGAAAAGTACTTTTCTGGGCAGTGAGTTCACTGAATGGGCCCAGCATATTAACCCCTCCCCTACTCTTTCATATAGAGTTCCATGAGTTTAGGAGGGCAGGTGTTTCACCCCTGCGTGTGTGCCTCAGTCAGAGAATCCTTGGTCCAAAGACCTACGATTCCTTTGGACACTGTTCTGTGCATTGGCTGAACTCTACTTAATTTAAGTTTTTCCAAAGGTACCTTAGTCCAGTGACCTTAGGCAATGAGATACATTGACATAATCCTCTTCAGAACTTGATCTTGAAGGTAAGTCAATGTTTAGAGGAAAAAGGGCTGAGGCAAGCCACAAAAAGGACATTTGTCTATTCAATGTTCAGAAAGAGACCTGTTGGAAAGAGACCTGTTGGAATGTGACGACAACAACAGGAGTCATTTCTAGGGCCATGAGTTTCTCCTGACCACATGCCTTGGCCAGGAAAACTCCAGGCCCTAGTTAGAGTTATAGGCTAAAACTAGGGCAGAGAGTTTTTCCTGATCAGTCTAACTGTGGTCAGGAAAAACCTACTACTGATTTCCCATCTAAAGGTAAACTTGACCAGTCCATCGAACTTCCAAAGGGACCAGGAGGATAGCAGTGTACAGAATGTTACGACACATGCACTGAGGAACTATGCTGAAAGACCATGCTTAGCTTAGAGCACAAACCACCTACAAGAAGAAAAAAAAAACACACCCACACACACAAAAACAAACCAAAGAAAACCGTG
The DNA here is from genome assembly GCF_045791955.1 of Oncorhynchus clarkii lewisi. Taxonomy (NCBI): domain Eukaryota; kingdom Metazoa; phylum Chordata; class Actinopteri; order Salmoniformes; family Salmonidae; genus Oncorhynchus; species Oncorhynchus clarkii. Next base: position 56,076,846 of record NC_092152.1, read on the forward strand.
TACACAAGGTAGCCAAATCTAAGAAACGGCAGACTTTTCTGGGTCTCGAACAAGGAACCCCAAAAATGCAACAACCAAAACGAGACAGTATCAACTAGTCCACTAACTTGTCTTGGTCGTAATGCTCTCTTATATTCAGCAAAAGTATTACTAACTGCAGTAACATAGCCAAAGCAACCTTAATAGCAGTTTCTTAAACATTGAATGCTTTGCTGCATACAAAAATCAGAAGCAAACATATATTCCTGATTACAATGTCTCTCTTTCATGCACACAGAAAGGGAGAGAGAGTAAACACCCACAATCACAAACACAACACTAAAGAACACATCTAAACCATGCTTAGGGGCACAGAGGAACAAGGAGAAAAACTCTTCCCAGAGAGACAAATTTGGGTTGGTTTGCATTGGGGAAACAGGGCCACTACAGAAAGACAAGAGAGAGAGAGAAAAAAGGGTCTCCTGAGTACAGCCTCTATTATTCAGCCATTGCCATTATGCAGCCGGTTTGGCTGAGCTGTGAATGGGGATCTGAAGGAGGGCCAGGGTAGCTGGGAGGAGTGTGTGGTTACCACTGGAGACGGACAGTCTCAGCATCTACCCACGCCTCTCGCTCTCTGGGCATGCAACTTAAGTGCGGTGTGGTGAAATCACTTTGTAAAAGGGCCTAGGGCAAGATATTTGAACATGGACGCGACACACCCTTTGACCGATTACACAGTTTATTTGGTTTTGAAGCCAACAAGGAACTACTGGGATGTGAGCAGTATATTTGTGCTCTTGATAATTTTCTTTGGAGACAAAAATAAGACATGGAAGAGTTGATCAAACACACAATTCCAAGTAAACACCTAAAGCAACTATGAGAATTGTGGCTGCAGCTATATGCCTTTGTACTGTATGTGCTTGACGGTTATGCACAGGGCGGGACAGGTTTGACAAGTGTGTTCTCGTAACAAGAACACGGTTGTGATTAAAAGGCCTCATCCTTGTTTTTGAATTCAATTATATTTTATGGTTATTGTTTGCTCCGTCTGTGTTTGCTCCGTCTGTAAAAGTCGCTCCGGATAAGAAAGTCTACTAAAATGACCAAAAATGTCAATGTAAAATGTAAATCGGTGATCTAAAGGTTGATTTTGATTAGGGGAATGTTTCCTTTTCAGACTTGTTCCTTTCCATGTCACAGGCTCCATGTTCTGTCTCGTTTTACCAACCTGGAGCACCAGTCGTTTGAAGGAGGGATGAATGGAGACGAAGTCCTGCGGAATAGCCCCAAAAACACTGTAATCCCATAAATGGAGACTCTCATTTCTGTCTAATGCCCCTACCCAAAGTAAATCACCACATGGGGATAGGAAAATAAGCATCTCGTCTTGAAGTTACTAAAATGACTGGTTTTGGATTGCAGAAAATGGGTTGAATGTAGTGGGAGAAACATTCCCCCCCCCCTCAATTTATGCCGTCTTGTTGTGTGCTACGAGTCCTACTTACCAATAATACAGTATTATTATTGGGTGATTACATGTTTTTGAGAGTAACATATAATGAAAGTGGATGATCACACATATAACAGAACTAATTACCATTTTGCAACAGTATTTTAGTCATCGTGTCTCCATTAGTAGCAGACAAAACCTAAATATAATTTAAGCCTTTACTTATGACATGAGCTGATGAAAACAGCAACAAAACAACATACTGTTTGGGAATCCCAAATGAGGGACAGCCGTTGAGGGATTGTGGTTAAAAGGAGGAATATAATAACCAAGTAATCACAAAGCGGCCGTGCCGCTAATCGGCAACAAATTTCACGCACTGTTTATTTCAATGGGTTTTGAACCGAAACGGGACAGCGAGGGGGCTAGATGGGCAAGGATGTCTCCCCCATTTCACAAATAACCACACATGCAATCCTTTCCTACACTAAAGACAGGTTTGGGCTTGTCTGTCGAGATGAGCCATCATATACCAGCCTGAAAGTAATTGCTCTTGACATCAGCAAGTTCCTCCCTCTTCTAACCTCCTCTCTTTGTTCAGCTCTTGCACTCTCACAACTTCATCAGAATGATTTCCCCCTTCCTCTTATGGCATTAGGTCAGTCCTACCCCCTCTGTCGTCTTCTTCTACTCTCTGCCTGAATTGTCCTCCATCACAGACATTTCGGAGTTCTCCCCTGGTATTAGTTACCTGAACAGCTACTTTGTCTTTAAATGCTCTCTGCCTCTCATGTCCTCCATCCCTTCTGTCCCTCTTTTACCCAGAGTTCCATCTCATCAACCCACACGCTCTCCTCTTCTCCCCTCTCGGTCTTTTCTGTCATTCATCAGCTTACCCTCTCCTTTACCCAGTGTTCCATCTACCTCATCAACCCAACACGCTCTCCTTTGTCCCCTTCTCGCTGTCCCCACCTGCTTCCTTCATCTCTCACCTCTTGGAGCCTCTCAATGTGGGAGCGACATGTTTCCAGGTCACTGTCTCCCGGGACAACGATGAGGCCCAGCGGGATAGCTGTAGGGAGAGATGATGAGAGACAACATGCTGTTAAACACTGCTGCAGGCGCCTAGTGATCGAGGCATGAAAAAAACGTTCTACAGGTAGCTCATAGACACAAGCTACAAGACACAGACTATCTGATTGTGTCCATTTATCAACTCGAAACCAGAAATGTTTTGGGGGAAGTTCCTTTTGTGGGCAATAGATCAAGGATATATTTAGAGACTTGGGCTTCCTGGATGCCTTGTGTTTCATAGAGCGCCACGCAAAGTCCAATGCACTCAAACCCCTTTGAAACGGCTGTCAAAGTAGGTGAAGTGTATAAACCTAATAGCAATGCAAAACAATAAGAGGAAGAATTCTCTAAATGTGATGTCTGCAAACTGTCTGGCGACATGTTCGCCATTAGTTCCCATGCACATTGATTGGTGCTAAACTAGAGACAGGCAATTAGGCCTAAAGTACAACTGGGCAGCAAGTGAGAGAGCAGATACTGAAACATAGTGTGAGTGCATCAAAACCACATTATGTGATCATGACTGTCCGGGCCATCCACAGGGCCTTCTTTTTAATAAGAACAGAACAGAAGTGAATGACTCGTGGACTATCAGGCTGAGATTTGTGAATTGAAAAAGTGTCTCTGAGCAGCAAGTTTCACAGGCAGAGAGAGAGAGAGAGAGAGAGAGAGAGAGAGAGAGAGAAAAAGCAGGCAGATTTCTCCACTGAGGAATGTGCTGTTGCCTAGCAACCTTGGAACAGTCTGTCTCTAATTCAATTCCGCTTCTTTCTCCCCCCCCCCCTTCTCTTTTGCTGTACTCACTCTGCAATAGCGGAGTTGTCTAAACTCCTTATAGGTGTCAGGCAACTGAGACAACTGCGTAACTGCTACCAGCCGCATGCTATATTTTTGGATCAGAGACGAGAGAATAGAGCATTCACCTCAGCCATGACAGCCTAACATCACTTGTACCTCAAGATCCATGTGAAACATCAGGGACCTAACTTGATTCAGCGATAGCCAGAGGGAGGTCTGAGTGTGCTGTCTAGAAAGAAGCTAAACAATGTGCAAATCACAGAATGATTGTTCACTTTCATGTGTTCGCTCCCATGTACATTTATGAGTGGCCTATCAAAAACAGCCGTGGAATTCTCTTGTACGTCAGCAAGCATGAGGGTGCATTAGGTCCAAAGTATGTTACTGGACCACTGTACGACAGTTGAATATGGACATTGAGTTTATTTATAGAATCAGTTAGTGCGTTTTCAGGTTTAAAAACGTATATCATTTTATGTTAGTTGCACGTTCTGACATCTAGTGGTGGAAAACAAAGAATAAAACTACTTTCAGCGTTCCGTGAAGCAAATGGTAGGTACTGTTAGAAAACAGTTGGACCTCCACCAATTATGCCCGAGAGCCTACTGGGAGGTTTTATGTCAGGTATTATAATTGCTAAGCCTCGTACGACAATCCAGAAATCTTGTGAGCTTACAATTCTGTTTCGCTACACAAATTCCACAGCGGTCACCGGGATGGTAATGCGAGGCTATATAATTGCAAAAGTTCAGGAAGAACCTAATACATTCATCATACTTTCTTATTTCACATACTTCTTAGGAGTTGGTCCACCGTAGCTGGGTTTTGTACCATCGGAGACCAAAACAGCCCCAAACAGCATCACTTGCATATCAATAGTTACATAACTTGGGGCCAATAACTGTTGCAATTGTTGTCTGGGACACTGTCTGGAACAGTTAGGTTTGTGCGTGAGGATGCGAATGTGAGAACAATTAAGAGTGTGTGGGGGGGGGGGGTAGCTGTAGCTGTGTTATTGAGGTGATTACAGTGTCGTCCTAGCACACAGGTGCTGCAGGAGGCTGTAGAACACAGAACCACTGACAGAGCCCCTCTGGGGCCCCAGGGCATCCATTAGAGACAGTAATGGGTAGCTACCTCATTATCGCCTCCCAGTCACACTCTTGATATCTAGCCAAAGTCACATGCAGGGAGCCCCACACTGATAAACTCATAGCAATCGAATGGCCTGATGAGGATGGGAGGAGGGTTTCAGGGTGGACGGATAGCAAAACCTGGAGCCAATGCCCACCTCCCCTCCTCGCTGCCCAGAAGGAGCCAGGAAGAGAGAAAATGAAAGAGTTCCATCTCTGTGGGGTTTTCTGCTAAGTACCATATAAATCAAAAGGGACTTCCTTTTCCTTTGTAATTAGCGGGGCTAGTTGATGGCGGCATCCTTTAAGGGGTGATCAAGGGCCTGGTGTCTCCTTCCACATTAAATATTTTTGTGCTAACCTATGTTTGACAGTGACAGAGTGCACGCCTTCCCTACGCACTTCTGTTGGTACTCAGATGTACCTTATGCAGGCAGGTGCGTAACTTGGCTTTGCAGGCAGGCTGAATACATTTAGCTGAATACCCTCCCACTTGCTGGCCAACAGATTTTTCTCGAGGAGTTTTCATTCAATAGGGGTTTTCAGTATATCTATTTTAAGCCATCCCTTTAAATACAGTGTAGCTTTCAGTTAGAATTTTGTCAACAGACTCACTAGAATATAAATATATGCACCTTCATCTCTGTTTCAGCACCAATTTGTGGATTTCAAAATAACCAGATCTAGTAGATGATTTAGATTAAGGAAAGCGTTTATGAATCCTAAAAAATAAAAAAAAACAGGTTTGGAGAAGCTTTACGCATAAAATAAAGAAAACGTTAGTTTGATTCATTTGGAAAATTGCCTCATTCAGTTCTTCAACCCACAGCAATGTTGGGAGATTAGTGTACATAGAATTATAATAGGGAGAATAGTCTATATTATCAACTGTTACTAATGATCCTCAGCTTTACAGAGGAAGCAAATGAAGGCAAACAAAACTATGTCATTAAATGGAATGATAATGTAGGCTATACCAACTGATGGGATCTAATTGGCAGTTGAATATGTGTGGTTATTAGGCCTACTGACGGTCGATACGGATAAGTGGCGAATATTTAACATGACAGAAATAAGAAATAATTACGACATTAGAGCGTGCCCATCCCTGCAAGTTAAAAGGCAGCACACTTTCAATTCTGCATAGTGCCACAGCATTTCAGAAACTTTACTGTGGGAAAGTTGATATGCCTCAGTGTGCTTCCATATGACGGGTTTCCATTTGTCTCCAGCGATTACAAGGTAAAATAGTTCTAAAACAAGTATAAGTATAATTTATATTTACAATTCCCTTACCCAAATGGATTGTCAAGTTGTCAAATACAGTGCATGGAGAATGGTGTTACTTCTATTGGGTAAAAATGAAGTAAATGCTTTTCCCACTTGGAACCGGTAGAAACTTATTCATGGTTTCCTCCTGAGTAGTTGGTGGAATTATTAGGGAATTAAGTCAAGGTCAGAATATACACACCTCTGCCACACCTTCATGTTTTCAATCTACTGTACGCCCCAAACAATCTACTGTACGCCCCAAACAATCTACTGTTCGCCCCAAGCAATCTACTGTACGCCCCAAACAATCGACTGTACGCCCCAAACAATCTACTGTTCGCCCCAAGCAATCTACTGTACGCCCCAAACAATCGACTGTACGCCCCAAACAATCGACTGTACGCCCCAAACAATCGACTGTACGCCCCAAGCAATCGACTGTACGCCCCAAGCAATCGACTGTACGCCCCAAACAATCTATTGTACGCCCCAAGCAATCTACTGTACGCCCCAAGCAATCTATTGTACGCCCCAAGCAATCGACTGTACGCCCCAAGCAATCGACTGTACGCCCCAAGCAATCGACTGTACGCCCCAAGCAATCGACTGTACGCCCCAAGCAATCGACTGTACGCCCCAAGCAATCGACTGTACGCCCCAAGCAATCGACTGTACGCCCCAAGCAATCGACTGTACGCCCCAAACAATCTACTGTACGCCTCAAACAATCTACTGTTTTGCCCCAAACAATCTACTGTTTTGCCCCAAACAATCTACTGTTTTGCCCCAAACAATCTACTGTACGCCTCAAACAATCTACTGTACGCCTCAAACAATTTACTGTACGCCCCAAACAATCTACTGTACGCCCCAAGCAATCTACTGTACGCCCCAAGCAATCTACTGTACGCCTCAAACAATCTACTGTACGCCCCAAGCAATCTACTGTATGCCCCAAACAAATAGCAGGTGAATAGCATTCTATTCCCATGCTTAAATTCACAGTCAGAATACGCATTAGAGAGAAAAGTGCATAGAAAGGGAATCATTTCCCATTTACGCTCTTACTTCGGGTCGGAGAACCTGCCCGTAAAATGGCACAAGGATACGTGTAGTATATCTTCAGGTAATAAATAGCCCTTGTCAACTGGCTCTAGTTACAGTGCATATGGCCAGGATTTAACTCTATAAAACAAGCCTGCCATTTTGAAATTCAACTGCACGGCAGTAAAAAAACAAAAACAACTAAAATGTGTAGACGACAGAGTTCTACGTCACTGAAAACACCTCTGGCTCTCAGTAACATCCCTGCACGAAGCAGTGCTCAAGAGCCTGCCACAATTCCTCCTTGAACAGGCCGGGCGGCACCTGAAGGATGATGGAGCTACAGTGCATTAGACAGAGATGGAATACTCACAGGCTTCTTTAAGTTTCTCCTTGTCGTAATGCAGGGCCTCATAGTCGTGCATGCTAATACGGTTCACCCGGATCCTTAATCTCTCCGGGAAGGGCTGCTGGCTGTGGAAGACAACAGAAGAAGCATAACTAGTTAGGTACCATCTCTCAAAAATTGGAATTACACCAAACTAAAATATAAACGCAACATGCAACAATTTCAAAGATTTTATGGAGTTACAGTTCATATAAGGAAATCAGACAATTGAAATAAATTTATCAGGCCTAATCTATGGATTCCATGTGACTGGGAATACAGATATGCTGTTGTTCACAGATACCTCTATAAAAAAGGTTTGGGGCGTGGGTCAGAAAACCAGTCGGTATCTGGTGTGACCCCCACTTGCCTCATGCAGTGCGACACATCTCCTTCCCATATACAGTGGGGCAAAAAAGTATTTAGTCAGCCACCATGATGAAAATTACAGGCCTCTCTCATCTTTTTAAGTTGGAAGAGCTTGCACAATTGGTGGCTGACTAAATACTTTTTTGCCCCACTGTAATTGATCAGGCTGTTGATTGTGGCCTGTGGAATGTTGTCCGACTCCTCTTCAATGGCTGTGCGAAGTTGCTGGATATTGGCGGGAACTGGATCACGCTGTTGTTCGCGTCAATCCAGAGCATGATCAATGGGAAACATTTCTATTGACAATGCAGGCCATGGAAGAACTGGGACATTTTCAACTTCCAGGAATTGTGTACAGATCCGTGCGACATGGGACCGTGCATTATCAGGCTGAAACATGAGGTAATGGAGGAGGATGAATATCACGACAATGGGCCTCAGGATCTCGTAACGGTGTCTCTGTGCATTCAAATTGCCATCTATAAAAAACAATTGTGTTTGTTGTCCGTAGCTTACGCCTTCCCATACCGTAACCCCACTGCCACCATGGAGCACTCTCTTCACAATGTTGACATCAGCAAACCGCTCGCCCACACGTCGCCATACACACTACGCTGTCTACCATCTGCCCGGTACAGTTGAAACCCGGGATTCATCCGTGAATTGCACACTTCTCCAGTATGCCAGTGGCCATTGAAGGTGAGCATTTGCCCACTGAAGTCGGTTAAAACGCCGAACTGCAGTCAGGTCAAGACCCTGGTGAGGACGACGAGCACGCAGATGAGCTTCCCTGAGACGTTTTCTGAAAGTTTGTGCGGAAGTTATTTGGTTGTGGAAACCCACACTTTCATCAGCTGTTCGGGTGGCTGGTCTTAGACGATCCCGCAGATAAAGAAGCTGGATGTGGAGGTCCTGGGCTGGCGTGGTTACACGTGGTCTGCGGTTGTGAGGCAGATTGCCTAGTGCCAAATTCTCTAAAATCACGTTAGAGTAAGCTTGTGGTAGAGAAATGAACATTAGATTATCTGGCAACAGCTCTGGTGGACATTCCTACCATCAGCATGCCAATTGCATGTTCCCTCAAAACTTGAGACATCTGTGGCATTGGGGTGTGACAAAACTGCACATTTTAGAGTGTAATTTTATTGTCCCCAGCACAAGATGCACCTGTGTAATAATCATGCTGTTTAATCAGCTTTTTGATATGCCACACCTGTCAGGTGGATGGATTATCTTGGCTAAGGAGAAATGCTCACTAATAGGAATATAAACCAATGTGTGCACAACATTTTTGAAAAATAAGCTTTTTGTGCATATGGAACATTTCTGGGATCAACACATTACATGTTGTGTTTATATTTGTGTTCAGTATACATATTTGTAGGAACTCTGAGGTTTAAACAACCAAATCATATCAAATTGACACATAACCACGATTATTCATAACCTATGCTAGAGATCAGTACACCTTTATACTGTATAGAATCAGTTACTTTCCTCATTCATTTCTAACTTCGTAAACTAGTTGGGAGTTGGAAACATCTCGGTTGAGAGAGAGAGAGAGATAAAAAATATATATATAAATGAAGGTATAATTTTTTATTTTTATAAATGAAGGTATAAAAAAAAGGATATAAATGAAGGTATAAGTTTAATGAAAGACTGCCACCCGGGAAGAGCATTAAAACAAGCTGATGACAGGGGATCAACCTCCAACCACAACACTCTGACAACCTGGGCTCACATGCACAGCAGCTTGAGAGCAGCCAGAGGTGTTCAGAACAGCTTTCCCCCCTTCCGTTTGTCACCGTGATGGCTTCTAGGATGATTACATATTCATGAAAACAGTTGTGATCTGTGACGAATGTGACCTGTTCGCAGTGTGTGGGAGATCCAAAAGCAACGCTGTGACAAATGCTTACCATTCTGTTCAAGGACAATAGACACCTGACAACAACACAAGTTGTATAGGTTTCTTACTGGAGTGTTGTTGGAAAAAAGTTGGGAGAACAGCTTGATCTAATGTTGGGCTATGATCTCAAACAATGTAATCAGCGTAGAAGTGAATACAGCTGGATCGTTTGCTTGAATTCCAGGCTCATTTGCATCTTAGCATTCTTACTTTCTGTCAAAATGACTGGTGTTTTAGCAGCACAGAAGGTTAGGCCATTCTAACCAAAAAGGAAGAATGGTATCATGAATAAGGTTTGAATGACCTTCTCAGTTAAAACACAATCATTGTATTAGCGCCCCCCCCCCCCCCCCCCCCGGGTATATTAATCCTTTAGATGGAGGACTCACTATACCCCTCCGCCAGCAAGTCAATACATTGTCGCGAGAATCAGAGAAGTATGAAATTAGCAAAAGAACATTACAACAGGATTGAAAAAGGTAATGCAATTACCGTGAAAATAAATAGGGCTGTTCATTCTGATTATACATCTTCGATTTTCAGCCTGTAGACAGACTGAGACTGATATGATGGAGACTACCGATGGAGAGAAAAGGAAGATGGCTGCAAAGCCACGACGGCTTTGATGAATGTTGTTGTACGTCTTTCTTGTTTGTTTTCCCCCTCGTCGGTTTGGATTATTTTACACGCACAAGTCTTTGTCAGCGCTTCGGCCACCCCCTGCAAATGAATCCCACCTTGTCTGGCCTGTCAGTCTCCCACTCCTGCGTGCCACTTTAAATCACACATTAAGAAATTGAATAACGCCCTTCGGCTCGGTCGAGGACATTAGTCATGACTTGTGGAATGCATTACAATAACTTCCAACTCAACACAAGCACCGCATGACAAAAAGAGGCAACCTGCCGACGGTGCAAAGACTAAACAGTTACACATTAGAAAGTCTCCATAGTGGATTGATGTTCGGATTCTGACTGGACGCCTTTTCTGGTCTCTTTTTATAAACTCAATTCTAAAATGGCGTTCCCATGCTGGACTGTATTACTCACTCGTTGAGCTGCGGTATAGAGGTCTTCCTCTTGGCCTTCTGCACCATGTTGGCTTGGTTCCTCAGGGAGATCCGGATGGTGGAAGGGGCTAGCTTGCACGGCTCCCCATCTACCTGCATGGGGATGGACTTGTAGGTGGTGAGGGTCACCTCTCTGCACTGGTTCAGCCGCTCACCATGACCTCCGACCTGCAGTGTTGCCTACAGCACCAGGGAGGACGAGACGATCATCCATCAGAGCAAGGCTATGACTAGGGCAAATGTAAAGAAAGTGACTCATCCATGTCATTCATCTAGTAACTCTTATGTTCTAACACACAGACAAATTCAAGTTGATAGGTGAATACCAGAGAGGTCATGGTGAAGCCGATAACTTCAATGCAGCCGTCGTCGTGCCGTTGTGGCTCAAAGTCATGGTGCTCGCTTGGGTTTCCCCATGGCATGGTACCAGCACAGTATCTAGTACACACACACACACACATATGGTTATGTGCCTAACTTAGCCTGCAGCCTACAATACAACAGTGTCATTTATAACCCGTTTCCCCATTGAGGCTGCTAACCTGGGAATGTTGAGGAACACCAAACACTGCAGCTTCAGATCCTGAACCTTTGAGGTGAGGTCGGTGCCGTCGCACTAATGAGAGGAGACAGACAGATAAACAGACAGGCGTATCCATTACTGTACACAAACGCACTCAGATCATTCCAGGAAGAGTTCTCACATGGCCAATAAAATGTACCCTTTGAAAGGTGCCACATTCTGACTGACTGACAGTGAAGAAGAACACATCTGTCAGTCTAATGAGATGTACAGGGTCGGTTGTAAGGATCACAAAGCTCAGAATGGAGCCCAGGCTCTGAAACTAGGGTCAATTTCTATTTTGGACAAACTATTTTTTACTATGAAGTGGGGAAATTCCTTCTTAAGGCTAGGGGGCACTATTTTCACGTCCGGATGAAAAGTGTGCCCAAAGTAAACTGCCTGCTACTCAGGCCTAGAAGCTAGGATATGCATATAATTGGTAGATTTGATTAGAACACACTCTGAAGTTTCTAAAACTGTGTGTGAGTACAACATAACTTATTTGGCAGGGATTTTATCTTTTGAGGTGACAGTGTTTTCAATGGGTTTTCTATGTGGATCTAGATTTCTAAGGCACTTGCTTGCAGTTCCTATCGCTTCCACTGGATGTCAACAGTCTTTAGAAATTGGTTGATGTTTTTCCTTTGAAAAATGAAGAAGTAGCCATTTCCTTTCTGGGAGTCGAGTCAAGTGTACTGTTGTGTTTGGGGCACGCGACCTGAAAGCTCGCTCAACTTTGTTTATGTCCGGTATTGAACACAGTTTATTCCGTCTTAAATGTTATCGATTATTTACGTTTAAAAATACCTAAAGTTGTATTAGGAAAGTTGTTTGAAATGTTTAGATCAAGTTTCCCGGGAACTTATTAGATACTTTGTAGTCATGTTGCACGAGTTGGAACTAGTGTATTTTCTGAATCAAACCCGCCAAATAAATGGACATTTTGAGGTATAACGACAGAATTTATCGAACAAAAGGACCATTTGTGATGTTTAATGGACATATTGGAATGCCAACAGAAGAAGATCTTCAAAGGTAAGGCATGAATTATATCGTTATTTCAGACTTTAGTGTCACGCCTGGCGGGTTGAAATGTGATTTTAATGTGTTGGTATGCTGGGCGCTGTCCTCGGATAATCGCATGGTTTGCTTTCGCGGTAATGCCTTTTTGAAATCTGACACTGTGGCTGGATTAACTAAAAGTTCATCTTTAAACCGATGCATAACACTTGTATGATTTATGAATTATTATTATGAGTATTTCTGTTTTGGAATTTGTTGGCTGCTATTTCACTGGGTGTTGTCAAATCAATCCCATTAATGGGATTGGCGCGCGAAGGGATCCCTAAGAAGTTAACAGGAATTTAGATTTTTAACTTGAACCCTTTGTGGAATGACGCCACACAATCTGAGCTGCAGCCAAGGTCAGTTCAACTCACCACGACCTTGATGTGTTTGGCTAGGTCTTTGGAGCTGCCCATGAGGAAGTCTGAGAAGGCCGTCTGGTTAGAAGGAACACCAGAGAATCAAACTTGTCGATTATCAACATAAAATATTGACACAACTAAAGCTATGGCCACAAATACAAACAATTACTATCACTACTAATGATAAAAGTTATGATAAATGGTGAGAAAATATGAATGTATTAGTTATTTTCTCTTGTTTAGAAAACACAACTATACCCACCCCTGCATAGAACATCTTGTTCCGAAAGCGGCTGTTGAATTTCTCGGGGTTGGCCTCTGAGGAGCGTTGGTTATAGAAAGCATGATGGAGTGTGATTAATGTGACACAATGATTTGGCATACAGTAGATACACATAGCATAATTTGTTACTATCGACGTGAGACGTCTATGGATAGCACAGATGTATCCCCAACAATGACATTACATGGGTGGTGAACGTTAAGAGATCCGTCAGAAATACAACCTCGAGACTCGTGGAATTCTAGTGTCACGTGTGCGTCGAAGCCAAGGCTGAAGTAGTTGTTGAAGACGTCGAGGGGGAGCTGTGGAAAAGAAAACCCGTACAAAAAAAAAAAAGTGTTAATCCCAGATGAAATATCACCAAAACATCAGAAATCACAAGGTAAAATTTCAACACTAAACCGGAGTGTGCCGCTGAGCCCAACTCCATCCTTAGTCCTACGGTCTTTAGTGCCCCAGACTACCCTCACTGCCATAAAAAAATAAAACAATAACAACATGATGTTTGAGGTCGTAGAGCAACATTGTGCTTCTAATTGATATTACATCTCAACTTTTAGAAGTAACTAACCCTCAAATAATGTAAAGGTCACTGAGGTATTTTGGTGTGTGACCAGCCATGACCCTGTTTACAATAAACAAATTATATTGTGACTTTGTAGAGAGGTTAATTCTCTGGGGCTCAATGAAAGCTCATCACAGTCAAGACCTGATTTACGATGCTATTACAAACACACCATCTGATAGGTAAAGTGCTGGCACTAAGTTAAAATTGGATCAACCCTCATTCCCTGCATCACCCATCAGCACACACACACACACCACACCATCATTTGTTGACAGTCCATGACTACAGTGCAGGATCTGGGACGAGAGGTGAGAGGGGGTTTGTTCACCTTGTCGGTCTGCTGCTCATCCCTCTCCTCTGCAACAGCATCCTGGTTGGGCTCCACTACTAGATTCCACCGGTCGAGCTGGACGATGTTCCCATCCTCTACATGAGACAGGATCTTAGACACCGGCTCATCTGTGTAACCCTGGAGAGGGGAGGAATAGAGAAGGAAAAACACCAAGAGCATTAAACACAGTTCATTGTAGAAAGTATCTCGTTCCTCCTGAGATATATAAATTCTTCAAGACATTTTTCAAGCAATAATGAGGGGTTATTGCCATGATTCTGGTGTCCTCTAGAGAGTTAACTGTGCATCTGCATTGCCCAACGACTATGGAAAAACCTGTCTTTGAGGGTGTACACTGTCTACAAAACATTAGGAACGCCGGCTCTTTCCATGACATAGACTGACCAGGTGAAAGCTATGATCCCTTATTGATGTCACTTGTTAAATCCACTTCAATCAGTGTAGATGAAGGTTAGGAGACAGGTTAAAGAAGGAATTTTAAGCCTCTGACAATTGAGGCATGGATTGTGAGTGTGTGCCATTCAGAGGGCACACGTAGACCGTTTTGAGTCAAGAACTGCAACGTCGCAATTTCTTTTACACTCAACAGTTTCTGGTGTGTATCAAGAATGGTCCACCACCCAAAGGACATCCAGCCAACTTGACACAACTGTGGGAAGCATTGGAGTCAACATGGGCCAGCATCCCTGTGGAACGCTTTCGACACCTTGTAGAGTCCACGCCCCGGCGAATTGAGGCTGTACCGAGGGCAAAACGGCAGGTGCAACTCAAGATTACAGAAAGTGTTCCTAACGTTTTGTAAACTCTGTGTGTATGTTGTCCAGATATGATTGAGATACTCACCCCACCCCAGTTGAGGGTCCTGGCCAGGTCGTTGCCTGTCCCCAGAGGCAGGATGGCTACTGCAGGCTGGGGGTTCAACTGGAGCTGGTCCAGAGCAGACAGGATCCAGCCCACCTACACACATAGTTCAGGGCTTAGATCACTAAGATGGGGTCAAATGCATTTAAGGGACAACACCAGACACTGCACACTGTTATTTGAATGGTCACAAAAGTCAAGTTTGCTGCTAAAAGAGTTCAGGAACTTCTGTATATTGCTTAAAAAAAGACCTTGGGCATTTCTGTTGTACAACAAGCCTGTTCCTACTCACCGTGCCATCACCTCCGCATGCCAGTATCCTGAGGTTATGCACCTTACGGTACATTTCTAACCTTGAAGAGACAGAGCAAGAGACAAAATCAACTTCTAGTTTTCTGGCCCAGTCAGTCCACAGTATCAAGCCTGTTAACGAAGGTCGGAATAATAGCATAGGGTATCCATAGCAAGAACAAAAACAATATCAAAATAATACTTTGGAATTAGAACAAATTATTTTGGTTCAGATACATTCGATGTGATGAGAAGAAGCTCTGCGTCAGGGAGCACAGAGTAACAGAAGATCTCCAAGACTTACACGTATGATTACGATATTGATGTTTAAAGGCCAGAGTCAGAAAAAAGAAGAAGACTGCACTAGTACAACGTTCGGGAAACGTACCCATCCTTGGGTCCTCCCAGACTCAGGTCGAATACTTGGCGGGGGTTCAGGTACCACATGAACGACTGGATAACCTTGGCTCCCTGAAAAATGAGCAGGAGCCCAATTACTACCAAGTCCGCACCGTTGTCACAGTAAACAAGCATTTGATTAACTGACTAGTATATGATTGAGTGAGGTGTGAGCTGCCCTGAGTGGAGTGCTGGAAGACTCTTTAAGATGCAGACAGGGTTTCATCTCACAGACGGCTTATAGACCAGTCAGGATTATACCTGTGACTGGTGTTGGCCTCGGTCCACTGGGCCTGCACTGACAGCTCCAGCACAGACAGCACGGCTCTCACCTGATTTCCCCCACTCTTCGGGTTGACAAACACCAACAGCGGCTTCATGAGCTGAGAGGGAATGGGTCTAACTATGAAGGGCTTCCAGCGCGCCTCCTGCACAAAGGAAATAAAGGGATGCATTTTAGACAGGTGAAAGATGAGAGACCGATGTACAGTGTTGGTTTCCTAAGGGAAGAACACTAAGCTCTTACTGCTTGGACTGGTGTTTTGCTGGAAACTATCGTGTCAGACTCGTATAACATTATGCCAAATTAACTCACTAAAATTGAAATGGCATAGAGCTGATGTTGCGTGGATACTTCCTACTCTCTATGAGATACAGTAAGTCAAATAGTATGTAGTTGTCTAACAGTTGAATTGATCAATAAGGCCTCGAGAACTGTGGCTTTGGGGTGATCTGGGGAGTTGGGGTGGGATGGTACCTGGGACTGGCTCCGCCTGAGGCGCTTTAGAGCGCCTTGTCTTTGGAGGGCTGGCTAACCAACGCAAGGCCAGACAAGAGAGAGAATTATTTCTGTACATGCACTTGTCATGTAAATGCAGTAAAGCCAAGGTATTGGACACTGGATGTCGCCAGGAAGTACGTATTGACCAGCACATCCTGTGTCCCTGGCTGGGTTGTGTCAGCAGTGATTTGATAAAGGCCAAGACTGTCTACATCGATAATACCTTGTCATCAGCTTGACATTGTCTTTTTAGTTACCATTTCATAAGTATGCGTTTCATTTTATTTCAATGTAAAAACCAATTCAACAGTTCACAACAGTTGCAGTATAAGAGGAACGATGCCCCTCGGGCTAATCAACAAAGGATGTTTTTAGTTATGTACGTCTCCTCACGTCTCCTCACAATACAAACGGTAGGAAAGGCCATTTGCGACGGATGAGGTAACAATTCAAAACTCACCTCTACTCCCTTTTTGCTGGACTTGCGCTTAAACGAGGTCCGTTTCTTCTTTTTACTCGACTTTAGTGAGGTCTGAAAGAATAACACACGAGGATTAAATGTCACATCGGTATTCCATTTATATAAGGAACAGCAATTGATCAGCTATAAATAATACAATGTAATGTATCATAACTGTTGAATAAGTTAGCCCTAAATATTTCTAAAACTAAAAGCATTAGATATGGGACAAATCATTCACTAAACCCTTAAACCTCAACTAAATCGTGTAATAAATCATGTGGAAATTGAGCAAATTGAGATGACTAAACTGCTTGGAGTAACCCTGGATTGTAAACTGTCATGGTCAAAACATATTGATACAACAGTAGCTAAGATGCGGAGAAGTCTGTCCATAATAAAGAGCTGCTCTACCTTCTTAACAACACCATCAACTAGGCAGGTCCTACAGGCCCTAGTTTTGTCGCACCTTGACTACTGTTCAGTCGTGTTGTCAGGTGCCACAAAAAAGGACTTAAATTGCAATTGATTCAGAACAGGGCAGCACGGCTGGCTCTTGGATGTACACAGAGAGCTAATATTAATAATATTAATGTATTAGTCTCTCCTGGCCCAAAGTTGAGGAGAGATTGACTTCATCACTACTTGTATTTATGACATGTGGAATGCAACGAGCTGGCTGTTTGAACTACTGGCACACAGCTCGGACACCCATGCATACCCCATAAGACATGCCACAAGAGGTCTCTTCACAGTCCCCAAGTCCAGAACAGACTATGGGAGGCGCACAGTACTACATAGAGCCATGCCTACATGGAACTCTATTCCACATCATGTAACTGATGCAAGCAGTAAAATTAGATTTTAAAAAACAAATTAAAAACACCTTATGGAACAGCGGGGACTGTGAAGCAACACAAACATAGGCACAGACGCATGCATACACACACGTACACATGGATTTAGTACTGTAGATATATGGTAACGGTGGAGTAGGGGCCTGAGGGCACACAGTGTGTTGTGAAATCTGTTAATATATTGTAATTTTTAAAAAAATTGTATAAACTGACTTAATTTTGCTGGACCCCAGGAAGAGTAGCTGCTGCCTTGGCAATAGGTAATTGGGATCCATAAAAAATACAAAATACAAACGCATGGCTTACAGCTCCAACTAACGGATGACTGCTACCCTCTGTTGGCTTCTCAGTGCAATGGCACCACAAAGTATTTGGGAAAGGATGCCAGTGCACGTTGTAAACTCACATGGCGGCAGTGAATATTTTAATTCTTGGAAGTGTATATGTGACTGTGTATTATGTGACTGTGGGGTCTGCAGGTAGCGTAGCGGTTAGAGCGTTGGGCCAGTAACCAAAAGGTTGCTGGTTCAAATACCCGAGCAGACAAGGCCGAAAAACCTCTGTGCCATTGAGCAAAGGCACGTAACCTTAATTTGCTCTGGGGGCACCGTACTACCATGGCTGACCTTGTTTCGCCGCACCTATCCGGTATATGTGACAATATACATCTGTTTTTTTATTTTAATAAAAACATTTCTACCTGAGGTCTGCGGACCCGGAGGATCCAGGTAGAGGGTACGATCACAGAGGCATGGGCACCCAGGGAGCAGGGCTCCTCGATCTGCTGCAGCATGAAGCAGGACACCTTGTTGTGATACTACAGTTGGACGGAGGAAAGGACGGCAGCAGTGTGAGCGCAATACACACCGACAACACATCACACACCGACATTCACTTAAAACCACTCAACACAGGCCCTCACCCGACTGTCTCCCGTAAACACAGAACATACGTACACCATTACAGAGGGTGAAGCCAGCTACTGTACACACTCACACAACACATCAGTGATCACGTACATCCACATCCACTGGAAGTGTCTTCATTCCACACAGACACTCAAACGTCTCACACAAGCATACGTACACACACACACCATTATCATCCATAGTTTATGAGGCACAGCAGCACTAAGACCATACAGAGGCAGGCATCAGACTCTCTCTGAGAACATAATTGTACCACTCTTTTGTTGCTGAGTAATTCCAAATGCAGATGAAGTTCATGATTTACATAAATTCCCTGAAAACAGGCAGTAGCACACAACTGTATTGACAGTATTGCACTTTTCATGTAGCCTAATTTTGACTAGCTAATATTAGTAGTAGTAGTAGATTCGATTGGTTTCTCAGTCATAGGCTGAATTTACAATAAACCAATTTCCAATCATAACATCGATCATCTATAATTATCAAATAGAGCAGTGGGGATGTCATTATAGGCATAAATCCTAGCGGTCAAACAGGGAAATGGTCCCAATCGTTTTTCCACCATTCATTTGTTCCCCATATTGGATTTTAGAAACACTTAATATAAGGACTGTGTTTCGTGTAGGCTTACCCTGGCGTGAAGTTTGGATACACATGCAAATCTCTCTCAGACAAGGTGACGCTGCTGCAGGATTAAGTTGCTGCGACAATGCTGGTCAAATTAAGATCCTACATCTGTACAGTACAACCAACCTTCCAACTTACTGCCTGTTTACACCACGAACAGCTGATGGCCACAATCTCTTTGCTATGAAAGGCAAACTTCTGCTGGAAACCCTGTAGAGAAATTAAATCAGATCTAAGATGTAATGTACCCTCAAGAAGAACATGTTTCATCAGATCATTCATCCTGCAATATAGGGCAATATGGGGCAGAAATGAATTAATTGATATTATAACCATGCTCACCTTCCCGCACTGCCGACACTTCCCATCCTGGCGCCTCCGGTGCACCCAATGGTGCCGCACTACGGTGGGCTGGAAAACCGACGTTCATAAACACATGAATCAACTCACTCACAATTGCCCGA
Source organism: Oncorhynchus clarkii lewisi (assembly GCF_045791955.1). NCBI lineage: Eukaryota > Metazoa > Chordata > Actinopteri > Salmoniformes > Salmonidae > Oncorhynchus > Oncorhynchus clarkii. The sequence goes on from NC_092152.1 coordinate 56,096,204, forward strand.
TTTTAAAATAGTGTGGTTTCCCTATTTTTTTGTTCATCTAGACAATGGTGAGTGAGATTAAGGAAAGCTTGTGTTGAGTTTATTGGTTTATAATTTGGACAGACACAGTGAACATTATTGTGTATAGGACCCCATAATAAACCCAGTTCTGTGGTAATAATTACTAAGTGTAGTATGCTAACAGAACAGGGCTTCGGGCAGCTGAGTGGAAATGTAAGAAAACTAAACTTCTGGAGGACCCATCATCCTTCCACTCCCTCCTCTCTATCGTTTCTTCCTTTGTATCCACTGATAAAACCGCTTTCTATAACTCTACATTTCAAGCTTCCACCTCCAACCCTGGGAAACTCTTCTCCACTTTCTTTTCCTTCCTTAATACTCCACCCCCAACCCTCTCTCTCTCTCTGCGGATGACTTTGCCAACCACTTTGGGAAAAAAAGGTTGATAACATCTGTTCCCCTTTCACTCGGGCTACTGAGTCCACTGGTCCCACACACAGAACTACCATATGCCTTGCTCTCTTTCTCCCCGCTCTATACAGATGAAATCTTGCGACTAGTGAAGTCTGGACGCCTGACAACATCCCCTTCCTCCAGACCATTTTTGGAGACATTCTCCCATTTCTCACTTTCCTCATTAACTCATCCCTGACCACTGGGTGAGTCCCCTCTGACTTCAAGATGCCCAGAGTCGCTCCCCTCCTCAAGAAACCAACATTCGACCCCTGATGTCAAAAACTACAGACCGGTGTCGTTTCTTTTTTTTCTTTCCAAAACACATGAGTGTGCTGTCTCTGACCAACTCTCTCAGAACGATTTTCTTGACCCTAAGCAGTCAGGCTTCAAGGCGGCTCACTCAACTGAGACTGCTTTCCTCTGTGTCACAGATGCTCTCCGCTCAGCCAAAGCTGACTCTCTCCTCTCTGTTCTCATCCTCCTATATCTATCCATTGCTTTCAACACTGTGAACCATCAGATCCTCCTCTCCATCCTCTCAGGGTTGGGCGTCTCAGGCGCTGCATACTCCTGGATTGCATCCTACCTGGCAGGTCACTGCTACCAAGTGGCGTGAAGAGGATCAGTGTTTGCACCACGTGATCTCACTACTGGTGTCCCCCAGGGCTCCGTTCTAGGCCCACTCTTCTTTTCTCTTCACACAAAGTCACTCGGCTCCATCATATCCTCACATGGTCTCTCCTATCATAGCTATGTGGATGACACTCAACTTCTCTTCTCCTTCCTACAAGCTGACACCAAGGTGGTGAGAAGCATCTCTGCGTGCCTGTCAGACATCTCAGCTTGGATGTTAGCCCACCACCTCAAGCTCAACCTCGACAAAAACGTCTCTTCCTCCCGGGGAAGGCCTGTCCATTTCAAGACCTATCCATCACGGTTAAGAACTCCATTGTGTCCCCTTCCCAGAGTGCAGAGAACCTTGGCGTGACCCTGGACAACACCTTATCGTTCTTTGCAAACATCAAAGCAGTGACTCGCTCCTGCAGGTTTATGCTGTACAACATCTGTAACGGCCCTAATCGAGGCACTTGTCATCTCCCGTCTAGACTACTGCAACTCTCCCCGCTTTGCCATCCAACCCCTGCAAATTATCCAGAATGCTGCAGCCCGCTTGGTGTACAACCTTTCTAAGTCCTCACATGTCATCCTGCTCCTCCTCACACTCTAATGGCTTCCAGTCGAAGCTCGCAACTCCAAGACCCTGGTGCCTGCCTACGGAGCAGCAAGGGGAACTGCACCTCTTTATCTTCAGACTATGTTTAAAGCCGACATCCCAACCCGAGCACTCTGTTCTGCCACCTCTGGTCTCTTGGCCCTCCCACCACTACGGGAGGGCAGCTTAGGCCAGTCAAAGCTCTTCTGTCTTGGCATTCCAAAGGTGGAACAAACTTCCCCCTAAAGTCAGAACAGCGTAGTCCCTGCCCATCTTTAGAAAATGTCTGAAACCATACCCCTTTGAAGAGTATCTTAAATAACTCTCACGGCGCCTCTGACACCCCCCCCCCCCAAAAAAAAACGTATTGTCCCACCAGCACTGACGGCAGATAAATACTTTGTTGAGGGAAAATGTACTTGATACGATTGTGATATGTCATTGTTTCTTACTTCGCTACTATGGCCTATTTATTGCCTTACCTCCTTACTCCATTTGCACACACTGTATATAGATTTTTCTATTGGGTTATTCACTATACTTTTGTTTATCCCACGGGTAACTCTGTGTTGTTGTTTTTTTGTTGCTCTGCTTTGCTTTATCTTGGCCAGGTCGCAGTTGTAAATGAGAACTTGTGTTCTCAACTGGCCTACCTGGTTAAATAAAGATGAAAAAAATATAGCTATCTTAAGGTGAATGCACCAATTGTAAGTCGCTCTGGATAAGAGCGTCTGCTAAAATGACAAAAATGTCTAAATGCAAATGTTTGATGAGGGAATTTTAACCAGGACACCCAAAGATAGCTCTGGAGAACCATAGGCCTTAGGGGTTACCCAGTCTTTATACTCATTAAACTAGTCAGGCATTACTCTCCTACTGCCCCCATAACTGTGGCTTTGGATTGGGGTGATCTGGGGAGTTAGGGTGGGATGGTACCTGGGACTGGCTCAGGAAAGGGGTGGCCATGCAGTTAGCCATCCGCCTGTGGCACTTTAGAGCGCCTTGTCTTTGGAGGACTGGCTAAGGTCAAAGGTCAAGAGAGAAGGTCGAAGGGCAAAAGGGAAGCAGGGGCAGGAGGAGAGGGAGGGGTTACAGAGATAGACAGACACATAGAATGACAAGACAAAGGAGGATGAAAAAGTTGTGAAAATAAAGTATGAGTATGAGTATCATGATCATGCTGATCAGATGTAAATGACAGTTTTTTGGCACTTACCTCTCGTATATTCCTCGACCCCGATTCCCTGAATGACGGTTTACACCTAAAGTTTATCTATGGCGTGGAGAAAACAAATGGTTTAAAACATTGATTTATTTGGTTTGTCGTCGTTTCAAAATGTTAGAAAACCCTCTGCACCAAAATAAAATGCTGAGTCAGTAATCCAAAACGGCCAACAGGAGAGGTTTCAGGTTAAACTGAACATGCTGAAGTTCTTGTTTACCTAGAAGTACAGTACTTACTGAAAAGGGAAACCTGTGATGCAATATGTGTTACTATGTCAGTGACACAATCAGCTCTTCACCTTCACCTCCACCGTAACAGCATCAGATAAAGTATAAACGATAGATATAAACAAACTCTCAGATCAGAAGAGTTGTGGGAACAAGTTAAAGACATTTTGGAAAACGGAGATTGAAATCAACTCGGCAACTAAAAATTTATAGGAAAGAGCGACCCAATCTATTCGACTACCAATCAAAGTAGCCCAATTTTGGAAAGAAACTTTGATTATCCAGAGAATGGCCCAATCAGAGTGCAGCATTGGAGGGTTAGGTCAATGGGTCAGGTAGCGTAGTGAGATAGGGTCAGAGAAGGAGTATGATCTAGCGCTAGTTATATCCCATAGCAGCCTGAGAGAGGTCAGAGTGTCTCACTCTAAAGTTGGGGTCTTCGATAAGCAGGCTGGCTTCATTTGGAATAGCCTTGGTGTCGAATAACTGGAGAGGAGCAGGACGGGTTAGGTTGGCAGGCTACCATTTCAATCTCATCTTGCCTGATGTGATGGAAACATTTTGTCTCCTTGACAGACAACATCTGAAAATGCTGATATTACGGTATTTCCGGGATTCAACATTTGCAACTCATTTGGTCTTGGTATTCATGCTGTTAACTAATTTCCACAACTTTGGTGATACATCATGTATTAACCATCTATCTGCTACCAGGTGAAAGCACAGTTCGCTGGAAGAAAAGTTTGTGAAGCATTTGTTGGGAAAATGGCTTGAAACGTACCTTTTCTAGCTGCTCTATGCAGATTGTGTGAACCACTATCTTGCAGGCTGCACACTTTTTCCGGGCTACAGATTTTTGCTGTGGTGACAAGAGATGAGAGTGAGAGAGTATTATTTAATGACCCTTCTCATGATGAAATTGCTTTATTTAACTCGATAATTCAGGGCACAACCATAAACTTAGATAGACCGCTCTAATGCCTCAAAGCCTGTTTTAGCATAGGCAGTGCCATTGAAGACTTTCCCCATTTTAAAGTGGTCAACTTGGTGAAACTTCCTATGGGTTAATGGAAGAATCCCATAATTCCATCAAAGTCCTCAGGAGGGATCAGCCAAATGCATTATACACCTGAGCAAACACTCCTTAACTGCAGGTGGCAGTAAATTACAAATATTGGTTTTATACCTGTTCAGACAACACACTCCAGGTGGCAGTATCCACCTTTGACTACTTTCAAATTAAGAAAGCTCTCAATGGAGCGGCCGATGTTGTCACAGAAGACATATGGCACAGATGCAAAGAAGGGCACTCTATCTACCTCTATGGGTGCAACACCCTCAAGATGGCAGCACCACTTCTTCGGTGAAGTGTGTTAGGGTTATGTGGACACCAGAGGGAGCCTCTACACAAGGGGTGTCAAACTCATTCCACAGAGGGCCGAGTGTCTACGGTCGAGTGTCTAACCAAAAACCAGCAGACACTTTGTCATGAGTTTGACACCCCTGGTATACAGCATTGCATAACATTCATTTTGGGTGTCACACACTGTGGCTATCAGAACTAAATATCATACAAATAATGCAATCAAAACATACTTCTGCATCATCTGGAAGGAAACCAAAAGGATTGGGCTCGTTTTACAGGTTCTCTTCCTAGTTGGCCACTTTTTATTATCCCATCAGTTTTCCAAAACAAGGAAGAGACGTGTTTGTGTTCATAACATGGCACCATCTCATACTGTAATGTTTACAGTTGCAGAGAGCTATTGAGCTATACAATCGGCATTATCTGGAAGTGTACAGTATGTTACCGGTTGGAATAAATCTGGACAGTATCATCCACTGACGGACGAAAAACAGTGTGACAAGGAGTTTTAGGGTTTCACTACAAATACTTCTCCTCTAATGAGTTCATTCCTCCCTTCCCCTCTTCCTCTCACAGCATCTGTGGCTTTGCAATGTCAGGCTGGGCCAGGGGTAGCTGCACACAAACACACTCACCAGTGTCTTGGCGAAGCAGTGCTGCTCTCCGACGTAACAGAAGTCCCCAGAGACATTGGTCTCAAACCAGATGTGCTCCCCATACAGGGCGTTCTCCTGGAGGAAAAGGCAGAGTCTATTAAATACACCCTTTTTTTTTACCCTGACAAATAGGAATCTCAGCTCATAGAATCCACTACCAAACAGTATCTCTGGATAAATAAATGATGAGGTAACAAAAAAAGATCTATAAGCTGGGCCAGAGGCTGCACTTACGGTCCAGTCACAGCTGCTTCGGATCTCCCTGTCTGGGTCAAACTTGGCCAGGGCTGAGGCACTGGGCTGGGCAGACAGGTGCTGTAGACCCGATTTAGCGATGGCCTTCCTGAAAAGACACAGACACAACACCTTTGAAGGATTGCCATAACATCATTGAGATGACACTCCCAGTGTGATACGGCATCACAACACCAGTAAACTCAAGTGCCTAATGGTAAACCCACTCTTCACTGATGAAAAAAAGGTAGGCCCTGATCAAAGAGAGAGGTCCAGCACACATGATGAATAATGAAATGGTACATCTGACGTCATGCAATATACAGCTTTTGAAGTGGTTGCTTGTCCTTCCCTTCGGTAGGACAACACCCTGTTGAGCTGATGTGCAGTCAGGTACAGATGAGGTCTAGGTGGGTATTTGACAGGTTTGTGTGACTGAGACCCTGCATGAAAGGTGCTGTAGGAGTCACTCAACAAAAAATCCTAGCTTACATGTCAGCAACACAAAAGATCAGCAGAGTTAAGTGTAAAATATGAAAGATTTTCCAGTTTGCAGTTACATACTGCAGCAGGTTTAGACACAACCACTTGCTTAACTGACATCAACACTTTAGACCAGGAAGTGCTGGTATGGCTGGACAGGCAGGAATGGCCAGTGACTTTGGCATGCATTTCCACCTTTTATTGTTCGGATAAAACAAATAGTGTGGTCTTAAACATGCGCTGTGTACACAGACATTTTCTGTGTGTATTCTGCCATAGATGCCCCCTCTCCCACACACACACACACACACACACACACACACACACACACACACACACACACTGCCTGTAACCCAGGTGAAGGTAGGGGGGTCTACATACGAGACGAACCCACTCCAAGTCTCCAGGCGGGGGTCATAGTAGATGCCCTGCAGGGGGCTGAGGGACTCCCTGCGGCCTCTGGGTTTCCAGCAGGCGGAACAGTTCCTATACAGGGAACGGGAGGAGTGGCAGGCCACTATAGAGCTCCTGCGGCTGGGTGGGTGGACTAGCCTGCCTGGCCAGGCACTGTTGGAGAGGGTGGAAGGCCTCCGTAACTGGCTGGAGTGTCGATAACGCCCGTGCACACCGTAGACCGCCCTGCTACGGTGTACCGCCTCCGCCGGCAGCAGCTGGGAGGAGTTACGGCGCAGGCAGCGCAGGGCGCGGCTCAGGGGCCGGGGCTGGATGCTCTCCATCGTTAAGGCTGCCATACTATGAGCCTGATTCCAGTCCTCCCACGTCCTCTCTCCCTCTGGATATGATGATGATGATGATGATGCCGCTGTCCCCTCTCGTTCACTCCCGCTGCCCTCTGACCTGGTGCTACACTCTCTCTGACTGCAGCTGTCCCCCTCTGACTCGGAGCAGCACGAGGAGGGGCAGCTCTCAGTGTCCTCTCCTGACGCCCCCTCACCGCCCTGCGCCTCTGGTGCCCCCTTCTGCTGCTCCTCACTCATCTGGACCAGGCTGGCCAGCAGCATGGAGGGCCCCAGCAGGTGGGTGTCGATGGTTCGGAGCTTGCCGGCTTGCCGGCGGCGGACAGAGAAGCGGGGGTTGACACAGGCCACGGTGGTGCTAGAACGACGCCTGGTGTAGTATCTGGTCCTCGCTAGCTTCCCGCCTCCATAACAACAGTGCCCCCCCTGCACCTCGCTGGAGTGCCTGCGTTGTTGGTGAGCAGCGCATGCCAAGCCCACATTGGAGAATCTACGGCCCACATAACCTGACGGCAGGCCAACACTGGAGTGTCTTCGTTGGGCTTGAGCCATCGGCGACAGGCCTACACTGGATCTTCTGTGTCCGATAGGACCTGTGAATGGCAGTCCCACACTAGAGCGTCTGTGTTGGACCAGGCCAGCAGAGGGCAGTCCTACACTGGAGCGCCGGCGAGCCTTGCTTGTGGGCACTGCCACGCCAGGCCGTCTGTGTCGGGATTGCCCAGCCCCTTTCAGTCTAAAGTGCCGGCGGAAAAAGGTGTCCATGACAACCCACAGCTTCTGGGTCCCCTTTTCACTGTCCCTCTGCAGTGGCTGTTGGTACGAAAAATCAGTCTGTAAGCAAAACCTTCAAAACTGTACACAATCCACTATCCAACTGTTATCAATAGGGATACAGTACTGTTCTTTTCACCCCTGTGTGGAAAAGTTGAAAGTGAAATGTCTGAACTCGTATACTGCTGCCAGAGAAGGTAAAGCACACGAGACTAATCTGCGCCTAGACGCTCAAAGAGCAACGTCAATTGGCTGACTAGTGATACTGTCAGTAACCGAATCTGCTTACAAAGGGACATTCGACAACGCATCTAGAGCGATAACAGTTCCGTTCTCCAGTACAAGCAACGTGACCAGCCGCCCCGGTTCAATAACTCACCACCTGTAACGCTATACCTCGGTAGTGTTCTGTCTGGTGAAAGTAGAGCCGAGTCCAGGTCACCTATCACACGACAGCCATTGTGACGCCCCTACGGCACAAAGCCAGAGGATATATTTAGCAACTGCCTTTAATATTCTGTTTAATCTCCTCATCAGATACGCCACTTGACAGAACCAAAGAATGTGTCATTATCCATGAACCTCAACTCCATACAAAGCATTTCCCTCTGCCAACAATGAAAGGGAAGGGTGGATATCAACTTCATAAAAGGAAGTCATTGTTCTGATCATCTTTACTTCGATATCACAATCTGAATTATGAATTCATAAACCATTGTCTACATAGTTGCGATGTAGAGACGTGGGGCAAGGCTCAGGCAAACTCCACAGGATGCCAAGCTGTTGTATTACTGATCTCAGACCATCATAAATCACCCAGAGCCTCCTTCTTTGATTACATACAGACTGATACAGATACTCTTCACAGGAAGTGACATGTGTATAAGCAGTGGAGGTGCTCAGCGGCATTAGCCTGTCAACGCTTTGATTCAAGCTGAAGACGAGCTTCAACATCGGAGACAGGGTGTCTTCTCACATCCTGTGCCAGGCAGCTAATGCTAACAACAAACAAAGAAGATAGGTGAAGTATTTATGACAGAGAGATCCTAGGCCCCCTGTCAATTAAGTGTTGAGGATGAAGTATAGTGGACGGAAAGGCCAATTTTCCCTTTGAAATATTATACATGTCACGGATATTCTCGCTTCGCTCTATCTCTCTTGTGATGAAGGCTGGTTGTGAAGGAGAAACCGCGCACATACATAAAGCAACACCCTCCTCATTTCAATCTGAATGGATTCCTAGAACCCGCCAAAGGAGCCTTTGATCCTTCTCATCTCTTATTCTATTCATTAGACATTCAAAAAAGAAAGAAAAAGGTAATAATAAAAATGGCAAGAGGGTGGTGCGGGTGGGGTGAGGTGGGATGTGGAGGGGAGAGAAGCACGACCGAGGCAGGGGATAAAAGTACCACGCAGAGCAGAGATGGTTTCCGCCACACAAGCATCATTAATCCCATCTGTCATGCAGCATGAAGAGAGACAATGAGAGAAGACCTAGTGAGAAATTGATCAACGTCAGTCTCAGATGATTCAAACATTTTCTTAAACCGCAGGGATTCATCCACAGAGGTCTTACAGCGCCAGTGTATAAGGCACATTATTGGTTACTCATAGGAGGGTTTTTACACATACAGCGCCTATCCAGACCAGTTGACCTTTTCCATATGGTTAGGTTACAGCCTTATTCTAAGATGTATTAAACAGTTTTTTTCCTTTATCAACCCACACACAATACCCCATGATCACAACGCAAAAACAGGTTTTAAGAAATGTTTGCTAATTGATATTTATTGAAGCACCTTTGGCAGCGATTAAAGCCTCAAGTCTTTTTATTTTATAATAAGGCTAAATCAAGGGGTCTGAATACTATCCGAAGGCAATGTATATGCAGAGAGACATGGACTTTTATTTACTTACTCTCTCTATTGTACAGAGATATTTAGTTCGCCATAAGTGAGCAGGACTGAGGCCTATTAGCTTGATGTCACCTGACTGTGTACTGTAGCTGTCAGATTCATTTATTTAACAAAAGGTCCAATGCAGCAGTTTCTATCTCAAATCATTTCTGGGGTCACAATTAAGGACCCTACTGTGATTGTTTTCAAGTAAAATGTCAAAAAGAAATAGCATCTTAGCAAGAGCAAATTCTCAAACAATAATTCTGCTAGGACTGTCTGGGAGTGGTCTGAAATTTAAAACTAGCTGTTGACAGAGAGGTTTGGATCTCGCTTACTGATTGGTCTATTAACTAATTTACTGCCTGGTATGTCACCAGGCAGGCCAAAACTGCATCCCGTCAAAACATCTCAGGCGGTCTTTTCAAACAGCTCTTACACTAAAAGGGCATTATCATTATTTAACCAACCTCAGTGTGTAAATACTGTACAAACAAAACATAGGAAAACACATTTTTGACTGCACTTTAAACAAATATGATGAAAGTACATACTAAAAAACCTTTCGGGAATCCAGCACAAGAGGGACGCTGAGTGTTTCTGGCTCTAATATGAACCATCTCTTCAGTGTGTATTCCCAGCCTGGGTTTCCCACCCCCACACCCACCCCTGGAGCATTCTGAGAGTCAGGGTCAAAAGTCATCTGGCCGAGGCCTCAAGCATATGTGGCTGCATTCACGTACAGTAGCGTTTAAATCATAGATCAGGGAAAATGCGACAGTCTTTCAAAACAGAACCACAGACAAGGTCTTTGCCACTTGTTGACTTAACCGGCTACAGAATCTATGATAAATGTAATCACACTCCTGTCCAGTTCTTGAATGTTTTTATCTAGAAATGGTGACTTATGTTTATTATTATCCCTAGGTAGTCACAATATACTGTACGGTAGCCAACAGGTCCATTTAGCAAACCCCTAAAGGTGGCTATGATTAAACTCAGTCAGTATCACTGTATCAACTCTATGGCTAAGATAAGCTCGAAACACAAGCTCGCAAGTCCCTAGATTGATCATTTCCTCCCCCTCCCTCCTGCCTACTAACTCTATGAAGAGTTAAATACCGACTGTTCGATTGACAGATAGATAACAAGGTTATGGAAATAGACTGGTTACCCCCCCAAAAAAAAAATATATATAAGCTCAACACATCAACGTTAGACTCTCCAGGCCTACATCCTCTCAAATATGTGCATTTAGCATCATTTACGTGCGTCACAGTGAGCGCATGCTGTGCATTAACTCAATAGATTCCTCGTTTAGAACTGCTTAAAAGCATTGGGTTTTTCTATGGCACAACCTTGTTACGACGGTCAGTCCATGCACTCCCAAACAAATCAATTTGAAATACAATGCATCCGGGAAAAAAAACAACACAATACCATACACACACACGTAACAAAAATACATAAACACAGACAGGTCTACATCCCCCCCCCCACACACACACATTCCTGTTTGTATTATGGCCTCCATTCCTGACAGATGAATTAGTCACAGGCCCCTCCCATTGCCTGATACAGATCGGGATTAACAAAACGTAGACTGACCCAGCATCCGCTGTTACAAAACTCCCTCTAATACCTAGCAAGTCGAACTGGGGAAGGCTCCCGAGATGCGTAGTGGTCTAAGGAACCGCATCGCAGTGCTAGCTGTGCCACTAGAGATTCTGAGTTCGAGTCCAGGCTCTGTCGCAGCCGGGCCGCGACCGGGAGACCCATGAGGCAGCGCACAATTGGCCCAGCGTCGTCCGGGTTAGGGGAGTGTTTGGCCGGCAGGCATGTCCTTGTCCCATCGCGCACTAGCGACTCCTGTGGCGGGCCGGGTGCAGTGCACCGTTGCCAGGTGCACAGTGTTTCCTCCAACACATCGGTGCTGCTGGCTTCCGGGTTAAGCGGGCATTGTGTCGGCCTGGTTGGGTTGTTTTTTGGAGGATGCACGGCTCTCGACCTCTCCCAAGTCCGTACGGGAGTTGCAGCGATGAGACAAGACTGTAAATACCGATTGGATAGCATAAAATTGGGGATTGGGGAAACGTGTTCTCTGGAGTGATGAATCACGCTTCACCGTAGATGTCAGGAGAATGCTACCTGCATAGTGCCAACTGTAAAGTTTGGTGGAGGAGGAATAATGGTCTGGGGCTGTTTTTCATGGTTCGGGCTAGGCCCCTTAGTTCCAATGAAGGGAAATCTTAATGCTACAGCATACAATGACATTCTAGATGATAATGTGCTTCCAACTTTGTGACAACAGTTTGGGGAAGGCCCTTTCCTTGTTTCAGCATGACAATGCCTCTGTGCACAAAGCGAGGGCCATAAGGAAATGGTTTGTCGATATTAGTGTGGAAGAACTTGACTGGCCTGCACAGAGCCCTGACCTCAACCCCATCAAACACCTTTGGGATTAATAGGAATGCCTACTGCGAGCCAGTTCTAATCGCCCACATCAGTGCCCGACATCACTAATGCTCGAGGCTGAACAGAAGCAAGACACCCCGCAGCAATGTTCCAACATCTAGTGGAAAGCCTTCCCAGAAGAGTGGAGGCTGTTATAGCAGCAAAGGGGGGGACCAACTCCATACTAATGCCCATGATTTTGGAATGTGATGTTCGACGATCACGTAGTGTATATGATGTGGGACAGGAAGAGTACTGGGCTATTTATAGCACCCCCTCTGTTTATATTCTCCCGGCTGCTCTCTCACTGCTGCTGCCTCCCGCCCGCTGCATCCCGCCAGGCCCCACATGTACACGTCACAGATAAGAGTCAAAAGAGACTACCTCCTGCTATGCCTCACAGATAGAGCGGGGGAGAGTGTGTGTGCACCAGTGAGAGAGAACGGGTGGGGAGAGGAAGAGAGAGACAGAAAGACTTCTCCCTCCTAGACCAGGGCTCTCCAACCCTGTGCTAGAGTGCTACCGTCCTGTAGGTTTTTCACTCCAGCCCTAATATAGCACACCTGATTTCTAATAATTAGCTGGTTGTGAAGCTGAATCAAGTTAGTTACAACTAGGGTTGGAGTGTCAACCTACAGAAGGGTAAGCTCCCCATGCCTGCTGGTTTGAGGCATTAAGCCCACCAGCTTATCAACCCAGTCCGAGTTGGGTAACCACAGCAACCTGTTGCCCTAGATTACTGAGGCGTGCTCCAATGAGGGCGGTGTCATGGAGCCATCATCCAGGTCAATGTGCCTGGGTTAGGGGTGGGCATCAGGCCAAGTGTGTGCACCCACTACCCCCGGCCCCTGATCGATCTGGACATCCTGGTCTGTTAAATGCATTAATACCACAGGGGCGAATGTAAATGAGATCGACAGTACCGGATTCTAGCAAAGCATCATGCCTCAAACCAAGCTGCATCAAGACTAGCTGCATCTTTTTTTTTGCCTTTACCTCCTTTATCTCATCTCATTTGCTCACATCGTATATAGAATAATTTTTCCCTACTGTATTATTGACTGTATGTTTGTTTTACTCCATGTGTAACTCTGTGTTGTTGTATTGCGTTGAACTGCTTTGCTGGGCTCGAGGCCTAAGGTCCTTGGCCAGGTCGCAATTGTAAATGAGAACTTGTTCTCAACTTGCCTACCTGGTTAAATAAAGGTGAAAATAAAAATGTAAAAATACATCTAGGGGGACTACCTGTGTGGCCAAGGATGAGTGTAATCACCTCTACTGTTGTACTGTCAATGTTTTGGCTTTGTTACGACCCTGAGTAGAGTGATGTGATTTGAACAGGGGGTTTTGATAAGCCTGCTGCTGTGATACATTTCACATGCCTTAGGATTTACCCTTTCACCCAAAGCAGCTGAAAGTGATTAGTTGTCCCATTAAGGTTCCGCAAATGCAGGAGTTAATCACCAAATCCTTGACAAACAAAATGTATAATAATCCATTCAAGGTACCCTCAGATAGAAGTAGGCTAAACGTGAACCGTACGTATCCTAAGTACATATAGGCACTGAAATGTTTATGGGGGGGGGGGGGGGGGGGGTGTATATTTTGTTCCTTTCTCACGTTTTAATATGTCGCAAAACGGATTAACCAAAGTTGCAGTGACACGGTCACAATTTTGAAATGTCACTTTCACATGGTAGCTCTCAAATGTCCCTGCAAAGCAGCAGTACGGTGCAGTATGCGAGCGGTGCTCAGTGTGAGCCTGAGCCATGTTGACAGCATGGTGTGAGAGAATGGAGTCGAGAGGGAGTGTCAGTAAAAAGCAATTAGGTTACCAGTGGACCTGAGAAACAGAGGAGGACTTGTTTTTGTTTCCATTCGGAGTTAAGGACCTTAGGCCTCGAGCCCAGCCTTCAGCCACTGTTTGACAGAAATAAAACCTATTCAACCTGCAAATGAAGTCACTGCGCTGTGAGCCCAACGTTGAGTCAGAATGTCTTACTCTTAGTAATTAGTAGATTATTGACTTTCCTTTCTGCGGAGGAGAAGTTGTATGCGACAGCAGAGAAAAGGAGTTGAGCTGTTATTCGGTTGGATCCTCCATGGGAAAAGAAAAGTGAGGTGGGGTCACAGCCAGCAAATACCACCACTGGAAAATATCACCATAACTAGCCTATTAAATATTTACATGTAAAACATACAAAAAGGTCAGTAGGAATAAATAGCCACGGAGCTCGTGTCCTTCAGAATCGCATAGTGCGTGATAATAGCGGCAGTCAAGAATGAAGCCTTAATGCTGCTGCTCTCGGTTTGGTAAACACTCCAATGTCCATCAAATTTATACTTTCCCTTCCACTGTAAGCAAAAGTAAATGTCACCATCTTGGCACGTCTGTGGATACATCTCCCTTAGATCCTCTGAAGGCACTTGTATTGATGATGAATCCCCCTGTGTAGAGGGAGACTTTGGACGTGTCCTAGAAAGCCTCTGGGGAAAATGCCTAATCTGGACTGTGTTAACTCTCCCAGGCTAGGTCGTCCTCTAGGACAGTGTCAAATAACTAAGCTACCCTTATATAATGGATGTGCAATGAACTGAAATGTTGCCTGAAGGTCTGTTAACAGATATGGAGTGGAATAATTCACAGATTGCAAAAAATGATTATTTTGTGGGCTGATTTCACAAACATAGAGCTCTGTGCACTACATGTCTCCTCTCTCCATCCCTATATAGGTCTGTCTCCTCGCTCTCTCCCTCCCTTTAACATAAACATCCATTCATTGAGCTTCAGCACAACACTTCAGGGCTGGCTGGCACAGCCTGATGGGAGCTCAGAGAGCACACCATTTCCACAGCCATGTCAACATAGCTAGCACGGCGAATAGCACCGGCTACAGTAATTTATGGAGGGAAAATTAAATTGCTAATCTGTAGTAGAGGGAAACTGAGGTTTCTCACAGACTGGACAGAATGGGCAGACAGACTGGACCAGAGATCCTTTGGTCCAGGATCAGATCAGAAGCCTGGTCTGGTCCATAATCCTTTCCCCACTACTGTGGTGTCACTCAGCACACCCTGATCAATGGCTCAAGTCAGGAGCTTGCACTACAACAGCAGTATCAGTGATGGTGATGGTTGTTGTTATCCCCCTCTCTCTAGTTTAATAGTCAGTCAGTATGCCTATACACCGGGTGTACAAAACACTAGGAACACCTGCTCTTTCCATGACATAGACTGACCAGGTGAACGCTATGATCTCTTATTGATGTCACTTGTTAACTTGACTTCAAATCGGTGTAGATGAAGGGGAGGAGACAATTTAGAGTAGATTTTTAAGCCTTGAGACAATTGAGACATGGATTGTGTCCATGTGCCATTCAGAGGGTGAATGGGCAAGACAAAATAGTTAAGTGCCTTTGAACAGGGTTTGGTAGTAGGTGCCAGGCGAACCAGTTTGAGTGTGTCAAGAATTGCAATGCTGCTATGTTTTTCCTCGCTCAACAGTGTCCTGTGTATCAATAATGACCCACCACCCAAAGGACATCCAGCCAACTTGACACAACTGTGGGAAGCTTGGAGTCAACATGGGCCAGCATCCCTGTGGAACGCTTTCGGCACCTTGTAGTCCATGCCCTGACGAATTGAGGCTGTTCTGGCGGTTAAAAGGGGTGCAATTAGGAAGGTGTCCCTAATGGTATGTACACTCAGTGTATTTATCTGATGTTAAGGCATTCCTATTGGTTGGTTGAGTTTACATATCAATAAGGTGTTACGCCATTGGTCATGCTTGCAGATGGGGGGAGATTGCAAACATAAATTCTTCCCAGCCTGATATTGTTATGTAAGCGGTAGGTCACGTTCTGAAATACTGTATACTATTTTCATATTTACAATGTGTATGCGTTCACTATGCACATGTCCTGATTTGTGTATATATACAGTACCAGTCAAAAGTTGACACACCTACTCATTCAAAGGACATTGTAGAATAATAGTGAAGACATCAAAACTATGAACTAACATATGGAATCATGGAGTAACCAAAAAAGTGTTAAACAAATCAAAATACATGTTATATTTTAGATTCTTCAAAGTACGTTACCTTATTAAATATCAGTGATACTATCAAGAGCAGTGTGCGGTTTCCTTTTTCCTTCATCTTGTTCAGCTGTTGCCATGCACCTGCAAAAAAGATTGCTCAGATGTGCGAGTGCCTTTTGAATTTTAGATTCTTCAAAGTAGACACCCTTCGCCTTGATGACAGCTTTGCACACTCTTTGAATTCTTTCAACCATCTTCATGAGAAATGCTTTTCCAACAGTCTTGAAGGAGTTTCTGAGCACTTGAGCTGAGCACTTGTTGGCTGCTTTTCCTTCACTCTGCGGTCCAACTCATCCCAAACCATCTCAATTGGGTTGAGGTCGGGTGATTGTGGAGGCCAGGTTAATTGACACAGCACTCCATGACTCTCCTTCTTGGTCAAATAGCCCTTACACAGGCTGGAGGTGGGTTTTGGGTCATTGTCCTGTTCAAAAACAAGTGATATTGATAAGCGCAAACGAGATGGGATGGCGTATCATTGCAGAATGCTGTGGTAGCCATGCTGGTTAAGTGTGCCTTGAATTCTAAATACATCACTGATAATGTCATCAGCAAAGCACACCCCACACCATCACACCTCCTCCATGCTTCACGGTGGGAACCACACATGCGGAGATCATCCGTTCACCTACCCTGCGTCTCACAAAGACACGGCCGTTGGAATCAAAAATCTCAAATTTTGACTCCTCAGACCAAAGGATAGATTTCCACCGGTCTAATGTCCATTGCTCGTGTTTCTTGGCCCAAGCAAGTTATTGGTGTCCGTTAGTAATGGTTTCTTTGCAGCAATTCGACCATGAAGGTCTGATTCAAGCAGTCTCCTCTGAACAGTTTATGTTGAGATGTGTTTGTTACTTGAACCCTGTGAAGCATTTATTTGGGCTGCAATCTGACTTGCAGCTAACTCTAATGAACGTATCCTCTACTGCATAGGTAACTCTGGGTCTTCCTTTCCTGTGGCGGTCCTCATGAGAGCCAGCTTCATCATAGCACTTGATGGTTTTTGCAACTGTACTTGAAGAAACTTTCAAAGTTTTCTGGATTGACTGACCTTCATGTCTTAAAGTAATGATGGACTGTTTGCTTATTTGAGCTGATCTTGCCATAATATGGACTTGGTCTTTTACCAAATCGGGCTATCTTCTGTATACCACCCCTACCTTGTCACAACACAACAGATTGGCTCAAATGCATTAAAGGAAAGAAATTCCACAAATTCACTTAAAAAAAGGCACACCTGTTAATTGAAATGCATTCCAGGTGACTACCTCATGAAGCTGGTTGAGAGAATACCAAGAGTGTGCAAATATGTCATCAAGGCAAAGGGTGGCTACTTTTACAAATCTCAAAGGTAAAATATATGTTGATTTGTTTAACACTTTTTTGGTTACTACATGACATATGTGCTATCTCATAGTTTTGATGTCTTCACTATTATTCTGCAATTTGGAAAATAGTACAAATAAAGAAAAACCCTGGAATGCGTACTGTAGGTGTGTCCAAACCTTTGACTGGTACTGTATATTGATGTTGTCCTATGCATCTGCATGCTTGATGACATCATGGGTATGTCCATTACATGGACTCTACTCTTTAACAACCACTGTGGGCTGCAGTTCTAAAACACTGGTTTTTCCCACCTTGCTCCATGCCCAAACAAACGCACAATTAGTCAAGAGAACATTGAGTCACTTACATTTTCCACATGATTACCATAATGTTGTAATTCGATTGTAACCTATCAGCAAATCATTTCTCTTTTACAATACTCTTTTTTCCAAGACATTTCCCCAATGTTGTGTACACTACTCTACAACTGTTCTAGGGTAGCCTACATTACACTCGTATTCACATACCTTATGGCGTAACCCTAAAATGAGTATCATGAGGTACAACTGTTGCCTGAAAGAGGCCCATTGGGCCCCCCTGGTCTGCTGATCAGTCAGCGTGGGGGAAACAATGTCACTACAAGTCCAAGGTTGTCTCTGTCTGTTATCGAACCCTACACAGCCAAACTGATAGGGGCTCCTGGGAAAAGGTACAACAGATCTCTCACCTAATACTGTCCATCTCCAGAGAAAGCAAGATCTACTTCAGCACAGCACAACCAGATATAGTTTGTTTTCAACTTGTATGGTTGGTCAATTGTATGGTTGGTCAATTGTATGGTTGGTCAATTGTATGGTTGGTCAATTTTTCGGAACTCACTTAATGAAAAACAGATATGGTTTGTGTAATGCACAAAACCCCTCTGTCTTGACAGGGTGTACAGTTTAAAACAAACCACATGAATAGAAAACACTAGATAACCCCTTACATGACAGCCAAATGCATTTTTCCCTCTGAGTACAGTGTCATTTCATTATGAGTAAACTAAGACATTTTAGTGTGCCCTTTTTCAAATATACAACAACAGGTACAAGTACACATCGTCTCGACTACAACTCACAAAGAAAAAGGCACAACGGAACAGTTGTTCCTACTCTGGCAGTATTTCCTCCGCTGTTCTCAGAAAATACACATTAAATCCCTGTGTATTGTAGGGGACCTCCCAAAACATTCAAGAATGACGGATAGAGCGAGTGACACCCTTCAAAAAGAGCACCATCAGGCAGCTTTATCATGAGTTCAAACACTTTTTTTTTTATGCCACCGCAATGCCTCTGTTCCATCAACAAAACACTTCTCTGGCAGCGCACAGCCTCGCGTGGAAAATCAAACAGCAGATTAGCTGCTACGCTATATCCACAGTGCACACAACCAACTGAAGCCCGCAAAGGGGCAAAAAGATACAGCACTGCATCCTGAAATAGTATAAGCAATAACAACATAATAAGAACACAGCACACGCAAGTCAATTGAAAAATAGTCATGACTCAAAATACAACCTGATGGAAGCAGGTAAACAACCATCCACGCCTCTCCCCAGTTTGTCTAACTTTTAGTCCATGTGTGACGGAGCGAGAGGGAAAGAGAAAGAGAGAAAGAGAGTGAGCGACAACAGAGCGGTTCATGTGGAGGGAGAATGTGTGTCACAGCCAGGCAGACTAGGAGGGGGAGTGTCGGGCAGGGGGGTGAACGGTTACACTAAAATAACTCTGGTCATAGAGCACACTTCCTTGATGAGCCGTTAACTTGAGTGTTCATGCTCTCTCATACATACGTAAACTGAATGCACACACACACACACACACACGCACACGCACACGCACACACACACACACACACACACACACACACACACACACACACACACACACACACACACACACACACACACACACACACCACAGGATTTAATTTAGCTTTAAAGAGCGACTGCCTTTAAAAAGCAACGAATACCTTTGAAAACAGCTTGTGTGGTATTGATATGAGTTAGAAACAGTTATTCTAGCGTCAAAATTGATTACAAAGTGTAAATAGGATCATTTCGGTCATAAAGTCAGTCTTGTCTAAAACTGAGTTTGGAACATCTGTGTGTCACAATGGGTAAATGAAGGTTGGGTTTTGATTTAATGATGTCCATTTGCCCACAAACATGGGGTGAACAGCCGCGGTGATTGCTCTCTATCCAATAACTATGACAGTGAGACAAACCTGCCCAGCAATTATGACTTTGTTTACATTAAGATAAGACATCACAAAAAGAAAATCTTGAGAAATACTGCACCAAACACCTTAGTTTGATGTAAAATTGCGCAACCTAAACATCCTCGGAAAACGTAATAACAGATTTCTTGAGTTATCTTAGATTCATTCTGGGGATTTTGAAGAAGTGAAATAGGCTCGAGCGTCTACAGTGTCTCATGTGGGACAAACATCATTTACCAAATGCGGAATCGGTCAGGAAACACACCTCCAAGACTGAAATCAAATGAGCAACAGAAAAACACACGTGCCAACTGGCGTGTTCAGTCGGTCACTCTCTAGGGTAAATCCATTCAAATTCTCTCTCCATTTGGTCTGAACGAAACCTTCCATATATACAGTAGTTGCCAATTGTAGAAGTGCACAAGAGATAAAGGTGCTCAAAACGGACCTATTTTGCATATCCCACCATACCATGAGACAAGCATGTCTTCATCACTGGAAAAGAGAAACGGTTGATATTGATTTCATTTAAAAGCTTACAAACAGGGTTGTCAAACTATTTTATAATTTCTGGAGAGAAAACAAATCATGAATTTAGATTTTTTTTCATATTCACATACCGTACCAGTCAGAAGTTTGGACACCTACTCATTGAAGGGTTTTTCTATATTTTTACTGTCATCAAGGCAAAGGGTGGCTACTTTGTTTAACACTTTTTTGGTTACTACATGATTCCATGTGTGTTATTTCATAGTTTTGATTTCTTCACTATTATTCTACAATGTAGAAAATAGTCAAAATAAAGAAAAACCCTGGAATGAGTAGGTGTGTCCAAACTTTCGACTGGCACTGTATGTTGTAGCTTAGACCCTGTTTTACAGCATCTTAGGTTTTTGTGTTGTGCCTGCCATTGGTTGAGACACCACATGCTCTTGAATACAGGGTGGGTGTCATGTTTTGGCTGATAAATGTACTAAAATGGGAATGCAATAAACATTTCAACTTTCAAATGGTACCACCAGACTGGACCATTGACCCTTTGGTCCAGGATCAGATCAGAAACCTTGCCTGGTCCATAACCTTTCCATACAATCCTTTCCCCTATACAAATGGTACCACCAGACTGGACCATTGACCCTTTGGTCCAGGATCAGATCAGAAACCTTGCCTGGTCCATAACCTTTCCATACAATCCTTTCCCCTATACAAATGGTACCACCAGACTGGACCATTGACCCTTTGGTCCAGGATCAGATCAGAAACCTTGCCTGGTCCATAACCTTTCCATAAAATACTTTCCCCTATACAAATGGTACCACCAAGAGATGTTTTAAAATATACTGTCAATCCTCCATAGGAAATCTATTGAAATCATAGAAATATAGATCATAGAATAGACATGACCATTAAAGTTGACATTCAACAATGGGTGGACCGGCGGTCATCTTTGTGTTAGTAATTAGAAGTTACAATTTCAATTCAATTAAAATTTCAATGGTGTACCAGCTAAATTCCTGTTGTCTGAATCGATAGAATTCAAAGAATTGACCTATGATTGAAATGCACCCACACCGTATTCAAAAGCATGAAATGTCTCAACCAATGGAGGGTACAACACAAAAACCTCAGATGATGTGAAATAGCATCTAAGTTACAACATATACAAAGAAAAATAGGAGTTTACGCGTTAAGATATTTTTAAACCTTTAACACTTACCATATTTATAAAAATATATATGTATATTTTTTTAAATAGTTTGGCAACACTGTTTGTAACTGTTTTAATGATATTGAACTCAACCGTTTATCTTTTCCAGTGATGAAGACATGGATGTCTCATGGTTGAGTGAGTGCGAAATGGTTGAAATTGGAGAACTTTTATCTCCTGAATGTTTTGGCATTCAGGTCCAAAAAGTCACTTTGACAACTTCTTCCATTGGCAAACATGTCTGGAAAGTTCTGTTTCAAATCCAAAGAGATGCTGTCAAAAAGGGATTCAATTCAACTGGATTTAATCTCTCTAATGCACTTGCTCAAATACACAGTGCTGTCAGAGATAATAGTCAAGACAACAATGCTATGCCCATCAGAACCCAATGACTGACCAACATTGCAAAATCAAACCAACATGTTTTTGAGGTCTAGCTTTGGCAAGTACTGTCTGTTCAGTGATATTAATGTCCCAGTGTTGCACATGTATTCAAATAAATAAAAACGACTCTAAAAAGGAGTTGGGTGCCACTTGACTTTAATGCTACACAGATGTCCATCTCTCCACGTTGGAGTGTCCCGTGTCCCCTTAACTGGCCCACAGGCAAGGTTGTATCTGACACACACATCAAATCACATTGTATTTGTCACATGCGCCGAATACAACTGGTGTAGACTTTACCGTGAAGTGCAGAGTTTAAAATAGTAACACAGGAGGAAAAAAAATAAATACACAAGAATGTATCTATTTACAGTACCAGATCAATGTGCAGATGTACGAGGTATTTGAGGTAGATACTGTGTATATACATGAATGTAGGGTAAAGTGACTAGGCATCAGGATAGATAAAAAAATTAAGTGTGTAAAAGTGTGGGTGTGTGCGAATGTGTGTCTAATGTGTGTGTGTGCATGTGTTGTGTCGGTATGCATGTGTGTGTTACGTGTGTGTGTGCGTATGTAGTGTATGCGGTTTTGTGTGCGAGTGTTAATGTAGTGTGTGAGAGTGAGTGTGTATATAAACTCAGCAAAAAAAGAAACGTCCTCTCACTGTCAACTGCGTTTATTTCCAGCAAACTTAACACGTGTAAATATTTGTATGAACATAACAAGATTCAACAACAGACATAAACTGAATAACTTCCACAGACATGTGACTAACAGAAATTGAATAATGTGTCCCTGAAAAAGGGGGGGGGGGTCAAAATCAAAAGTAACAGTCAGTATCTGGTGTGGCCACCAGCTGCATTAAGTACTGCAGTGCATCTCTTCCTCATGGACTGCACCAGATTCCACAGTTCTTGCTGTGAGATGTTACCACACTATTCTACCAAGGCACCTGCAAGGATATTTCTGGGGGGAATGGCCCTAGCCCTCACCCTCCAATCCAACAGGTCCCAGACGTGCTCAATGGGATTGAGATCCGGGCTCGTCGCTGGCCATGGCAGAACACTGACATTGTTGTGTTTAAATATTGTCTAGTAAATGTGCGTAGGGTCAGTGTAAGATAGTTAGGTTACCATTAATTTACTATTTAGTCTGGCTATATAGCAGTCTTATGGTTTGGGGGCAAAAGCTGTCAAGGAGCCTGTTAGTCTGAGAGCCGATGCTCCGGTACCATTACCCGGATGGTAGCAGAGTGAACAGCCTATGGGTTGGGTAGCTGTTTAGACACTTGCCAGCTGGTCTGCACATGCTTTGAGAACGCACCCTGTTATTTCGTCAGATCATTAACCTGTTTAAATGTTTTGCTCACATCGGCCACAGAGAGCAAGATTTCACACACACACACTCCTGCCATCCTGGCCTCCACGTTGCTATCCTGCAGGGCCTCCCCTGACTCCCTTCTGGTTCGCCAGAGGGCATGGGCTGGCACCCCCTACAGAGACATTGTCCACAGTTCTGTTTCTATGGCCACACCACTAGAGCTGAAGAAAAAAAAAGAGAGAGATCTACCCATAGGCAAGGATAGAGAGGGAGTGATAAAAAAAGGGGGGATATAGAATTTCACTGTTTGTGTGGCTGTGTATTGGCTTAGGAGAACGCTACGTTCTGAAGTTGAGCCATTAGTGTCTTATTACCGATATTGCACATCTGCGCTATGCAGGGATGACTAACCACAAATATTACTAACTAACTCATGTCTCAGCGCCGGTAAACTGACACTCAGCAGTCTCATACGCCTGCTCTGTGCGACCAGAGCTGTTATGGCTGATGAGTATGACCGTGCAACAGTGTTGCGCTGCGTGGGCAGACCACACGCACACTCAGGCTGCAGCCCTGGCAGCCCTGACACTGTTAAGAGCACAAGGCCACAGACAGCCGAACCGAGACACCGTCTCCATATCAAACACGGCTCGGCTGCACTGTGGGCGAATGGAGGAACACGTTACTATGCTGAATTGAGTTAATTTGCTGGAAATCAAAAAGTGATCGTTTCGTGTCCTATTGCAAGCTCTCTTCCTGTAACCTTTGGTGAGAGGCTTGTTAAAGCTGACACCTGCAATGCTGTGGTGGGGTGTGCACTGTGCTAAATAAGGAGAAGCTAGGAAGATACTGTCACTAATATAAGTCATAAGACATAACAAAATGAAATAGATATCCAGGTGTCTTGTGTTCTCACACAGGAAGAAACACAAATGTCAAGAAGGAAGTTTTGTGATTGGGTACTCTTGGCGTGGTGGTTTCGATAAGGAAGCAAGGCAAGATGGTAGCGGTGCAATATTCAGGATGGGGACTTTTATTTTAAGTGAGAATAGGGAAATAAACAGCATTTTAGTCATTTAGCAAACACTTATCCAGAGAGACCTAAAGTTCATTAATCTTTAAAGAGAAACTCCACCATTTTTTAACCTAATTTGTATTACTCCAGCACAATACCATTGTCTACACATGTGAAAACCTTCGCATTTCTACATTTTGTAGAAAAAAAATATATACATTTAAAAAAGTTCTACCCAATGACATGATGTCGTGGGGAGCAAAAGATACCCTCCCTCTGGCTAGAAACTTGTTGCAGGTTTTGGAAATCCCCGTTTAAATTTTTATTTTATTTCATCCTAACCTGTCATGTCACAGAGAAGCATTTCTTAGGACTTTTCTTCATATCTTTTTAACCACAGATCATAGAAACGCGCCGTTTCACATATGTAGACACTGGTATGGTGCTGGAGATAATGAATACAAGGTTGAAAAGTGGCAGAATTGCCCTTTAAGGTAGCAAGGTGAGACCACATATCATAGCTACTTATTACATTTTTCCTGAATTAAGAGCAAAGTCACTGCTAGAAAGACAAGCGCGAGTGTTGGTTCAAGAAAGGTGTTGTTTTTAAAAAAAAATTATGTATCAACACTAATGTTGCTGACAGTACACACTAATCCGGTTATTTCAGGTTGGTCAACATTGAACAGATAGGATAGAGGTTGTTTTCATCATAGAATTACATTATAGAATCACAATTATAGAATCTCTATGGTTTTCACTACAATAAAGTACAGTCTCTGGACAGAGCTGTTAGTAGTTCCTCTTGAAGATGCAGCTGGAGAGTATGGAGACCAAAAAACCCAGCTGGTATTTGGGAATATCCGGTATCAAGTAATGTGCAACCACGAAGACGGTGGTAAGCTGGAGGATACCAGCCAGGATGAAGAATATCCCAATGACGAACATCACCTTGGCCCTGGACCAGTTACTCTTGACGCAGTTGGCGCACTTGGACCAAAGATGGCCTCAATCAATCCCAGAGATCAAAGGACGGTTGAGATGGAGGTGATCATCATCAGGGCCCATATGACCCCACTGGGAGGGTCCAAAAATAACAACTAAATCGACGGCACAGGACACTAGGGAGACTATCCACCAGAATGATGCCAATCTCACTAGGGGGCACAAGCTGGCCATTATAGTTCCTCCGATCAGGAGCAGGGACGCTGCCCCCCCAGCTGAAGTAGATCAAGCCAGTTTTCATCAAGAACACTTCTCATCCGGGTAGCTATGAGTATACCAGCCAGGATGAAGAATATTCCAGTGATTATTATCAACTTGGCCTTCGATGGTTCCTCTTTGATGCAATTGGTGCACTTGGCTCCGATGATGAAGACCATCACCCCCCAGAACCCCCAAGATGATGGCGATGATGGTCATGGCTAAGGCCGGGGCTGCAGGTCCTGGGGAAGGAGGGAGTCGTAGAACTTACTGTCCCATGAGCAATCAGCTCATCCAAAGGCCCTCCCAGATGACCTGAGGGATGAAGGCAGACACTCTACACATGGGCAAAGCAGAGGCTACTATGGAGATGATGCATCCTATGACTCCCAAGGTGATGCCCACAATCTCCTTCAAAGAGTTACTCAACAAAGAGGTTTCTAGAAAAAGGGGAGATATTCAACTTTTAGAGAAGATTCTATACAGTGCCTTCAGAAAGTATTCACAGCACTTGACTTTTTCCACATTTTGTTGTGTTACAGATTTAAATTAAAATGGATTCAATTGAGATTTTTGTTCACTGGCCTACACACAATACCCCATAATGTCAAAGTGGAATTCTGTTGTAATTTATTTGTATTGTTTTTTTTACACATTAATTCAAAATGAAAACTGAAATGTCTTGGGTATGCTGGTAATCATTAAGAACTGGGGAGTTTTTCAGGATAAAAAAGAAACGGAGCTAATCTAGGCAAAATCCTAGAGGAAAACTTGCTTCAGTCTGCCTTCCACCACACTGGGAGCTGAATTCACCTTTCAGCAGGACAATAACCTAAAACACAAGGCCAAATCTACACTGGAGTTGCTTACCAAGAGTGGCTGAGAGTGGCTGAGTTACAGTTTTGACTTCAATCTACTTGAAAATGTATGGCAAGACCTGAAAATGGTTGTCTAGAAATGATCAACAACCAATTTACCAGTGCTTGAAGAATGTTTAAAAAAAATAATGAGTAAATGTTACACAATCCAGGTGTGGAAAACTCTTAAAAGACTTACCCAGAAAGACTCACAGCTGTAATCGCTGTCAAAAGGTGCTTCTACAAAGTATTGACTCAAGGGTGATGTAAAATGTATGTAAATTAGGTATTTATTGATTTCCTTTCCAATACATTTGCAAAAATGCCTAAAAACATGCTTTCACTGTCATTATGGGGTGAAAAACAATCTATTTAATCCATTCTGAATTCAGGCCGTAACACAACAAAATGTGGAAAAGTCAAGGGGTATGAATCATTTCTGAAGGCACTATAACTCTAGGATCTTCCGTCTTTACAAAGTTCCAGAACAACATCCTCTTCCAAATGCTCTTACCTTCCAATTCTTCTGTAACTGGAGATCGGAGTCTGTCAGAAACCAACTATGTCTGATCGATGCTGTGATCTCACTTAAACATGTTGTCATGGAAACAAGAAACCAAGCCCCTCTCCACCTGCAGTTTGCAATTTGCCGAAATGCGTATCCAGGGTATAATATATGTTTTTAGGCCATAACCTTCTTAATGGAAGGAGTGGAGAGAGGCAGTGAGTCACTCACAGCAACACAGGCGGCCTTGAACACAGAGGAGCAGACTTGGTGACCCAGGTCTGTATCGAGTGGGATGGAAGCTGGCGTAGGTAGGCATGACTCACCACACAAACAAGTAGATACCACCGAGGCCTGGGTAGAGGGGGTGGGGGAGGGAGGGAGGGGGTTGACGATATACTGTTGGCAGATATCACAAGAATTATAAAAAATAACCATTGTACTGTGTATAATGTTGTTGTTTTTTAAACTGGCAAATAAAAAATCTATCAACCATGCATAGTGAATACCAAGTCATACATTTTTATATGCTTTTTTGCACATTTACATGTAGAAGCTGTTCTATGTGGTCCATCAATTTTAAACTTCAAAGCATGGCTTAGTTCTTCCTTTTCAATGTAGGCTCCATGAGTAAAAGCTCACAGACAAGTGTTCACTACAAGAGCCATCCTCCCTGCCAAGGCCCTTGGGGCAGCATGGTCATGAGAGGGAGTGTGGAAGTAATCGTTTTGGACAGGTCCGTTTGTCCCCCAGCAATGCACCCAGGGGACAGTTGTCCGGCACTGTACTGAGACCGGGGCGGCGTCATGAAATGACCGTGCTACCTTGATCTGTTACCCGTAGCAACAGAGTGGAGGTTCTGAGTGTCCGTTACCTCACATTAACAAACGCCCCTCTCCACAGTTGTGACTAGATGGGAGTACAGCTACGGACAGAAGTGACTTTTCGTAGAAGGTTAGGAAAGAATATGAGCTGGCCCTAACCCTTTCCTAACCTTAACCCAATTCTCCTAACCTGCTATGTTAATTCTCCTAACCTGCTGCATAAGTTCTCCTAACCGATGGACTCCCTTGTGTCTTTACTCCAGCCCCCTCCCCGACCATCACCTCTCTAGCCCCTCATACACTGAGCCGTCCTCAGCCACTGTTAGCCTAAACTCGTTCTCTAACTCTTTGCTACAGTCCCTCCAGCCTCAGAGAGGGATAGATAGAGAGAGAAAAGGGTGATGTCAGGCCTGCCCTTTCAGAGTGAGCTCTGATTGGATTGAAGATCTAACCTGTCTCCCACTGCTACAAGGGACAGTGATTATACGCACCAGCTGTGACAGTGCCCTGGCCCAGGGCTTTGATGAGTAACAGAGGCTTGTAACATTTCCTACTACCAGACAGATTTCCACAAGCACTCTGCAAGGGATTAAACTCATATCTCACTGAGAGGCAGGGGGGGGGGGGGGGGAGAGGACATAGAGAGACAGCTATGGGAAAAGAAAGAGGATATTCACTGCATGAGCTGCCAGACAGCACCTAGACTAGAGTAATAATTGATTGGGCATTTCCTTAACACTAGCCTCACAACACAGTAGGAATAGCAGAAATAGCCTCTTAGACTCAAAGACAACGCACCTAAATTACTGTCTGCAGCATCACAAAAATAAACGCGACAACTATTTAGTCAATAGCACAGTTCTTCAGGAGATGTTATCCTACTATACTATCATATTGAAGTTGTGTTGCATTCCAACATAACAACATGAGGTAGCTTAGTTATCAATACTATACGTCACATGATAGACATGCAAAAACTTTCCCAGGTATTAACAGCATTGTAAGCTATGAGGAAAAGAAGACACCGATGTTCCTCATGGCAGGGGAAGCACCCAACAGAAACTACTAAGGTTGACTTCATTATGCTCTATAGGAGGAAGTATCTATTGTTAACTACACAGCAAAGTCAGTAAGTCTGCAGAAATATCCAGCATTCAAAGTTATGACTGATCTGCCTGCTGTAAGTCCTGAAAATGTCTCCTTTACACAGTCTTGGTGTTGTGTTGGTACAACTGTAGCTACCTTACTTCCTGTCTGAGATGAGATAGTGAGTTGAGAGGAAACACAGTCCTCTAAGACCCCTGCATAACACATTAACAACAACGTTTCGCTGTACGATTAGCGCAACTAACGATACCCCTCAGGCCATATGTGGGTCAAATATCGAAATTATTCTCAGAAACCAGTGACACGTTTCTCTATTAGCAATTATGATCGACTTACGTTGTGAGGAAACAAACATCAACCCCATCGGTTGTGTGTGATCTGTGGGTCAAGTAAGCATGTGATGATATTCAAAAGACACGTGTACTGCATCCTGTACGGTGGTCACAGAGACAGTCAAGCTGGGATGTGTCTATAGTCTAATACCCACCAAGACTCACCACGTATTTCTGTTGTGACATAGGCTAATGAGGCTTAGTCAAAGTCCAGACCTAATCCCAATTGAGATGTTGTGGTAGGACTTGAAACGAGCAGTTCATGCTTGAAAACCCACAAATGTCACAGAGTTAAAGCAGTTATGCATGGAAGAGTGGGCTAAAATTCCTCCACAGTGACGTGAGAGACTGATCAACAACCACAGGAAGTGTTTGGTTCGAGTCATTGCAGCTAAAGGTGGCTGTCACATCTGTTCCCGCTCCCCCTCTCTGGCGCTTGAGGGCGCCAGGCTCCCCATCAATACGCACACCTGTCACTATCATTACGCGCACCAGCGCTTCAATGGACTCACCTGGACTCCTTCACTTTGTTGATTGCCCCCTCTATATCTGTCTGTTCCTCAGTTTGTTCCGCGTGTCAGCATTAATGTTGTTTTGTTCCCCCTGTCCAGACGCTGTCCGTGTTTTGTTTCCTGTCTGTCATTTATTATTCACTCCCTGTACTTCCTTCTCGTCTTCCAGTATCTGTCCTCACAGTGGCACAAGCAGTTATTGAGTGTAAGGGGGCAATTACTTTTTCCACACAGGGGCATTGGGTTTTGCATAATTTGGTTTATGAAATCAAATAAATAAGTATCTAATTCTTGTGTTATTTGTTCCCTCATGTTTCCTTTGTGTAATATTAGGTTTAGGTTGAAAATCTGATAACATTCGGTATCAAAAATATGCAAAAGTAGAGAAAATTAGAAAGGTGGCAAATACTTTTTCACAACCCTGTATATTTCCTGGTTCAGTAGGCCTACAAAGACAAACATGACATATTCTAAAGCTTAGGTAAAGATAAGCATGAGGCAAATCTGACACCTAGTGGTAAAATGAAGCCCTTACAGATTTATATTTGTATGGACTATGATAGAAGATGGAGAGGATAGCTAGAGCAGGTTTCTCCAACCTTGTTCCTGTACAGCTACCGTCCAGTAGGCTTTCACTCCAACCAATCTAGTGCAACAGAATCCAATAATTAGCTGGTTGATAAACTGAATTGGGTTAGTTACAACTGGGGCTGGAGCGAAAACGTACAGGAGGGTAGCTCGCCAGGAACAGGGTTGGAGAGCCCCGAGATAGAGGATGCTGGGTCTGTACAATAAAAAGAAAACAGGTGTCTCATACAGAAGCACAAGAGGAATGGGGCCATAAGCAGTGTAAGGAGAGGTCATCTGCTGATACAAAGGCCCCTAAGAGCTGGATGGCCCCAGGGAGATGGCATGAAGTCGTGTTGTAGAGGCCTCTGCTCCTGACTCTGTGGGTCTTTCCTGCTCCACGAAGCACTCTGACCTCCTAAACAGGCAACATTATATTTTTCCCGGCCCGGCCCATTTAGAGTCCTTTGCCAGTCTCCTTTCTATCCTGGCTTTGGCACTGAGCTCTCACAGGCCCAAGTGTTAGTCTCAATTGTAGAGGTAAATAAATAAACATCATGAGGTCTCTAACAAGGAAAACCCTCATTTGATTGTATTACTCATATAAAACCAATCTCTTTACCTTACTAAAAGGATTCATCTGATTGTGTGTCTCATTTTGTAATTACAATGCTTGTTTATCATGTACAGTTGAAGCCGGAAGTTTACATACACTTAGGTTGGAGTCATTAAAACTCGTTCTTCAACCACTCCACAAATTTCTTGTTAAACTATAGTTTTGGCAAGTCGGTTAGGAAATCTACTTTGTGCATGACACAAGGTATTTTTCCAACAATTGTTGACAGACAGATTATTTCACTTATAATTCACTGTATTACAATTCAAGTGGGTCAGAAGTTTACATACACTAAGCTGACTGTGCCTTTAAAAAGCTTGGAAAATTACCGAAAATTATGCCATGGCTTTAGAAGCTTCTGATAGGCTAATTGACATTATTTGAGTCAATTGGAGATGTACCTGTGGATGTATTGCAAGACCTACCTCCAAACGCCTGAAGGTACCACATTCATCTGTACAAACAATAGTAGGGACCACGCAGCAGTCATACTGCTCAAGAAGGAGACGCGTTCTGTCTCCTAGAGATGAACATACTTTGGTGTGAAAAGTGCAAATCTATCTCAGAACAACAGCAAAGGATCTTGTGAAGATGCTGGAGAAAACAGGTACAAAAGTCTCTATATCCACAGTAAAACGAGTCCTATATCGACATAACCGGAAAGGCCACTCAGCAAGGAAGAAGCCACTGCTCCAAAACCGCCATAAAAAAGACAGACTACGGTTTGCAACTGCACATGGGGACAAAGATCGTACTATATGGAGAAATGTCCTCTGGTTTGATGAAACAAAAATAGAACTGTTTGGCCATAATGACCACCGTTGTGTTTGGATGGAAAAGGGGGAGACTTGCAAGCTGAAGAACACCATCCCAACCGTGAAGCACGGGGGTGGCAGCCTCATGTTGTGGGGGTGTTTTGCTGCAGGAGGGACTGATGCACTTCACAAAATAGATAACGTCATGAAGAAGGGAAATTATGTGGATATATTGAAGAAACATCTCAAGACATCAGTCAGGGAGTTAAAGCTTGGTTGCAAATGGGTCTTCCAAATGGACAATGACCCCAAGCATTCTTCCAAAGTTGTGGCAAAATGGCTTAGGAGCAACAAAGTCAAGGTATTGGAGTGGTCAGTTACACCAGCTCTGTCAGGAGGACTGGGCAAAAATTTACCCAACTTATTGTGGGAAGCTTGTGGAAGTCTCCCCGAAACGTTTGACCCAAGTTAAACAATTTAAAGGCAATGCTACTAAATACTAATTGAGTGCATGTAAACTTCTGACCCACTGGGAATATGATGAAAGAAATAAAAGCTGAAATAAATCATTCTAACATTTCACGTTCTTAAAATAAAGTGGTGATCCTAATTGACCTAAGACAGGGAATCTTTACTAGGATTAAGTGTCAGGAATTGTGAAAAACTGAGTTTAAATGTATTTGGATAAGGTGTATGTAAACTTCAACTGTATGTACAGAAACTGTAGTAATGAGCAATACATTTTGATTCATTGTGAGGCCACCCACCATATGATCTGTCTATTTAAAGGTCAGACATGGGACTGCCCTGACTAATATTGCCCTGGGCAGACAGAAAGAGACGAGACATGATTGAAGAGTTGGGGACTGTCTGGTTATCTAACCAGTTATTTCTATCCAATAGGGTTCCATTCTTCCTTCAGGCATTGTATTAGCGCTAACAGAACAATAAATTCAAAACTGTCAGAAATCTGACAAAACATTTGAGAGACATTTCCTTGAAATGTAACTCCATGATTCCCAGAGCGATGACAAGCCATAACGAATCAATAACTTTTAAGTGGTAATTGATTCAGTTCCAAAATAGACTCAATCACAGAGTCAC
The DNA here is from genome assembly GCF_045791955.1 of Oncorhynchus clarkii lewisi. Lineage (NCBI taxonomy): Eukaryota > Metazoa > Chordata > Actinopteri > Salmoniformes > Salmonidae > Oncorhynchus > Oncorhynchus clarkii. Next base: position 56,128,449 of record NC_092152.1, read on the forward strand.
CGCGGGTTTATTTGAGCTAATTTTATCCCCACTCTGCTATCTCTAGGCTCTCTATCTGTCTGGTAGTGTTGGCATGTTGTGTCATACTACGCAGACAGGAAATTAACTGGCTCACTACCAAACCTTCAAGTGAAGGTTACACACACACACACACACACACACACACACACACACACACACACACACACACACACACACACACACACACACACACACACACACACACACACACACACACACACACACACACTTTGGTAATAACACTACTAGATATTGCCATGTTTTTAACTTCCTCATCAACACTGGCTGTTCTGCCTCCTCACTACATCTCACCCCATGATGGTTGGATATGGAGTGGGAAACATCTCCTACGTTAGATACAATACAGGGGGCATCTTTTCCTAAAGCAATCCTTTGACATCACGACTTGGATTTGCATCAACTAACCAGTTAATTAGTAGCAGAACAGGAAGTAAAATAATTACAGGGAACTGCAACTACTGTATATGTTCCTAACGAGGGTGGGGAATGACCTCCTAACTCAATGTAATTAGTGCTCAAAGTGGCTCTAACCACAGACCCATGTCATTACTGACAATGGGCGCAATTTGCTCACCATTTTCGGTTGGGTTTTTAATTAATCTCTATGAATATAGCAATATGATTAAGGGCACTCTTTAACAAAAACAACAAGAAGTGTAAGACTCGAGGCTGTGCTGAGGGTCATTGTTCGGGAAAGCTGTAAAAACGGACAGGCTCACGATGACACATTTTTACCTTTGCGTTGGTACCAAAGGAAATCCTGTCCTGAGAGGACAGGAACCCATGCTGGGTGACCCTGTTCCTGTCAACAGCCCCTGAAACTGGTAGAGGATGGACTTCATACTGAATTACTGATGAGGAAACAAAGTGAAACCCTGAACAGTAGTAGGTTACACAATGCCAACAGCAGTATTGACATGTCTGAATATTTTATGAAATATTTATGGTTTTGTTATCATTAGCAATTGTATTCACCCTCTTATTTTATAGCCCACTATTTAATTGTAATAAACCAGTAACTTGCCCATAAAAGCAACTTGTTAGCAGCTCAACTAACACATTTTCTATGCGAAACCACAATGTTGGGTTACAGTTGATACAGCTGCTGCATGGCTAGAGTGACACATATAATGGCTATGGGCATGCTTTGTCACATCTGTCACATCAATGAGTGAACTAAAGATAAAACTGGCTCTATTTCTGTCAGTCCTCAGATGGGTCCCTCTTTCTCCCCTCAGGCCCCTTGCTGTCTGCAAACCCATCCGCCCTGGCACCTCAACACTGTCATCCAGTGGGACACGCAGCCAGCTCTGGTCCCAATGCTACGAGATGTTGCCAAATAAGCCAGTACACGCCGGAAGGGGACGACTGGGATGGGATCAGCTCTGCGAACACACATCAGGAAGGATAGGGGTTTCCGTATCCCCCAAAACTCTTGGGAAGCACACAATCTATTCCCCCAGTGAATCCTCTCTCTGCCCTTAACATGGGATAGGTGTCCCTATACCGGGACGGTTGAGCTAACGTGTGCTAATGTGATTAGCATGACGTTGTAAGTAACAGCAAACTTTCCAGGACATGTCTTATATGGGCAGAAAGTTTAAATTCTTGTTAATCTAACTGCACTGTCCAATTGACAAAAAATAAATAAATAATCTAATCTAATTTGTCACATGCGCCGGATACAACAGGTATTTCACCTTACAGTGAAATTCTTACTTACAAGCCCTTTTATCACGGCAACTGGTTTGATACATTCACCTCTGAAGGTAAATAATGTACTTACATTCAGTAATCTTGCTCTGATTTGTCATCCAGAGGGTCCCAGAGATAAAAATGTAACACAGTTTTGTTTGATACAATCAATTTCTATATTCAAAATGTAGGAACTGGGTTCTACAGTTTGAAACCCTGCTGTCTGGCTACACACCCACCCCGTCCGGCCATCTAGATGTGTGAAAGTTAGTGTATAAGCTAATGATCCATCATGTATGACATTCCTGGGAGTGTGTAAACTTACAATGTTGTATTACCATATCATTTTTGTATTTTCTCTATAGTTATGTACTTGAAAATGTATTAGTTGACCAATTCGGGCACATTTGGGCAGACTTGATACAATATTGTCCAGTATTGCAATGCTTCACTGGATCAATCTGAAACATTGGCCAAAATCTAAATTTCGCCTAAAATGCAATATTATACTATGGCCTTTCCCTTGCATTTCACAGATTATTTCAATAAATATATTAAAACAAATTGTATTGTCTTTTACAAGATCTAATGTGTTATATTCTCCTACATCAATTTCACATTTCCACTATCTTCAAAGTGTTTCCTTTCAAACGGTATGAAGAATATGCATATCCTTGCTTCAGGTCCTGAGCTACAGGCCGTTAGACTTGAAAAAAAAAACGGTCCGATCCTGAAGAGGTTTTAATACAGGAGAACATCAGCAGTTCAGCTCCCCATAAGCCAATGCACATGATGCTCTGGAGACAGCGTTCCAGGAATATCAGCAAGGTGCAAAAAGTATCGCTGAAGAACGGAAGGACAGAGCCTCAGTGTGTGGTTGGGAGAGTGTTCTGTTGAACAATGGAAAGCATATTGTCAGAAGAGTTCACGTTCCAAAAGTTCCTGTGAGGCCCCGACTAGAGTCAGGGCTACAAAGCTGTGCGACGTTGAGAACAGCTGTCACATGTCTAGGTCTATGCTCCTCTGAAATAGACACTACATGCCCCGTTAAGGCTGCAGTGTGAATCCTGGCTTCAAGTAAATAACATGCATTTTACAAGTGTATTATAAGCAACTACAAGCAAACAGTCATAATTAAATGACAGGAATTGGAGCACAGTTGTGTGGCAGTGACCGGGAGTAGTCGTGACAGGGACAGGCACCTGGTGGGCTGAACGGAGGTGTGAATGAGATACGTGTCCCTGCAGAGAAGGGACCGTCATCTCTGCCGGCTATGGCTTGCTGAGAAGAACAGCGCGGCGTGTGAAAGAGTGGAGGGTCAGGTGACTGTCTGAGGACTTGTGTTGTAACATCGTCATCACGTAGGTAGGTGCTTCCTCTGCATGTTCTTATGATCACTGGCTGCAGTACTGAAGATTCCGAAGGCGGAAAATACTAAGCTAACTTACTTGGCTAACAGTTATACAGTATTGTGTGAAACTGGAAGCTGGATATCAATGAGATACCGGTTATCCGTACAGTCCACATCAATTATCACAGAGTCCCTATTGTTTCCTTGTTGGCCCACTCCGAACAATAGTGCCAGGGGTTGACAGACTTACTGCTGTTCTTGCTCAGAGCCTGTTCACAGACGGGACAATTGATGACGATAACAATTATCACTGTTGAGCAAAAAAAAAAAAAAAACACTGAAAATGTATTTGTTGTATGCTTAACATGGCTTGAAATTTGTTGACCCCTAAGATCAATTGGTTTAGCATAGATTCAAGATTGTGCAAGTAATACAGTATAATCTATAGAGTAGCGCAACATGGCTCTCTCTAGCCAAACAGGTTTATCAGTCTAATCTGTTGGAGGAGACTTCAGCCCTGGTTTAAAGGACATGTTGATGTATTGGCTAGTGGCCAAGCCTACTGCACTCACTGTGTGAGCAGTATGCATTCATGGTATATACTGTACTTAAAAAGTGGAATAACGGCAAATTTCTCAAATGTGTCCATGTGCCTAAACCCCTCTGACTAGTTTTTGAACTGTCTGTCAAAGTGCGCACCTCTCTCACTCAGGGAGAGCGAGGTAGACCTAGAGCAGGAGCTACATCGCAGGGTGATACAGCCCCCGCCGCTCACTGCAGCGCTAGATAGAATTTGGTGGAATAACGCAAATCGCCGACACACATAAACGCTCTGTCGCAGCGAAACGACTAAATACGATTGTGATAATATGGCACAAATATTTTATGTGACACATTTGGGTGGCTGGGTTCATCCTTTATCCTTTTCTGAGACCTCTGCTAAGCAAGGAGGAATGGAGCCGACCTAATCCCGGCCCTCCCCCTTTCACCTTGCAACCCCATTGGAACTCATTTCACCTGCCAATGAACATTGTCCATCTTCTCTCTCTGACTGTAGGCTTCATCCCTCATTGCATGGTGTGATCATCACACCAAAATACATCTACTAAAATGAGAGGGAAAGACTAGTGAGAGTGCAACATTAACGTCCACTTCCTAGAATGACACATATGGTCCATAAGGCTAATTTATATAACGCACGTTTCGTTAGATTGTAACTTTCCAACAGTAGCCAGTTGACAGCGAACATATCCTTGTAAATTCATTTCTGTTGCAGATATAATAGATAGATGCCTTCATCAGTACCTCGGCTATCGAAATGCGATGTATGCTCACTGTCCAAGTTTTCATTGGGCTAGATCAAATATGCTATTACTACATGTATTATTAGCTTACATTTATATATTTTTTAAACTGGCAGAAAATAATGACAAATCATTTTCAAAATGATGCAGAGGATTTTGTTTGCAAGCCAGGGCCAAATCGCATTCCTCGAGCGAGCAAGAGAATGTGATAATGTTGGCACATTTGATCAAACGGAAAAGTCTTCTTATAGCCTGTTTGTATGAAATACTCTTGCATCAAATACCCTACTCTTCGTACGTGATGAATGATGACCAATGCAATCATCAGCTGCAGTGTCGCTCATTGGACTACCCCAGATCATGGAAAAGGCTATGTGAAAGTTTATAAAGACAAAAGGCAGACAGACACATGGAATTATTTGATTTGGGATGGATGGTTGACATGACAAAGGCAGGCTGATATTCTTATCTAAAATGTGTTGTGAATGTGTGTGTTTCGGGCACGGGACTTGAGCCTGGATGGACTCGCGCAATATATTCCAAAATTCTTAACAAAATACACCAACAACATCGTTTAGTAGATAAAGGTTGTGAGGATAGTGTTTCTGATCAGATCGACAATTATCTTCTAATGTATTCGTTTGGCTACGTTACCATCTTTAGAGCACAGCCTTTTCTGTTTGGTTTCAAGAGCATCGGAAGAGAGAAATTAAATAGGCTACTAGCGAGGTCTGATGATGCTTCTGACTATATTGGAAAAGGCATGTTGTGAAATGCTAAATATGATGCAGGCTATTTTGAAAGCTGCCAGTGTGTCTGTTTTTGCATGAGATGGTTGCTGTTTCCTCCTTGCTTGGCAGAGATCTCAGAAAATGTACAAAATGTGACCCAAATTTATCACATACAAACATATGCCATCTCTCACAATTGATCGGATTTCCCGAATTTAGTATCTTCGTTGTGACAGAACGTTTATATTTGTCATAGATTTGCTTTATTCCACAAAGTTATATCTAGAGCTGCAGTGAGTGGGAGGCTGTATAACCATGTGATGTAGCTCTCGCTCAAGGTCTACCTCGCTCTCCCTGAGTGAGAGAGGTGCGCACTTTGACAGACAGTCCAACAACGAGGGGTTTGGGAACATAGACAAATTGTCAAAATTTGCTGCTATTCCCCTTTAAGACAGGTACAGTATTAGTGATGGGGTGGTTATTTGAGCATAAAACATCAATCCCCCCCCCCTTCCCCCCAAGCAACTTTGAAATATTGTGTTGTGAATGCATAATGAAAGGATACTGACGCAGACCCTTTGAAGGAAATGCAACACGCGCACACACACCTTGTGACAATGACATGACATGCTCATTAAAACACACACTCCCACAGTGAGGTGTCCTGCAGTTCTCAGGTCAGTATGCTCCAAGAGCCCCCTGCTTACTGCTAAAGGAGCGCCGAGGTACTGGAACAGCAGATGCATCCCTTCCTCCCCCCCATCCCCTTCACCTCTCACCCACCTCCAGCCATCCGCAGATGCCTGAGGATTTGAGCTGCGGATTAATACTGTGAAAGGGATTGTAAACAACAACAGGACTCCTATACAGTCACCGTAGTGTTACTTCAGCACTAGAACATAAAACTCATCTTTGGCCAGTAATCCCTGTGATCACCAACTCTGGCCCATCCAATTTGAAAATCCTGCGTAATAGCATACAGTAGGATATATTTTTTAGGAAAGAACACTTATGTTGCTAATGTATTGTCACAGAGGCCCATTCAGGTAAAAAAAAAATGAAGCCTCCAACCAAATATAAAAACAAGACACTAAGTACATTTCCAGTCCATCCTTTATTTTTAATACTGGTTTAGGTTTTAAAGCTCGGGCCATTTATAGGCTATTTTTAACCCTCTTACCTATTACGCAACACAACACATATCCCTTATCTTGAAGATTTACAACAGGACAGGCAGGCAAACAGGGGCGAGACAATACAAAGATGGACCATGCCCGCTTTACGAGACAGGAAACATCTTTCTGAATGACATTGTTACTAGCTCTTTTAGCTTACATTTCAAAAGCAGAAGGTAGGTCTTTTCAAAATAGATGTCTTTTTCCATTTCAGTTTCCACAACTGATGACACTGAGTTGAAAATATAGATTCTTTCAAATGTTATTCAGATAACAGAAGCATAATACAATTGTCTCCTTTCAGAGCCTGGAATAGATTTAGAAACTAATACCATTATCAAAATATGAAATATTTAACATGTGTTCCCTAAATATAAGTTATGACACTATTTTTACATTGATAAGAAGCTCAACGGGAACATCAAACACAAGTTCAGAATTTGACCCACAGTAAAAATAAAATACTTATTTAGTATTGCTTAATAGCACTATCTTTTTATTTTACGATTACTGAACAACCTCTATAAACCTGACACAGACTACTTTGTATCCAGTCTTTCTGTGTCTCACCTCGCCATTGTGCCAACCAAGGTGCTGATGCACCCTGTATGTGCTGGCTTTACGCTGACACTACCAGGATTGGACCTGATCCAGGGGGAATGGAGGTGTCATCATCAATGTGTTAGATGGAGAGGAAGGAGGGTTTCTAGCATTAATATCCTGTGAATCCCTGGGAGAAGTCACCTTAGAGTGCAGCCAGATAGATTGGGCCCCTGGGCTGGGCGGGAGGGAGGGAGGATTGGTGTGAATGGCTGTACCCTGGGCTGTTTTTAGCAGAACAGATGGCCTTGAGGTTTCACTGAGAGGGCACAAATAATTAGGACAGAAATTAAATGAGGCCAAGGTTGTTTCTGGTAGCCTGGTTAAACCCGATTGAACACTACTCTCACCATTGTACATGGTTGAGGCCAGCATTCAGTCTGGTTTTAGCCAGCCTAGGAATCTGTTTGAAGCTAAATCAGTTTACCAGGAATGGATACTAGCTATCTTACTGTACACCAATCTGAATCTGAGCTCTCCAGTAATGTCAAGGCTACGAACGAATAGCAGATGAGTCAAGCCAGCACTAAGTGACAACTTAAATGACATCCACTGCAGACTGTGTCAAGCTAATGCTCTGGTCGTCACTGTTGTGGAGACTGTTAAAATGACAGCCTATCAGTCACTGGGCATATTTCTGACTTCCTTTGAATTGAAGAAAAAAAAGAAAATAAAAATGTTGCAAGTGTAAACATTCTCACTATATATCATAACTGTATGTCCTGGCTTGTAGAAGGTGCCGAAATGGTCGATCCCTAAAAACTTGTTCATCAGATTTAACCCTCAAGCCGTTGTCTTAAGTGTCACCACAGGAATTGTTTTAAACCCCAATGTATTTCTCAGGGACGTACAAGTGAAAGACAGGCAGAGTTAACGGCAAAATGAGATGCCCGCAGGTGTAGAGTTCCATGACCTACATAAATCCCTCAAGGAAGGCTATTCCTTCCTGGTTTATTTTTCCCTGATAGGTTGACCTTAAACAAAATGTCAGAACAGTTTAGTTCAGGTTGAATAAGGTCAAATCAATTGGTGAAGGAGTTCTTGAAAACCATGTAAAATGTTCTACTCCTTATATCATCCTCTGACTCATCACTATATTGTGTCCAGGCCGTTACATTGCAGAACCAAGGAAACACAGCACTGAGAGCTCATCCAGTAACATAGGACCTCTCCGGTTAGTGAAACATCAAGCCAGCATCAAGCTACTCTTACACAAAACTAAGACTGATTTACACATGGCTGGAATGCTGTTTCAGCCAATCAGCATACAGGATCCAAACTACCTGTTTTGTGAAAAAATGTAAGACCCACAGAATGTAGAGATAATGTATCTCATATAAATATATATATTTTTTAAAGGGTAAGAGTGTCTGCTAAATGACTAAAATGTCAAAAGTACAGTACCCTACTGTGATTACTTTCAATTAAAATTGTCAAAAATAAACAAAAGTATTGTCTTTGCAAAGAGCAATTTCTCAAGCAAGAATTTTGCGAGGACTGTCTGAGAGTGGTCTGGGTAGGGAGGCCATAACAAAACAATTAGCCGTTATTGGCAGCCAGCTTTGGAACTTAAAAAAAAGAAAATAAATTTGAGTCATTTAGCAGACGCCCCTGCCCAGAGAGACTTACAGGAGCAATTAGGGTTAAGCGCCTTGCTCAAGGGCACATGGACACTTTTTTCACTTAGTCGGTTCTAGGATTCAAACCAGTGACTTTTCAGTTACGGGCCCAACGCTCTTAACTGCTACGCTACCTGCCGTGGTCTATTAACAAATGTATCGTCTGGTGCTGTGACGAGGCAGGCCAAAACTCAATTAAACCAAAGCAGGCTGAAATTTAAGGCGGCCTTTTCAAACAGCTCGTACACTAAAAGGCATTATCTTAATTTTCACAATTTCACAGTATTATTTGTGGAAATGTATATAAAACACAGAAAAATATAGTTTTGACTGCAATGGGCCTTTAAAAGCTCAGCAGAACCTCACAAATGCTGTCCATCAGGCCTGAATCCAGTCAGATGAATGATTGACCAGGGTAAGGCAGTTCAAAGGTCTTTGTGTCAAGGCGTGGTGCTAGTTGTAGTACTCTAATGAGGTAGCTGAGGACTTTCCAATCCCAATATAAGACTGTGGTTAAATGTTAGTGGTGGGTGGTCACAATACACTATGCATAGGTTTAATTGAAAACAAATACATTCCCAGAAGAGGTCTCTTGGCTAAGCACAGGCCATATGTGTGAGTGTTTATGGTGTTTCAGTTCCAGTATCTGTGTTTGTCTGTCGGCTACGGTTTGATGGCTTATGATGTACCTCAACCGTATGAGAGTGCCTCTCTAGTTTCCATTTAGCCTACTTTATCCCTAATGTACATCCCGGGAACACAGTCAATACAGCAGTTTTGCAGGCATTAACTGTCATACACTAGCACTATAGAAGTTGCTAGCGGAGATTTGAAAATACTTCCTGGAGTCAATAATAATCGCCAAGAAGGCTTTATAATCGGTCAAAGAATTGAAATATGAAGCTAGTGCTGAACTTAAGATGCTGGTTATTTGGGGTCTTCCCAAAGTCGTAAAACTAATCACTATACTGGTTTCTAAACAGGGTCTGTTGTTTTGAAACGTACGGAAAGAAGGCAGATGGAGACTCGGCTTGGCTACGGTAAGACGAGCTTGAGTAGAGAGAGAGGAAATAAGGAGGAGGGCCGGCGTCACGGAGAGAGATGTCTGTGCCCCCGTCCCTCAGAGAGAGCAGATGCAAGTCTGGCAGATGGGCTGAGACCCTTCGCATATGTTAGGAGGACACCGCTCCTAGCGTTCCCGGTCTCATCTTTGGCTGCTAAAAATCAGCTTCTGCTCCTCTTTCCCTTTCTATTTGTATCTCGGGACACGTCACCACCCTCTGTCAGGCAGGGCGAATGTGACCTCATTTTCTTGTATAGAGTTACTACTAGTTGCTGGTGGTGGTTGTTGTGCAGAATTTTACTAGGCCCAAATGCACAATAAGGATTGGTACGGAGAGTATTTTGGTTCAAGACAGTCAAGTGTTGTACAAGTACAGCACAAGTGTTTTGGGGCCTTTGGCCAATAAAGAGAGACACTCAGATCATCCTGATCTTGCTTTTAAAAATGCTGAGACTCCTCGTTGACCTCAACGCCCTCAAACTCTCTGGAGTCTTCTGGACGGTTGGCCTCCTGATTGGGATCACAGATCACTCCATTTAAATCAGTAGCTAATTAAAACAAGAGCTCACACTGTATATAGGCCACCATATGTTGTACTGTTGGGCACCATCAAGGGCCATGGGTCTGGAACAATCCCAGAAACAAACTTCACGGATGAACTTTTAAAATGGTTTTATAACATTGCTTCAAATGCATTTGTATGGGGCTGTAAATGCGTCACAGTGTGATATTTGAAGGTAAAAAACTTTATAGCAAAAAATAAAAAATAGCAGTAGGCACCAGCCTGACAGCCTTGTGCCAATCTCAACAGGGCAAAGGGAGCAGTAAGTGACTGACTCCGTGAACTGATCTCTGGGTCGACCGCAGGCAGATCACGTTCCCTGCGGCCACTGAAAACCATCAAAACAAAAAGGCTCTACAATGCCTCTTTCCTGGAGAGTGATGAATGCACTATTTTGACCATACAGACATATTACAACACAATGATTATTGATTCAATAATACAGTGCATTCCTGAAAGTATTCAGATCCCTTCCATTTTTCCACATTTTGTTACATTACAGCCTTTAATTTTTTAAAATTTTAATTCCTCATCAATCGACACACAATAAATACCCCATAATGACAAAGCGAAAACTGATTTTTATATTTGTTTTGCTAATTTATTACAAATAAAAAACAGAAATATCTTATTTACATAAGTATTCAGACCCTTTGCTATGAGACTCGAAATTGAGCTCAGGTGCATCCTGTTTCCATTGATCATCCTTAAGATGTTTCTTGATTGGAGTCCAACTGTGTTAAATTCAATTGGTTGCACATGATTTGGAAAGGCACACACCTGTCTATGTAAAGGTCCCACAGTAGACAGAGCATGTCAGAGCAAAAACCAAGCAATGAGGTCGAAGGAATTGTCCGAAGAGCTCCGCGACAGAATTGTGTCAAGGCACAGATCTGGGGAAGGGTACCAACACATTTCTGCAGCATTGAAGGTCCCCAAGAACACAGTGGAACTCCATCATTCTTAAATGGAAGAAGTTTGGAACCACAAGACTCTTCCTAGAGCTGGCCGCCCGCCAAACTGAACAATCTGGGGAGAGGGGACATGGTCAGGGAGGTGACCAAGAACCCGATGGTCACTCTGACAGAGCTCCAGAATGCCTCTGTGGAGATGGGAGAACCTTGCAAAAGGACAACCATATCTGCAGCACTCCACCAATGAGACAATACGGGGTATGAATACTTTGAGAATGCACTGTCCATATATGGGTATCCCTGGTGTTCCAACTGACAAGAAAAAAAAAACCCTGAAACAGGCAGAGTAACATATAGACTCTCCTTGTGTTGTGGTGTTGCTCCCCTGTGAGCAAACTCTGGCTCTGGTCCAGTGTCTCTTCGGTTACCAGGGAAATGGGTGTTGAGGTACTCATGGGATCCTTAAAGCCTGTTTACCTATAGATTCTGGGTCAACACACCTTGCGATTGATTTTCTCTGCTAGAGGTGTCAGGCAATCAGTGGCATTCTCGGTTAATTTATTATAGCCAAAGGCTAAGGGAAAGTATTAGACAGATCTTTGCTTAGCCAATGTGGATGGTGGATGAATTCAAATTAGGTAGCAATTTCTACATATTCCACAAGGCAAGTGTTTTATAATAAAAAACATCCCATCATCAAGCCATGAAAGCTAACCACTCTCATAGCTAATAGTGACGGGGGGGGGGATCGATAGTTACATATGTCCTCATTATTTTTGGACGATATTACACTGAACAAAATATAAACAGCAATATGCAATAATTTCAAAGATTTTACTGAGTTACAGTTCATTTAAGGAAATAAGTCATTTGAAATGAATTCATTAGGATCTAATCTTTGGATTTCACATGACTGGGGATACAGATGTGCATCTGTTGGTCACGGATACCTTTAAAAAAGGGTAGGGGCGTGGATCAGAAACCAGTCAGTATCTGGTGTGACCCCATTTGCCTCATGCAGTGCGACATCTCCTTCGCATAGAGTTGATCCGGCTGTTGATTGTGGCCTGTGGAATATTGTCCCACTTCTCTTCAATGGCTGTGCGAAGTTGCTGGATATCAGCGGGAACTGGAACACGCTGTTGTACACATCGATCCAGATCATCCCAATATGCTCAAAGGGTGACACGTCTGGTGAGTATTCAGGCCATGGAATAACGGACATTTTCAGCTTCTAGGAACTGTGTAGAGATCCTTGCGACATGGGGCCATATATTATCATGCTGAAACATGAGGTGATGGCGGCGGATGAATGGCACAACCATGGGCCTCAGGATCTCATGTTGTCATGTTGTCTTTGTGCAATCGATAAAATGTAATTGTGTTTGTTGTTTGTAGCTAATGCCTGCCTCCATGTGCTCCCGAGTGGCGCAGCGGTCTAAGGCACTGCATCTCACTGCATGAGGCGTCACTACAGTCCCTGGTTCGAATCCAGGCTGTATCACATCCGGCCGTGATTGGGAGTCCTATAGGGCGGTGCACAATTGGCCCAGCGTCGTCCGGGTTCGGCCGGTGTAGGCCGCCATTGTAAATAAGCATTTGTTCTTAACTGACTTGCCTAGTTAAATAAAAGGTGAAATAAAAAATACCATCACTCCACCACCACCATGGGGCATTCTGTTCACTGTTGGCATCAGCAAACTCCTCGCCCACATGACACCATACATGTTGTCTGTCAGACACCTGGTACAAACCGGGATTCATCCATGAAGAGCACACTTCACCAGCGTGCCAGTGGCCATCGAAGGTGTGCCTTTGCCCACTGAAGTCGGTTACGGCGCCAAATTGCAGTCAGGTCAAGACCCTGGTGAGGACGATGAGCTTCCCTGAGACATTCTTCAATTGTGGAAACCCACAAATCAGCTGTCCAGGTGGCTGTTCTCATACAATCCCGCAGGCTGAGAAGCCGGATGGGGATGCCCTGGGCTGGCGTGGTTACACTTGGTCTTCGGTTGTGAGGCCGGTTGGATGTGCTGCCAAATTCTCTAAAATTACGAAGAGAAATGTACATTTAATTCTCTGCCAACACCTCTCGTGGACATCCCTTCAGTCAGCATGCCAATTGCACGCTCCCTCAAAACTCGAGACATCTGTGGGATTGTGTTGTGTGACAAAACTACACATTTTAGACTAGCCTTTTATTGTCCACAAGATGGAGAATTCCTCAATAACAGAGATGTAAACAAATTTGTGAACAAAATTAGAGAGAAATAAGCATTTTATGCATATGGAACATTTCTGGGATCCTTTACTTCAGCTCATGAACACTTTACATATTGCGTTTATATTTTTTGTTCAATGCATATAGATATCGGACTCCAAATGCTTTTACTTTCATTTCCATGACCGATCAAAACATACCATGCTCTCTCTCTCGTCTCTCTGCAGCAGACATACGGCGATCAATCAAGTTTGTAACATTAAAATCGCAATAGAATTGCAGTATCCAATCGCAACACATATAGAATCGTGAGAATCACAATACATATCATATCGGCACCGAAGTATCGTGAGAATAGCATACCGTGAGGTCCCTGGCAATTCCCAGCCCTAATAGCTAATCCTTATTAACCCAACGCATCACTAGAAAGACCCTCGAAGACCCTGCTTAAGGACTCCTTCAGTGTAATTGGATGAAGTCAATCTCTTTATTGCGTAACCCACTGACACACAAATTCACTATGAGCATTGTCCTCACGGCACGTGTCTCGATACGACAGCTGACAACAGGGTCAGAACTACATCCTGTCGGCAGGAAGACGGGTTAAAACCTGATAAGCCCTTTACGACCTGACGGCAAATCAATTACGCCGATTTCAAAAAACGGCCTGCTTGACACATTCAAACGGCTGCTAAGCTCTCCAGAGACCGTTCCCGCGAAAACACACGGGGTCACCCCTGAAGTCCATCGAAGCCCGTCTCCACACTACGCGGTGACATCAGCGGTGTTAATGAGCTACTTGAAGTGTGTTCCTTGTCAGAGGATGTTCATTTTTAAAAGATAAATGGATGCGTGTTTAGAATGTCCAGACAACATGCAATTCAAATAGCAAGCAAGAGGAAGTAAGACACATGTGACTACCCTCCTCCCTCCCCAATAGAGTCAACGCGTCTCTAATCGTGGATCGGATTAGATCATTATTTGATCTATTGTGAATCCCATGAAAGCATACCACAGGACCATTTGCCACAATGATTGCTCGACTTTTCTGGCTATTTCCCACCAGGCTAAGACTTAAGTATGTCAGCTTTTGTAAGAAGACTGAACTGGAGATCATGTGGGCTATAGTTATAGTCTTTAAAAAAAAAAAATCCTTCTCAACTCCTCCTTTCCTTCATTCCCTATTTCTACATCCTTGTGACCTGGAAACCCATATCAACAAATGTCAGTACGGTTTAAACAAAGGGAAGAAGTGTGTTCCCACTCTGTTCTCACTCGCCTGCTTCCACAAACCATATGGACACAGTCCTGTAACACATCATCAATGACTCCTTATCAGAGGCCCGAAGCGGAACTAAAATAGCCTCATAACATTTTCTTCTATTCCTAATGTCTTTTTGTCTCTTCCCCTCCTCTCTCTCCTTTCCATTATCCTTCCTTCTGAGGGTCGGGGCCTCTCTCTATAGCAAAGCGGCAAACCATGGGTTGGGAATTGTAAAGGGTGAAAGGTTGTTAAAAAGGTCCTGGACTTGTGACCCTAACCCAGGCAGCCAGGTTCTGATGGTCCCCAAATGAATGAATGACCTCGGTTCAGTTCGATTACAGTAGACACATGAGCTACTGATGTTGCACTTCCTGTTGCTTCAGAAAGGACAAATAAATAATTGTGTTTTTGACACCATAGCACCTTGTTAGAAATCAATGGGCCTTGGAGTCTGTCGACGTCAAGTTGAAATTTCTCCATGAGAGGAGAGGGAGAATTGGGGGGGGGCATGAATGACTAAGAGGTCTGATCCAGGTAGCCCCCACCAGCTCTAGCTCATTAAAATTCCACTGAGTTAAAAAGGCGGGAGACCCCCGACAAAATGCCCTCCGTTTTGCGCCATCACAGCCAACCGGGAGCATGTGTTTTACTCAGGGCCACAGAGATAAACACACTTAAACAACAGGAAAGCAAACAAACACAGCCAGAGAGAGAGAGAGAGAGAGAGAGAAGGATAAACACAGAAAGAGAAAGACTCAAATGGAATTCCTACTCATTGTTGCGCTCAGCAATGGTATCTCGCAAAGGTAGAGCACAAGAAAATGTTTTACAGCACTCTGATCAGGACGAAGGTCATTAGTGGTCAGAACATTGCTTTGCACGCTGCATGCAAGCAAAGACGTACTCCGAAACGACTGAATATGTCCATATTTGGTTATATCAAAGCACTAAACTGGACTCTTAAATAGAGTCTTGCATTTGATTACCTAAATTAACTAGGATAGTATGTAATTAGCTCATTAGCTAATGTGCCATGACGCCGGGAGTACCGCAGGTGCTCTCAGCAGCGGGGAGGCATGTCACGTGTCTCGTTTGAATGACATCACTGCCGGGCACATCTTGTGTCAGTGCTGACTTCACTTCCGACACGGACCTTAAATCCGTCAGGACAGCGTGGCTGACATGACCGTTATCTCAGCCCTCAAACCCTATCTCTACACAAAGGCTCTTCTTGGATTAGCATCCACCAGCAACACATCATCAAGGACTCCTCTGTTCATTCGCAAGCAAACAGTGATACAGTGTCACGCTGTTCCTTCTTGTCGTTTCTCATTATTTCATTTGCATCAAAGAAAATATTGTGTGAACTAACTATGAGCGCTAAGATGAACTCAGCGGCGACTCGGTTGGCGAGGACGGTGCTGTGGTAAGTGCCATTGTGACTGATTGATCTGAGTCACATCTCCCTGTGTAATCACCAGCCAACAGTCTGTGGACCCCAGGTCTCAGCGGAACAACACACACACACACACATCTAAACTCCATCACACGGGTCTCAGCGCCCTGGCTCAGATTAGCCCAAACGTCATCTCTGGAAAGCCTTCATCTTTTCATCTTGTGTTTTGTGCTTTGAAGGGTTTCAGGGAAGGCAGGAGGGAAACAGAGCAGCTAATTAGGTTTAAAAATAACCTCTCGGGGAGAGAGACATGTAACATTCTCGTCCTGTTCTGCTCGGAGGGTGCAAGGCTTCGAAGTCTCACTGGCCGTAGCCACCTGTGGGTTACAAGCCGAAAAGATAATTGCCAGGTTTGCTCTATCTCCGCGCTATTAGGGGAACTAATTCGGAAGGACAGCGGACAGCATACCTGAGCTAGATGTGCATGACTGTAGGGGGAATTCTGGGATTTGACATTGGCGTGGTCTCTCGGTGTGTCATGACCATGGGGACACACTGTGACACCACTGTGTGACCGTTATGTTGCTATGATGAGAATGAGTCTTACGCCCTCTCAGAGAGCAGAAGAGATGATCAGAGTTTCCTAATCAAGCCTCGACTCTTCCACTGGCCATGGAAACACTCACTCACTCTAACTAAATCAATCCTTGACTGTTAATCTCAGCAGTCTTTACCTCCTACATGTCCTCACTCCTTCGAAGCTAGTTCGGGCAAAGTGCATCCCGTGCTGTAGCCTACCCAGGCAGTGTTTCGCCGACTAGCAATACTGCATAATGAAACACGAGTGCTTCATTTATGCCATGGTGTTACGTTGCAACACTCAGCGACAGGTTATGCAAGGGTTGGAAACAACAAACTAGTCTTTGATTCGTGTGTGGACCGTACATCAAGGTCAGACCAAAAGCAGACCAGGCTGTACTGTATAGAGAGAGGCTCTGTTCTAAAGACATAGATCAATCCCCCATACAGTAACCACTACATACATTACATACATACATACATACATAACATACAATACACACCATACACACCATACATACCTAACGCAGATACCTGTACTACAGCTGCCCGAGAGGGACAACTGCATGGAAACTAACCCACTCACACACAGCCCAGTCATTATTGGCATGTGCTAGAAACTCACACCTGTTGGTGCTGCTACTAAGTAAGCATCCAGGAATCAAAAATCGTCCACTGAACATTTACAGGCTCCACAGCATTGTGATCAACGCACTTCAGTGGCTTAGTGAGACGTTGGTCTGTGTCTTACCTCCTGCCGAACAGTTTGAGGCCAGTGAAGGGTTTGCTTGGCCTTCGGTCCGCGTCCGGGTGCTCCTCGTCAGGTAAGAGGGCGGAGGGCAGGTCTGAGTTGGAAGAGGAGGCGGAGGTGGCCGTGACGGCATTCTGTCCATCCCACAGGGAGCCCGGGTTTGAGTCGGACCCAGTCAGGCCAGGCCCTGCCCCCTGGTCACACGGTGGCTCCATGGCAGTCTCTCCGTCAGCCACTAACGCAGGTCCACTCCAGAGTAGGGGCTCAAAGTGCTCCAGGAGTCACAACGTCCTCATGGCCGTAGCCGCAGCAAAAATGGCAACAACAGTAATTCTCTACCGGGCTTACCTCAGTCACTCCCACCTTCCTTAGACCAAACAAGATAACAGAGAAGAGAAAAGTCAGAGAGAGATGCTCAGGCTCCCAGGTCCTGATTAGCCTCCATGTGGAGTAAGCGTCCCATTCTGCCGGAGAGAGAGGTAATCCTTTGAGCCATGTCCTGTATTATTCTTTGTCTCTCCCCTCTGTTGCTCCCCTTCTCTTTCCCTCAAGTTCCAACAGCACACTTCCACCAGCACACGTCCTGCTGCAGATTTCAATCCCGGAGTCCTTGATCCATTGGCTTCAAGCAGAGGTTGCTTCTTAGGATGTGTTGTTTCCTTCATTCCTTTTTTCTCCCCTCTCCTCTGCTCCTTCTCTCACTTCACACCCCCCCTCCTTTGAGAACCTCTGTCTTCCGTTTCCCTGATCCTCTGCTGTCCGTACTGCTCTCCCTGCTGCTCACGCTCAATTATGCACTCACACAGCTCCCTCTCTCAGGACTGCAACAGTCCAGGAAGTGTCAAATCCAGAAGAGGCACTCATAGGACCCCAAGATTAGGTGCCTATTCAGCTGCCTGCTTGTTTTTCCTGTCTTTCAGTGTGTAGCTTGTACTCTCCACTCGCTGCTCTCTCTCTTTCTCCTCCTCTCCCCTCCGCTGGTGGTTCATTAGAAATACATGAGAGACAGGGAGAAGGAGGGGGAGAAGAAGGAAAGCCCAGAACACTCCACCATAAGCCCTGTGTGGTGTGGGAGTACGACAAACTCCCTGTGACTGCTTGCCTGTCAGTGTGGAAGTGTGAGTATTGTGCTAGACACTTCCCACTGACACAGCCAGCCTGCATGTTCTCGCTCAGTCGCCAAGTTGCTCCGCCTCACTCACAAAAATATCAGAGACAGACAGATGTGGAGAGATGCTAGATGGACGGGGAGCGTGTGTGTGTGTGTGTGTGTGTGTGTGTGTGTGTGTGTGATGTCTATGTTCCATTTGTTGATCCAGTCGATTGCTCACTTTTTCTCTGTGTGGATAAGAGTTTCCAGCTTTGTCACCAAGAACTGCAGCATGTTCAGTTGCCAGCCTACTCAAACATTACATAAAGACGGATAGAAAGCCCACGCCATCCACTTGGTATGGCTTAAAACGCACACTATAGAGTGCAATGCGTCAACACTGCTGGGTTCAGCTGTTCCTTCATCCAGGCCCCCGAGTCAGCGGATAACGGTTATAGCACAAACTTTACTCTGTCTAATTAGAAAATGTCAACCGTGGCGTCTATGAAGTAACAGCCTCAGCTGGGGAGTCCTTTCTATCCCCCCCCCCGACACATTTATTGTCTTATCTTTATCTCATCTATGGTCAAAAAGTAATACAGACTCTCTCTCTCTCTCGCTCTTTGTCTTACACACAAATAGTGATTTTCCGCCTCTATTACATTAGCATCAGATTGAGATAACCGGAGGAAAGTGTCCACCCACCATCATGTATGGATATGAGTCACCTAAATGATCAGGCGAAGGAGACCCTGGACTGACGCCATCAGAGGATCCCTAAAACAGGCTCCTCGGTGTCTTCTGGGCAGAAAATAGGACGGCCCCAGCCCTGTTCATTCGTTTAGTTGTCCTCAAAATGGGAATATCTTTCAAATAAACCATGTTAGAAACAGGGTTTTCAGCAGATCCACACCAAATGCCACGTCACAAACCAGTTAGCTCCTCGTCCTGCTCCCCTTTCTAATCAAGCGAATCAATCACCAGGTTTTTAGAGCGCCCTCTGCATCAATAATGCATCAGGCCACGAGGAGGAAGAGAGATGGGAGCGTCACACAGACAGGGCTGGATACAGGACTCCAGTTATTCCACCAGACAACCTATTAGTCACAAAACAACAGTGAGGAAAGATACACGACTCCTACAAGAGCCTCAAGCAACTACCACGTCACTAAGCCAGACATAGGCTACCAAGCAAGACCACGGTTGATGTTACCACTGCACATATGTTACTACATGTGCAATTGAGAGTTTTTGTGTCAATGTGAGTCACGCCATCGAGAGCTGGAGAAGAGGAACCTCACTGATAAGCAGCAGGTTCCGGCTTTGGAGGCTCTGACCGCACCCTCCCCCCCCAGCACTGGTCACACCAGGCACAGTCTCAGCCTAATGGACCACACTGCAGTTAACAGGATCAATTAGGAAGTGTTAGGTCCAGGATATGGGGTTCTGGAGTGCCTTCCCATCTGGGATCACGACCCAATTACATTATGGGGGTGGGCTGTTTCTGTGGAGAGACCTTTCATCCCCTGTGATTCAAAAAGCAAGTGTCTTCTGTCCGCGTTGCAATCTCTTTATAACAAACATCACCGTAGGTCAATATCACTGCAATATTTTATAGTTGGTCGATATTTTATGACAGTGCATTCGGAAAGGATTCAGACCCTGTCACTTTTCCCACGTTGTTACATTACAGCCTTACTCTAAAATTCTAAAATAAATGACAAAAGTGAAAAAAGGTTTTGACATTTTTGCCAATTTATTAAAAATAAACAGAAATATATTATTTACATCAGTATTCAGACCCTTTGCTGTGAGACTCGAAATTGAGCTCAGGCGCATCCTGTTTCCACTGATCATCCTTGAGATGTTTCTATAACTTGAAAACCTGCTCCAGAGCATCACTGGTAAAATCTTATCGAACTACGAGACAGCAGTCCCTCAGATTATAGAAGGATCTGTGATTGAGATCTCAGTAGATGTGGTTGGTTGGTCATTAGATTAGCTGACCAATAAGAGCATTAGTTTTTTTGTAGGCACTAATGGAGGCTTTCTCCGTCATGGCCTGTTGGCCAAAGACTAGGGGGAAATTAATAGGATTTTTGTAGGGTTTTTGGATAGAACGCAGAAAATAAGGTCTGGCTTAAAACAGGCTTAAAACATATTATACATTCTGTTCTGGGAGATAATCTTCATCAGCTAACGTCACTTTTTTGTGCATTTTTAAGCATTTAAGTAATCAAAACAAGCACATAAAGGCTTCATAATTAATAAAAAGGTCCTGTTAACTGACGTCTCATAACCTCAGACCTTTTTTCGGTGTTCATCCCAAAAAACCATTCTTTCCCCAATTAATTTCCCCCATAGGAATGGGCAACGAACCAGAGGTAGAAAATGCCATCTCATTTTCGTTTTTTTAGGACTACAAGCTGGAGAGATCTATTAGCGGTTGGGACTGGGAGAAGAGGCCAAACAGAGCTGCAATTCATGCAGAGGCTAGTTTATCCCAGGGGGAGAGGGGGAGCATTGGAGGGGTAGTAGAGAGGTAGAGGTAGACTGGGACAGGACTCTACAGGTGAGGAGGAACAGCGGAATGTAGAGAAGCAGACAGATTATTGGGGAGCACCAGAACCTGTGGGGTTGAGGGAGAAGGCCTCATACTGAGCACTGAGCAGACAACCTTTACTGTGCTGATTGAATAAAATCAGTATTTCCCACTTGAAACAGTCATCAGGCCACCGCATGGCTACAACATTGTGGCCATACAGTAAATACAAGGGGTGCAGAGTCCACAGACAGCAAAGTGGCTGATCTGTCAACAAGTAAATAGATAAGCATGACCCGGATTGGCAGGCCTCTATTTTTAGGTCTACCTGAAAATTCCACATTCCTGGGCAGCTTAGGGCACTAGCAGCAGCATGGCCCCTCTAGCTGTCCTGTTGTCACTTTCTACTACCTTGACAGGAAGGAAGTGATGTCACCAGCGGGGGAGTTGTACTCACTTCACGACTGAACCGCGAACGGCAAGGTGCTTCCTGCTATTCTTCCATTCGCTTCTGTTTTGGTCCTATTTCTTTCCCTCAGAGGGGTATACTACAAAGCAGGATCAACTAGCTAACTTGCCTAAATATTTGGAAATAACTTTTTTATTTTTCAGAGAGACTAGCTTGAAATGGACATGGTCTGATTGACTTAACAACCCAAAAATGCATATCTATGTTTAGCTTATTTTTTGTAGTAGTAGTAGTTATTTCTGGCTGTTTATCGAAGTTAGTTGGCTAACTCATTGATCTTCCTTCTTAGTATACCCCTCAGCTGTGTTACATGTGGGAGAAGCATCCAAACAGCAACACACAGCATGGTTTCAACTGTCAAAAGTAGAGGACCCACAACAGCTCAAAGAGAATAGGAACTTCTATTCCAAGAAAGGAATAGGCACAGACAGAGAAAGCTTCACACTATAGGCCCACTGTATAAAATAGTGAATTTGCTCTATATTGCCTCTAGTTACGGAACACAATATTTGAGGCAGAAGGACATACAGTGAAGAGAACAGCAGTCATAGCACGGATGATGGATGACTGTGTGACTAAACAGAAACCCAGACAGTGAGACAGACGGATAAGCAGATGGAGATACGGTGCAAAACAAGTAGAGGTTTAGGGCGCCACCCCGTGGGTATGTGGTGCAACTGAGTTATTCCTCCCCCCCAGGGGTGAATTAATGACCCACACTCCTGTACTAAGTAAATATCATGTGGATACATTGTTTGATGAGTGAAACGCCTTCAGACAAAATGGGGATAATATAACAAAAAAAAAGTGTGAATGTTACGATATACATATTTTCTTTTTATAGAGAATTGTGCATCCAATTCAAATGAGCAGAAGTCAGATGTTGCAATTATCAGATGTGGCAGAAATGAGAACTAAAAAATGCTAATTCTTCCAGAACAAGACAAATATCCAGACCTTGACTATTGCCCACTGTCATAGAAGCAGCGTCATCCTGAAACAGCACAACTTCAGCATCTCACGACATTTAGTCTTCACCCGGGTTCATCCCAGTCAAATTTGCTGGCTAATGGACAACTTTCTAGAACGTTATACAGCTCTGTTTTATTTCATAAATGAATCCCATACTGGTCGATGGCCAAGATCTTTATAAGTGGACACGCCAAAACTACATTTCTAAGTTCGACACAACACAGCAAATAAACACCCGTTCACAAGCCATCTTAGTGTTCAGCATCTATAACCCAAGTAAAACTTTAAGTAGTATATTTGTAGACATACTAAACTGAAAGTCCCATGGAACAAATCAAAACAAGAATATAGAGAAATGTTTCCATAGTCTAGGTTTCACACCACGTTCTAGCCATTAGTGGTTTGTGACCAAAATACCAAGAGAAGTAAAGAGCACACACCACTACCTGTGAGTGGGGGCAAGCGGAGGGGTTGGAGGGACGTCCCACTTCCCCCGGTGACCCCACATATCCAGTCCTTTGTCCCCTCTCTGGCTTCCTTTGTGGTGGCTCACCAAAGAGCAGTCTTCCTTGTCCTGTCTAGCATTCCTGTGTCAGCCTGTCAGTCCCACAACACAAACCTGGCAACGAGTTACAGAGCTCCAGTCCAACTGACAACTGTGCTGACAACTGTACGGTCTGTCTGTCGGTCTCTCAGGACTATCTTATTTCTCTCTTCCCCCCCGTCCACTTCTGCTCACTTCCTGTTTCATGACTTCCTCATGGCTTGTGACATAAGCCAGTGAGTGTAAGAGATTGAGAGGGGGGAAGAAAGAACGAGGGAGAGAGAGAGGGGGAGGGGGGAGAGAAAGTGAGCGAGAGGGGAAGAAAAAAAGAAAGAGAGAAAGCTAAAAACTGGCTAAAAATAAAACTGGCTATTTTTAGACAGCTGGAGGAGATTCCCCCTACCCCCAATGTTTATCTTTGATAGTTGATGGGGAGGGCAATGAGAAACATTCTACGGCATGTAGCAATAAAAAGTAAGGCCTTGAATCCTACACTACCTGTCATATCTACGGAGTTACAGTATGCCTAGACATTTGACCTCAGTGTTGTTCACGGATTGGACAGTATCGCAATTGTAAAAGCTAACAGGCAGACAAGTTCAGTTGAATTTCACTTATTGCTTGGCACACGTACTACAACAATAAACAGTTGGAAGCGAGAGGACTGAGGAGAGATGTCTCCGTTTGTCTCCAAGCCTCCTTGATTTCGCTTGCATTCCTGGCTGATAGTGTAGCGCTGTGTGAGCAGAAAGGCGAGGAGCAGAGCAGACCGGGCTGCTGCACAACCTTACACGTGAAAAGGGATTGCTGTAAAAGACAGCGGGAATAAGAGTATGTGAGTGCGAGACGGACAAACAGAAAAGACCGAACTAGAAAAGGAGGACGTGTGAGTGGCAGACGCAGACGGAGAGGACATGCAGAATATAGAAAGAGAAAAAGAGGAAAAACGAAGACCGACATCTGTCATGGTGACCATCTGGTCTCTTATCTCTTCAGTCTGATATCAGAGTTAAGGCATCAGGCTGTCCCTGTCCCTTCTCATCATATAGATCAGGCCTGAGCCAAATACGCCCACGAGACGAGATCCGTCACCCGGCCAGCAGGTTAACAGTACCCCGCGGTGGACATTTGAAATGTATTTGTTTTATGTAGTCAAGTGAATGCCACTTAGGTCATCGATCCGTCGAGGTCATCGAGGTCATCGATCCGTGCGAGTAACATCCAATGTCCGCTAAAGCGGTTGAGACGAAAAGAGTAGTTTGCCTCTAGGTTTTGAACGAGTGGGGGTTTAGCCACACTAAACAAAAATATAAAAACGTAACATGCAACAATTTCAAAGATTTTACCGAGTTACAGTTTATATAAGGGAATCAATAAATTGAAATGAATTCATTAGTGCCCTAATCTATGGATTTCACATGACTGGGAATACAGATATGAATCTGTTGGTCAGAGATACCTTAAAAAAAAAGGTAGGGGCGTAGATCAGAAAGCCAGTCAGTATCTGGTGTGACCACCATTTGCACTCATGCAGCGCGACACATCTCCTTTGTATAAAGTTGATCAGGCTGTTGACTGTGGTCTGTGGATTATTGTCTCACTCCTCTTCAATGGCTGTGCGAAGTTGCTGGATATTGGCGGGAACTGGAACGCTGTCATTCACGTCGATCCAGAGTATCCCAACATGGTCAATGGGTGACATGTCTGGTGAGTATGCAGGCCAAGCAATAACTGGGACTTTTTCAGCTTACAGGAATTGTGTACAGATTCTTGCGACATGGGACATGTATTATCGTGCTGAGGTGATGGCAGCGCTGGAATATCATGACAATGGGCCTCAGAATCTCATTACGGCATCTCTGTCCATTCAAATTGCCGTCGATTAAATGCAATTGTGTTCGTTGTCCGTAGCTTATGCCTGCCCATACAATAACCCTACTGCCACCATGCAGCATTCTGGTCACAACGTTGACATCAGCAAACCGCTCCCCACACGACACCATACACGCAGTCTGCTATCTGCCTGGTACAGTTAAAACTGGGATTCATCCGTGAAGAACACCCTTCTTTAGCGTGCCAGTGGCCATCGAAGGTGAGATTTTGCCCACTGAAGAAGTTGGTTACGACGCTGAACTGCAGTCAGGTCAAGATCCTGGTGAGGACAACGAGCACACAGAGGAGCTTCCCGGAGACGGTTTCTGACAGTTCATCAGCTGTCCGGGTGGCTGGTCTCAGACAATCCTGCAGGTGAAGAAGCCGAATGTGGGGGTCCTGGGATGGCATGGTTACACGTGGTCTGTGGTTGTGAGGCTAGTTGAGAGGCTGGTTGGACGTACTGCCAAATTCTGGAAAACGACATTGGTAGAGAAATGAACATCAATTCTCTGGCAACAGCTCTGGTGTATATTCCTGCCGTCAGCATGCCAATTGCACACTCCCTCAAAACATCTGTGGCATTGTAGAGTGGCCTTTTATTGTCCCCAGCACAAGGTGAACCTGTGTACTGATTGTGCTGTTTAATCAGCTTCTTGATATGCCACACCTGTCAGGTGGATCTTGGAAAAGTAGGAGCCGCTCACTAATAGGGATGTAAACAAAAATGTGTGCAACATTTTTTTTTTTTTTAAATAAGGGACGTTATATTTCAGCTCATTAAACATTGGATCACCACTTCACATGTTGCGTTTATATATTTTTGTTCCGTGTATATTATAGATGGTCTGTCACACACTATTGTCAGCATGAAACACAGTAGCTGTTCGTAACGTGTAGTTGTCCATGGCATAGCAACTGACCTAATCCCTTATTCTTGGAGCTTTCTACCACCAGACGTTACCATCAGAAATGTTGCATGGCGATGTGTTACAAAAGACCTTATGCCACTTCAACTGAAGTGTCAGAGCTGTTTAAGTGTGTGAAGCTCAGGGCTGCAGGATATTTATATGCCGGCTTCTTGAGAAACGCTGACTGAATTCGATAGGAGGTCAAAGTGAGGAACCATGAGATTGGTTAGCAGTCACATAGACCACAAAGAGATAGCTGCATTGAGCCAAGTGCCACTCAGACCCCTGAAAAGAACAGTCTGAACTCTCTGACTCCCTCTCTGACTGTACGGTGCTGTGCATTCAAGCCCTACTGCCAGAGGGGTTTAGAAACGGATCGATTATTTGTTGTTGAGTCACTGGCCGTAGAGTCAAATCAGGCTCGCTTGTATGTGAACTGACATTCTGCCATGTGCCACTTTTAGCTGTTTAACAAACCTCTCAAGACGAGACACGGTGTTCTGTTTTAGTTGAGTGGCTGTATGGTTCTGCTTTTAGTACAGTACAGAGCTAACTTCTCTTTGGGTTGATGCGGCAGTGCGTGGGAGGCAAAGTTCAAACTCACACTGCCACCAGGCTGATTTTAACACCGGCAGGGAATGCAGACATGTACATGGTGGTAGATATCACGTGTAATGAATCCCTTTGATCAAGGGTATTACGGGTGAAAGAAAATCCACCAACATTGCGAATTTACTGAATTAGTACATGCAGCACACACACACACACACGTGTAGATGATCAAATATGAGAGTAGATGGCCAGGGAAGGTGGAGTGATGACTGTCCTGCAGGATGGCTCTCCATTCTGTTTCTCTGTACAGTCTCTTTGGTTAGCTAGACATGACACACGTGCGTTTTGGCCTAGACTTTCATCTCTATTTGGCCAATTTCAGCCGACCAAAGGGTTCTGCTCTCAGTCTCTTATGTTCTCCTGATGAAAGAGAATCACTCTCCCTCCCCTTTCTAACCCCCTCCATGTCTACCTGTCCCTCTCTCTCATTGTTGGCCCTGTGCATTTATACGCAGATTCATTTAGTCTGAAAAAAAAAGATAAGGCCTTGAAGTACTTACAACCTACTCATGTTAGATGCACAGTGCATGTCTGGTTTAAAAGCACAGGTGACCATTGTCACTCAACAAATTAACACTTCAGGGCCACTTCAGGATATTTCATGTATTTCAAACTATATCCACTAGAGGGGATTGTATATCATCTCCACCCATGGACAAACAAGCTTTGTCAATGACAACGACCATAGGTGCTGGCAAGAAAGCCCAAACAGAACTGGGACCATGCTAAGATGTGACAAGGTGTGTGTGTGTGGGGGGGGGGGGGGGGTCACCAATTTTATGATAGAATAAGACCCTACATATGTGTCATCTTGTTTTCGAAAGGATCTTGTATAAAAATGTTCCATATTTTGTTGAATACGAAGGTCATGCTGCTAATCAATGTTCCATATTAGAACACTCCAAGCTCTCTTGTACTATTCCAATCAGCAAGAAATAAACTACACTCTGCCATACCCAAATCTTTCAATAGGCCTAGCTCATTACATTCCAGCTGCAGCCAAGTTACCATGACCTGCTGAAGCAGAACAAGCAGCAGACTTGTGAGCAGAACAAATCTGATAATCAGACCATCACCAAAAGGACCAGCAATTTCCAACATAGTTCATGAAAGAAAATAACGCATAGCCCTAAAACATGGCTGTGTGTAGCCTCCATTATTTTGGTCTAACACACCTCTCCTAATAGAAAGTGTCTTTTTTCTGTCACCTTTGAAGGTCATTGGTGAAAGCCGAAACGTCAAGCTTTTAATAGTTGCTTACATGTTTTTTTTTTTAAGTGCGTTTTTAATGGTGAGCGAGCGCCGCACCTATTCCTTTTCAATGATCTTCCTGTCACACCCTCATCTCCAAGGTCACGAATAAACCATCCGCTTTGTCTGAGGCAGACTTCCGTCTCTCAGATTGGCAATTGCTTTTGCCTGTCAGCCTGACTCAGTCTCAGCAGGCATCTCAGCGTCCTGGGGCGCTGCAAGCTGGGCCCTGATCGAAGGCCAGCGATCTGACCCAGCGGCACATTAACCTCCCACTGAGTCCAACACTTACTGTTATGTGACAACTTCTTCCGTGGCAGAGGGGACCAGAGAGAAACAAAACACCTTACTGAACACCACAGGTGCCAGTCTTAAATAAAGTGGTACATTACAAGTGGTGGGTAAGTATACTGTACGGCAGCTGAAAGAACATTATGCAGAATAAGGAACTGGGTGGGATATGGAATGAAACTATGGCAGTAGAGAAATCTGCCGAGTCGGGGGAATACGGCAGAATATCCCTGAGACTTTCTAATGAGGAGCCGAACCACAGCTGCTTCCTACCTGGGCACATTATGTCAAAGCTTCACATAGAAAGGACATTTTCCTAGAACAACGCAGAGCTTCCTAGTCCTGCAGAAAGAAAAAAACACTATAAAAGAGAACTTATAAAAACAGATGGATTCATCCTTTATTGATCCCCTCGTGGAGGAGGGGAAATGAGACAACGACCGATTTCTGTTTGAAGAGTGAAACGGTCTCAAACTTGAGTCGACGCTTCATGTTCCAAGTCTTTTATGTTTCCTCAACCGCTCTCAACCAGCCAAACCTACAGAACCCGTATTCTATAAAGCTTGGAGGTTGTAGATCTGGATATGCTGCTACATTCCCACATATTCCTTGGGGTTCTTACAACGATTAAGACTTGTCCTAAACACAGTCGATAACACTCGAAGACAGCGCTTCAGTGCAGTTACAGCAGCCGCCTGTGATTCATCTGCCATTAGAACAGAACTGAGACGGATGCCCAGAAAAATCGGGATCATTGGTAGAAAAACACAGTGAACTTGCTAGGACAACGCTTCATTTAATTCACTGTAGTCTAATCCTGAGAGCAGAGAGAGATACTGTGGCTGTTCCACTAAAGTCAGTTGTTCTGTGATTATTTCTCCGTAGTGTAATCACTGTACTGACAATACAAAAACATCCCCTCAAGGTAAACCTGGACCTCTGCCAAGAATGGGTGTTCTGTGTGTGGGCACCCTTCAGCAGCAAGGCCTTTTTTTCCTCTCTCCGCTCACCTATCCAAATGAGAGTTGTGCCGTTCTATCTATCTATCTATCTATCTTTCTATTGCATCATCTGTGGATCTGTTGGGGCGGTATGCAAATTGGAGTTGGTCTAGGGTTTCTGGGATAATGGTGTTGATGTGAGCCATGACCAGCCTTTCAAAGCACTTCATGGCTACGGGTCGGTAGTCATTTAGGCAGGTTACCTTAGTGTTCTTGGGCACAGGAACTATGGTGGTGTGCTTGAAACATGTTGGTATTAAAGACTCGGACAGGGAGAGGTTGAAACTGTCGGTGAAGACACTTGCCAGTTGGTCAGCGCATGCTCAGAGTACATGTCCAGGTAATCCGTCTGGTGTGAATGTTTACCTGTTTAAAGGTCTTACTCACATCGGCTACGAAGAACGTGATCACACAGTTGTCTGGAACAGCTGATGCTCTCATGCATGTTTCAGTGTTACTTTCCTCAAAACGAGAATAGAAGTCATTTAGCTCGTCTGGTAGGCTCGTGTCACTGGGCAGCTCGCGGCTGTGCTTCCCTTTGTGGTCTGTAAAAGTTTGCAAGCCCTGCCACATCCGATGAGCGTCAGAGACAGTGTAGTATGAGTCCTGTATTGACGCTTTGCCTGTTTGATGGTTTGTCGGAGGGCATAGCAGGATTTCACATAAGCTTCCGGGTTAGAGTCCCGCTCCTTGAAAGCGGCAGCTCTACCCTTTAGCTCAGAGCGAATGTTGCCTGTAATCCATGGCTTCTGGTTGGAGTATGTATGTACAGTCACTGTGGGGACAACGTCATCGATGCACTTATTGATGAAGCCAGTGACTGATGTGGTGTACTCCTCAATGCCAACGGAAGAATGTCGTAAAACAGTCCTGTAGCTTAGCATCTGCTTCATCTGACCACTTTTTTAATTGACCGAGTCACTGGTGCTTCCTGCTTTAGTTTTTGCATGTATGCAGGAATCAGGAGGATAGAATTATGGTCAGATTTGCCAAATATAGGGTGAGGGAGAGCTTTGTACGTGTCTCTGTGTGTGGAGTAAAGGTGGTCTAGATTTTTTTTCCCTCTGGTTGCACATTTAACATGCTGATAGAAATTCGGTAAAACTGATTTATGTTTCCCTGCAATAAAGTCCCCGGCCACTAGGAACGCCGCCTCTGGATGAGCGTTTTCCTGTTTGCTTATACAGCTCATTGAGTGCGGTCTTAGTGCCAGCATTGGTTTGTGGTGGTAAATAGACAGCTACAAAGAATATAGATGAAAAATTGTGTGGTCTAGAGCTTATCATGAGATACTCTACCTCAGGCGAGCAAAACCTAGAGTCTTCCTAAAATTTGGTGCACCAGCTGTTGTTTAGAAATATGAGATATTACAGTTTTTAATGTCCTGTTGGTAGGAAATATACATGCTCGTAGTTCGTCTATTTTATTATCCAAAGATTGTACTTTGGCCAATAGCACCAATGATAAAGGCAGATTACACACTCGCCGTCGGATCCTTACAAGGCACCCAGACATACATCCCTGATATCTCTGTCTCTTTCTACTGCGAATGACGGGGATGAGGGCCTTGTCGGTTGTCTGGAGTCAGTAAATCGTTTTTGTCCAACTCGTTAAAGAAAGTATTCCTCCAGTACGGGGTGAGTAATCGCTGTCCTGATATCTAGAAGCTCTTTTCGGTCATAAGAGACGGTGGCAGAAACATTATGTACAAAATAAGTTACAAATAACTCGACAAAAACCCACACAATAGCACAATTGGTTAGGGGACCGTAAAATGGCAGCCATCTCCTCCGGCGCCATTATCATAGCTAGACCTATAGAATAACTGCTGCACTAGATGCGATGTACTGCACTGAATGCTGCTAGACTACATCTACATTCAGAGCCGAATTTCAGCCAGAGATGTGCCAACAGTCAAAGGTCAGTTATCATTTGCCAGGTTACATCAATAACAACATTTAACATAATCCGCATGATCAGAGAACACACTCTCTCCCTCTATCACATTTTTCTTGTTCATTTGAATGTTGATTCCCCATGGAGAAGCGCTACACTTCCCCCACACATTATTTACATTCCAAATAAACCGTGTTGAACATCACATCACCTTTTTGTTCAACAGTAAAGCGTTGGAGAGGGCAGCACTCCGAAAAACAAAATGCTCTCTTAGCAGCTATGGAAAGGTGCAGAGGCTGCAAGAAGGAAATGGAAGGCCACATTGGCAGACCAGTTTGTCTCAATTAACGAACGCCCACAACCATTATCTTCTGGTGAGCCTTATATCACTCTGAAGCCCATTGGTAGTGCCTACTTTGGTGGTCCATATACATTTAGTCTTCTAGTCTTCTTTTGCCTCGATATTTCTCAGTCTCCATTTCTCTTCCTGAGGAAGCTGAGTTGCAACTCAGCTGGAGTTACAGCTCAGACATATCTCACTGTTAACACAGGAAATGAGAGGCCAGTCAGTGAGTCCAAATTGAGTTGCTCAGTCTCTTCCTCTGCTCGTCGTTATTTGCACCCTGTCAAATTCTCACCCAGACACACTTTCACCCTCTTCACATATGCTGCTGCTACTCTGTTTATTATCTATCCTGATTTCCTAGTCACTTTTAACCCTACCTACATGTACATTTAATATAATTTACCTCTACCTCGTACCCCCTCATACCCCCCCGCACATTGACTCGGTACTGATACTGCTTGTATATAGCCTGGTTATTGTTATTTTATTGTGTTACTATTTCCTTTTTTAATTTAGCCACTTTCTTACTCTGCATTGTTGGTGAAGGGCTCGTACGTAAGCATTTCACAGTAAAGTCTGCACTTGTTGTATCAGGCGCATATGACAGATGCAATTTGATTTGATTGCAAGGTGCATTGATTGCTTAGGCGCGTCATTACAACCGGACATCCTTTCATTGTCAGCTGTCATTTCCTTTTCAATTGTAGGAATCCACTCTTTTTTCTTTTTCTTTCTTATGTTAGTTTGTTTGCGTGTGCGTGTTTGTTTCTGTGTGCGTGTTTCTGCGTGTGTGTTTCTGTGTGCGTGTTTCTGCGTGTGTGTTTCTGTGTGCGTGTTTCTGCGTGTTTGTTTCTGTGTGCGTGTTTCTGCGTGTGTGTTTCTGTGTGCGTGTTTCTGCGTGTGTGTTTCTGTGTGCGTGTTTCTGCGTGTGTGTTTCTATGTGCGTGTTTCTGTGTACAACGGAGGCACTCCGCAAAAAACATTTTTAAAGAAAGAGAGAAAACGATGTCACCTCATTTCATCTTTGGCCAGGCAGTCTAACGCGTTTTCGGCAGTCATGGCTTCACCAGAGCAACCATTACGCATCTGATGAAGGCATAACTGGGGAAAGGCAGGAGTCTACACCCGGACAAAAATAAAAAAAAGTTGAAATGAGGTGACGTCGTTCTGTCTGTTTTGTAAAAGCTTTTTGGAGTGCTGCCGTTTCCCAATGTTCTTGATTGCATTTGAAACTGCAGTATTTTATTTGCAAACTTGACCATGGGAAGAGATATTGCAATAGAAGGGATATTGGATTCACCAGATCCAGGTAGGATTGCTGAAGAAGAGGTAGATCTAAACAAATTGTGTGGAGTGTTCATTTTCACATAGCATTGCTCTCCTTGACTTCATATGTCAGTGAATTCAAAACAAAAACATACAAAGTTAACCGCCCGACATTTTAAACCACACATAATAAAGCATTATTTAAAATATCATTGATGAGGTAAAGTCTGTGAGCGGCTGTCCTGAATACTCTCACACACCAACCTATCTAGTCCACAGCAAACAAAGCTCTGGCCTGAGTTGAGTCATTCATCATGAGGTTGAGAGTTACATACCAGCTGCTCCCCAATGTTCACTAATAACTTTTGTTTCCACAGAGCAGTGTTTCCCAACCCTGGACAAGCATACCTGATTCCGCTTGTCAACTAATCATCAAGCCCTCAATGAGTTGAATGAGGTATTTGTCAAGAGCTACAACGAAACTGTGTACTGTTGGGGGTGCTCGAGGACCAGGGTTGGGAAACACTGCCATAGAGCAGGTATTGATTTTGAGCTTGAACAGACAATGAATGGCCTGTTTAACCTCTGTAGAGAGGAAAATACTTAAATATTATTACAGTGTTAACTGGTCCTTTATGGCTGCAGACACTTCCTGGAAAACCAGATTACTTGACTGTGAGAAAGAATAAATGACACCCACAGACAGGGCAGTCTTTTGTAGAATCAGACAATTCAGAGCCCTGGCAGAGTAAAATAGGCCACCGGAGCCTTTCAGTGTTGTGCATTGAGTTGTGAGAGAGTCATGGTCAGAGTACAAAAACCTGGCGTGGTCAGAGATACGTGACATACGTACCTCTGTCTAGCCCACACCTATTTGTCCGACATTATTTTGTTGTTCAAATAGAAATGTTCCATGTTAGTAATGGTGTGCAGCATAATAAATCACAAGTCATTTGCTAAATCTACACCTGCATTGCTTGCCGTTTGGGGGTTTAAGGCTGGGTTTCTGTACAGCACTTTGAGATATCAGCTGATGTAACAAGGGCTTTATAAATACATTTGATTTGATTTAAAATGCGGGTAATTACAAGTAACTCTCTGGAGAGGAGGGTTTACGATCAGCATCCATTAGTGTCAGGGGTCGATGGGGAGTCCAGACGGGACAGTTTGTTCCCTTCATTAGAGGGGCTGTAGCCCTGCATCTCCCTCCATCAAACCACAAACAACCTTAACCAGAGAGTGTCAACAGAGCCGTAAGGACCTACCTTATAGGCAGGCGAATGACCCAGAGACAGAGGACCTCAAATGAGCTGAAATTAGCCTTGTCTGTTTGTTCAGTGTCAGTACAGCCTTTCAAATTAGATTTTGTGTCAACACTGAGTGTCCCAATGTCAATGACAGGGATGACAATTTCCTTCATCTTTATAACATGCAAAGACTCAGGAAAGGAGTACAAAGGGTATTATCCATTTTTTCTGAGAGGCCTGGTGGCTTTAATGTCATTATGCATTTCAATAGGACGTGTGGTACACGTCGTCGTGCAGGCTTTACGGAGGGAGGCAAGCTGGTGCTGGCTCATTTCAGTAAGGATGGATCTGGTCCGGTATTGGACGCGTATCATCTATGTAGGTCTCCACAGAATGCAATATATCATAGGTCTCATTGATTAAACAAATCGCATCGGTTTTCATCCCTGAATCATCCGCAGGGCCGGTTGCACCAGTTGGGTGTAAAAAAAAAAGTTGGTCTTAAACGTTAGGTCGGGCGTAGCTACGGGATGAGAATTTATACCTGTTGTACCAAAGAAAAATAAGCTTAGTCGATTGAAGACCGGCGTAGGCAATGCACGTGCGCGAGACTGGATGCTTCATTATTATGGTTGCTAGGCAGTGCCCATTACTAGGCTGTTACCTTCCTCGTGGCAGCTCTAAAAACTTTGCGAGGGACGCCCCATCACTTTCGCAAAACCCACCATCTGATGCATGTTTTCTGAGCCACAACTGGGTGGATCTATCAATAATTATTGTGGGAATGAATGTCACAGAATGATGAAAACAAAGTAGACTAATGCCATTGCAGGCATTTATCATATTGCTGCTTATTGAAACTCCCAAAGTCATCCAACCGTTTTAAAAAGTTTAAAGCAATATCCGTGTGTAGTCAACTATCATTTCAGCCCCGTTATGATTGGGACAGCGTTATCGCTCTGCTT
Source organism: Oncorhynchus clarkii lewisi (assembly GCF_045791955.1). Classification (NCBI taxonomy): domain Eukaryota; kingdom Metazoa; phylum Chordata; class Actinopteri; order Salmoniformes; family Salmonidae; genus Oncorhynchus; species Oncorhynchus clarkii. The sequence goes on from NC_092152.1 coordinate 56,162,991, forward strand.
TGAGACAAGGGTGGGGACATCTTGATAAATCAATCAATGTCAAATTTTTTGTTTTGATATTTGGTTACAATTAGGCTGGTAAAACATTAGCCAAATTGAGGTGAGTGGTCATGATGATAATCTTTCGTCTAGTTTGCTCGTCTAGCAGTGTCATCAGAACATTTTGCTAGCATGTTATGTAGCCTAGCATAACAGGTGGATTATTTTGCTCCTCTCGCGTAGTAGCCTAGGCTATCTCCTGCCAGAGATTCACTGAAACAAAATCACATTGATTGATTATCAGAAATCAAGGAACTTCTGACAATCAAATAATGCAATTTTGTTTCACTGAATCCCCGTCAGGGTATTTGGTTATTTGATCTCTGGCTGGGCAAATTAGTGGGAGGTGGCAGCTCATCTATGAGTTTGTTAATATCTAAATCAGACACATTTGGCATGCTATAATGTAGCATAAGTCAAGCGTATTATTTTGCTATTGACTCACGCACAGGCAACTCGAAAAAGCCTGCAGAGGTTGTGATATATGAACACGAAACTCACATCCTTTTGAAAATATAGATTTATATTACTGTCTGTGCATATCATGAAAGAAGACAATAGCAGGCGTAGCTCATAGAACAGCTGGTGCAACAGGTATAATATTTTGGTACGGCATAAAGCACATTTTACATCAGATGTAGAGTTACAACCCACTTGTGGAACAGGTTTGATGTGTTGGTGATCTGAGCTAAAGCACAGGATAAGATCAACCTTATCCTGAACACCAGAGACAACATTCTGCGAGGAAATGGAATTAGAAATCTCTACCTTAATCTGTTGCTCCCTTTTCTCCTAAAAAAAAATCCCAAACAATCCGCACAGCTTATTTGCATAAACAGTAAGAGATCACCAAAGCTCTCCTCCAACAGACAATATTGTATGCCACAGGTTCCCTCTATTTAGTTTCAAATTGAAGGGATGAACCTGTAACCTCTCAGTTATCCTTTACCCTTACTTACACTGCATGGCACCATGTATTTACCAGGTTAATCCCATTTAGATGAAATGGGTTTCTTTCCATTTGTCTGGTGGCCTAAAAACTAGGACTAATTCATCCTAGTATAAAGATTGTGAGAAAACTTGGGACTTCAAATTTGCTGCCATTTGTTAATGTGTTCATTTGATAACTTTTCGATTTCCCACCGTTTTAATCTGCTGGATAGAAGAGCATGCACCTGTCTGAGTCTGTGAGCCTGCTTCAAATAACAAACTAAAACAATTCAGTAGTCAGACAGCGGAATGCCTGGCGGTCCAAATGACCAGGACCGTTACTATAAATCAGGGGTTGGAACTGAGATTATTTTCCAATCGTTTCGTTCTGAACAGAACCATAATTTTTTATTTGTTCCATTCCACTGTTCCGACCAGCAAAATAAGTAGTTAATAAATCTACTGTAAAACGTGATAACTTGCATTAAAATAAGTTAATCCATTCTTCTCTAAAAATCTCTCTAATTTCTGAATCCCACTTGTACCATCAGTAAGCTACAGTAGCCTATGCTTCGGAGTGGAATGGGCAGGTATATAGCTTACACACGCACTGGAAAATATTTTCAGCTGGCAGGTAGACACTAGAATATGATTCTGAGTAACAGAGTGAGGACTTTGCATAGGCGCTTTGTTGTGTTTTTTTTTGTGGGACTGGGAAAAAATGCCAGGAACATAAAAGAGCATTATTAACCAGTTTCCATGCTTTTAAAAATCACGGTTCTGTTCCGGAACAGTATAGATCACTTCATTCTCAGTTCTGATTCTGTTCCTCTAAAAAAATGTATTTTCTGGTTTTCAGATCTGTTCCCTGAACTGGTTCCAAACCCTGTTATAAATCTGAAACACCATCTGGACAGCATTGAAAGCTTTTCCCTTAGTTACATAGTATAACAATAGGACAGACCTAATGACAAATCATTCACCTTAGGTTGAGCAATACAGTAAGCTCATGTGAAAGAAAATTACAGACATACAAATGTATAAACTATCTCAACTAACCTGTACCCCCGCACATTGACTCGTTATTGTTATGCCATTTTATTGTGTTACTTTTTATTTTTTACTTTAGTTTATTTAGTAAATATTTTCTTAACTCTATTTCTTGAACTGCATTTTTGGATAAGGGATTGGCAAGTAAGCATTTCACTATTCGGCGCAAGTGGCAAATAAAATTGTATTTGATTTGATTTAGAATATCATACCCACCCAAAAATGCTAAACTCCACTGTTATTTTAATGGTGAGAAGTTAGCATGTCTTGGGGGTTTGATATTTGTGCGTCTAACTTTCTCATTACTCATCCGTAATCATGGTAGCATCCACATTAATGTAGAAACATATTCTATTCTTATTTACAATAAAAGTGACTACAAAATCAAACAACACATTATTTACCATTCATTTCTATTGGGCACAAAATGATCTGAAACACAACCAAAACAAACAGCAAAAGCATCTAACAAATGTGTAGTCTCAAGCTTGATGTAATCATTGAGTGATATGAATATGGGACCAAATACTTAACTTTGAACTACTTTAATACACAAGTGAATTTCTCCCAATACTTTTGGTCCCCTAAAATTGGTTTGGGGGGGGGGGGGGGGGGGGGGGACTATGTACAAAAAGTGCTGTGATTTCTAAACGGTTCACCAAATATGGATGAAAATACCCTCAAATTAAAGCTGACAGTCTGCACGTTAACCTCATAGTCTTTGCGTCATTTCAAATCCAAAGTGCTGGAGTACAGATTCAAAACAAATTCATCACAAATTTCAGCTTTTCACAAAATCTACAATACTAATTTAATCAAAAACAAAACAAAAAGGTAGTTATCATTACTATGCAATTATACAACAGCTTTGGTGAATACTCGATCCTGACGGGAGACTGAGGGGGGCACATAATTTCTTAGAATGGATGCACAAAACATTCCGCAATAACTTATCTCCTTAACTGTCATCATTGTCCCCCTACTGCAGTTGCTGTCTGAATCTGATAACATCTGAATCACACATGAGATCACTACCGCAGGCCTTGTTGTTTGAGTCGCTATATTGACGCTCTTAGTCACAGACACCGAGGAAAGCGATGGCTGATCTGTGTTTATGTAGCCAGACTGACATGGCCTCAGCCTCACTCATTGCCAGGCCAGCCTTAACCATCCAGCATCATCAGGCCTCTATGGACCAGCCAGTCAGCCAGTGGATGCAGCCAGCCCAGGGCTCTGCTCACTAAGCCCCTTTTGTAAGTGCCTCTTACTTATAATGGGAGAAAAAAAAACTCCTGATCCCTTGCTGCTCTCCTTCCGTTACATAAGAGCCACAAACACATCACAGCATCCGCTGGCAGTGACAGACTCTCAATAACCAACACCCAGGGACCAGAGTCGCATCACTCTACACAGCCTGCACAGAAAAAGAGTCCCTCAAATCCCCCCCTTCTAGCACTGACTTTGCTGATAGCTACTTTATTGAGGAAAAATGTACTTAAGATGACTGAGATATGTGGTTGTCCCACCTAGCTATTTTAAGATGAATGCACTAACTATAAATTGCTCTGGAAAATAGTGTATGCTAAATGCCTAACATGTACAAATGTAACAGAGTGTGGTAGTAATGTCTGTGTGAATGTTTAATAAAAACATGTCCAAGGGTCATGTGTAAGGGGTCATGGTCAAAGGTCATTCTGTGAATCACTGCCTCATGACCAAAGACAAGTTGCTTGCTCTGTCATGTCCTTCACTTGCACAGCACACTGAGTTGCAACATACAGGGTCAGGAAACAGTCAATAGCCTGCGGGCAGCCAGACAAATTGACAATACTACAAACCAGCTAAAATAGCCCAGATTCTAATAAACAGGATAGTGTATCTAATCCAAAAGCTCAGCAATTAATGGGGTGAGGTCTATGTTATGATGAGGAGGACACAGAAGTATGTTTCTTGATATCCCCATTCATGACATGAATGAGCATGTATTTACTATACTCCATAGGACATCAGCAGGTGCTTTTAGTAAGAATGATACCCATCAGGGTAAATGACAGATGTGATATTGCTTTTGCTATAAGATGCTATAGTGGATAATGTAGCCTAATGATAACTTTAATGTAGGCCTATCTAGTTGATGAAGAACCATATTGAAATGGAGTGTCAGCTCACATGATTGTCAGCCCACATGTTGTCTTGCCTACAAATAGGCTACAGTAGCTGCCACACTAAGGGGTGCATTAGCAGGTGAGATAGTGACGGCTGCAGGTGATGTTTACTTTCCCAAGTTGCAATTGAGAAAACTTCAGACATTTGGGTAGCCAGTTGAAGTAGTTATATGAAATATCGTGCGGGTTTGGGATAGGAAGTGGGATAAATGCAAAATGTACTACCTGTATGATACCTGCTTCCTAATAGTGTGGAAACAGGTATCCGCTGTCAATGCCCCCGCACCTTCCAACCGGGTTGACACTTTTCCTGGACAATCTCCCGTCTTGAAGACTGGACAAGGTGATACCATTTCGGTCAGGAAAACGTCCTCCTCCTCAGCCAGTTCTTCTAAGGTTGGTGGCACCAGTATCGCCGTGGGTGAATCCGTAGAGCTATGTACGATACGGGTTATACGGTCCCCGGTATCCGGTGCCTCAGCCATCGACACCGTGCTGTGTAGTAACTCTGGAGCGCCGCAACCTAAAAAAAAAAAAAAAGTAGCTTGTTTCCAACACTGGAAGTCCAAAGCAAAACTATGACTCGTCTTGTAATGTGACAAATATGCCTACAGATACTGACTTTGTTAGGCAGAATATGGTTGTAGTCGCCAGTATTCACGCGAAGAAGGAAATCCTGTAGGTTTACAGGGTCGTCGCTAGTTACCACAGCCACAAAATCGTAAACCCCGCCTATTTTTGCAGAGTAACTGCAGTGTACTGCAGCTGAACTGCAGTTATACAGCACTGTAACTGCAGTTACACTGCAAAAATTACTGCAGTAAAAAAACTGTGTTAGTTTTTGCAGCATACTACAGTTATAGTGCACTCTGACTGCAATCTTTTTTTCATAATGGACATGACCAAATTCACATAGAACTGTGTGTAGGTAGATCTGCCATTCTCATTGAAAGCAAGTCTAAGAAGCTGTAGATCTGTTCTATGTGCTCTATTTCTATGCTTCCAGCTTTTACTTTCAGTTTTGTACACCAGCTTCAAACAGCTGAAATACAATATTTTTAGCTATTGAAAATATATTTAACTGCAGTTTAGATGGTACAAGATTCTCTACATTTTCTATGCTTGTTTTGTCACATAAACTGTAATTGGTCAAACTTTTTTGCATCCAGGAAATCCTGGAGTCTTTACATCCTCAGTGCGATTTCAACAGATTTGTACTTTTTTGGTGTCAAATTAATGAATGATTGTGTTTCGTTAAATTGAAGTAACAACATTCCAACCTTGCTTAGCATTATGTAGTACAATTGTGGCATGATTTAAATATTTTGTATCAGTTTGCATCAGTTTCAATGGGGGACTTAGAAGGCAAACCTCCGATTCCACTATTGTTGCTCATGCTTAGGTTGTTCACAACACACTGGTCTCTCCCCTAACTTCTGCATTCACGGGCGTCGGGCGGCATCTCTGTAAACTCTTTCTGAGAAAATAAAAACACTTCCAATCAAATAAAATATTGGAGGTTAAACCGGAATTGTTCCAACCTACTTTCTATTTTCCAGTGAACCAAACATGCAATTAGGCCTATAGGCTACTCTTCTTCAATTGGGTATGTTACCACATTGATCCATTGCATTGTTCACAGTTGGCCGTTGGCTTTTTTATTAGGAAGACTACGTCACTGTGGTGGCCTAACTCAAACAATACTTTGAAAAGGCCTGAGTGATGATTAACCTGTGTAACCTTATGTTAGTCCACCACGGCACGCTACACACAATATAACCTACTTTAAGCCATTTATCAAATCGTCCTTACAAAGGGCTGTAAAACTGGTTGAGCTGGTTAATGCAATTCCTTAGGAAACAGGAAGCTGTCCTGCGCAAATGATCCCAAAGGAAAACTACACCAAAACAGTGCCATGAGATCATTTGCAGTTGATTGGGTTATTTTGAGCATTTTGTTATAGGTAGACTATGTGTATGGGCCTAATTAGTTGTTGGACCCACTGCAATTTAGAACTATTTGAATGATTAGTACAACGACGATGGTTATGGAAATGGTTACACTGGAACTGGGGCAATCAATGTCTGACCTCTCAATGTCTGACCTCTCAATGTCTGACCTCTCAATGTCTGACCTCTCAATGTCTGACCTCTCAATGTCTGACCTCTCAATGTCTGACCTCTCCTGGGCTCTTGTTATACACTGTGTGACCTGGTGTTACCCAGTGAGTCAGACCATCGCAGCCACAAGATGAAATATGCCTGAATGATTGTTGGAAATGCCGACCATTTGTCCTAAACAGGGAGTTAAAATATGACTTACAAGTAGGCAAGAGCATGTTTTAGTTTATCAAAAGGGGACAGTTGAATGTGGACAGGAACAGATAACTTTGGTCTAATACCCACAATCCATGCGGCGCGGAGCACAGCTATATGGATCCGGGTATTTTTTCGATACGGTCAGTTTATGGGGCGCTAGGATGCGGTCGATTACTACAGCTAAGGATCTTATGTAGGATAGGGGGATGTTAAAAGGGAATTACTCTAAATTCACTGTGTGATCTTCTGGGGGCTGACCCAGACACTGGCTAATGGTTGGCATCTGAGAGCACCACCCGTGTCCTATTATCACAGTGAACTAAAGCAGATATCATGTTAGGTATGTATGTATGTGGAAAACACTACACCAATGTACGTCCTTTAATCTCTTAATTTCCCACGGTGGGTTCCAGACAAAGTGTATGTTATAACTTGGATACAACATGCTGTGCTTTCTATTCTGTTGCATTGGGCTCCCGAGTGGCGCAGCGGTCTAAGGCACTGCATCTCAGTGCTAGAGGCGTCACTACAGACCCTGGTTAAATTCCAGGCTGTATCACAACCGGCCGTGATTGGGAGTCCCATAGGGCGACGCACAATTGGCCCAGCGTCATCCGGGTTAGGGTTTGGCCGGGGGTAGGCTGTCATTGTAAATAAGAATTTGTTCTTAACTGACTTGCCTAGTTAAATAAAGGTTAAATAAAAAATATATAAATAATATGCATGTATATAAAGTATCATGTACCTGCCATAGACAATGTAACGCTCCAAACATATACATAAACATATACATAAACATATGTAATCAGGAATGCATATGCGTACAGTTAATTTACATTGCAGTTTGGATGAAACAGTTGCTCCACCGCCCAAAGTCAATAGGAGGGAGCCACACCTCTGTATAGAGCCCTGACTGAAATAACAGACTAAATACAAATAAATAGAAAAATGAATTATACTGTATATGCATTTGGGGCATGTAAATGACTAGTGACAGTCGATTTAGTGACAGTTTGAATCGACTTCCTTGGAAATGTGGGAAATGTAATGGAGCAGATCAAACGCTGTTTTAATTTATTTAGACAAGACATTAGGTTTTAGCTATATGAGAAAAGTGTTTATCGAGAGACTCTTCAGCATGCGAAGATAGTGGAATAATCTCTACTACTTACCTCGGTTTGTGATATATTGGGAGCTGGAGTGAAGCTGAACATTTATTTATTCAGTGTGTCACTGCTAGTCCAGTCCAAAGAATGCACTCCACAATTTCCACAATCTCCATCATTCATACTATACAGTGCATATTCAATCTAGAGAGTCTGGTTTTACTTATTTTTTTACAAAGAATCATTGTATTGTACTGTGGTGAGAAGTGTCCTCAGGTGGTTTGTGCTGGATGAAGAAGAGGTAACTAGGTTAGACTGTGAATTGACATTTCCATGGAAATGCGAGGACTAGGAACTCTCATCACCTACAACCGCTCCCTAGGGTCACAATGAGTGAGAAACAGACAGCGCGGGATTTCCAGTCTTTATAATTGTCTGCTCTTTGCCATGGCAGCCCAGTCTTGAGTCCTGAATCAAATACCCCATCGCGGGACAAAGCTGTTGCATACTTTCATGCTAACAGAGAATACATGAAATATTCTTCTTCGTAAAACAGAGCCAATGCGCAGAGAAAACGGATCAATCTAAGTGCATCACTGTCATATAGCAGGCATAGGAGGCTTTTTTACATGTGCAAAACAAACAGCTATATTAAGATTCACACGGGAGAGCAACACCTCAACATGAGGATGCAAAAACCCTTCTCCTGCCTTTTATACAGAGATTAAGGCAAGGACTGTACGAGGATTACATAAAGCTGCCTGGTAAATGCTATTGGGACAAAGCCCTTTCCCCCTTTTCTAATCCAAAGAGTGAGTTATTACACTGACATGTAGTTGATATATAGGTGGTAAACAAGGGGGAAAGAGGACATTCTGTTTCCTACTCGGTGGAAGCGATGTGTTTATGAAATCAAAAATGTAGCAACAAAAAAAATGTGTGTGCTATCTACGGCAAATGGGCAGTTTCGAGCCGTCCTATGCACAATACTGTACCGTGGTCCCGAAATTACACCCGCACTTTATTTGAAGGGGGTATATAAACATTTAGGTTACTATCACATGTACGTGATATTCTGCCACTGGATTGGCAGTGAATACTTGTGATTGAACTGGCTCGCCACCTCTGGATGTAGTGGTTTGTTCCAAGCTCTCATGTGTTTTAGAGCTGTGATTATGTTTCCAGGGAGGAAGTGACCTGGTTTTCTATTCATATTTCTACATTGATACTAAACAAACACCTATGCTAGGTTCTGATATAATACAGTGGGAGACAGCCACTTGGGTAAGGGCTTGTGTGCTAGTGTTTTATGGTTCAGTTAAGAAAAGCAAAGAGTGGTCTACTTTTTGAGTGATGACGGGGTTAGAATCAGGTTAGCCAAAATGGATGGATTAACAAAGTCCGACCTCTCGTGGCGATACTGAGAATAGAGCTTGCCTGCACTTCCCAATGATATAACAACCACTAGGCACCAAAACTAGATTGCAATGAATGCAAATGATTGCACCGAATGCATTTCTCAATGATATCAGGGCACAGAGACACATTAACGAAGGAGACAGTGTTATGCTGATGCAATTTTTTATATTTTGCTTGATACTAACTCTACTTACTATTAAAAGAGACTGATACAGAAAGGCAATACAGAAAGGCTCCTGTGGCTTACCCAGAAACACATGCAATTTACTTGTACAGCCACAGTGTGAAAGGTCAGCAACTGGCCAGTTCCTTCCCAAAGGCGCCAGGTGAATACCAAAATACATTTCAAATACAAAAATACATCCCCTTATTTACAGCAAAAGCATTCACTTTGTCTTATGTACAAAAGGGCACACATTACGAACACCAACAAACACATGGAATGTTTGGTAAGATTTGCATCATTTCACTTTGAATTATAATAGCCTTGTAAAACCCCTCACACAGGTTCTGAAGCAGGTTTCTACCACACATTTGGGGGACTAATTACAAAAGATTGACCCTGGTTCAACCAGATAACTCAGTCTGACTTGATTTACTGTGTTATGCATGATCCCAATGGTTTAGTGTGGACACAGTCATCAGAGAGCCTGTTCAAGATCAGCACATTGGACAGATTATAGAATATAGAGTAGCAGTCATTTATAACAGGTCCTGCTTTAAGACAACCTAAAGATGGCGTAGCAGGTAGGATAGAGGGGGCTGGGGTGGGTTGGGACAACTAAGCAACCATTTGATCAGTAAAAGGTATGTTTATAGAAGGCAAGTGTGTGAGGGCTGGACAGCTTCCTGAGCATCTGGTTGAACCTTAGTTACACATCTATTAATCAAACGAAAGGACAAACATAGACAAACAGTATCTTGACAGGAAGCAATCTACATTTTCAATATACACACATTATCAGTGTACTCAGTTAACCAACTCTACATTTGTCAGGTAATGTGCACTAAGATATAAGACAGGTGACAACTAGGAAACAAAACCGACTTAGAAATGATATGGCTCTGATTAATAGGGTAGGTAGTGATTTTACAAACCATTTGACAGAAAATGAATAATGCAAATCTAATGACATGTTAGAGTAAAATACATATTAATTACATGGAAGGATTGTGAGTCTGGCCTCCCCTGATCATACACAGACAAGCCACAGTTGTGAATAAGCAAGTGAAATCTATGAAGAGCAACAGACTGGACGTTAAGCTAAGACTCCAAGGCCACTGGCTGACCCAGATCCTCCATGCCTCCTCCACAGAGCCTGGGCTGTCTACTCAAACCCTCCTGCCTAGCATTACGCAATCTCATTTAGCGTCAGTGGGGCCGCCCCACTCACTCCTTACACAATCTCTCTCTCCCTCTCTCGCCCTGAAACAACACAGCAGGAAGAGGAGGGAACACCAGAATATATTCTATTCAATGTAACAAGGTTCTTCACAACAAAAACGCTGCATGAAAAGCTTTTTGTATTATTTTGCTGCTGGAGTGACTGTTTTTAAGAAGCATTATCAACAGAACAGTGTTCTTTAGAGTGAACAGTTTTTCTGGGCACTACTGTAAATCGTGATGCAATTCTTTTTAATTTTTTTATTTTACCCCCAGTGGATTCTGAACTTTGATATTCAATTTAAAATATACTCTATTTTCACATTGACAATGACATTAGGGCTGAATGGACTTTTGGCATAATGATGATATTCATTCATTTTTTTTGTGGAGAAAATGTATTCTCGTGGTGGTGTTTTGACTATTTTTGTAAAGATGGGCAGTTTTGAGTCTTTTGGACTAGAGAAGGCTTTGCTCCAGTGAGGAAGTATTGTACACCCTTGGTATGCATTTACACTGATTGTCCCTGTTCATGTTTTTTTTCAATATATACAAAACTTTCTTGATACAGAAATAAATACAAAAACAGACAAACTGTGTAACAGTTAAGACAACAAGATCATGTAAACATGACGTCATAATTGATATTCATAAAAAGAAAAGTTCACAATATTTTTTTGCATAAAATAAATATGCTATTTTTTGATGCCTATAATACGTATATATTACATATGATTTAGTTTGCATAAAGAGTCAAATAATAAAATGAACAACCCCATGTGGACGGCGTGAGAATACAAAAACTGAAAGAGTTTGAAGGCACTTATACCCATTAGCTTGCAATGTCGACCTGAAGGGGAAAAAAAGTGCAATGCACACACAAGCTTAAACATTATGGGACAAAATGTGGTAAAATGTACAAAATAAATGCCTTTGAAAGATGTATAATTCTAGCATGAGGCAATAGAGTGCATTTTAAGCGCTTTAAGCGAAAGGTAAAAGAGGACATTCTTTGGAATGTATGTATTCAAATATTTGCATGACCAATTGTGAAGTAGGAGAGGGAATTTCTATAACAGAACAACTGGAATTATAAATACCCCCCCGCCCCCACACCACCACCCCACATCCCTATCCCCCTCACCCTCCTATCCAAAAGTTACTCAATTCCAACCCCTCTCACTCCCTGCTTCTGCCTCCAGTCAAACACAGCAGTCAGAGATGAAAAGTTCCTGTGAAGCTTTGATTGGAGTTGCCCGTCATTTCTATCTTCTTCACATACCCTCTTCATCCTCTATATCAGGTGGGACTTCAGGGAATGGGATGGAACAGGAAGGCCAGGGAGCTACTGCAGGAGGTCAGGGAGTGCAGGGAGAGGTGGGTTGGGGATGGCACACTAGGGGGCGCCGTAGTGTCACTACACATCCACATGGGTAAGGAGTCTGGAGAGCCTGTGTTTTTGGCAGCTCCGCCCCTCAAGGTTAAAAGTACTCCTCTCCTCCTTCGGGGTTTGGCTCTCTGTGGAGGGGAGAAATAGTCCATCAGTATCACAAAAAACTCTGGTAACCTAACAATCACATTAATTAAAAGACATTCTTCTTGTTAATGTTTGAGTAATTACAAGGAGCACTGATAAAATAATGAGTCCCTTGTTCTGAAGAGCAATTTGTGAGAATCTTCTCATTAACAAAGATGGAGACAGAGTCTACAGCCCTACTTGTCTGGCCTCAGTTTACATTTTGTGGTACTGCGGCTCTTCTTGGAGGAACTGGGCGCCGGTCCTGTTGTAGTCCACCGGATCGGAGTGAACCTTGCTGAGGTACTTGGTGTTCTCGTGTTCGCCTCCGTGGCTGTCATGTGCCGACCGGTCCTCGGTGTAGTCGAGGGGCGCCCCCTCCGAGCCGTCCCCCTCCATCTTCAGGAAGCCCCCGTGACCGTCCTCCAACGAGGAGCTCTCGTCGTAGAAGAGTAGGCTGCGGGAGCGGACTAAACAGACACAGACAGAGATAAATAGAGGATGTTAAGTTAATCACTGCCTTGATCCTCCAAACACTACAAAGGAACATAGAACCATTCCTATATGGTAAAAAATTAAAAGCAAACAGTAAAAAGTCGGTTTCTTTTGAAGAATGGAATGGTTTTGAGCAGGACGGACATCTTTATTCAGCATTTGTGTGAGTTTTACAGGGAGAACAACTCATTACAGCTTCCTGTGCCATGCTGACTTCAGGTTTCTAAAGCAACCCAGCCCTCACCAACCAATTTTGAGTAGCCAGTAGGTCCATGTATGATTTTTCATTTTGTGGTCATCAAGCTGAATATTATAATAGAAGGAAGGATATTGGGATTTCAGCTAACATACTCGCCTGAGTCTGTCGCTTTTGAAACACTACAAGATAAGATGTAACGCCACATTGACGTGTAATTCAACCACTCGATGCTCCCTTTGACATTATTTCTGGAAGTGCTGGTAGGCAGGCAACATGCGACCTGAAAATATGTGATATGTATGGGACAACAAACTAAAGGCTTTGTGTTTGTCATGCTGTAGATGGTAGACTATTCTAGGTCAGGGTTTCCCAAACTTGGTCCTGCACGTTTAGTTATTTCCCCCTAGCATTACACAGCTGATTCAAATAACCAAGTCATCATCAAGCTCTGATTATTCTAATCAGCTGTGTAGTGCAAAGGGCAAAAAAAAAAAAACGTGCACCCGTGAGGGGCCCCAGGACCGAGTTTCCTGAAACTCTGTTCTAGGTGACAGGTGAGGGGTAGGGGACATACCCTGGCTGGCTGTGTAGACATCAGCCGAGGGGAGGGGCGAGGAGGACTTCACGGTATGGGACAGGGAGGAGAGCTCAGGCAGACAAGGTACAAGGGAGCCCAGCACCAGGAAAAAGCACAGCGCCACCACCTGGCGGGAGGGAACCAGAAACCATCAACAAAAGCACATGGTCAACATGAGAACAGTGTGCTAGTGTGGTTCTGTTCTCCAGCTGAGAAGGCTTTTGCCAGTTTGAGTTCATGGGGTCGCCTCTGTGTTTTATAGTAGAGTAGGCCAGGCCACAAGCCAGTGTCCCTGTCCATTGCTGTGAGTCTTTTCACAAACAAAGCAGTCGTTTTCCCTTTTTAACATGACGTGACTACCCAGTCCAAGGAACACTAACTACACAGTATCTTAGATCAGTGGGGAGCAAAGAAAACCCCCACATTTTTTAAATGGGATTTTGCATGTCTGGTGCATGTGAGTATCAGAATAAATAGTATGCAAAGTACCATAAGGCATGTTCCTGTTTGCGTTGAGGCCATTTTGTAGGATTGGGGCACTTTTCCTGTGACCAGGACCTGGAGTTTCTGGAGCTGCTGGAGTAGAGTTCTGGAAAGAGGAGGCAGAGAATACATGTTTCAGATTGACTAATAATACAACTGTATTCATTTACAGAATCTACAATAATGATCCTAATGTGAACTTAAAACGTTCTCCAGAAGAGCAGACTCTAACGACTGTCAGACATTACAATGATCCAGTTTAGCTCCAGCTGTCGGATAATACAAAGCATGCACCATTACACTCACAAACACACACACAGATGACTGACAGTGACATTTCACAGAAATGTATTGTAAATCCCCCAAATAATCCCTCTCCATCTGGCTATTTCCGTGATTTTAGAGTGAGTACAAAGTCAACTAAGATTGAACATAAAATAAACAATTACAAAAACAGTCATAATTGTCTTGCTCTTCTGAGCATCTAGGACATTGAAGTTCATCTCTGAGAAAAAGGATAATGTGAGGATACACATTGAGGAATTAGAGCTGGAAATTATATAAGACGTCTCTATTTCTAGTGTGTGAACCAAGCTCCCACAGTCTCTCCCCCTCACCACAAAATACAAGCTTTGCCCAAATAGAAAGCAATTCAAAACCACAAGCAATGCAGACGGCCGCTCGGACTCTACCTCCTCCATACATTTCTCTCTCTCTCTCTCTCTCTCTCTCTCTCTCTCTCTCTCTCTCTCTCTCTCTCTCTCTCTCTCTCTCTCTAGACATTAATTACTGTATGTTAGACAAGCATGAGTGTTGGGTCAGGCTGCAATAAGAAATTAAACCAGGTGAGCTTTCATATATTTTCACCACGAGAGGGAGCATGTTTTCCACTAATGGTAGAAAAGACATTTCCAGTGTTAGCCTTCACATAACCCAAACACCATGAAACTATTTGACATATCCACAATATGTGACTATAACACTGGTATAACGTTCAAATACATGCAAACAGCTATACTGGCATTATATTGGTCCTTTGGGGTACCCCAGATGCACAATAACTATTTTCATGCTGTTAATACCAGAGATTGAAAATACAGTAAATTATGATAGAAGAAGAGCTTCATGTTATGGTCCGATTGGATTTGAAGGTGATTATAATTTTTGGGTCAAATCTTAACAGGAAAATTCTCATGGAAACTCTGGAAACGGAACATTAACGTCCCATGTCAGGAATGTCAATTGCATCATCACGTTTGAATTGAACCATGGTTGGTCAGTGCTTTTACAGTTGTGATCTATAAACCATATTGCTCCCAAGGGACTAAAATAGACTGTGTAAAAGAAAAAGAAAAAAAACACGAGTAGATCTTGACTGGGAAACATGTGCATGAGTGACTCTGTGACACCTTCAACTTCTCGAGAGCAACCTTGGCCCTCCTCATGAACCAAACCTTTTCAGACGTCGTCAATTAAAGTACAGCAAGCGCCTAGTATCCAGCTAACTGTATGCGAGATGCATACATCACTAGTAAAGACATTTTTACTTGAGTCACATTAGGACAACAGATTGCTTGTTGGGCTGCCATCTCGCATTGACAGATAAGCCCATTTTGGCCCCTCTTTACCAGGCAAGGCAAGGCATATGCTGTTGGAACACGCGCCCCACACGTTGTTCCTAGCTGGCTCCTGTGTGTTCCATTTGGACTGCCTGCTAGGAGCTGAGTCAGCCTGTGGTTTCCTTCTCGGGCCTCAAATTATTATGAGGCCGATTTGAGTGAGCACTTTTTGTGATGGTTCACTCTGTGCTGTAATTAGGGAGAGGTATACTGTCACGCTGTTACTTTGATCCAAGCAACTTGAAATGCCTATTGTAAATTAGAGGCTGGCACAGTCTGTGATGCCTTTAAGAGTCTGTGTAGTCTGTGATGCCTTTTATTGAGCCCAATCACTTGCACTTGCACAATGGTCGACACTGTGAAAATGTCCCCACCTAATGAAGGAAGAAGCAGTCCAATCACAGACAGCTATCATGAATAGAAAAAGTTATCCAAGGTTTGATTGGAGCTGGTGGTTCAGGGATGTGTCCAGCATCACTCAGAGCGTGCTCACACATGCACACACTCACACACATAAAGTCTGTCACTCAAAGTCATGGCTCACCTGTTAGCACTCTCCAGTGTTTCCACCTTTTTCCACAGGTCACTGTTCTCAGATGTGTAGTTCTCCACCCTGTAAGACACAAAGTCACATCCATACATTCGATCATGGCTATCTGACCATTTTGGAATATACATTCTTGGTAATCACAGACAACATGGGCTATTGAAATGCAGTGCTTGAATGTTGGATGCTAACACAACACAGTCTGCGGTGATTGGAGGCATAATGGTAATGCTATAGTAACCTCTATACCGCTGTAATGTATTTAGGTCTTAAATATGAACTAAAAAAACAACAATGACCATGGATGGAAAGTCAGGGATTTTCCTGGTAAGGAACAGTGATCTACAGAGGCATTTGCTGGAATGGATTAAGTGATTGCGTGTGACTCAGATGGCCTTGTGTGACCGCATGCTTTAATGGACAAACGCCATTGGCATTAGCTAAGGAACAATCAAACAATGAAGGAGTGGAGAAATGAAAAAAAGTGGAGAACAGGAATGACGACGAGAGAGGAGGAAAAAAGTTGGCAGACAGGAAAGGGGAGAGTGTCCTGCTTTTACTTTTTCTCCAGGCACTCCACGTACTCCTTCTTCTTCCTGCGACTCTCCTGGGCAGATATCTAGACAGAGAAGGGAGAGAGGGATCCCCAAATCAATAACAGCTCATATGATAAAAGGGAGAATATTAAAACATGAATATTGCTGAAACACTACTTTGAGATTACAGGTAAAAAAAATCAATTAAAAAGTATTGCGTATGTGTAAATGTGTAAAACTATTTGTAAATAGTTTTACACATTTTCTGGAAGCAAATCGTACAGTTTCTTTTGGACTGAATCTACATTTTACTTCCCGGGATGTAAGAGTGGGTACCTTATTTTTTATTTTCCTGCGAACCCTCTTCAGTGCCTTCTCCTCGGTCTTGGTGAGGGGCAGCTTGTTGGGTACGGGGTAACCTTCAGCGATCAGGGTGCGTTTCTCCTCCTCTGTCAGCATCAGGGGCCCTGAAGTGCCCTGTAGTTTCTGTGGAGAAATAAGGATTCATTTTATGAATTGGAGAAACTGTGGTACTGTGTGTATTATACTGTATCTGTACACCAGGGCAGCTCCTAATGAAGAGACTAGACTAGGGTGGCGGTCAGGGTCAGTGTGAGGATGTGGATATGAACTCCTAATATGTCCAGCAGCTGGGTTTGTCTGCAGCCCAGCTCATCGTGGGTGGCTCTGACTCTACTGACGGGAAGGGCTTGGAGCTAGGCCGGAGGAACCTCCTTCACTGATAGAGAACCATCCACAGCACAGCCCAAAGTCATCAGGAAAGGCAAACCATAGATCAGCCATGGGCTTAGATACTGTAACACTGCATGTGCACGCACATACACTGACTCACATGCACTCACTGACATTCACTCTCACTCACACACACTCACAGACTCAGGATTAACATAAACATAGTTCCTGTTACTTTCAAACAACTTGATGTACAATTTTTTTCTCACTTTCGCTCTGATTGGCACCCTTACCAAAAGACAAACGGTACGCTGCTGGGGGGTGTGGCGAGTGGGACGGTCTCAGTACTTACGTGTGGGGCGGTAAGGAGGGGTGAGGAGGATATGGCAGCGGAGGAGCGGGCCTGTAGGCGGGCTGGGCTGGAAGGGGGCATGGAGCGGGGGCTCTGGGATCCATCACTGTCACTGCCATGGCTGCTGGGAGGGGTGGGGGGGAGCTGCAGCTGATCATCTGTGTGTGTGTGGGGGGAGGGGGGGGGGGGGGGGGCAGGGGGCAGAAAATAGGGTTCCAATGGTTATGAAATGGATCACTTGCAACATGACCCATATGCTCAAAGTCTCTGCCCATCTAACCTCATGATGATATACAGTCCCTGTATAATGAGACAGAGGGGACAAAAGTCTGACTTCATCTGTCGTGTGGGATCGAGCTGAAAATAGTTCATTTAACTTAAACAGTGGAGAGCAGCGGTGCAAATCCAAGACCTCATAAAACGGTCAGTTTTGCCAAGACATCCATAATTAAAATGGCAAATGACTTCCTGGACAGAGTCAGTTCAAACATAGAGACAGCTTAATTTCAGTAAGTAAGGCAGCCAGTGCCTGCTCTTGTTTTTATTGCTTGATCCCATCCTCCCATCCACTCTCCAGCAGTAGCCTCTGTGTAAGTATCTGAACGGAGCTCAGACAGGGATGGGGTGAGGTCTGTGTTTTCTTAAGATATCTGTGCCAGGCAGAATTTCCCCCAACATAGTTCCCAAACACCAGGCCATACCCATGCTGGTATGACCCTTGGATTTAGTTTGGTGTGAGTCCAGAGTACACAGGACCCAGGTTTTATTCTGTTATTACTGGAAAGGGAGGCGAAGAATGGGAGAAAATGGACTTTGTCAAAGGCAGAGGCAGACACAATGCAGACGTTATTGTTCAGACTGCGCTCTGCGAAGGGAGGCAGGGCTAGACTGGACATGTGGTGCTGCTGGCCTGTGGTTATTGAACATAAGATTTATGGTCAACCAGATGGGATTCAGTCTTATATGGAGGTATTCCTGTGCATCATGAAGGTCCTCTCTGCAACCCCTGAACCTGTAAAAGTGTCTCTTTAACCGGGATACTGGAATCTGCAGGCTGGTGGCTGAACAGGTCCAGCTGCGTCTCTACAGGTGTATCTGGTCAGTCCTATCTTCTACTCCAGTTGAATCCTTCTGTAGGTGAGGGTAGTCCTTCCCTGTCTCTCTGATACACTCTTTAAAAGGATTGGGCAATATTGAACAGAAATATTGAAAAGCGAAATGCAAGATAGTATCTTGGTACATCAAAAAAGGCATTAGTGTGCAGAACAGAAAATATTGCCATTCTTGAGGAAGGGATAGAAAAAGAGAGGGAAGAGAATCTTACTTAGCTGGTTTGATCAACACCGAAAAAAACGAGAGCACTTAATCACCAGCACCACTACTCTAATAATATACTTTCAGATTAGAGTCTCAGTTGGCTTCTTCCGCCTAACTTCATTAGCAATTAGATCAGAAAATACTACATGAATGAACAGAGGCATTCTCGTCCTGTATGTGTAAGCGAAAAATGGAAAAAGAAAAGCTAGCAGGTTATAATTGGAAACACTTCATATCTGAAATGAGCCATCACTAATAGTGTTTCATAGTGAAATACCTATTAGGGAAAGAACACATTATACATCATTATGTGTCACACTTGCTTGCAGTAATTGCTATTCCTATCTACCACAGCCTAGCCATTCACATTTTCACTAACAAAGATGAACTAATTCAGCTGAATAAGAGAGAGAAAGAACATGCCGACCACTGTCTGGAAGAATGGTGTGTCATCGGGAATACACTGTAGTGAGTCACTGTGACGCACGCTTCATGTCAGGTTTTTCTACCCCCCCCCCCCCCCCGTGTCAATAACACACTCGTAGAAAGGCATTATGGCGGAATCAACTGGAGGTAGCCGCCTGTTGACACCTGCACATAACCTTTAAGATGAGAGGTGGGGTCTCTGAGTGTGTAAAGGTCTCAGAAGAAACGGAGGCATCTCAATAATTGAATGAATGGCAACTTAAAAATCCAAGCTTTCTTAGAACAGCTGGATACATAAGCCCTTGAGGATGTTTGAATGCCTTAATGTCATCTTGCTTATTGTCATGGTTTTCACCTGAAGGGATGTTGAGGAACTGGTTGACCTCTCTGGGTTCATCTTTGATTGCAGGTGTGGGGTTGAGGTTCAACTCTTTGGAGCCCTGGAATAAGAGTATTATGAAGAGCTTAGTATTTGTATAGGACAAGAGACATTCCAAGTGATTCTGACAGTAAACACATCTGAAGACAGTTCAAAACTATTTATATAACTGAAGAAAGGGAATCCATCTCCACCAATGGTTCTTGGAAGGGATCCAACTGAGGACCATGTAGCCAGGACACTCACCATTTGAGACTTATAGAGTTCATTCTTACAGCTGGAACAAATCGGATGACCATGCCCTAATCCTAAATATTCACAGAACTTTAAATATGCTATGAATTTGAAGATGTTCAAACTAAAATAACTCTTGTGAAAAGGAACGGTACTGTAGTAATGTGTGCTGGGCTACAGGCCTGGTAACCAGTGATAACTGGTAATAGCTGTGCTGGGGTTCACATCTGACTGCTAAGCCCCACCTCAGCCCCACAAACCATGAATTACTTCCATGGACAATGAGGCATGAGTCACCGTGCTGGTCCTGTAGGGGTGCACTGTGTGAATGGTTTATTTCCTCCACTTACAAACTCAGTTTCTTTTCCTTTTAATAATCACATTTTGACCTACATTTTGTGTCAAAAATTTGATTTTAGGTTGCCGTTCCAGCCAGACACTAGACTCCAAATTCCAAAATGTCCTTCAAACAGCTCACGTTTTAGTCGAAGAGGAGTTTGCCAGGAGAGATCCCTATGGCTTATAAAGAGGCTTAGTCTTCCATAGCTCTTGACACACAGGAAAAATGCTTTCCCTGGTAATGGATCAGGATAAGTTCTAGGTGATAGTTTCTATGGCTGCAGTTTCTTACTGTGTCCCCCGATGAGCTCCTGTGAGGTGGTGGGGCGAGGTTGAGAGGCTGGAAGCATGAGTTCCCCATGGAGGGGACTGTAGAGGAAGGCTCTGCCTGTTGATCAGGCTCCTGCTTTACCAGGATGGCCGTCAGGTCCTGGCTGAAAGACCACATTCCTTCAAACTCTGGGGAGAAGAAAAAGAAGACGTGGTAAACAAATTAGTTGTATGTCTCAAGGGATATCATTGCATAACGAGTACTCTACATGAAATAGAGTATCAAACCAAGAAGCCCCCCTGTGTATTTCAAAGGGACACCTTGGGATACTACTAGAGGGGAGCAAGATTGGGTGACAGATCAGTGTAGATTAAAGCAGCAGGTGTGACGCACATCTACAGAATGGATCCTCTTTATGGTCCAGGGCTAACGCGAAGCAGCTGATTGTGAAAGCCAATAGCTTCAACTTTGAGGACTTTCTGCCTCCGAAATGAGTTTCCTCCTCCGTTAATAACCTCTGTGAAGATGGCAAACAGTGAGAGGCCAGTGAGTACAAAGCCCTCTCCTGAAGAGGGGCCGTCCTGCAGTTTCAAAGTCAGGAGTAAAAGCACTCACAATCAGTGGTCCTCGTTAGCAGCCTGTTTTTTTCCCCTCATTTGTTTGCTGGCACCCTGGTTGGATCGATAAAACATTACAGAGGCTTATAAAAAGGTAGTAAGCAAGCTTTCAAGTTGTGCTCCTTAACAGAAGACAGGTTGGGGTGTGGGCGAGATTCCCATGGCGAGGAGGGGAAAGGGAGCAGTGGGAGACTGATTACGGTGAGGGTGTAAATCCCTCCCCCACTGGGGTTTTATGTCCACAGACTTTACCCCATGGGGGAAACCCGAAGTGGCGTCAAAATCTTCAATCCACCCAGAAAAGTCTACTGTATTGGCAACCTTGGCAACATACTAAATTGTCCACAAGGAATAGATTACATTTTTACTTTGCCAAACACAATAAATAATGGACTGTAAGATGAGTGAATTATTGCAAATACTTATTTTACGGTCGTAACAACTTTCCCTTGGATTCTACATCAACAGGTCATGGCTTGCAATATATTATGATAAGGCCTTGGCTTTTCTATGGGAAGATTCAATGGGGGAAGCAACAGGATGCACTGAATGAATGCGACCAAGGACACCACTAACTCTAATTGGCATGTCATCACAAATAATTAATGCAAACCAACAGCACATCCAGGTCATTTTATGTACAGTATCTAGACAGTAGCTCACATCTCATGGGATGTCATGGCTTCAGCCTGCACATACCCATGAGGCCATGTGTTGTGGCCTTGAGGAAGCATCGGGGTTGCCTTTGAAGTTTACAGGCAGGTCAGTACAGTTAGTCGGACTCCCCTCACTCAGCATCTGAGTGGATTGGGGCAGGGCCTGGGAGCTCATTAGCCAGGCTATGAGAGGGGATGGCAGTTTTATCTTCACACATTACACCTAGGTGGAGAGCAGTAAAGCAGCTAGACACCCCCTTTTAACAGCCAACCTCTTTAAAAATTGGCATTTTACAGTGATTGGGGCAAAGGGGATTGGGAATCAAATCTGCGTTGGCAGCAGGGCTCTCTGGGTGCCTCTGCTCTGTCGACAGTTTGTGAACTTGACTGCTATGGTAGTGCTGTGCATCTACATGCACACTTTCATGTTGACATTCAGTGAAAGGAATGTGTGTGGCCAATCATCCCATATGAATTGATTTCATTAGATTCCATCCATTTGTGGATTCCATCCATTGTTCCATACACCTTACTGGGGATCCCTGTATACTTTCTGGGGCCAGGGATTTAACAGTGATTTCCACGTGTGAGACTGTGGTTTTTAACACACTGTTTAGTCCGATGTTATGCATTCAGTTTACCCTAAGCCTTGTGACGCAACCGTTTCTAAGAGCCAAGGCAGTTGTCCGTGACTCTCAGAATAGGTTGCCCCCCCCCCCTCCAACCCCCAAGCAGATCCCCCTTTCTTTCTTTTTTAAAACTTATGGCTCTTCTTTTCCCTGGCCCCAAGCACAAGGGAAATAAAGGAGAAACATTTGCAGCTTGGAGTCATTGCAAGGGCTGCAGAAGCCACATGATGTGTGTGTGTTTGTGTGTGTGTTGGCTGACTGCCTGGAATTCCCTGACTTGCTTCCTTGATTCCTCCAGGGTGGGCAGGGCTTGGCTGGGAGTGTACTATGTGAGCTCGGCTCCTTGGATGGGTTCTCTGTGCGGCACAGGAGCGTCAGGAGATAGGGCAGGAGCGGAGAGCGCGGATACAGATCTGATACAGCTATTCTAGTGACGTAGGACTTACACTACTATCAAACTATAGACAGTGTACACCTAGCAGTCGTGTCGGTGGGAGCTCTTGTTTTTGTCCTGAAGTAACATTTAGCCAAGGCATTGTGCTGTAGATGTATTGCTTCTTGTTAATTTTGGTCAAAGCATCAATAAATTGCCAATTAGCTTCACCATAATAAGGTGTGTGGGTTTCCGGGAGAAGGATAACCTACTGATGAACAAGATCAAAGAAGAAGGACCAAAAATAATGCTTTTCATACCTGCTTCCTCATCCATTTTGATGGACATGGAGGGGCTCTGGGGGGCCGAGTCTCCGCTCAGGGAGTAGCTGTGTTCTTGCTGGATGTCAGGGTTGGGTGGGTCCATCTCCATGTCCAACAGTGGGTTCCTGTCGGCCAGGAGGTGGTCATCAAAGAAGCTGCTGAACAGCTCGTTGGAGAAGTCCTCCATCTGCTCCGAGAAGTGCTGCAAAACAAAATCACCAACAAAACAGTCATCGCATCAGACCGCCTTTAATCAGAAAATCATGTCAATCGAATCCCATACCAGAATATACAAATGTAGACCTGCTCTTGGAAGTATGAGTCGTACCATTTCACACATGCAGTCCTTGGGTTCTATGCATTAGGGCACCAGTGTCTGCTTCAGTTTTTCCACTACTTTAGTTTAGCTAGCAGACAGTGAGTCACTGCTGGTGTGCAGAATCAGAACAGCTCTATTAAAATCCCTAGGGACACAGTCTGGTACTCTGGCTGTAATGTTCTAGATAACCCCTGTATTCCACATCACATCACAGACCAGTTCACATTCACTTTCTCTACACTCCACCTCCTCTCAAACCAGCTATGCCTAATGAATCCCAACAACACATACCACTAATTACATGTCAGGCACAATGACCAACATGACTAGCTGTAATTAAAAACAGGCCAGCAGGCTCCACTCGTTTTCCCAGATGTGTAACAGCTATGCTCTCAAGACTTTATATCATCCGTGATATGCAGAGGGGAAATACAATCAAGGGATTTTATAATCGCTAGAGGTGTTATAAAATGCATTGTGACAACAGTAAACGTAATGTGAAGAACGCAGATTATTTCATGCCCAGTATCTGGTTGGGGGAAAAAGCATTTAATTACAGATCAGAAATAATAGAAAACCCCATAGACGGCAGCGGCACTGTGGAGTCAATACAATGACTGTATTAGTCAATCCAGAGCCCGAACGGCTATATGATTTGCATTGAAGGACATCACTATCGCAGACATGTTGAGACATGTTGAATCATCCTGGAAATAAGAACACTTGTGGAGATTTGTGTTTCATTTGAACATATCTACACCTTTAGTTACATCAATTTCACATAAATGCTTGCTTCTGGGTATGGCTTTTGAAGGTAGGTTGACATTAATCACAGTGAAGAGAATTCCAGAGCCACCATCACTCCAACTCTTACCAAAGTGATGAAGGTTTTTCCATGTCCCTCACCAATGTACGTAAGTTGTATACCTTTACAAGTATGAGACACGCGCAACTATTCACAGTAAAGCGACCTGTGGGGCAGTTTGTTTGCTGTAGAGGGGAGTGTCTTAGGTGTGACCTGTAACCCAGGCATGAGAGCTGCACAGCTGTCAAACAAAACACAGTGTACGCCGCCCACAGCACCAAAGACATCCCCATTTCACTACCTGCTGGGCCTCTCACACGCCTAAACATTGTGAATTCTGTGACAGGAAAACCAACACACATCAAGCCCTGGCCATCTGTGTGTTCCCACAGAACGCTGTATAATCAGACAGACAAAATATCTACATTTGCTGATAGTATTTAGGCCTAACAGATGAAATGATCATGCTAGTGGAGGTGAATCAATTCCAAACAGTACTACACATTCACCCTACTTGTCATGTTCTCATGATAAGGATATGGATAACGTGCAAGGGAGTATATAAAAGGCTCACTCTCCTTAGTTTACTCCTACATTATCTATGTACACAAAACGTAACGACAAAACGATATCAAACACCATTAAATAGAGCTGATGTGGGTTCGAGAGCAGTGTATGCTTAAAGAAAGGCACACTGGCAATACTAGATGATCCGGCTTATTTACTTGATGCAACACCATTGCCGTCAGCAGGCACACTAACGACTATGGCTGAGTGCGCAACGGGATAAACAGTCCCACCCAGACCCTTTCATCTACAGCAGGAGGTTCCTGTTGTGCACCGTGTGCGGCGGATGTGCTTGCGGCCCGAGATAATCCAGACTGAACTGAGTGATGTGTTTCACTGCCAAGCCAAGAAGAAGGTGGCCATTATGGTGGTTGGAAAAGACAAACAAAATCACAATGTGTATATTACACAGATAAATGGTTGGTTTTTGCAGGCAGCAGGCTGTAGCCACTGGCAGAATTTCCCACGCAAATTTGAAATTTGGTTTGGGGAGACAGCTCCTTTGAAAATGAACAAGCCGTTTAAAAATGAACAAATACACAAACAAATTGAAAACTATTTAATAAAGTCGACACAATATAATTTAAACGCATGCTCCCGTGGTAGAGTTTCTTGGTACTCTGGTTCAGTCTGTGATGGTGATGATGATGCAATCCCTCAAAAGTAGAGATGGAGAATTTCAGAGGCAGACAGAGGGGCCTTTTCTCCCTTGTGGCACTTAAATAGTCTTTTAAAGAGACCCAATTACTGAATTTGGGTCATACTTGGGACGGAGTAAAAATAACATTACACTTTTTCTTGGTGGAGTTACTATGACGATTGTTTGCACATGAACCCACTAGAAATGTAAGCCGGAAAGCCAAAAAGATCACAGATTCTTTGGGAGTTGCCCCTCATATGACATTTTCTCTAGATTGCTAATTATGTTTTGGCTAGAGCACCAGACAGCAGGCTTTGAAGTACACCAAGTCATACCAGGACGGTACTTGCATGCATAATGACTGAGGAAATATTTTAATTCTCCGCTTAGAATGAGACAGAGAAAGCTTGCTTTTTGAACAGCAAACAGGTAATGAGAATTCATTATAGTTTTGGCACTCAAGTTCTTCTCTCGTCTATCATTTTAGTGGCGATGATGGCAGACAATAATTACAGAGGTCTGTCAGAATGGGATGGGAAGAGAAACACACTTGAGGGAAACATATCTTCCCTGTCTGGGGTGGAGAAAAGACCCTTTCTGCTACCCCAGATGTTCCCTCAGCCCTCGCCGGCCCATCTCTCCAGCTGGGGCAGCTGGTACAGGTCTGGACAGACAGGAAGCCCCATAGAGGGGGAAGGGCTGCTGGGTGCTACTCTTTCTGGAAGACCTCTCATTAAAACTCTCTGTGGCTGAGAGAGAGGAAGATAGACCACTATGCTATAGGGAACCGAAGAGGTTAAAATGTTCCAGAGCAACTCGACTCCCTACTCTACATCACTGCCTGAGCAATCAGGCTCCAGAGCATTGTCTGTGCAGATACCTAGCAGCCCGTTTAAACGCTTTGCCCTTTAAAGCCAACTATGATAATAGATGCCAAAAATGTTAGCACCACTGCAGTTATGGATTTGGAAACCAAATATTGTATTTTTAGAAACCACAGGCACAGGGATAAATGTACAGATTTCTTGGGAGTATTGTACTAACTGTGATTGGAAACAAGGAAAGTGTTTTGTTTGGCTTGTTCAGAAGGGGTGGAAAGTTACCATATCTATCTGAAACAATCTAGACATTCTACCACACACTAAATAAGCCCTATAAGCCTACCCTCTTGTCATTGAAGTGGTGCTAGTATTCCTAGCAAGACATAATCATATCAAGTATTGCACTCTCTCCTGGCACACAGTATCACATTTGGTGAAAAGAAAGCATAAATAAATGTCTATGCAGTAGACGCTGCACTGAAGTCAAGCAGCTCATGGTAATACCAATGTGCTTCTCAGCATTGCTTGTGGTGATACAAATACTATGTCAGCTCTGTGACCAATCAGAGCAACGCATGCAAATTAGCCAGGCGCTTGCAGAAGGAAAACTGGAGTGCAAGGTTCGCATGGAGAAGCTCAGCAGCAGGAGAAAATGTGCGTTTGTAAAAGGAAAAATAAATCGGCCAATAAAAGTTTTGGCCGGGGACCCAAGCCAAGAAAGCTGCTAGACTCTCAGATCTTCAGGAATGGCTGTTATGCAGTTCAATTGTGGCCGCTCTGGAGATTTGCCCTTGTTGCTGTGAGAAGATGAAGAATCGAAGCAGCAGTTAATACAGTTTGTTCTTATAAGAACAATTATTATTTGAAGAATTGTGCTTAAGGATGCAGTTAAAAAACTGAAAATCAACAGAAAAGATGAGCACAATATGACTGTTATGATCTGGACTATGTTAAGTTTGACATACAGGAAGACTATCTAGAAGACACGCGCTACATTAGTACAAGCGAGGAGGAAATTACAAGCGAAAAGCGTGCGCGTTCAAATCAGCTGTGATCCGTAAAGTTTTGACAGCTTGACCTAATCTGACCTCCCATTGAAAACCTCTTAAGTTGCGTGCAAACATTAGTACTTGAGACTGCTGCATCCAAATGTTCACATCTGCAACTTTAAGGGCCTGGTCACATGTCTTCTCTTGTCACATTGCCGCTGGCTCCCAAATTGGACCAGATGCTGCAAGATGAGCCTGATTTGCATCTGATGCTTTTAACGACTTACAATTGATGTGCATAATTCTAAAGTGTACACACCTGAAGCCCTTAGGATAAAGGTACAGGGAGGTTTTGAATGTGTCCCCTGATTCTCACCTACTACCTGCTGTTTGAGGAAGACATTTGGAAGTAGCCCTTCCGTTTAAAATCAGAATTACAACGATCTCCAGCGAAAAGACATATGTGTAATAGACACAATTTACATACTGCTTGACATACTGTATTACGCGTGTAATCACTGGTATTTCCAAAGCTCTCAAATCAACCAGACTTGACACTCACTGACTCCTGCTCCTCACTGAGTCCAACATTTCATTTATTCATCTAGTGTTGAGGCAGCAGTCAGAAGTCCCATGGCCTGAATTTCCCTCTGCATGAGCAGCGAGGGAGCACCCTAAAGTATAGAGTAGACCTATGAGCTCCCATCCCCCATGTTCCCTGAGTGGAAAGGCCTGGTTTCTTCATTTCAGTGCAGATGCTTTCTTTAGCAAGCAGAGAGGTTTGAAAACCACAACCACTAGAGACAGGCTTCTGTGTCACACTCTGACTGGTTTCCTGACCTTTAAGGGATTGTTTGGATCCATTTAGAGTCTGTGATAGATTAGAGGAAGCCCAGAAAATATTATTGTTGAGGGGGGATCACCTTCTCACTGAGGCTCCAGGGTCCTGAGAGTCTGGAGTTCTACTTTGCTGTGGCATCTGTGGCCAACCAAATGGACTGCAAAACTCAAGTCACTTTAATCACTTCTCAATATTATCTTCAGCTTGCAACTTCACAGTCACAACCATTCCCTCTCTGACTGTTTGTCCCCAATTTCCTGTGCTCAGCTTGGTCCTGCAGTCTGTAATTTAGTTGCTGCTTTTCCCATTGACTCCCACTCAAGACGATGACAATTTCTCACAGCCAGTTGCACTTCCTGAGACTAATAATGGACCTTAGTACACTTAATTGACTAGTCTGAACTTCAAGTACTATCTTCTTAAAAAAACTTATTTGGGATCGGTGTCCTGTCCACGGGACGGTTGAGCTAACATAAGCTAATGCGATTAGCATGAGGTTGTAAGTAACAAGAAAATTTCCCAGGACATAGACATATCTGATATTGGCAGAAATCTTAAATTCTTGTTAATCTCACTGCACTGTCCAATTTACAGTAGCTATTACAGTGAAAGAATACCATGCTATTGTTTGAGGAGAGTGCAGAATTCTGAACATGAAAAGGCACATTTGGGCAGCCTTGATACAAAATCTGGAACAGAAATGCAGTGGTTCATTGGATCAGTCTAAAACTTTTCACATACACTGCTGCCATCTAGTGGCCACAATCTAAATTGCACCTGGGCTGGAATAATACATTATGGCCTTTCTCTTGCGTTTCAAAGATGATGTTACAAAAAAATACAAAAGAACGGTTATTTTTTCTTTGTATTATATTTTACCAGATCTATTGTGTTATATTCTCCTACATTACTTTCACATTTCCACAACCTTCAGTGTTCTCTTTCAAATGGTACCAAGAATATGCATATCCTTGCTTCAGGGGCTGAGCTACAGGCAGTTAGATTTGGGTATATCATTTTAGGCAAAAAAAAGGGGAGGATCCCCACCATTGGAAGCTTTGAAAGAATTTACAGCCTTGTTCCAGCAAAGGTTAACACCAGTCTACAATGTTGACTCGGTCTGAGAGAACCAGCGAGGCAAGGTATGAATGAACTGTGGTTGAAATGGGTCAGGGAACAGGAATCCAACTGTTATATTTGAATCCAATTCATATCAGTATGACAGTCATTCAAAGGTGACTAACCTGTAGCTAACCTGTATCCCCGAACATTGTGACTAACCTGTCACATTGTGACCTACCTGTGACTAACCTGTCACATTGTGACTAACCTGTAACTAACCTGTATCCCCGCACATTGACTCAGTAACAGTATATAGCCTCGTTATTGTTATTTTATTGTGTTACTTTTTATAACTTTTTACTTTTGTTTATTTTGTAAATATTTTCTTAATTTCTTGAACTGCACTGTTTGCTAAGGGCTTGTAAAGTAAGTATTTCACGGTAAGGTCTACACATCACTAATTGAATTAATTTGGTTGCTTATATGGAAAGTGGATTTTCAGACAGGTTTTGTCTGACAGGTATAGCCAGTCCTACTGCTCCAATAGAGATGTGTAGGTGGATATGACAAAAAGACTTGCCTAGAACTGTCCCTGCTATGTCTCCTGAAAGCCTCTCCCTGAAATCTATCCCTGAAAGCTCCATCCTAACAATGTGTTCCAGATTAAGTCTGGCTTCTTCTGTTCTGCTGTTTCAGTTACAGAGCTGGTTGCCAGAGACTTCAACAGAGGACTGATTTACAGACTGAGAAAACTGCCCACCAGCCTTTCATACAAAATAAAATAGATTAATTATACATATCTACTCAATAAGCCAAACAACTCACAGCTCCAATTAGTACCATTTCGGTTAGTCGGAAACCACCAAGGATAACATTCATAAGGTGACCTAAAAATGTCATACCAGTGTGAAAATAACCTGCAACAGATTGATACAATGCTGCAGATATATGACTCTTTGTAAGCTTGGAGGATGGGTGGGTACTTCAACTACAATGGGCATTATCCTCTTATTACACGATGATAAACAAAGTAATACCTTCAAGGAAGTGATGAGAAGGAAATGGGTGAAGGAAATACTCATGTCGATATAAGATAAAGTACATGAGAACTTCCCTGAAAACAGGCTATAGGCTCACCAGAACTTGGTCCAGTTCAAAATTTGTGGAAGCTCCTATTACTCAGATGTCGAAATCAATATACTATTTCGGAAAGGCCCATAAAATAGCTGGAGGCTCTATAATGTAATCTATTTCAAATGAATATTGATAGAAACCACATAATGTCTAGTTCTAAGATGTTCTATAATTCACATTTTCATGGGCCTACAGATTTGTTTTTCTTCTAAGAGCAATAGACATGGGCACGCTTTAAAAAAAAAACAAGAATGACCGGCATTTTTAACAATTCAGTGAGGACAATATAAGAGACACGCACCATCACCAAAGATAAAACACTAACTGGTTTGACAGTACATGCTTTCTAAATTGATCACAGCCTGCAACTACCACAGGTTAGAGCTTATTTCCAGGGTGTGTGCTCTGCACTTGACTGAAAGGCACCACCACGCCTTTGATATTCACCTCAGAGACAAAGTTGAAGGGCTGATACTCGCTAGCACCGTGAATGCTTATTAATCTTTCTCATGACATCTTAGTTTGTCACGTATCTCTTTATTGATCCTTCCATGACAGACACACATCAGTATTAGAGGTCGACCGATTATGATTTTTCAGCGCCGATACCGATACCGATTATTGGAGGGCCAAAAAAATCTGATACCGGTTATTCAGCCGAATTTTAAAATGTATCTGTAATAATGACAATTACAACAATACTGAATGAACACTTATTTTAACTTAATATAATACATCAATAAAATCAATTTAGCCTCAAATAAATAATGAAACATGTTCAATTTGGTTTAAATAATGCAAAAACAAAGTGTTGGAGAAGAAAGTAAAAGTGCAATATGTGCCATGTAAGAAAAGCTAACGTTTAAGATCCTTGCTCAGAACATGAGAACATATGAAAGCTGGTGGTTCCTTTTAACATGAGTCTTCAATATTCCCAGGTAAGAAGTTTTAGGTTGTAGTTTTTATACTATTTCTCTCTATACCATTTGTATTTCATGAACCTTTGACTATTGGATGTTCTTATAGGCACTTTAGTATTGCCAGTGTAACAGTATAGCTTCCGTCCCTTTCCTCGCCCCTACCTGGGCTCGAACCAGGAACACATCGACAGCAGCCACCCTCGAAGCATCGTTACCCATCGCTCCACAAAAGCCGCGGAGCAAGGGGAACAACTACTCCAAGTCTCAGAGCGAGTGACGTTTGAAACGCTATTAGCACGCACCCCACTAACTAGCTAGCCCTTTCACATCGGTTACACCAGCCTAATCTCGGGAGTTGATAGGCTTGAAGTCAAAAACAGCAGAGCTGCTGGCAAAACGCACAAAAGTGCTGTTTGAATGAATGCTTACGAGCATGCTGGTGCCTACCACCGCTCAGTCAGACTGCTCTATCAAATCATAGACTTAGTTATAACATAATAACACACAGAAATACGAGCCTTAGGTCATTAATATGGTCGAATCCGGAAACTATCATCTCGAAAACAAGACGTTTATTCTTTCAGTGAAATATGGAACCGTTCCGTATTTTATCTAACGGGTGGCATCCATAAGTCTAAATATTCCTGTAACATTGCACAGCCTTCAATGTTATGTCATAATTACGTAAAATTCTGGAAAATTAGGCGGCCCAAACTGTTGCATGCAATGAATGCAAGAGAAGTGACACAATTTCACCTGGTTAATATTGCCTGCTAACCTGGATTTATTTTAGCTAAATATGCAGGTTTAAAAATATATACTTCTGTGTATTGATTTTAAGAAAGGCATTGATGTTTATGGTTAGGTACACATTGGAGCAACGATATGCACCGCATCGATTATATGCAACGCAGGACACGTTAGATAAACTAGTAATATATTCAACCATGTGTAGTTAACTAGTGATTATGATTGATTGATTGTTTTTTTATAAGATAAGTTTAATGCTAGCTAGCAACTTACCTTGGCTTCGTACTGCATTCGCGTAACAGGCAGTCTCCTCGTGGAGTGCAATGTAATCAGGTGGTTAGAGCATTGGACTAGTTAACTGTAAGGTTGCAAGATTGAATCCCCGAGCTGACAAGGTAAAAATGTCGTTCTGCCCCTGAACAAGGCAGTTAACCCACTGTTCCTAGGCCGTCATTGAAAATAAGAATGTGTTCTTAACTGACTTGCCTAGTTAAATAAAGATTAAATAAAGGTGTAAAAATGTATACATATACATATTTTTAAAAATCGGCCAAATCAGTGTCCAAAAATACCGATTTCCGATTGTTATGAAAACTTGAAATCGGCCATAATTAAATCGGCCATTCCGATTAATCGGTCGACCTCTAATCAGTATATACCAGGGCTGCCCAACCCTCTTCCTGGAGATCTACTGTCCTGTAGGTATTCAGTCCAACCCTAATTTAGCAGTTCTGATTCAACTACTTAAGGTCTTGTTGAGCAGCTAATTAGTAGAATCAGGTGTGTTAAATTAGGGTTGGACTGAAAAGCCATAGGATGGTAGTTCTCCAGGAAGAGGGTTGGACAGCCCTGGTATATACAGTACAGTGCCTTCAAAAAGTATTCATACCCTTAGATTTTGTCAAAATGGGATTAAAATGGATTTAATTGTCTTTTTTTGTCAAATATCTACACAATGTCTCTGCAATGTCTCTGCAATGTCAGAGTGGAAGAAAAATTCCCCCAAAAATAGTTTTCATAGAAAATAAAATATTAATATATTTTGATTAGATTAGTATTCAACCCCTTGAGTCAATACATGTTGGAATCATATTTGGCAGAGATTACAGCTGTGTTTTTCCTGGGTAAGTCTCTAAGAGCTTTGCAAACTTGGATTGTACAATATTTGCCCATTATTCTTATATTTTTCTTTCAAGCTCTGTCAATTTGGTTGTTGATCATTGCTAGACAGCCATTTTCAAGTCCTGCCATAGATTTTAAGCCGATTTAAGTCAAAACTGTAACTAGGCCACACATTCAATGTCCTCTTGGTTTAAGCAACTCAGGCTGCAATAAAACTAATCACTGACTGACTATTATATACTAGCATTTAGTCTGAATTCATTCAATGCTTGATTGATAGCAGAGGGTATCAATCAAACTACCTCCCCTCACACCTGATCAAGTTAGAGTAGAATCACCTTATTGACCACTTGAAAGTGGAAGTCTGTAGCAGGGGTTTACGCTCCTTAGCGGAGAACACATGTAGCAGAAAGTGTCAATGATTGTGAAGAACTAGAGCCAGTGGCCTGCCATTTTGGTAGACTGGTTTCTTTTGCATGCATACAGGAATTTTCTAAATATTACATAACTTTGTCATAGCCATCCATGATGGACTGGCTCCAAAAACAGCAGTAGAAAGCTCAGTGCAATGAGTCCCTGTAGGAACCTAGTGAGAAGGAATGCAGCTAGTTGATCCCTTTACCTCCTCCCTCTGCCAAAAACTCCTTTCCACCCCCACTCTACATTAGTGTGTCTCGACTGCAAGGCCTTGACTTGCTGGATTTTTATGGCATGCCCAGTCACGCTCCATCACCTATGAGCAGAACTTGCTGCTGGCTTGTGTGAGACGCGGGTGTGTCGGCCAGTCACCTGCCAGCTGGGATCCCCCCTCTTCCACACAGACACACAGACACACACTTGCAGTGCAGCACTTGCAGGTGCCGTTCTATTCTGTGCATCCATATAAGTGAATATTTAACTTCTGCAGTCAACTACAGTATGCTACTGACCTTTTAGCTGATAGGAATTTCTCTTATCATTCAAATAAAGTGGGATTGAACAGACCAGCCAAATATGAAGATAACCTGTGAAGTCATTACAGGCTGTAATCCATGTAAAAGGAATGAACACCCTCTGACACATTTCTAAAAGAATATGCATCATAAGAATATGCAAATCTCCACCCATGGGCATCCTAGTTAATGTGGTCACACTCTGATCTTAAAAGCTACACAATAGCCTGCAGCTTATCTGATTTACCCACCCATGCAATTACCTAAAATGTAGGGTAAGTGCTTGGCAAGAGAGACATCAAAAGCAGCATACGAAAACTCCAAGACAGCCATTGAAATTCTAACTCCAAGCTATAAATATAAAAGTAGCACACAGAAACCTAAACAGTTGAAACCCTTAAATGACCCACCTATATTTAAACCCCCATAATAGTTGGTAAAACAAACACCGCCTATTACTTGCCTCCCCCCACCCTTCCTCCAAGGCTGTCAGTGTGTAATTTTGCTGTAATTTTTAAAGGCATAAAAGGGTTCTTTCACTTGAAGAGGCCCCGGCCTGAGCCTCATCACTTCGGGCCTACAGAGGGGCTTCGACAGAGGGCTGTGCAGGGGGAAGCAGTGGCAGACCGGTGAGGGGTGCACGCAGCACACACACAGGCCCTCATTCACACTCACACAGCACTGAGACGGCAGTCAGTTGCTAGAATCTGAACGTATTCACACTAAAGACAGACTGGTCCTCTCCTCCCTGTCGCTGTCCCCTAGAAATCCTCCAACCACAATCAAGCCATTGAGGGCCAGGGGCCAGGCTTGATACATACCCTCACAGCTGGGAGAATGTGGAGGGACATCTGGGTCTATTATAAGTCTGTCAAATCCCCCTTGACAACACCCTCATCCTCAAGTGTACCAAGCGCATGACTAGCTGAGCTGATGTGCTGATTCAGTGTGAATGCCATTATGTCACATGATTTCCCATTCATCTGTGTGAAGCATTTCCAGTTACACTTCTTTATGTCCAATAGGTGTTTGGATTAGATTAAATGTTGACCCATTGGGGAGTAGTTAAAGATACAAACCACCACCACTCTCTCCTCAGAAGAATGAGTAATCATGGAACATTTAAAGCCTAATGGGATCCTTTCCAGATTGCTCACCATTTCTCCAATAGCCCATTGGTTGGTCCAGTTTTCCACCACCTAGTAACAATGATGTACTCCATCTCTTTGTGGTGGGGTTGTTAGTCTTGGTACAGTTTGACATTTTCCAGTTACATTTACTCTTGATCCCTGTGTGAAATGTGCTGAATATTTAACTTAACTAATAAATGAGGAATATATTCTTATCGGCAGACTCAATAGCCTTGGTTTTTCTAACGACTGCCTCGCTTGGTTCACCAACTACTTTGCAGACAGAGTTCAGTGTGTTAAATCGAGGGCATGTTGTCCGGACCTCTTGCAGTCTCTATGGGGGAACCACAGGGTTCAATTCTCAGGCCGACTCTTTTCTCTGTATATATCAATGATGTCGCTCTTGCTGCGGGCGATTACCTGATCCACCTCTACGCAGACGACACCATTCTGTATACTTCTGGCTCTTCCTTGGACACTGTGCTAACTAACCTCCAAATGAGCTTCAATGTCATACAACACTCCTTCTGTGGCCTCCAACTGCTCTTAAACGCTAGTAAAACCAAATGCATGCTTTTCAGCCGTTCGCTGCCCGCACCCGCCTGCCCGACTAGCATCACCACCCTGAACAGTTCCGACCTAGAATATGTGGACAACTATAAATACCTAGGTGTCTGGCTAGACTGTAAACTCCCCTTCCAGACTCATATTAAACATCTCCAATCCAAAATCAAATATAGATTCGGCTTTCTATTTCGCAACAAAGCCTCCTTCACTCACGCCACCAATCTTACCCTAGTAAAACTGACTATCCTACCGATCCTCGACTTCGGCGATGTCATCTACAAAATAGCTTCCAATACTCTACTCAGCAAACTGGATGCAGTCTATCACAGTGCCATCCGTTTTGTTACCAA
Source organism: Oncorhynchus clarkii lewisi (assembly GCF_045791955.1). Lineage (NCBI taxonomy): Eukaryota > Metazoa > Chordata > Actinopteri > Salmoniformes > Salmonidae > Oncorhynchus > Oncorhynchus clarkii. The sequence goes on from NC_092152.1 coordinate 56,198,932, forward strand.
ATCACCTTATACCACCCACCACTGCGACCTGTATGCTCTAGTCGGCTGGCCCTCGCTACATATTCGTCGCCAGACCCACTGGCTCCAGGTCATTTATAAGTCTATGCTAGGTAAAGCTCCGCCTTATCTCAGTTTACTGGTCATGATAACAACACGTTCCAGCAGGTATATCTCACTGATCATCCCCAAAGCCAACACCTCATTTGGCCGCCTTTCCTTCCAGTTCTCTGCTGCCAGTGACTGGAACTAAATGCAAAAATCACTGAAGTTGGAAACTTTCATTTCCCTCACCAACTTTAAACATCAACTATCTGAGCAGCTAACCGATCGCTGCAGCTGTACATTGTCCATCTGTAAATTGCCCACCCAACCTCATCCCCATATTGTTTTTATTTTATTTACTTTTCTGCTCTTTTGCACACCAGTATCTCTACTTGCACATCATCATCTGATCATTTATCACTCCAGTGTTAATATGCTAAATTGTAATTATTCGCTCCTATGGCCTATTTATTGCCTACCTCCTCATGCCTTTTGCACACACTGTATATAGACTTTCTTTTTTCTACTGTGTCATTTACTTGTTTATTGTGTTATTGGCTTGTTTATTGTTTACTCCGTGTGTAACTCTGTGTTGTTGTCTCTGTCACACTGCTTTGCTTTATCTTGGCCAGGTCGCAGTTGCAAATGAGAACTTGTTCTCAACTAGCCTACCTGGTTAAATAAAGGTGAAATTTAAAAAAAAAAGTTTTTTTAAATTATCTTCAATTCGATCAGAGTCATTTATTGAGGGCCATCATAAAAGTGTGATAGTTTTCACATACGTCACAACAGTCTTTACAAACGCACTGAAGCCGGATGCATGAGCAGGATCAACTCCAGCTAACACGCCCACTTTAGGTCCGGCACGATTGGGAAAGATAATTTGCTGAATTACACAGCTGAGCAAATAAAACAGCAATAGTCTACATGCCGGCTGTTTATCTTTCGTAATCGTTGCTGACACACATGTGACGAACCCAGCAACTTTCTCTGACGCGCATTGGATATTTGCAGTGTAGTCTCACAGCTTAATTCATCCATAAATCAGTTTATTACAGCGTAATTAACACATCTATCACAGTCGAGACAGAAGAACACTGCTGACACTGTAGACATTGAAGCATTAATTGCATAGGCTATGGGCATGCAAGCCGAATAATATATTTAAAAAATATTGGGAATAACAGCGACACACGATTTATGCTGCATTACAGCTTGTCAATCACTATGTGCGTAAAGATTAGTGTTGATAATATGTAGAATAGAAAAAATAACATCTGCACCTACCACATTGTTGAGAAAATCCCCTTCATTCAAATCCTCAAGGTCCAACAGGTTGGCACTGGGGAAAAGTTTATCCGGGGCGAAATTGTCCAGAATGGTGTCCATAAGTGCAATTACTATAATTAAACTCTATGATAAAATATATTTTCACAAAAGCAATAGAAGGTAAATAGTGAAAAATGTTAAAAACCGATGACAACAGCTGTTTTAGGCTACTATGTTCTGAGCTGTCTCTTATTCAACTATAATTTTGTTATGCATCCCGCGACTCAATAGGTTGTTGTGCTTATTAAGATATGATTTTAGATTTTATATGAGTTGTTATGATGCGAGGTGTCCTCTAGTTCAATCAAATCAGTGACATCCAGCTGCGCTCTGTCTCTAAGGAACAAATCACTTGATTAATATTCATGATGGTACCATCCCACTTTCTCTGCACTCATCACCGCCTCTTTTTTTTTCTTTTTTTAAAGAAGCAGTAGCCTCTGTATTATCTGACTCTTCTCATAGCATGTAGAGTGGCATGTAGAAAGTGCAAATCTCCAATTTAAAAAACTTCAGGTGTATCTCTGTGAAGGTCATCTCACAGCATTAGCAGTTCTAACACATGTATGACAATAATGACCCCAACATGTAAAAAAAAATCTGATAAATTGACTGAGAACACATTCTCATTTAGAGCAATGACCTGGGGAATAGTTACAGGGGGATGAATGAGCCAATTGGAAGCTGGGGATGATTAGGTGACCATGAAGGTATGAGGGCCAGATTGGGAATTTAGCCAGGACACCAGGGTTGACACCCCTACTCTTACAATAAGTGCCATGGGATATTTAGTGACTACAGATAGTCAGAACACCTGTTTAACATCCCATCTGAAAAACAGCACCCTACACAGGGAAATGTCCCCAATCACCCAATCATTTTTATATATTTTTTAGACCAGAGGAAAGAGTTCCTTCTACTTACCCCCCAACACCACTTCCAGCAGCATCTGGTCTCCCATCCAATCCAGAGACCAACAAGGACCAACCCTACTTAGCTTCAGAGGAAAGTCAGCATGGGATGCAAGGTCGCATACTGCTGGATTAAAAAAAGACAGATTGATATTTACAGAATGATTACCTGGAGGAAAATAATATTTGATTAGGCCTAGTCCCCAAAAATATTTTGCACGGACTGGCCAATAGTCTATGTTCTGTTCAGTTTGAGGAGAACGCGAAGATGAGGAAGACCGGAGGTCAACTTTGATAGATTGCTACTACTATAATTAATTTATTAAAAACAATATTTTTTTCTTTCATGATGTATTTATCAGAGTTATTGACCCCACAATAAGCCAGATTCCAGTAACTTACATTGTGGTGCTGAAAAAAAATCAATTGGAAATGGACAACTCATGGGGCTGAAAGTAGATACATTTGAGTAGGTATAATTCATTTAAACCATCCTCACTTAATTAGACTTTACTAACAACAGGTGTGAACTAACAATTTCTTCCTATTTAAGAAATCAGGTAGGCCTACCCATTTGACAGACAAAATTAGGCTATGGACTGCTATAGCCATAGAATTGTTGGTCAATTCCTCCACCCACCATGCACTCTTTAAATAGCCTACCTCGATGTCAGTGAATGGCTGTTAAGTTAAAACCAAGACTTGAATTGAAGGGGTATGCCATAAGCCTTCCTTTTCATTTTTACCCCTGTTTTTGTCCCCAATTTCATGATTATGATCTTGTCTCCTTGCTGCAACTCCCCAACAGGCTCGGGAGAGTTGAAGGTCAAGTCATGCACCCTCCGAAACATGACCCGCTAAACCGCGCTTCTTAACACCCGCTCGCTTAACCAGCTGCACCAATGTGTCGGAGGAAACACTGTTCAACTGAAGTCAGCCTGCAGGCGCCCGCCCCGCCACAAGGAGTTGCTAGAGCGCAATGAGTCAAGTAAAGCCCCCTCCCCTTTGCCGGTCAAACCCGCCCGACGCTGGGCCAATTGTGCGCTGCCCTATGGGACTCCAGGTCACAGCCGGTTGGGATCAAACCACAGGCTGTAGTGACGCAGCAAAACTGTGATGCAGTGCCTTAGACCGCTGCGCCACTCAGGAGGACTAATAGTCATACCTTTTATTCGAGAAAATGACAGTTAAAGATTTAAGAACATTTGGAAGAAAATTAAACGGATCCGATTATATTCATTGATCTATAACAGTGCCTTGGTCCGCAATGCTTATGCTAGAAACAAGCTGTAAAATACCTGGCAACGTGGTGACACTGATGGATATGGGGATATCATTGTTTTGTTTCTTTGACATTCAGAGGCTGACTTTGCTTGCGAGGTAATCTAATTATGTCACTATCAATTGATTAAAGCTATTCACTTCCTTCACAATAGAAGGTGTTTAAACCCAGACAGCTTTTAGGGACACACTTGTGACCTTCTCTCGTTGGGTGAAGCCAGTGATGAAGAGAAGCCAGCAGTTAAAGCTTACATTTTTCTAAGTTGGTAGGCCTACTCTGTCTAGGGTGGAAAGGATATGCCTAACTTTTGAAAGTACCATGCTCAGATTCCTAAATGAAGTCTCAGATTGAATTATTTGCAAACAGGGACAGTTTCATTGCAAAAAAGACACACTGATTTGGCATTGGAGAAATATGATAAGATAACACATAGGCTTATCTCTCCTATCACTTTGTCCATTCTTAGCCTGCAATGTCCACCAATGTGGAATATTACGTAGAATTGCAAGAAGTGTTTATAAAAGCCTTTTTTTTTCTTTCACCTGCAAATACAATGATATATTAATGCAATACTTTTACTATAAAGGGGCTCTTTCCACCCCTACTCTTGTCCACAGTGGTCTGTGAACCCACAACCTTCTGGCCCGCAGCCCTGTTGCCTGTCCAAGAAGTGTGGGCAAAAGGAAGACATGTTCTCTGCTATCCGCTTGGTTTTAATTATTATTTGGGGTATAGAGTACCACAGTATGAGTAAAAATACCCATAAAACCTAGCAGTCAAACAATAAATGGTTCCAATAATTTTTCCATCATTCATTTTTCTGATAACCGTGTAAATCTGGTGACTATAAATATATTCGCCTGTTCGTGCCTCGCCAAAAGTAAATGCTAATTAGGTGCTAATGTGGCTATGATAAAAAACTACAAATGCCATGATGATCTGGATGAGACTGCCAAATCGAGGCAAAGGTAAGAATCTCCGCATTAACTCTCTGATGTTAGCAAAATGTTGTAATGAATAAATTGGCTACATTTCTTTCAAATGACAATTCTGTGAACTGTCTTGTGCAAGTTTTAAATTGACACAATACCTGTTAGCAAAGGTGTCAGCTAGAGATGACGTGCAGGAGCTTGCAGGGATTTGTAGTCTTGCATGATGTCTATTTTGATGTGAATTAGCATTTGTGAATCTGAGAGTAAATTGAGCCGAATATATTTGTAAAAGTCACCTTGTCCGAGAGAGATTTACATGCTAATCGAAATGTCACGCCAGAGTAAGCCTAAACGATTGGAACCATTTCCCTGTTTGACTGCTAGGTTTTATGTGTATTGTGACACCTCCAATGCGGGGCTCTATAGGGAAGGGTCACTTGTTTGTTTTTTCAAGCATTCAGGGATGATTTAGGTCAAATATATTTTGTTGAATGGAAGGCCATCCATTTTTCTTTCAGAGAAGTCTGATTTTCTCCATGTAACCCTTATTATAAATAACGTTCATTCCCTAACATTTCCTTTTATCACAAAACATTAAAATACCTCATGCGCTGCACTGTTACACTCAATAGGAATGTCGATATGCAGTGAGGTGATGCATACATTTAATAAAGAGCATACTTATTCTAATGTCTCTTATGTGCACTTTCTTACAGTATACAGTACTATTCATATAGTAAATACATCAGAATGATAGAGACATCTTAACTGACCGAGAGTGTGGATGCAGCATTATGTTCTTGACTGCAGTGATATACTGACTGTGTGTGTGTGTGTGTGTGTGTGTGTGTGTGTGTGTGTGTGTGTGTGTGTGTGTGTGTGTGTGTGTGTGTGTGTGTGTGTGTGTGTGTGTGTGTGTGTGTGATGAGAGAAGTGGTGTAGTGTGGCTGGCTGAGTGTGTCAGCCATAGGATGCTACTCTGGTATAGTGCTGTGGTGAACCGAGCTGTCTCAGCTCACAGCCAGGCTTAATTTACGCAGCAGGGCGTGGGGTTCAGATCCACTACCATAACCAGAAAGTGCGAGAGTTAGTTTGATTGAGTTGGATAACATCCTTGACTGATCACAGGCTAAAACGAGTTGCCTAGTTGCGTGAAAATGACCTCCTATTTTGCAAGACTTAAAGACATGAATTGAAGAAAACATTTATCTTGAGAGACGATTGACAATGACACTTCTCACTTCTTGCGCCGAGCTGATTGTAGTCTCTGATCACTGGGCCGGATTCAGTTCACACCTGGTTACCTGATTTTACCACCTCCACTGAGGGGATGGAACACTAAGCCTGTTATTACTCAGTCAAACAAATCACAGTGTCGCTGTGAACTGATGATCTGGATCTTTATGCAGCTCTGGTGGTTTTCAAGAGAGAGCAATAATGAATATTTGTATGCAATGGTCTTTAACAGCACTTCAGGTGGACAGAGAAAATAATCCCATTCATGTGGTTCTTTCTCTCCACCATTTCCTCCAGATCCTCAGCTATTGTTACCATTCCACTCTCTGTCCCCTCCTTCAGGGACTGTTTATGTGGCCTAATTTGTAACAACCTGCCCCATGATACATTACACTCATTCTTTTGTGTGAAGGTGATGTTAACTGTGTGTGGTGTCATTTCAAACCAGCATATGAACAGAATGCAACCTGCAGATGTTTTTCTGAACCCTTGCTTTGTCAAGTAGGCTACCCCCCAGGTTTTAAGTGTACATTTGTATGCTTACATTGTAATGAATACCATGTTAAATCCTCAGAAATGGCTCAAAGTCGTCCTGTGATATGTGGCCTAAGCAGGTCATATTGAATTTCTGCTTTGCGTTTACCTGTCTCTCCTCACCTTTCTGACATGCTAACAGGGGGAAATAATTAGTCATCACTTACACACCACTCACTTTCTGTCATTTGACCATTTGTTTATTTTTCTGCTCCAGACCGGCAGCTGTAACAGTGGCTGTTTAATAAAGCAGTGATCTTGTTCAAGACTCGCCTGGTATTTACGCAAGTGCCCCTCTAAAAGAAGTCAACGAGATGAGGAGGGACAGGATCAGTTAAAGCAGACAGTTCTGTATTTCTTGAAGTGAGCTTATTATCCCTAATTATGAGCCCATTCTAACTGGAAAGGACTCATCACCCGGGTCTGATGAAGCCGTCGCTTGTCGAGAGCGAGAGTGGCTTCAAGTAGCTCAGTGATTACCTATAATTCCACGGCCAATTAGAATACAGACAGGGGCAACGTTTGGTGGAAAGCAGCAGGACCTGAGACGAGATGAGGACACTGTTAGATTTCTTCGTTTTGCCTTTGTCTAGGAACATAGCTATTTTGTCATTATACAGGACAGCACAACTCTCACTGCCATATATTCTCACCAATGACTCTTTGTAGCAACAAGACAAGATGAAAGTGTGACTAAAACAGGACAAGATGAAAGTAGCAACAAGACAAGACGATAGAACGTGGCTTGAACAGGACTGAAACTGAACACACATTTCACCAATGTGCACCGGGCTTCATATGTCATACATCATATTCCCAGTCCTTTCATGTGTCAGGCCATACATTAAATACTTCAGGTATACCATGGCTTCCTCTCACTCTTGTAGCTAATGATAGTGAAAAACAAAATGCCATAGCAATGAAAACACCTGGTAGGAGGGGGCTGTTAACGCTGCTTCAACTGGCTGCCTCAGGCCTTTTTACTGCCTCTCTGAAGCCTCTCCACAGCTCTTACGTCCGCCCTGTACGGTTGTAAACCCCATCCCACTGCAGATGATGGCTGGTTGGAAATGTACCATAAATCCCCTGAAGTTTCCTTGACCAGATTTTGCCCCATTACCATCAAATGCAAAGGTGACATATGACATCAAATGCAAAGTTGTGAACACTGGTTTACTGTAAGATGAAAGAGTTTGGCACTGTATGACAATGTACAATGTCATGTCATCGTGGGGGTTTATAGACTGAGCAGCAGGAAGGTGGAACCATGGTCATGCTGCATAATGCCAATTACGTCCAATGCTGATGATGCTATTGCAGGCTACAGCAAGGATAGAATCACCCAGGTCTGGACTATGAGGAATTCAATTGCAATCAACTACAGTAGCTGGTGCACCTAAACAGTGCTGTTTTTTTTGTGAACCCCAGACAAACAAAAGCTTAGTTATTATGTAATTATTATGCAGTTAGAATTTCACCAAGCGCTGCCTGGGTAAAATGCAAATACGAGGTGAATAGTGGAACGTAGCATAAAACAGGACAAGATGCCTTGCCACAACATGACTATTTGTCCACACACCTCACTGCTTTGTTCATAGTGTGGCTTCAATACCAAGACCAAGAAGACTGCAGGGTCTCACCTCTTCAGACCCTCAGTGCATCTCAATCGGCTTTTCCCCTTTTGTCTCCACCTCAGACAAAGCATTATGTCATTACAAACGGCTTCTTCCATAACTGCGGGTGGAAACTTAAGTCTGTGAAACAGACACCTGTGATTGTCACATGTAATATGTTATCACAAAGGAGGATTGAAAGAGAGAGAGAGAGGCACAGAGGGGTTGGACTGTGAAAGGGTGAGCAATAGATGCAACTTATTCTCCTATTGACAAAATAGCTTAATAAACTGCATTGCTGCCATGGAGGGCATTTTTATGTCGCTGATTGCTGCCAGTACTTTGACTCCTACCAAAGATAACTGACTGGCCTCAATGATTATCTGTGTTCTTCTTATTTCACAGAATGAATGGTAAATCAGCCAAAGCTAGAGCCATGCGGAATATTGTTTAGGGATTGCCATCCAAATGTATTCAATTTATGTCCCTTTTGTGGCTGTATCATCTGCCAACTCTGTTAGCCTGGCCACTAAGTATGTCCCTACCTAATCTCGGTTACACAGAAGTCAAATTTGCGCAAAAGTTTGTCACGTCCACGAAAGATTAATCCCTAATTTATTGAGAAAGACAAAGGAGCAATGCACGAATAAGAGAGGGTGCATGACACCCATGTACGTGACAAACCAGATGGCACCAGTGTGTGAAATCCTCTCCATTAACAACACTCATTACCTGTCCCTGTCGTGGTGGTCTTTAATATGTATGTCCAATTAGAGGTTCTATCTCTAGAGGGTATCGATGACGGATGAAGAGGGATATTGTCCAACTGAGACATTGACAAGGATTTCAACTCGAGAAGCACTGGTATAGCAAAAAGTGCGACTCAAGACAGTGATTTAGTGACGTAGAGTGTGGAGAGCAGTTACTCATGTAGAGACAGCGTATGATCACTGCCTTTCAAAAGAGAGTAGCACTTGATGTCGCTCTCTGGCCCGTAATGACAGGGCTGCACAGAGAGTGGGTTGTGATTATACTGTCCTATGTGGTGTAACCGGGTACAACTTGGCTTCCCAATTGGGTTCAAGCAAGCTAAAGATTACTTTCAGTTGCACCCATCCTGTCAGCGCACATACATGCGCATCAGAAAGTTGTAAATCAAAATGCTCATACTGTACAGAAGTCCTTTAATTGTACCCATTGTTTCAGAGGTTTCTGAAATGACCATTAAAGGAAAACATGAAACCCGAAAGGACTGAAGAATAAAACACAATAAAATATGAATTACTCCGTTATAATATACTGACACCCAACACCAGCCGTCTAAAGCAAAAGTTCAACACATTCTGTTGCCTCTTCTCAATGGCACATCTGTGTGGTTTACTCTGGGGAGGAAACTCTTATGTAACATGTATGCCATTGTGTTCTGTACAGTGACTTGTTCTTATACTTCCAATGAGCAGAACATTAAGCCTCTTTCTTGTACGCTGAAGAACATGTATAGAACAATAACCTGTATACAGGGTGACAGAGTACTTACCAGTAAGAACTCTATGGAACATGATGACAGGGCCTGGTGGAAAGAAACTAGAGGAGTCACAAAATATAATTATGTGCAGAAGGAAAGTAACAATATCCCTGTACTGTCATGGATTCTGGTGGACAAAGCACACCTGTGTAACATGCCCTCTACAGCTAAAACCTCAGGAGTCCTGATACTGATCAATGTAGTCCAATATTTCAATAGGTTGCCTGTCCCGCATTCTCCTCTGATCCCAGCAAGAGAGGAGAAGAGCCTGTCAACTACACCCATCCCATTATCATTATCACAGTGAAAGAGGGTCACTGGAGAGGACAGGTGTATCCCACCCCTCCAAATAATGTGCCCCTCAGCTCTGAACACGTTGACCTTTATGTCTCTGTAGCTACCCAGAGGCTGAGCAACAACAGAGAGCTGATTTCAGTTCAGGTAGGCCTCCACGCTGCAGAAAACAGAGAAAAGTAGGACAGGTCTTCGACAACAACGGCAAAAATCCAACAAAAGGGCTTACCAGGAAACACTTCCAAAAGGAATAATTTGAGGCAGAGCTGATTTCATCATGAAGTTACCTGATATTTTCCTAGCAGGGGAAATGTGATGAAGCTGGGTTGACACCTTAGATTGTGATACATTATATTACATAACCTTTACTAATACTGTGCCTCTGTATCTATTGTAATTATTATCATTTTGAAACACAAGATAAGGAGAAATTGCTTCTACTATATTATACTGCCAGGTATGTACAGAAACAGTCATGTCTGATTTGACAGGTTTATTTGAGAGGTAGATCCAATGTCAATGACCAATTGATTCTGGTAGCCTATTTACAATGATGGCTTTACTAGGCCAATGTACATTTTTGAAGGTCAGAATGTCTGACCATTCGCATGGATCCATAAGTCCTGTAAGGTGTCTATCCCCACACTCCTGTTCGACTATCATTTGCTCCAATTTCTTGGCGTGAGTACATAACCAAAGTACAAAACAATGACGTCATATCAACCAAGGTTCTAACTAGAACTTTGAAGTTTGCAGACACCTTTTGACGGCATACGAACTATTATCAATGTCATTGCTTTACCTTTTTTGTTTTCAAATGGATGGACTTCTGATAAAACTACGAACCTGAATGACTCACCACTTACTCTGGTAGCATCCAGTTCTGACTGAGGCACCCATGGCTCCGCTGTCATTACGGAAACACTACACTCTGCTTTCCAGACACCAGCCTTTTGGATGCCATGGTAACAGATTTAGCATGGTGGATGAAGGAACATAGAGTGAATCTGGTGAATGACGGACAATATTTGCCATAAGCTTTAGTTGTCAGGTGTGAAATAACTGTAAATATATCTTTATAAACACAAAATATATTGTCTTTTTTTAATGAAAAAACAACACCAACTGAGGTGTAGACTTTCAGTAAACAATCGTATCATGATGGCTAAGAACCGTTATTGTGTCCATTTTCAGTCTGTTTTCTTGAGATAATTGGAGTAATAATTTCTGATACTTCATATTTGAAGAATTTAGGTCAAATCGGGGTTATGTTGTTTTACAAGAAAACATGCATTGAATGGGCTTTCAATGACACAATTATCACATTTTAGGTATGACCCAGATGCAGACGGTGTCGAAGAAACAAACGTTTATTTCTAATACAGGGGCAGGCAAATGACAGGTCATAGGCAGGCAGGGGCCAGTAATCCAGAGAAGGTGCAAAGGGTCCAGGGCACAGGAGACAAAGGGCTATGGGACATGAGTTTAACTCCGGACACATGAAAGGTGGGATATATACGAAGGGTACGGGGCAACAGAAGACGAACAGCAAAGGAGCTGATGACTTTGGAGATGGGAAACGGGCCGATAAACCGGGTATTTGGTATTTGGTATTTTATTAGGATCCCCATTAGCTGTTGCAAAAGCAGCAGCTACTCTTCCTGGGGTCCACACATAACATGAAACATAATACAGAACAACATAATACAGAACAGCAATAGACAAGAACAGCTCAAGGACAGAACTAGATTTAAAAAAATTAAAAGGCACACGTAGCCTACATATCAATGCATACACACAAACTATCTAGGTCAAATAGGGGAGAGGCGTTGTGCCATAAGTGTTTATTTGCTGTTTATTTGAGCAATATGAGATGGAAGGAAATTCCATGCAATAAGGGCTCTATATAATACTGTATGCTTTCTTGAATATGTTCTGGATTTGCGGACTGCGAAAAGACCCCTGGTGGCATGTCTGGTGGGATAAGTGTGTGTGTCAGAGCTGTGTGTAAGTTGACTATGCACACTATTTGGGATTTTCAACACATTCATGTTTCTTATATAAATAAGAAGTGATTCAGTCAGTCTCTCCTCAACTCTTAGCCAAGAGAGACTGGCATGAATAGTATTTATATCAGCCCTCTGATTACAATTAAGAGCAAAACGTGCCGCTCTGTTCTGGGCCAGCTGCAGCTTAACTAGGTCTTTGCTTGCAGCACTGGACCACAGGACCGAACAATAATCAAGTTTAGACAAAACTAGAGCCTGCAGAACTTGCTTTTGGAGTGTGGTGTCAAAAAAGCAGAGCATCTCTTTAATACAGTTAGACCTCTCCCCATCTTTACAACCATTGAATCTATATGTTTTGACCATGGCCGTTTACAATCTAAGGTGACACCAAGTAATTTAGTCTCCTCAATTTGTTCAACAGCCACAACATTAATTACCAGATTCAGCTGACGTCTAGCACTTAAGGAATGATTTGTACCAAATACAGTGCACTTAGAAATGAGATGTTCAGCACCAGTTTATTACTGGCCACCCACTCCGAAACAGACTGCAACTCCTTGTTAAAGGTTTCAGTGACTTAATTTGCTGTAGTTGCTGATGTGTATATGGTTGAATCATCACACACATGCTTTGTTTAATTAATGCCAGTGGCAGGTCATTGGTAAAAATGGAAAAGAGTAGAGGGCCTAGAGAGCTGCCCTGCAGTACACCACACTTTACATGTTTGACATTAGAGAAGCTTCCATTAAAGAAAACCCTTTGAGTTCTATTAGATAGATAGCACGGAATCCACATTATGGCAAAGGTTGAAAAGCTATAGCACATAAGTGTTTTCAACAACAGGTTATGGTCAATAATATCAAAGGTTGCACTGAAATCTAACAGTACAGCTCCCACCATCTTCTTATTATCGATTTATTTCAACCAATGATCAGTCATTTGTGTCAGTGCATTACATGTTGAGTGTCCTTCTTTGTAAGCATGCTGAAAGTATGTTGTTAATTTATTTACAGAGAAATAGCATTGTATTTGGTCAAACACATTTTTTTCTAACAGTTTGCTAAGAGCTGCTGTTAGAACCAGTAAAAGTCGCTTTACCACACTTTGGCTTCCCTCCAGGCCTGAGGACAAAGACCTTCCTCTAGGCTTAGATAGAAAATATGACAGATAGGAGTGGCTATAGTCAGCTACCCTCCTCAGTAGCTTTCCATCTAAGTTGTCAATGCCAGGAGCTTTGTCATTATTAACAATAATTGTTCAACCTCTCCCACACTAAGCAATGCTTTTCTTTCATTATCAAATCAAATCAAATGTATTTATATAGCCCTTCGTACATCAGCTGATATCTCAAAGTGCTGTACAGAAACCCAGCCTAAAACCCCAAACAGCAAGCAATGCAGGTGTAGAAGCACGGTGGCTAGGAAAAACTCCCTAGAAAGGCCAAAACCTAGGAAGAAACCTAGAGAGGAACCAGGCTATGTGGGGTGGCCAGTCCTCTTCTGGCTGTGCCGGGTGGAGATTATAACAGAACATGGCCAAGATGTTCAAATGTTCATAAATGATCAGCATGGTCGAATAATAATAAGGCAGAACAGTTGAAACTGGAGCAGCACGGCCAGGTGGACTGGGGACAGCAAGGAGTCATCATGTCAGGTAGTCCTGGGGCATGGTCCTAGGGCTCAGGTCCTCCGAGAGAGAGAAAGAAAGAGAGAAAGAGAGAATTAGAGAAAGCACACTTAAATTCACACAGGACACCGAATAGGACAGGAGAAGTACTACAGATATAACAAACTGACCCTAGCCCCCCGACACATAAACTACTGCAGCATAAATACTGGAGGCTGAGACAGGAGGGGTCAGGAGACACTGTGGCCCCATCTGAGGACACCCCCGGACAGGGCCAAACAGGAAGGATATAATCCCACCCACTTTGCCAAAGCACAGCCCCCACACCACTAGAGGGATATCTTCAACCACCAACTTACCATCCTGAGACAAGGCTGAGTATAGCCCACAAAGATCTCCGCCATGGCACAACCCAAGGGGGGGCGCCAACCCAGACAGGATGACCACATCAGTGAATCAACCCACTCAGGTGACGCACCCCTTCCAGGGACGGCATGAGAGAGCCCCAGTAAGCCAGCGACTCAGCCCCTGTAATAGGGTTAGAGGCAGAGAATCCCAGTGGAAAGAGGGGAACCGGCCAGGCAGAGACAGCAAGGGCGGTTCGTTGCTCCAGAGGCCAGACTACTCCTGGGCCAGACTACACTCAATCATATGACCCACTGAAGAGATAAGTCTTCAGTAAAGACTTAAAGGTTGAGACCGAGTTTGCGTCTCTGACATTGGTAGGCAGACCGTTCCATAAAAATGGAGCTCTATAGGAGAAAGCCCTGCCTCCAGCTGTTTGCTTAGAAATTCTAGGGACAATTAGGAGGCCTGCATCTTGTGACCGTAGCGTACGTGTAGGTATGTACGGCAGGACCAAATCAGAGAGATAGGTAGGAGCAAGCCCATGTAATGCTTTGTAGGTTAGCAGTAAAATCTTGAAATGAGCCCTTGCTTTGACAGGAAGCCAGTGTAGGGTGGCTAGCACTGGAGTAATATGATCAAATTTTTTGGTTCTAGTCAGGATTCTAGCAGCCGTATTTAGCACTAACTGAAGTTTATTTAGTGCTTTAAAGTAGAGCATTGCAGTAGTCTAACCTAGAAGTGACAAAAGCATGGATTAATTTTTCTGCATCATTTTTTGACAGAAAGTTTCTGATTTTTGCAATGTTACGTAGATGGAAAAAAGCTGTCCTTGAAATGGTCTTGATATGTTCTTCAAAAGAGAGATCAGGGTCCAGAGTAACGCCGAGGTCCTTCACAGTTTTATTTGAGACGACTGTACAACCATTAAGATTAATTGTCAGATTCAACAAAATATCTCTTTGTTTCTTGGGACCTAGAACAAGCATTTCTGTTTTGTCCGAATTTAAAAGTAGAAAGTTTGCAGCCATCCACTTCCTTATGTCTGAAACACATGCTTCTAGCAAGGGCAATTTTGGGGCTTCACCATGTTTCATTGAAATGTACAGCTGCGTGTCATCCGCATAGCAGTGAAAGTTAACATTATGTTTATTATGTTTATTATTAGTTTTTTTATGCATGAATACAATTGCTCACTCTTTGTTGTTGGCATTTCCTGCCTAAGTTTGGCCACTTTGCCAAACCATTAAAATTATTGCCAACATCAAATGGTTTTGTGACGAATAAGCTGTGTTGAATTTGTCTTTCTGCCCGTAATTTCATTTAAAGTTTTGTTCCATCATTCTTTATATCATTGATCTTGGCTTCATAATAAAATGTATTCTTCTTTTTGTTGAGTTTAGTCACATCGTTTCTCAATTTGCAGAAAGTAAGCCAGTCAGACTTATTAGCCACTCCTTTTGCCCATCTCTTTCAACCATACAGTTTTTCAATTCCTCATCAATCCATGGAGCCTTAACAGTTCTAACAGTCAGTTTCTTAACAGGTGCATGTTTATCAATAATTTGAAGAAGCAATTTCATAAATTCATCAAGTGCAGCGTCTGGATGCTCCTCATTCATCACATCAGTCCAACAAATATTTTTAACATCATTCACATGAGACACAGCAAAATCTTTTGTATGATCTCTTATACACTATTTTAGGCCCAGCTGTTGGAACTTTGGCTTACCTAGATATAACCACTATATTGTGATCACTGCATCCAATGGATACGGATACAGCTTTAGAACAAAGTTCTACAGCACTAGTAAAATGGGATCGCAACATGTGGATGATCGTGTTCTTGTAGTGTTTGTGAACACCCCGGTAGGATGATTAATAACCTGAACCAGATTGCAGGCACTGGTTACAGTAAGAAGCTTCCTCTTGAGTGGACAGCTTGATGAAAACCAGTCAATATTCAGGTCTCCAAGAAAGTTTACCTCTCTGTTTACATCACATACACTGTCAAGCATTTCACACATATTATTTAGATACTGACTGTTAGCACTTGGTGGCCTATAGCAACACCACAAAAGAAAAGGATTTAGATGTGCCAAGTGAACCTGCAACCACAACACTTCAATAACACTTGACCCAAGATCTTCTCTAAGCATTACAGGGATATGGCTCTGAATATACAGTATACAGCAACACCTCCCCCATAAGCATTTCTGTCTCTTCTATAGATGTTATATCCTTGCATTGCTACTGATGTATCATCAAATTAATTATCTAAGTGAGACTCAGAAATGGCTAATATATGAATGTTATCTGATGTTAGCAAGTTATTGATTTCATGAACCTTTTTTTCTAAGGCTACATATATTAATATGAGCTATTTTCAGCCCTGTCCTGGGTAGCTTATCAGAAATAGACATAATACTGAAAAGAGAAAACAAAGCTAAATAAAAAATATATACATTCAGCAGTCCACTAATAAATTGGTGTGTGTATGTGTGTATGTGTGTGTGTGTGCGCTGCGAGTTTCAAGCTACAAACCCATAGGCTTGGCTCTCTCATCCCTTCCAGGCTTCTGGGAGGGAGGGTGGATAATGAGCCTGTCACAGCAGATGTAAGCAATGTCCACACGCGCTCTGGCAGCTTTCATGGCTGGGATCAGTTCTTTCCTCTTCTGGCGCACAGCTGGTCTCTTTTTGCAGGTCTCTTTTTGTTTGTTTAAAAGATCCTTCATGTGTGATAGAGACACCACTTTCCCCAACGGTACTCCCGCCGCCATGGTCTTTGTCATGGTAGCTAGCAATGTAGGTTACGCTGTTACTACTCGCAGATCCAGACAGGGCAGGTCAGGGGGAAAAATGAAAACAACAAACAGCAGAAATCTAGACAGCCACAAACCTGTGACAATCCGTGATCCCAGCCACAGGGGAGAGTTTGCGGGATTCCACCCAGAGGGGCAGATCCCAGGTGGACAACCATACCTTCTGAGCCGGGGTCCCCATGGCGATCCGCTTGTCGTCGATACCTGCAGGTGGTCTTGAGGAGGGCCGACCGGGCTCTCCTCCAGGTACCACGACAGCGGCAGACAAACATCTGGGCAGAAGGTATGCCAACCTCTTCTTCCTGCTCAGGGAAGAGCGGGGGCTGATACCCCAGGGAACACTCAAAAGGTGGTAGGCGGGGAAGGGTGTTGCGGGTGTATTCGACCCACACCAGCTGCTGGCTCCAGGTGGTGGGGTTGGCGGAGACCAGGCAGAGCAAAGTAGTCTCAAGTTCCTGGTTGGCTCACTCTGACTGGCTGTTGGACGGGGGGTGGAACCTAGAGGACAGGCTTGGTGACGACCCAATGAGGGTGCAGAACGCCTTCCAGAACCAGGACGAGAACTGAGGACCCCGGTCGGAGACCATGTCAACTGGCACTCCATGGATCTGGAAGACGTGCTGCACCATGAGCTGGGCCGTCTCTTTGGCAGAGGGTAGCTTGGAGAGAGGAATGAAGTGGGCGGTTTTGGAAAACCAATCTACAACAGTCAGGATGGCAGTGTTGCCATCAGACGGAGGGAGACCCGTGACAAAGTCCAGGGACATGTGAGACCAGGGACGGTGAGGGACAGGCAGAGGTTGGAGGAGACCAGCCAGAGCTTGCCAAGGAGTCTTGTTCTGTGCACAGACCGTGCAAGCGATGATGAATGCGGTGACGCCAGGAACCATGGTAGGTCACCAAAAGCATTGTCGCGAAAAAGCCAGGGTCCGACGGGAGCCCGGGTGGCAGCCAAGCCTGGAGTAGTGGACCCACTCCAGGACCGCGGAGAGGAAAGCGTCAGGCTGCGCCTCCCGAACTTGCTTCCCTATTCCCCAGCTGAGTGCCGTCACCATGCACGAGGTGGAAAGGATGGTCTCAGGATCCAGGGTAGTAGTCGTGGGGCTATAGCGCATCCAGCTTGACATTCATGGATCCCAGCCGGTAGGAGAGTGAGAAGTTGAACCTGGGGAACAGTAGGGCCCACCTAGCCTGCCTGGAATTGAGGCCCTTGGCGGTGCGGAGATATTCCAGGTTCTTGTGGTCGGTCCACACAATGAATGGATGTTCTGTCCCCTCCAGCCAGTGCCTCCACTCCTCCAACGCCATCTTCATGCGAGAAGCTCATGATTCCCCACATCGGAGTTCCTCTCCATGGTGTTGAGGCGGTGGGAGAAGACGGCGCAGGGATGCAACTTGAGATCCAGGGAAGACTGCTAGGACAGGACAGCCCCCACTCGCGGCATCTGAAGCATCGGCCTCCAACACGAACTGGCGGGACAGGTCAGGATGAACCAAGATGGGAGCTGTGGTGAAGTGGTGTTTGAGATCCCAGAACGCCTGGTCAGCAGAGGTGAGTGCAGACAGGGGGGAAGCCAGGGTGATGTAGCCCTCCAGCTTTACTCTGGACATAGGCTCGGGCCAATCCACCACCGCTCACACCTTCCCGGGATCCATCTGTATGCTCCCTGCAGCGATGATGTAACCCAGAATGGGGATGGTGGAGCAATGGAATTCGCACTTCTCTGCCTTTACAAAAAGCTGGTTCTCCAGGAGGCATTGGAGAACCTGTCAGATGTGATGGGTAGCGGGTAGCGGCTCTTCACCGTGATGTCCTTGAGACCCTGGAAGTCGATGCAAGGTTTTTCCCTTCTTCTCCACAACGAAGAACCCTGTGCTGGCGGGGGAGGCAGAATGACGGATGACCCCTGCAGCGAGGGAGTCCTCAATGTATGTCTTGGTCTCCGGACCCAACAGAGAGTATAGTAGTCCCCGGGGCAGAGTGGTGCCTGGGAAAAGGTCAATCCCTCAGTCATAAGGTCGGTGTGGCGGCAGCGAAGTGGCCCGGGCCTTATTGAACACCTCCAGAGGTCTTGGTACTCTGCGGGAATGGCAGGGGAGGCAGAAGGACAGATTAACCCTGCAGCTAGGGAGTACTCAATGTAGGTCTCCATAGCCTTGGTCTCCGGTCCCGACAGAGAGTAAAGTAGTCTCCGGGGCGGAGTGGTGCCTGGGAGAAGGTCAATCCCACGATCATAAGGTCGGTGCGGCAGCAGAGTGGGGATATCCAGCTCGGAAGCCAGGGTAGCGTCCATAATCTCTCATCAGCCCCGGAGATTTTGACTGGTTCCACCACAGCAACATGGCATGAAAAGGGATGCGATTAAGGGGAGAGAAAAAGTTCTCCGTATGGCCCACCAGAGTACTCGCTCCTACCGGTGAGCCTGGTCTTTTAGTGGACAGGTGGAGAAGAAATGACCAGTAGTCCCGCAATATAGGCAGCTCTTAGTGTGAATCCTGTATAGACATTCAGCTGGAGACAGCTTAGCTCTGCCTAGTTGCATGGACTCGGGAAGAGGTGGCTGAGCAATCTTCGGAGGCTCCCGGGGGAACTCGGGTAGCCTCAGGTTCTCTCAGCTACAGAGCCGTCGGGGGCTTCCGGGATACCTCGGAGGTGAGGTGGAGTCCTTGGGCGAGCGAGTGAAATTTAATCTCCTCTCCTTCCTTCGTTCCCGTAGTCGCCCATCGATCCAAATGGTCAAGGCGATGAGCGAGTCGAGATCCGTTGTTAGTTCCCGGGCAGCAAGCTCGTCCTTTACGTGCAGGAACATGCCGAACAAAGCTTCCGGGTTCCAGGCACTCTCAGCTGCCAACGTGCGGAAATCCACTTCGTAGTCTGCCACGCTGCAGGAGCCATGCCAAAGCTGGAGTAACTTCTGGGCAGCCTCTCTCCCGGACAATGGAGCATCGAAAACCTCTGTTACCTTTGCCACAAACTCCTCCAGACTGTTGTTCCCATACTGCCGTAGCCCAGACGAGAGCCCTCCCGGATATCAACGTGATGAGGTACGCTATCTTAGAGTGGTCCAAGGGGAAGGAGGAGAGCTGCAGCTCGATGATGAGTGAACACGGAGCGAGAAAAGCCAGACAGGTGCCCAACACTCCATCGATGCGCTCCAGGGGAGGTAAGCAGGGTTCCCGGGAAGCTGGAGTGACCGGGGAGGCGGCGCTACTCAGGGTTACTGAGGGGCTGGGAGGTTACCGTCGTGGTAGGCTGCATAGTAGACAACCCACGGAATTGCTCCAGCAATATGTTCAATGCTTGGTCGTGGCGTTAGGCCAAGGTCTGGAACTCTTCCATAAGACCACGAAGTAACTCCTCGTGCCTTCCAATGGTGCCTCCTTGGGAGGAGTGTGTCTGGTCCGAGTCTGCTGGGTCAGTCAGTGCCAGTTTGTACTATCACGTTTCAGGTATGACCCATATGCAGAATGTGTTGAAGAAAAAAAAGTTTATTTCTAATAAAGGGGCTGGCAAATGACAGGTCAAAGTCAGGCAGGGGTCAGTAATCCAGAGAAGGTGCGGTGGGTCCAGAACGGCAGGTAGTCTCAGGGTCAGGGCAGGCAGGAGTCAATGATCCAGTGAGGTGGGGCAAGGTATAGAACAGCAGGCTGGCTCATGGTCAGGTCAGGCAGTAGGGTTAAAACCAAGGAAGGACTAGGAAACAAGGGCAAGAAACAGACAGAAGCAGGGGAACAAACGCTGGCACAGTAGGTTTCATGAACAAAACGAACTGGAACAGACAATCAGAGAACACAGGTATAAATACACAGGGGATAATGGGGAAGATGAGCGACACCTGGAGTGGGGTGGCGACAGGCACAAAGACAGGTGAAACAGATCAGGGTGTGACACCAATAGCGCATGGAATCACTTAAAATTACACACAAACATGGAATGAGATTCAATGTTTGTTTCTTTCCATGCGTAAAATCCTGTTTTCGAGAACATAACATACTACCAGATTCCCCAGACTATTGTGTACTGTATGTCTCTGAGAAGTGAGTCAACATTTTATTCTTATTTTCCTGAACAATATTTTTACCACTTGGAAGGTAACGTGCATATAATCTCATTTGTTACAGTAGCTTGAGGTTTATTCCCCTCACGATTTCTACTTCTCACCCAGAAAAAGTTGCCAGATTTGATGTTTTCCTCCATATTCTATTTTACTATGAATTACTCATATTTTTTTTATCTAGCATAGTGATTTACTTTTTACTTTTTTTCCTGTATTGGATATGGCATATCCAATGACATTTTCTTAAATGTCAGATTTTGAAAACAATACTGAGATACACATTTTTTGTCTGTTTGAACACACAAGGGAAAGCTTCAGGTCAGTTCTGTATCAGATTGGCATTGGATTGCACCACTGCCCTGACTACTCTCTACCTGTCTTCATGTCATAAAGGACATTTCTCCATCTATTGAATATTGCACCATACAAATATTCTCAAACTGTATTTAACCTCAATAAAAAAAACTTACAGACTGCAATTCCGTTTCCCCATGTGCTGTCCTGAATTGATGAAATGAATGTAAAAAGGTTTAGAAAATGTGCTCCAGATTTAGGGCAACATGGGGACAAACAAAACCATTTGTTTTGTAGCAACATCTGTGTCCAAGAAATGCAACATTTTCATTTAAAGAAAAGCTTTTGTTTGAGATAAGGGGCTTATGGTGTGTGAGCACAGACAGTAAAAGAAGACAGTCAGAATCCATGAGCTGAGATCCATAGCCTGTTCTCTAAAGGAAACTGAGCACCAGAGTGAAACTGCCAGATGAAGCAAGGCGATGTGTGAGTGACTGGATGCATTCTATGGTAATCAAGGTCTTGGATGGGTGCTCACTGCACAGGCCAGCTGGAATAGGCCTCAAAAGAGCTCCTTCAAAAACCATTGCCAACAAATCGTCTGCAGTCTGCACCAAGGTCAGGTTATGTAAGGAGCATACATGACAAAACCAGTCCCGCCACCTTGCCCACTTTTTGTAGTTACTACAGGAGCACAGTGGTGAGGCTGTTGTGCGTGGTCGGGGAGAACAACACAAGAGGTTATAGCACCTGGACAACACCTTGTTCATGAGGCCATGTCACACAGCCTGACCCCAGGCTAAGTGTTTGGCTCTTTCCTTCCAGGCGCCCTGCCTGGGCTAACGTACTGTGTATAATCAATCACAGAGCCCTGTAGTCTGTCCACCTCCATCGCTCATAGACGTAATACACTCCACCCTTTGGGCAAGCTGAAGGGTCTGTATCGAACAGTTTTTATCTCTGTTCAGGGACCTGCTCTGTCTGGTCTCAGCTTTTGTTCTTGTTCCTGTGAAAGCTTAGTAGTAATAACTTGCTCTTATTTTTAGCTGGATTTGACTGATCCTCAGCACAGCATCGTGTTGCTCAGGGTATAGACCAGACCAGTGAGGGGACCAGAGGCAAGACGATAACCTAACCACCCCCCAAACAAGCTTTCATCAGTAATGTAAGCATGGACATCATTTTTCCTCTCACCAAGACAATGCACACATACAGTACTGTACATCTTCATAGCCTAAACTCAGATCTTCTTAGTTCACCCAGGGCTGAATAGATCCTCAGAACTGTTTTGATACGGGTATTTTGCAAGGTGTATCACATTTAATACAAGGTATCGCACAAGATATTCATCAGCATTTGTGTCATGTTTCTGAAAATTGCTTGGAAGGTGATGTGAAGTTGCAAGCCTTAGTCTATGATGCTGTCAGATCCTGCATCGTTTTCATTCAAAAACGGACCATAACAAACCTCTGTTTCTATATTTACAGGAATACTAGCGGCGGGTGAGTCACCCATCTGATCACACACATTGTGAAGCAGTGACCTTTCCTTTCCTGTTTCCTGTGTGATAGAACAGAGACGCATTATGGTGATCAGATCGGAAAATGTTGCCTCTGCCTCCCCGCTCTGAACCCTTTAGTTGAGTCAATGCAGCTAACTCACTGAGACTTGATGTTTATGGACAGCGAACGTTGAATCAATGTACTTATCATGTACGTCAGAGGCTGGGCATTTATGTTGGTGATAATATAACCATTGTAGCTAGGACCATATGATGTGTACTATTGCCCAAAATTCTACTGAGAATATATATGTATATATATATAGCACAGAGTTAAACCAATGGAAATATAATTAATATGTAATGCAGCAAATGTTTATGGACAGAACAACTGTATATGTCTGTGGCTTACCAGTAAATGATGCATTGGAAATACACTTTAAACCACCAAGCTTGTCAGCAGTGAGCTAAGCGGTTGCCAATAAAATCATATACAGTGTAGAGGGGGACGAGCTAAATATACCTTTTAAACTAGATATAAAGATGCACTATACAGTGTATACAAAGGTATGTGGACACCCCTTTTAAATGAGTGGATTTGTCTATTTCAGCCACACCCGTTGCTGACAGGTGTATAAAGTCAAGCACACAGCCATGAAATCTCCATAGACAAACATAGGCAGCAGAATGGCCTTACTGAAGAGCTCAGTGACTTTCAAAGTGGCACCTTCATAGGATGCCACCATTCCAAGTCAGTTTGTCAAATTTCTGCCCTGCTGGAGTTGCCCAAGTCAACTGTAAGTGCTGTTATTGTGAAGTAGAAATATCTAGGAGCAACAACGGCTCAGCCACAAAGTGGTAGACCACACAATGTAGACCATAAAAATCACATGTCCTAGGTTGCACAAAGCAAGGTCCATACAGAAATGGTTTGTTGAGATCGGTGTGGAAGAACTTGACTGGCCTGCACAAAGCTCTGACCTCAACCCCATCGAATACCTTTGGGATGAATTGGCACGCCGACTGCGAGCCAGGCCTAATCGCCCAATATCAGTGCCCTGTCTCACTAATGCTCTTGTGGCTGAATGGAAGTCCCCGCAGGAATGTTCCAACATCTAGTGGGAAGCCTTCCCAGAAGAGTGGAGGCTGTTATAGCAGCAAAGGGGGACCAACTCCATATTAATGCCCATGATTTTGGAATGAGATGTTCAATGAGCAGGTGTCCACATACTTTTGGTCATGTAGTGTATTTTGTTTGGTTGTTGCTTGTTATTTTTGAGCATGTCAATAGCCTTCTGCCTCACAGATCAACTCTATAAAGCAGGGTTGTGAGGTTTTGTTAGTTCATTCAAACCCATTTGATTCATCTTAGCAGAGTGCGTCCACATTGAGGCTGATTATAGTCCCCTGAATCACCTGCAGCCTATTCATTTTAATAGCATATCTTGTTAGTAAGAGACCTGCTCTCACACTCTTGACAAGAGATGACTCACCAGACTGACGTCACATTGACTTGGACATGCTCTGGTCAGAGAGACGCTTATTAACCAAGCCTTTTTCAATAACAAAGCGCTTGTCCTCCGTGCCCTATTAGAGCTTGGATTTGAAACATCTTTTTTTACAAAAATCTATTTCTTCATGTAGTCTGCATGTCGATATCATATTGTTTAGTGAGAGGCACAACTTTGATCTCTGTCATTGTTGAAAGCCTGGCACTGGCTGGTTATTTCTATTAGTTATACAGACCAATGAAAGATAGAATTCCAGGAGAAAGTATCTGCTGTTGGCAGTTTGAGAATATTGCATTCAGAACTCTTCCATTCCCTTTAGTTGACTTCAACAACGACAGCACTGGGAACATAGGAAAAAGTGACATGGTTTGTGTAGCTTGGAAGCCTAACACAGAGAAGACTAACAAACCACAAATCAAACCACTGTCTGGAAAGCATCCAGGTAGCTCCTTTATCCCATTGTTTGAGGGGAACGTTCGGTTTGGTAGTCCATCCCTCACTGAAGTTATTCCCAGACTTAGGTTCAGAGGTTCTCTCCTCAAGTGTTTCTTTTTATTTTGGTCTTGGAAAAGCCTAAATGAGAGCCTTCTGGCCATAGCCCCATCGCCACCCAGTAATAAGTGGGGTATTTATAGCAAGCCTCAGGGTCACTCTGTCTGCCTGTCTGGGGAGGCTGAGGCAAAGGGCGAGGCTGTAGATTCCATCCAACCATCCTCTCCTCCCCCGGTGTATCAATAATTATATCCATCCCAGAGACTGGCCGGGGCGTGGTACTTCGTGGTTGGTCCCAACTTCTCTCCCTGATGAGGCAGTGGATCAACTTCACATTGATCTCACTGGTGCATGAGGTAAGGGTTTGATGATTCTAACATTTAGATGGGGCTGACTCATGACTGACAACCACAACAAAGCAAAGAAGAGTAAGGCATGTCATGCATTGTGTTTAGTTTTTTTGTCTCGATGCTGTGACTGACAGTGTATTATGAGGACCTATGCCTAAAGAAAATGTATACTTCTGAAGTACTATACACTGAGTGTACAAAATATTATGAAGACCTGCTCTTTCCATGACATAGAATGACCAGGCGAATCGAGGTGAAAGTTCCGGTTTGTGTCAAGAACTGCAACGCTGCTGGGTTTTTCACACTCAACGGTTTTCCGTGTGTATCAAGAATTGTCCACCACCCAAAGGACATCCAGCCAACTTGACACAACTGTGGAAAGCATTGGAGTCAACAGGGGCAGCATCGATGTGGAATGCTTTCAATACCTTGTAAAATCCATGCTCCGACGAATTGAGGGTGTTCTGAGGGCAAAATGGGGTGCAACTCAATATTAATGTTTTCTACACTCAGTGTATATCCAACCTATTCATATGTATATGTTTTCAGTGGAGATGAGACGGGGAAACAACATCAGGGATAGAGCGTGATTGATGAGGAGGTTCCATATGCTGTCATTCCTGTGGATGCAGTCTGTCCCTCCCCCACAGTACCAGCTCCACTAGGCAGCCAGCCTGCTACAGTCTCTCTCGCACTCTCTCCCTCTTTCTCTCTCAGTGAACTCCAGACCAGGACCTCCAGAGCAGCATGTCTGGGCTACATCTGGAGAGAGCAATACAGTCTGATGGAGAGAACGCTAGTGAGTGAAAGGATAGGCAATTTATATGGACAATGGCAAACATCTAATCAAATTGTATTTGTTACATGCGCCAAATACAACAGGTGTAGACTTTATTGTGAAATGCTGACTTACAAGTCCTTTCCCAACAACGCAGAGTTAAAAAGTATGTTTTTGTTTTGCAATAAAACAACGATATATACTAGAGTACTGGTACCGAGTCAGGGGGTACGAGATAGTTGAGGTAATTGAGGTAATACAGTATGTAGGTAGGGGTAAAAGTGACTAGGAAATGTGCCTTTGTGTGTGTGTGAAACGTATATAGTGTGTATGTGTCAGTGTAGTATGTGTGAGTGTGTGGATAGAGTCCAGTGAGTGTGCATAGAGCTGGTGCAAGAGAGTCAGTGCAAATGAAAATGGGTCCAATGTAAATAGTCAGGGTACCCATTTTATTAACTGTTCAGCAGTCGTATGGCTTGAGGGTAGAAGCTGTTCAGGAGCCTTTTGGTCCCAGACTTGGCACTCCGGTACCAGTTGTAGTGCGGTAGCAGAGAGAACAGTCTATGACTTGGGTGGCTGGAGTCTATGACCATTTTTAAGGCCTTCCTTTGACACCGCCTGGTATATAGGTTGTGGATGGCAGGGAGCTCGGCCCCATTGATGTACTGGGCCATACTCACTCCCCTCTGTAGCGCCTTATCGACCATAAGGCGCTACAGAGGGGAGTGAGTATGGCCCAGTACATCAATGGGGCCGAGCTCCCTGCCATCCACAACCTATATACCAGGCGGTGTCAAAGGAAGGCCTTAAAAATGGTCATAGACTCCAGCCACCCAAGTCATAGACTGTTCTCTCTGCTACCGCACTACAACTGCCAGTTGCCATACGAAGCGGTGATGCAGCCAGTTAAGATGCTCTCAGGGGTGCAGCTGTAGAACTTTTTGAGGTTCTGAGGACCCATTTCTCCTGAGGAGGAAGAAGTGTTGTCGTGCCCTCTTCACAACTGTATTGGTGTGTTTGGACCATGATAGGTCCATAGTAATGTGGACACCGAGGAACTTGATGCTCTCAACCCGCTCCAATACAGCCTCGTAGATGTGAATTGGGGCGTGCTCGGCCCTCTGTTTCCTATAGTGCACGATCAGCTCCTTTGTCTTGCTGACGTTGAGGGAGAGGTTGTTTTCCTGGCACTACTTTTTATTTTTATTTATTTCACCTTTATTTAACCAGGTAGGCTAGTTGAGAACAAGTTCTCATTTACAACTGCGACCTGGCCAAGATAAAGCATACCAGTGTGAACAGACAGCAACACAGAGTTACACATGGAGTAAACAATAAACAAGTCAATAACACAGTAGAAAAAAAAGAAGAAAAAAGTCTATATACATTGTGTGCAAAAGGCATGAGGAGGTAGGTGAATAATTACAATTTAGCAGATTAACACTGGAGTGATAAATGATTAGATGGTCATGTGCAGGTAGAGATACTGGTGTGCAAAAGAGCAGAAAAGTCAATAAATGAAAACAGTATGGGGATGAGGTAGTTAAATTGGGTGGGCTATTTACCGATGGACTATGTATAGCTGCAGCGAGTGATGAGCTTCGTGGGCGCTATGGTGTTGAACGCTGAGCTGTAGTCAATGAACAGTGTCCTCACATAGATACATTTTGTCCTGGTGGGAATGGGCAGTGTGGAGTGCAATCTAGATTGCATCATCTGCGGATCTGTTAGGGTGGTATGCAAATTGGAGTCAATCCAGGGTGTCTGGGATAATGGTGTTGATGTGAGCCATGACCAGCCTTTCGAAGCATTTCATAGCTACAGATGTGAGTGCTACGGGGTGATAGTTATTTAGTCAAGCTGCAGTACCTTTGCATTCTTGGGCATAGGGACTGGGTCAGGGAGAGGTTGAAAATGTAATTGAAGACACTAGCCAGCTGATCTGTGAATGCTCGGAGTACGCGTCCTGGTAATCCGTTAACCTGTTTAAAGGTCTTACTCGCATTGACTACGGAGAGCGTGATCACACAGTCGTCTGGAACAGCTGGTGTTCTCATGCATGGTTCAGTGTTGCTAGCCTCAAAGCTAGCATAGAAGGCATTTAGCTCATATGGTAGGCTCGCGTCACTGTGCAGCTCGAGGCTGGGTTTCTTTGACTTAACATGGCGTCAAGTTAAAGAAAGTATCAGAGAATGGAAGGGGAGAGATATCCTTACACGCTGTTGCATCATACACAGTCTACAGGAGTTGCGTAGATTTTTTTGTTATAAAGAGTTTCACATAATTTCCAGTGTATCTGACACCCACTATTATATGTTTGTGTGTATGACATGCTAAGCTTCTGACTCGAAAGCGTTACTGAGGACCGCCCACAAACCCACTACACACCAGGGCTTCCCATGTGAAGTTTAAAAAGAAAACTTGTAAAAGAGTATTTTTATTGAGGTCTCTTTTTAACAAGCCTACTTTTTTTGTTCTAAACATAAAAGAGGAAGTGCAAGCTTTGAATTGCATGCTTAAATTTGCTGAATGTTGAGACTATTAAATCTTGAGAGTCTTAAATCACTTAAAAGTATGCCTCACGATGAGTCAGGCAAAAATCATACCAGGTTGTGCAAATTGTATGAGTGCTTTGAATTGTCTAATATTTTATACAGAAAATGTGTATTATTTTTATCTGAAAATCTCCAGCAGTTTAATATGCCATACTCTGAAGAATAGTCTAATCCAATGTAGAAGATTTTCTCCTTTTGTCTCTCCATCTCAGCCTGTCTCAGAGACCAAATTGTCTCATTCTGCTCATAAGACCATACCATGGAGAATACTGCAGCACGAGTGATAGGCATCTCCATCTTTTGTGACCACAAAGATGAGTCACACCGTAAGTTTACACGACAGGCAAGTAAAATATATGATTATGTTTGTTTGGATGGTAGTGTTTGGAAGTTGAAAGTGTGTGGAAGTCAGTGATGTTTGCAAAAGGACAAAGGCAAGCTGTATCCTAGGGTGAGCTACGGATCAAATGCAAGCAGGGGGCCTTGGGTCTGGGAATTGAAGCTCTCCGTCCTCATTGTGTGGTCATACCAGTCCAGCCACATGTAATTCAGTTTACTGAAGAGTTCAAGGATACTCCCTTCCATCCACAGGTATACTCTTTCAGTTTAAATCCCCTTCAAAAGACCAAGAAGAGATTATAAGCATTGTAACAACCTGCGTTTTCTGAAGGCCTGACATACAAGAAGATGTTATAAAACCTGCCAGATATACAACTTGGTGACCGTATGTTACCATTTCTTGCAAAGTTCATATAAAAACATAGTTCTTAGTTTGAACATGTGCTTTTCTTGGGCTATCTCATTATGAAGGAAATATCCTGATTAAAGTTGAATGTTGACATGTTGAAGAATGCCCGAAGTAAAGCTTTGCGAGCCCATCGGCTTGATTCAATTCATGTTTTAATCTTATCGAAACTGGATGAAGATGCAGAGATATTAATTCAAACATCAAGTGGAACATTGGCTTGACTATTTGGATGTTTGTTTAACTGCTCAGCCAAAGAAAGGATTAAGCCAAAGGAATTACTTTTCATGACTTTTCATTCACCTCTGCTCAGTCTGGTAAAAAAAAGAAGATGTGAAAAAACGTTCATTGAGTTCATTCATTGAGACCATGTAGATAGGAGTATGGCTCCATCCACAGTGAATGGACAGTACTGCATCCTCACAAGCAGCTAGTTCACAGGACTACGAATAAAAGTTGAGAGGTGGATATTTGTGTGCTGCTACTTGAAAGATTACGTCAATAACTTAAAGATCCTATGAACGAAAACAAGCACTTGGCCTGAAAATCAATAGGCATATCATCAAAGTTGTAACAGATGAAGAATGGAAACCAGCAGCAGACGTTATTGATTAAAAGGACTTATTGAACTCATTCATGAACATGTAAAATCAATTCTGTGTGTCATTTATAATGGGGTATACTGTACGACGGCATAGACATAGGCTACAAAATACATAAATAATAATACAAAATATTAAAATATAAGTGAAGCCAGGACTACAAAAGAACTGAAACAGGAATAACAAATAATATAAGGACCATACATTAAATATGATTGAGCTCCATTTTTATGGAATGGTCTGCCTATTAATATGAGAGACGCAAACTCGGTCTCGACCTTTAAGTCTTTACTGAAGACTCATCTCTTCAGTGGGTCCTACGATTGAGTGTAGTCTGGTCCAGGGTTGCGAAGGTGAACAGCAAGGCACTGGAGCGGTGAAACGCCCTTGCTGTCTCTGCCTGGCCGGCTCCCCTCTCTCCACTGGGATTCTCTGCCTCTGACCCTATTACAGGGGCTGAGTCATTGGCTTACTAGTGCTCTTCCATGCCGTCCCTAGGAGGGGTGCGTCACTTGAGTGGGTTGAGTCACAAATGTGATCTTCCTGTCTGGGTTTTGCGTCCCCTCATGCTCGTGCGGTGGGGGAGATCTTCGTGGGCTATACTCAGTCTTGTCTCAGGTTAGTAAGTTGGTGGTCTGTTGATATCCCTCTAGTGGCAAAGTGGGTGGGGTTTTATTCTGCCTGGTTTGTCCTGTCCGGGGGTATCGTCGGATGGGGCCACAGTGTCGTCGTTCCCCCCCCCCCCCCCCGGGTTTCTGTATAGCACTTTGTGACATCTGCTGATGTAAAAAGGGCTTTAGAAATACATTTGATTGGTTGACTGATTGAAAAAAGTAACAGGAAGTAATGGCAAAGCCATACTTTGAAAACTTAAAAGAAAGT